>NC_137557.1:22352259-23552259 GCF_963082525.1 Nesoenas mayeri
ACAAGAACGGAAATGGTATCTTCAAGGAAAGTCACTCTGAAAGTAGGGATGCAGGAAAACTGAAACCTATTTTAATTCTCTCTTATTGCTTTGATTTTAAACCTAATGAGTTGGATACGTTATCTGTCAGTGTTCACAAAGAGAAATTGACCTCTAACTTTCAGGGGACACCTAGAAGCTGATGATTAATATAGAGAAAAAAAAATCACTACTTATCCAGAAAGCTAAATTAAAAAAAAATAATAATTTTTTGTGTCACTTCATAGTCTACAGCTAGAAATGTTAGAATACATTTTGAATGTTAGAAATGAGAAATATATTAACCTGCGTACTTTTCACTGGCATAAAGAAGAAGTTAATTTGGCCTTTAAGATCTATATAATAATGTTCCTTTCTGGTGATGAACTTCATAGTTCAATGTAATGTGTGGAGCCAGCAGGCTTGGAAGATAGAGCACATATTAGCATCTGATCTCTTATTTTTCTCTTGTGCCAGGTTAATATTCTGCACAGCTCCAACTCCATGGACCATGTAAATCATATGATAGTAGAACCACAATTTCTCCAATCTGTCCATCACCCAGAGGAAAGCGTAAATGCTGTTCGCAACTCAGGTATGTGACAACTTTACAGAAACTGCTACAGAAATGATTCTGGGATATCGGTATTTCCCTTGTGATTCAGCCTGGTCAACAAATAAAGCCCTGAAGTCCATAGTTACAGCTTGTGAAACCTCACAGAGATCATTGCACAGGTATGAAAGAAGGTAACCTGGAATTTGTTCTTTACAAGGAGGTACTTTAAAAATGGATACCAGTTTTAAATTACATAGTCTTCCTTAAATGTTACGTACTCTGACCCATGTAATTAAGAAAATGTCTTGTTTCTAGTATTGAATGGTATGAAGGATAATATTTATGCTCACATTGTATTGTTCATCTGTATTTCTATGATATATTAATTGCTGCCCAGCCCTTTCTAAGCAAAAGGAAGAAATGTTTGTATTGGTTTTTAAATATATAATTGCTGCAGTGCTTCTGCTAGCTGCTATCCAGGGCTCAGTCTGCAGCTCTCTGGAGAAAATATATGTCCACCTAGCCATATGCAGGGGGCATTAGCAGATATCTATCTATATAGTTAAATTGAATTTTTAGACTATACGAGTTGAAATATATGCCCAAATCTGAAACCTTTTTAATAAAGTTAAACCCAGAACAAATATATCTATCTGTTTAAATACTGGATTCTTAAAACCTTTTACCTGAATGATACATATGTAAAGAAGTAAAGTTGATGTAAAGTGTAGGTAGTGATATGTAGTTATATACAGTTATGCTTGGAAATTTACTGTACAGACATTTTACTAAAAGGTGACTGAATTTTTACAAAATGAACTATTGCAAACTAGTTCTTTCTTCCTTACTTGAACATTGTTTTGATTTCAGAGTTCCATTGTTACAGGCAGGGCAAGGTGATAAACTGGAGTACAGAACTTCTGTAGCTTCTAGAACTGCAGTACATCATAGCAAAGGTGCATAGAAAGTGGCAGCACCTCTCCACTAACCTAATTGTGAAGCTGATAATATAAGAGTAGTTCAGAGAAGTTTCTTCCTATGCTTCTCAGAGTGCAACAGAGAGTGAGGAAAAAATGACTTGAATACTCAGGAGTCTCCCAGGAAGGTTGTAGCGCAGGCAAATAGAGTGGCAACATGTTTATTTTATTTCTTGGAGACTGAGATTTAAATTACAGTAACAGTGTTTGAAACCTTTGAAAAATATAAGCTTTGAGATATACTTTTTCCCACAGTGAGGTTAACACCTCAGATGTAGTCAGAAGGGGACAACATGCAGGTAAGATAACTGAACCTTATTGCAAAAACACTTGTTCTGAAACTAATTCATTCTGCACTGATTGACTACTTGTCCCTTGTAATAAAGAACCTAACAAGTGGTAGGCATACTCATGTTTTAGTTATGATTTAGAATGCTAATTATAAGATATCTGTAAACACCATTTGTGTATGCTCTGCCTTAGTAGATGGGCACTTGTCAGCACTTTCTGTAGTCCCCGTCACATGGCAGGTTGCTGTGCTGACTCACAGTCCAAAGGAAGAGATGCTGAGGGAAAAAAATACACAATGTATTTAGTGTTTTATATGCAATTTGTTCCACAAATTTGTTTACTCCTTATATTCCAGTTGTTCCAAGTGTGGCTACTCTCGTTATCATAATCTGTGTGAGCATACTCATTTTCATCATAACCTTGGGGGTCTATCGAATTCGGACAGCTCATCAGCACAGCTCTGCAGACAACGAAGGAAGTAAAGAAAATGAAATGGATTGGGATGATTCTGCTCTGACTATTACCGTCAACCCCATGGAGGTACATAACTGAGACGTATTATATCATGATACTACCAGGAGTTACTGACTGGGCTGTTAGCTTAGCAGTGAGCTTTAAAGCCTTTCAGGGTAGACTTATTTAGGCTTGGCAAAACAGTGGTATGTATGCACACTCAGGACCCCATCTCAGTTTTCAGCTCTGCACACCATGATAGTATATAACTGATGTCATATATAATTACTAAATAGGACGATGAAGTTGTCTTTGGTACAATACCACTTCCTCTCTATCCATATCTGCATCCTAGTACCCTAGATCATATAGTTACTTACTTTTAACTTTTTAATGTAAGCACTAATACACTCAAGGGACGGTAAATGATCAGCAGTTTAAAGAAGCTGGCATTGAAGGGTGAAATTTTGGCAGCTTGACTAGGAAAGATATTGCTTATTGACATTCTATTCTTGTTACAGTAGTTTTTGAATATTTGCTACTGAATTATATCACATTTGATGCCTAATAGTCACATAATGATGGAAAGCAGGCTTTCCCAGTATGTTGGCATTTCTAGATGTGCAAAAATTGCCGACATCCTCACAGCCCCTGACTAGCAAGAAGGCACTTTTCTTCTACTGTCTCTCTTTCACTTCTTTAAATGTACTGTAGAAATATGAAAAGCCTCACCAGACAGAAGAAGAGAGTGAGGAAGAAGACATAGAAGATGAAGATGAAGACACAACCAGTGCTGAATCAGATGAAAGTGACGAGGAAGAGGAGGAGGAGGAAGAGGAAGTGATCGTCCAAAAGAGAGACAAACAGAATGTCACCAGGCAAGAGCAGCTGGAGTGGGATGATTCAACACTTCCGTACTAAGAGCCCTCCAGCCACATTATTCTTTTGTAACAACCAATACAATGTTTTTTCAGAGTCTATGAATGCATTGACAGGATTTGAACTTCTGCTTGCCTATTACTGTTTTGCCTAAAATGATCTTGTTGTAGTAACTAATAATGATAGACTTGACCCTTTTCTTACAAAGCCTGGAGGAAACACTGTACAAAGATACTGGCATCACCAGTAATAACGTAATCGAGAACCTGATCTGTTAGCAAGCGTAGTTCTCCATTTCCTGTTTCTATACTGCAGATATGTGACAAAAGTCCTGTCACTCAGTCCACAGAGGTTTTTACTTTTGCTATTTTTTTCATACAGGAGAGATTTCAGCTTGTTCTGAAGAATTACTTGTGTGGGTCCAAATAGCAGTTGCTGTTTGACTTCACACTCTTATAGGTGTAAATATAATCCACCTTCAGTTCAGGGCAGAGTTTTAGTGCTACAGGTGACAGAGACTGAATTCCATTTGTTGTCTTGTCCTGCCTTCTTGGATGTTAACTGTTTTCTACAAGGAAATATCTAGGACTTGACACGGGATGCATGTGTGCCTGTGTAGAAGTGGACGGTGTATTTTTCAGGCATGCTGAAAAACCCCTGAGACAAGGTTTTTATCCAACCTGCCCCCAGAAACTTAAGGGAGTTTAAAATACAGCAACAACAAGGGGCTACTGAAGGTTAAAAAAAAAAAGAAATTGTTCTGTTTCCACAGATTGAGTAAAATGATCTTATGCAAACCGTAAATTCTAATGGGATTGATTTGCTGAAAACCTGTAGAGCTGTTCATTAGTTATGGATTGAGCAATTTGCAGCAAATCGATGCTTTAAACTGTCTGTCTTGTAAAATCATTAGCTTGCTGCGGTGTCTTACTGAAGTAGTGGAAAATAAGTGACCCCATTATTCCATAGCTATGTATGGCTGGGATTTAAACAATGGTTTTACATGATGAAAATGTTCCCTTTTGCTTGAGTGAATGCCAGCTGGAATTCCTGTCTGACTGTATTCTTTAAGACATTATGCCCTATTTCTTCTGTATACTTACCCACCTCTGAATGGCACAAGAGAAAGTGACAACATACACAACAGTCAGCTCTCTTTTGTGCTCATTAATTCCCCCTTATTTTTTCTTCCTGAAGCCATTAATGTTGAGAAAAAGTTTTATAAAGTAGAACAAGAAGAAATAAAACCTACCTGGAACCAAAAGAAGTGAAAACAAAACCTAAACTCTTAAGGGGCTGAATACTTTAGTTTGTTATGGTAACACAGCGTATTTTTCTTAAACACTGATTAAAAAGGAAAAAAAAAAAAAAAAGCAAAGCTACGTACAACGTGTCGATAAGTCTGTGTGGTGTGGTTTTTGTCCTCTTACTAACTTTGCGTACCAAATGATGCTGCACTTGCTAGGATAACTGCTCTAATGCATAAAAAACAAAATGGCATGGAAGTAAATGCTGCCAACTGGCTTGTCTGTTTTTTTCCTAAGTACTTCCTTTTCTTTACAGTTTTATCACTGACTTTTGTTTTTGTAATTTGCTGTTTAAAATGAGCTGCTTCCTCTTCTCCTCCCTCCCAGAGAAACAAGCAGTCAGTCTTGCGGCAACAGGACCTTCCTGAGCACCCAGGAGTTGATATTGCAAAGAGTAACTTGAGCAAAATTAAAGGGTACCCACCTCCTTCAACACTCCATTATTAGCAGCTCCTGAACATCTTGGAATATGGAGAATATATTCTGGGTTTGGGAGTTCTTTTAATTCCAGTTTCTGCATCTGATATTTGCAGGGAAGATTGCCAGCAACTAGAGCTTGTAGTTTACCTAGAAAGTAAATGAAAAGAACTCCAAATTAATTTTAAGATTAGAGATCTTTGTGTTCTTTTTTGTTGTGCCAACAATCATGTTGGCACATCATTGTTAAGACTGGTAATATATAAAGTTTTTCTTATGTGAGCAGTCCTGTGTGGGTTTTTTTTTTTTTATTCTGGTCTCTCACATGTATTAAACTTACAAGAATATTTGCGGAATCAAGCCCACATAAATACTATTTCTCTATAGGAATAGATATTTTAAAATTGGCCAAAATTTGTTTAATAAAATACTAATTTTAAAATTTCAGAATATCTTGAACAGAAATGTTATGTTAGATCATTTCCTAGCATCCTAGTACCCTAAAGAATTTCCTAGTGGTAATTATGGTAGTGACACGAAGCAGACTCTTCATGATGCTTATTATCAGCACACATCCGCAAAGCATTCTTCTCAAAAAAAAAAAGTAGATATTTAAAAGTTCAATTTCATATTTAAAACTGGACTTAAATAATTTAAAATTTAATCATTTTAAAAGTTTTTCTTTCCTGATTATTATTGTTATCACAATTTGAAGGCAATTTGAAAACAGCAATTTACAACCTGACAAGCCTTTAGTGCTTTTCTATGTTCATGTGTTCATCGGTGTATTTCTCCATCTAATAGTTTTTTAGCTTTTTGTTACTAGAAGCAAATCTTTTCAGATCACGCTGGTACATTGCACAACAAGCAAACAAAGTATTTTCTCTACTGTAAATAAACCTACATTTTTAAACCTAAGCAAAGTAATACAGGCATGTATATTATCACTAAAATTTGGTTTGCAACAAGATACTCAGCAAACTCAAATGTATCACTGTCCTTATTTTAGATTACTCCTTGGAGAGCATTATGCAGCATTTTTCATTCAAATAAACAGAAAAATCCTTTTCACAAAATGTTAGTGGGAATGAGATACTTTACAAAATGAAGCTTAGAATTAGAATATCTATATGGAAGTTGACAGCAATGGCTTCATGAGCAAAAGCCTACTAGGAGAATAACATAGAAAAATCACTTTTTTTCATAACTAATTTTAACAATATTTCCTCTCCTCCATTAAGCATTATTTGATGTAAAATACTTGCTCAAAACCAGACCAGAACATGTACATATATATATATATATCTATATATGTGTGTGTGCACACATACACTCCACACACACACAACTGCTTTTTGCCCCTAATCAAAAGCCAAATATCTCTCCTTTCCTCTCTGAAAAAAAAATGTTTATGCTGTAAATTTTGAAATGGCAACTGCGGTGTCTGGCTCTTCAAGATGCAATGGTTATCCTTAGCCCTGTTGTGAGTTTGAGCTATGAAGATACACAAATAAAGGCAGTTTTTTACAGTAGCAATAAACAAGTGCAACCAAAAAAATCCCCATCTCTGAAGAGGTACTTGTAATGCATGACATCAGGGATCTGTGGTGCCAGGGGTCCAAAGTGACATCACATCAATGAATGCCTTTACATTTTTGAAATTCTAATCTAAGGCTGGGAAAAGCTGCAAAACCTACAAGTGCAAATTCAAGATGGTGATAAACCTGAATTAGTGTAACTGCCTAAGTTGCTTTTTGTGATCAATAGGCTCACATTTCATTTTCACTTCTACCCTCTTCACTGGTATTTTATCTTTACAAATAAAACTTAAAATGCATATTTTTTGAGATTAAGCTCAATATTTATTTCAATTGCATTGGCTGACACCATTTAGATTAAATTAGAAATAGCCATCTAGGGTTCATGACATCTTTAATACTAATTAAAATAAAAAGTTGTTATTTGTTCAGGCAGTAGTATCCTGCAGTGGTGGCTCAACTGCTTTTTAACTGGTGATATCTGCCTGGCCAAGGCCTAATGGGTGGGTGGAGTTTGGTGTGTCATGGTGCTGGCCTTGCTGCCAGCACATTCACCATCCTTCATTCAGGAAGAAAATAAGACTCAGAAAGGGTCAGAGGGTTTACATTTCCTCTAGTGGGGATGAAATCCAGTGTCTCCATTGCAGGAGCTGTCCTTGCCTGACCCTAGGCTGAAATAACGCCATGGGGCAGTAGTAGCCCCAGGTTAAGGGCTGGTCAGAGGGTACTTCGACAATTCCTTTAGAGCCCTGCACCTGCTTTGCTTCTCAGATGTCCCTTTCCCTGACCTGTAACGCGAGAGGCAGCTCCAGTGCTTTTACCTGGTGGGGATCCCCGCAGGCTGGGACACAACACTTCTCTTCTGCAAGTTTTGGTGCCAGCACCATCCCAGTCATCTCCACCACTGTCCATGCTTAGCAGAAGAGACTGAAAGTCTTCAGTGAAGTGACAGCAGGTAAAGGTCTGTTGGGATGGAGTCGTGCAGCTGCTCCTGGAATAGACAGATAATACCAAAATTAAGGATATTTGCAATAGCATATGGATAAGCAGGGAGAGAAAATTTAACTCTAAGGACATCTCCAGGACTTCAAAAAAAATCTCCTCTTCCCTAAACTTATACATATTGACTAGATTAGATCTCTCAATAGTAGTGTATCCCCATCAGTTTTTGTGTGCTTATTGAAAATGACAATAAAACCTCATAGCAAAATACAATTTCCATCTAAACAATTACGAGGAATTTAGCCATAGGCAAAGGAGCCAAATATTACAAAACCTTGATGTCTGACATCATGACTTTGCTGGGCAAATTTGCTTCACCTCTGTGGAGTGTCGCTGTTTTGTGGATGTATGCTGTCTGCTCTTTCAGCAGTACTCTTAAAAAGCAACCAATAGGTTAACAGCAAGAGAACAGTTCATTTGGCAGAAAAATAAAGGTGTCAGAGCTTGTAAAAACATGTTTAAAATACACTTTGGTATTTGTTTCTTGATGAAAACTTGGTGTTGAAAAAGAACAATTTCATGAACTAAAATTTCGGGCAAATATTGACAGTTGGTAGACAAATAACAGTGATATGAGCAGAATTTTGAAAAACACACACAAACTGATAAATTATATTGCATATATATATAATATAAAATATTGTATACATACAAATTTTAAGTAATATTTTATGTGTGTTTTTTAAAATATATAAAGATATATTATCTAGATTATCTGGGTTGGAAATACACCTCTTGTTTTATCCAGCATTTTCTATGAAGCTGCATGGATTTAGGCTGCACAGCTGGAGTTGCTCTGAGACTTAGCTGGAAATGCTGGCATCAAGGTATACAGCATCTGTGCCCTAAAAATGGGGCCATTTATGGCTTTTTAGCATCCCAGTCAGATGCAAGTCATCGTGCTGGCTAGCTGGAAATCACAAACAAATGGCCCATGAGCTCTGCTTCTGCCATGATAAAATTACTGAATAACAACAAAAAAGTGGACATATGTGGAGGAACCTGGATGTGCAGTAGCCTCATCTTGAAGTGTCATTTACTTTGACCATAAGCCTTGGGATTAGTGCACCTCTGGATGATTCCTGTAGCTGCTGACCTTTACTCAGTATCCATAAGGCAGTTCTCACACACCAGTTGCGCAAATCTAAGGGGGAAATAGAAAAATATATTAAAAAAAAATAGGTCTGTCAAAGACAGCAAAAGTAAAAGCAAATTTGAAATGACAAAAAATATTACTGTTAATGGTACATAATGCTATGCTATGTATGATCTTCATGTTCCAGCCAGTATCACCAACCACATAATAGCATTAGATTTCTGCTTCCTCAGGCTGAGCTGAGCAAGATGACAAGTTTTGTTCATGCCACATCCTCATTGCCCACACTTCATAGCATAAAAACACCACTCCAAACAGCCATAGGAATGACAGCCACCCTTGTCCCTCAAAGCTCTAAGTGTTGCCAAAAAAACAGCACTCCCATGCTCGTGTCCAAAGCACGCAACACTTAGAATATAAACACTTTCAACACTACCCAGAAGCAAACAGTGATCTGTACAATCTTTGTATGTTTGTGTAAAATGGTTTTGTTGTTTGTTTTTTACCTTTTAAGAAAAAAAAAAAAAAGGGCATAAGAAATGTGTCAGGTTTGTGGGTTTGTTTCAGATTTCCAGTGAAAGAAATGACAGTTTCAGATGAGCCGACAAAAGAAGGTGTATCCAGTGATCAGACTGTTTGCTTTAGCACTAGGGTGTTTTGGTTTTTGGTTTTGGTTTGCTGGGGTTTTTTTTGTTATTTTTTGGGGGTTTTTTTCGTTAGCCTCTCCTGGATTCCAGGTTCTTTATTATTAGCGTTAAGAATAAAGACAGGTTCAAAGGATGACCACTAGAGCTACAGCAGAGTAAAACACATACTCTGTTTACACACCCAATCCCAATAAGTATTCCTGCTAAATCTATCAGGAAAATTGTTCCAGCAATATCGCAGAAGGTAATTATACTTCATTACCTTTGTATGAGTAACCAAGTACAAGCACGGTATGAGGGTTTTCTGTGTTGGTGGTTGGTTGTTTTTGCCTTTTTTGTTTGTTTTCCTAAAGATGACAGGAACATAAAATAGAAATTCACAATGCTTAAACATAGCAAAAGTGAAAGGAGAGCAAGGGCTTTCATTTCATAAAGCCCTGTCTAACAAAGGGTTTTAAAATAATAAACAATTTTAACCCACATTACTGAAGCTTAGGCACAAGAAAATGAATCCAGGAGGTTTTGCATGATCACAACTTCATTCCTAATGATGAAAAGAGAGTTGCTAATCTGGTCCCCTGCTTCCCAGGAGGCATTTTTCTGCCTTTTGGGTAGGTACTGGCAGGGGTTCACTACAGAGAGTTTCCATTTCTCTGCTTGTAAATAGGAATAATGATGCTGACATCCCTCACAAAGTACTGTGAGCCCTGTAAGCAAAAAGCTCTGTCGAAGAGCTTGGTGGTGTTATGATTCAATCATTCTGCTGCAGCTCTTCTTACAGCCCTCCATTGTGGAGCACCCTATACACTTGCAAAATCAATGACACAATGGCTACAGTCAAGAACTTTGGGCTCGTTTCATTAGTTGCTGCCTATAAAGAAACACAATAGCTTGAAACATTACACACATTTAAAACAGTTCAGAAAAAGCCCTCATTCCTATTTTCAACTCTTACTTGTGTGGAAATTGTGCATTCATCAGCTGTTGAAGCTGCAGGGTCATGTATTGTCACTATTTATTCCTCTGCTGAGAACAAAAAAGCAGAAGAATTTTTTCCCAGTTCAGTACAGCGTGTGATAGCAGAATGCAGCTTTCACTAGGTGAGGTGCACAAAGCCTGCCAAATGCAAAGAGAAACTCTTTCCAAATGGGGACTTCAGAAACCAGAAAATTTCATGGGAGTACAAGGCCTTTCTGCTGCCCTACTGCTGTCCTTTTGTAGAAACCTGGATACAGTTTTGGGTTTTCAGAGGCATCTAACTTCCTAACCAGATATAAACTTATTTCAGGTTCCTGTAGGCATAATAACCCATAAATATGATTTTTTTGGCTGATGTTTTCAGGATGTTGTAAGGAAAAACAAAACAAAAAACCCACAACACATCAAACCACAAACAACCAGCAATCAAAATTGTTAAAATCACAATATGTTGTGTGGGTTGGGGTTTTTCTCTTTCTACTTCTGCATCTTCTAGATATATAAACAGATACCAAGGACTTGGTCAGATAATCCTGGCTCAGTCAGTGACTACAATGAGATTTCGAACCAACACTGAAACCGACAACAAATTCTTGTCTACAGTCTGCTTAATGTGCACGGGTATAGATGAGAAGGTGGACGGTCGTTTTAACTGGGCATGCTCTTTGGAATGTGGAATTGATTAATTGCAGTCAGTTCTTTTAGAAAATTGATTTGTCATTTAGGGAAGAATGAACAGGGAGGTAGAAAAGAATAATGCATGAATAACAGAGAGAGTTACGGTTTTCAGCTGATGTGAAAGAAAGCTGGAATTTCATCTTTTAAAAACAAGAGAAAGTAAAAGCTTGAGTGTCAAACAGCAGGAAAACGGAAACGTGCTATTTTCATGTCCAGAACTGGCAGCTATCAGCAATCAGCAAGAAGGAAAAAGGAATATAAGATGTTGAAGAGTCCCAAGATGGCCGTGTCTGTATGCATGCACACATATGCATGTATACATATATACGTATACAAAATAATCACCTAATCATTTCCAGCATGGAGGTGGTGGTTGTAGTAATGAACTAGAACCTTAAGTTATGTAGCATGGTTGCTGCTGTCTGCAGCAGCTTCATTAGTTGCAGTTCACTACCTCCAGCTGAGCTGGGAAGGGAGCAAGACCGTGACAAAAGTTGCTATACGGTGTCTGTATTACGTGGAAGTATTTTACGGCCAAGGAAGGCTGCTGGTGATTTGCACATAAACTTTTTGTCTGTAGTGAATTAAATTTCATTGTACAACTACCACCCATTTTAATTTGAGGTAAGAGACAGAACTTTTGCACACACACAACTGTTTTGATGAGATTTTCTACAACCAACATGCTCCATAGGCTGGAGAAGGAACAGGGAACACCCAAGAAAGACTGTACTCTATGTTGCAAAGGCCCTTAATTAAACTTTTTGTAATGATCCGATTTCTTAAGTGACCACATAGTTAGAAATCTTCATTTTTGACAATACACAAGACAGAAAAATTTTCAAGGATAACAATAATGTCTGGACGTTTCTGAGAGCTGAAGCTATTACCTCCATTCTCAGATCCTCTACAAACTGATCTGAAAAATGTGAGGTACATCTCAAAAGATGCCTTTTTATATTCTGTTGTGAATACTGCAGCAGCAGAATCTTGGGGAAATACTTGATTGTGGTTAACAGGCAGTTCTGTTCAAAGGGTCATCACAACAGAGATGGAAACATACCAGAGTGCGTTGTTGCTTTGCAGAATAACACACACTGCAGCTAAGATTCCTAATAAATGTTTCATCTACATTTCATTGAGTTTGGAAGTTGCTGCTGGACTCATTAAATCCTAGAAATAAAGATCAGTAGACAGAAAGAAAAACTAATGCAGGTAGAGTATTATGCTAACAGTGCAGAATTGTTCCCTATAATATATTTTCTAGTGTTAGAGGCAGGGGTGGGGGTGTTTCAGCCTACTTTAGTGTTCATAAGCCTGGGGCTTCTACTCCTTCCCCTGAGAGATTATTCTAGAATCTATTAGAATTCACCATTAGAAAGCTTTTCCTGATAATGAATTTCAATAATCCTTTTTGTAATTTTTATCTCATTAGTCCCAGATATATCCTTTTGCACTACCCTAAATATTTCGTCTAACTATGATTTATATTCTTTGAATATTTTTAGCTAGTTATCAAGTTTGTTGCCTTGGGTCATTTTTTAGGGAAGCTATGAACCCTCCTCCTTCCAATTCATTCTTTCAGACTCATCTTTTCTTACCTTTTCATGAAATGTCATTAATACACAAACTGAAAACCTAGTATCCTGGTATTTCCTTCAATAGATCACGGTCAGTTCACCCTGTTAAAGTGCTCTGTGTTGGTCTGTGTCACTGCATAGCTTGTCAAAGATTTAAAAAAATTTATATTGAAACTTGATTTTTAAAATATCTTTTCTGTAATCTATGGTTAAGTTATGATGTAATATGAATTTGGCAGCATCTTTTATGTCAGTATGGTTTGACAAAGCCAACCAATAAACATTGGAACCAAACAATAATACAAAGTAGTCATTTGTTAAAATTTAGATTGTCTTCATTAATTTGAAACGGGTATTGCTGTTCATCTGCCAATGCTTTTAAGGGGACACTTAAGCTAAACAGAAACTCTTACAAATACATTGCTTTAACACAGATTGGTATATATGGTTTCTCATCAAATCTCATTTGCAGAATGTATCTACTTTCTAAAACAAGCACTCAAGTTTTCTAGCCACATGTTAACTGCTGCAAAGAAACAGAACTGTACCAACCTTTCTCAGTATTGCCATGCCTACAATTATATTTCAAATTTGCAGTGCATTAATGGTCTCTGACTTGCACGATGACTAGATGGTTAATTTTCAAGCATGCCTCAAGCAAACCTCTTTTCTCTGGCTCAGAAGCCTGATTACACGAGCAAACAGGAAGGATGTACAAAGTCAGCTTGGGCCTTTCGATTGATGTGTTTCCTTTGTCTACCCCAACCTTCTGTACCTGGAAGCCAAAACAACTGGAATCCTTGTGCTCAGATGTCCACTGCATCACTAAAACCCAAGTGAAATAAAACTGTCTTCCTCATTTGCTCTGTCTAAAAGGATTGATGTAAAAGGGAGAGCAAGGCACACTAAGAATTCCAATGTTGACTTAAAGGTACTGCACACTTCCCTCAGTACATCTCTGTCCCTGATAGGTGTTAACTAGCATTGTACAAAGAATACTGTAGGGAACGCTGAATTGCCATCAGTGGTTTTAGGTCCAGGATCAAATAAAGACAACTACCTTGGCATTGGCTAATACAAGGGATGAGAAAAGTTAGTGGAAATACCTTTCAATCTTTGAATAAGTTCTGTGTCATTAGAGCTTCCTGTCTCTGCCCACCTTTCCAACACCAGCCATTGCAAGAAGAGCAACTTAAGTCTAATAGACTAGGTGGCATAACAATTAAGCCTTGCAAGGTGATGTTGCAATGCAAAAGAAGAGGAAAAAAAAGAAATTCCTAAACTGTAAAACATGATTTGAGTTGTGATGGATCAGACATTCACCTTGAACGCTGTTGGAGTTTGATGGAAGATGTTTCTAGTTAGAATTAACCATATAGTTATGAAATATATGTTACTGAGAACATGGGATTTTGAAGAGCTGACAAATAATCACATCATGTTGAACATAACAGCTCTGAGCTCTAATTGGCTGGGACAATTCTATTTCATATTTCATCATACCTTGGCAGTAAAAGCAATACTTCATTTACCTGCAAAAGTGTAGAACTTTTTATATACAGTTTATCATTTCCCCGATTTGCTTCCATGTCAGTGCAGGTGCATTAGTTCTTGTTGAGGAGCAGTAAGTGCACTTGGTGACATGTATTTGGTGCTTTGGAACTGTTTCTTAACAGTCCAATCTCTGTGTTGCTGTGGCCACTTCTATTGATAATAAAGATATGCCAGATAGGATTCAAATAAACACCATCTGCATGGTTGTGACCCCTTAAGTGTTTCTCAAAGCAACAAATTTTTCAGTTCAGGAGAGATGCTATTATAAAAAAATGTATCTGTTAAACAACCATAAACTACATCTTGAAATGTCTTGTTGCAGATGCTAAATGCATTTGTGAAAGTGTGAATCTATACAATTCATGCAGAATCACAGAATCACATTAATTAAATGACTATATGCAATTAAAAAGGTGAATATGAACGGCAAATTATTTTTGAAGAGACATAAAACTACTGGGTTTGGTTGATTGCTTTGTTTTTTAAGACCTTTTCTTTATGAAAATGTACAGTAAACTTTGACACACAGTAAAGTACATGAAACCTAACTTCACATATAGTGGGAATAAGCTGGACAAAACCCTTTCCATGGCAAAGTGATATATTTCAGAAAAACCATATCACTTTGCATGGTCATTTATGAATTCGAGATTGTTAATAGCCTGATGTTTTCCATATGATTGACTAAATGCATAATGAAAATAGATCTGTTATTTTAAAACCTGGCCTGTACACCTCTACATAAAACCAAATTCATTTTTAGTGGTCACTACAGCACTTTCTCTGAATTGCCCAATAAATATAATTTTAGAATTTCACATAAAAAGTATTGGTTTTTAATCCTTATTTCACCAAATATTGGGATATTCTCATTTCCTGAACAATAACCCTTAACACTAACTTCTTTAATGAGATGTTCTACTGATCACATAAGAGATGATTTCCAAGTCACAATATAATAAAAACTCAACATATATATTTAATTAGCCACACACAATTGAGTACCAAACATCAGCTAAGATGCTATTTGGCTCTGTTGAATTTTCAGAAGAGTCCAACTCCCACTTCAGAAGTGGGCAAAAAGGCAAAGCCTAAGCTGAACTAAATCACTGTCCCCAACCTTCGCTGGGTTGTGCTGAGACCAAGATCAAATTTTGCACTCCTGATTTCAGTGGCATAGCATAGCACAGCTGGCTGGAGTTTGGAAAATCTCTCAGGGAAAATATTGCCTGTATCCTACACAGAAGGGACAATGAGCCTAATCCTGTCTCGTGGTTAGAGAGCAGTATTAGAGGTTTGCAGATTGCCATCAGAAGTCCCCGTTTCCAGCATCTCGCATGCAGGCAGTGGAGCCAATCTCCGCAGCCTTAGCCATCCGTTCAAATCATTAGCCAGCTCTGGGGCACCTCAGCAGCAATACTGGGAAGGCTGAACGTGATAAATTTTAGATAGGTAGAACTGGAAGAGATAGTGGATACACCACTATATACTTTGGAAATAGCTTTGTCTATACAATTAAGATACACATCAAAAATTTCTGCATGTATGAAGGTTGAATATATGCAAAATGTCATAAAACATTATCATGCGTATGCAATATCCTAAAGGACTTCTTACTTAACATGACCTTTTCCTAGTCAAAATATGTAATGACTCATTCAGAGCAAATTAAATATGCATAAACAGTTGGCAGATATTCATTTTTAGCATCTTATTGACCTGCTGTTATTTAGGCTATGTAACAGAATTCATTTTATACATAAGAGGAGAAATATATACCTGAGTGATTGTTTCCAGTTTTCAAGATTGGCCTTAAATAGCTATAAAATAACTTACACTTTGTCTTCTTGTGCTTGTGTACAATTTTCGAATTTACAGAAAGATATATCTGTATTATATAGCCTAAGGGGGTTTGCCAGACAGTTTTTTCCTGTCTTAGAGAAAAGAAAAATCTAATCTCTAAACCTCATTTATATTCTGTCCTGTCAGAAACGTCTGTTAGCAATCTGCCTTCCCTGAGTAGCAGGAGCATTGCAAAGGGGTGTGCATGGTCAGCCTGCCTTACATTGCAGACATCATATGGGAATGACAGCAAAGGGATGGAGCGAGCAGCTGACACACCAGAGGGCTGAGCTGCCTTTCAGAGAGACCTCAGCAGACTGGAGAAATGGGCTGACAAAGCTCTAGCTGTGGCAAATACGAAGCCCTATACCTGGCATAGAATAGCACCCTGCATCAGTGCAGACTGGGGGCTGAAGGGGTAGCAAGCAGTTTTTTGGAGTAAGACTCGCAGGGGAGAAGTCAGTTAGACAAAGTGTACATGAATCACTAGGGTACCCTTTGGTTTGTCTCATGCTGGCTGCATCGGTAAGAGCACACTAATGGGTCAAGGGAAGTGATTGTTCCCTGTACCTGGCATTAACAAGGCTGTATCCAAAGTTTTGTGTCCCGTTTTGGGTTCCCCAGCACACGACAGTGACAAACTCCACCAAAGTTGTAAGGGATCTGGAATACAAAACTGACAAAAAGAAGCTGAGAGCTGAATTTTCTCACCATGGAGGAAACTGAGGAGCAATCTAATTACTGTTCCAGGCTACCTAATGGCCAAGCCTTTCCTGGAGACACAATCGAACAGACAAGAAGCAACAGATGAAAGTCACAGCAAGGGGAATTGCAGTTAGATAGAAATTCACAATGAGGGTGGTCATCTCACTTCTTTAAGCAGTACTGCCCCATAGTTTTGGAGATCTACTAGTCCACGATTTCCTCTTCACTGCTAACAGCAGGAGTGGGTTTTACATAAATTTCTCATGCTCTAATTCACATAAACTTGGCTTTGGTATAAAGTTCCATTTCCTCTTTACCTAAGGAGAACCGAGAAGATATATTTAAATAATCCTTCCTGCACTCCTGAAAGGTTATTCCCTTTAGCGTAACATGTGATTAAATACGGTCGTTTTCACTTTTTAATAATAAAGCTTCCTGAGGGTCTGAAATATTACTTAGGAGTAGCTGTGCTGACTGCACCACCCAAGCAAAGCTGGGCCCATCATCAGTTTGCATAGCTCCAAGGCCTGTTTTCTTAATGGGAAAAAAAAAAGTTTTAAAATCTAATTATCCTTCTCTCCTTAGAGACCAATTCCTGCATGTCTTTCTTCTCCTCCCATCCTTCAGTGCAATCTGGGTTTATACTTCTGTGTGTGTCATCAGTTAAAATAAAAAATAAAAGAGGAAAGAAAGAAAATTGTATCACACATTAGTCTCAACCAGAGTAACCATTAACTCCTGGAACTGTCTCTTCATACAAACTAGAGTTGCACTATGCAATGACCTGAAAAGCCATGCAAGTCACTGCAGATTTTGACCATGTATTTTGTTTCTAGCAATTTAAAGAGCTGTAACACCTATCAATAATTCAGGATGTGCTTTTCTGAACCTCTGAGTCTAGACCAAATCAATCTCAATGAAATTGCAGTGATTCAAAGAAGTAAAATGAGTTACGGGAGCTCCAGAAAAAGAGCCTAAAATTTTCCTTCCGTTGTGACTTTTCATAAATAAATATTAGAAAACATTGTCTGCTAAAAACTAAAGCATAATGTCACTCATTTCATTTAGAGATTTCTTGAAGACCTTCTGAAAAGTCAGTAGACATATGAGCTAGTGCATCTTGATGGTTTTTATAACTCTTTCTGCAAAAAATTATTTCTTATGATAGACAATAATTTCACTTATAATTTTATAAATATAAATAATTTCTACGTATAATCTAATTATATTAATAATTCCAAGCCTTTGTTGCCTTTGTAGGATCTTTAATGACCTTCATAATCTTCCTTTGTGGCTTTGGAAACCCTTCAACAAGTCTTGGTGGTTTAGTCTGTCTAAAAATTTATCTCAAGGGATCACACACTATGCTGAGTCCTCCCCAGTCCGGGAAGCTGAAATCCCCTATCACAAATGCGCTAAAGTGCCGCTTTTCTTTTTTTCCTTCTTAGCTCCACACACAAAATACACAAGGAAGAAAAAATGGAAATTACAAGATAACCGATACAAATGGCCTTTTCATTTCTTTGCAAGTTATTACTTGTACTATGACAATGTTTAAACATCAGTCCTCTGCCACACTGAAACATGAAACTAGAATCTGGTCTTATCCCTAGATCAAATGCAAGGTAAGATAGTAGCAAGTATTACAGTAAGTGACAGAAACTTGCAGTTAGCTCTTAAGTGACATATATTGATTGATGGATTATGTATAGACAAGCGTTCATAGATCTCAATGTTTTAAATGCTGTAGTTGGTCAAATGATATACTATTACACACGAGATGCAAAAATGGAAGGAGAACCAACAGATTTATATTTGCCTTCCTGTCATGATGCAGATTATTCTGCAGAGTACAGCAGTCGACAAAAGGCTTAGGTGGTCTAGAGGTTATAATTTACAGTTATTCCAGTTCGACTACAACAAATTCACTGGGTGTAGACTAGCAGCAAAATCTAGTGTCATCAAGGTTTGCTGCCTTCTACCACATGCACTCACTGTGGCAGCCTTACCAAAGCAATGGTCAAATATTTTCTTCCAGCTTCAACAGAGCTACCTGATCAGACCAGCAGTATTCACAGCCTTCCTGCCTCTTTCTCTCCTCAAGCAAGAAGTTACAGTCTGAGGTTTTTCATCAAAATGGGAAAGGCTAGGAAATAAGACCATGGGCACTTTTAAAATTTCCCTGGCTGCTTCTGTGTGAAATGGCTTGAGGGAAAGATCACCAAGGGAATAAAAGAGTGACTTGCAGCAGGGAAGCTCCTACAGACAGCAAGTTTTTCAGCAGTGGCTTGAGCAAAATCCACTGCCCCCTCAATCAGAAATGTCTGCTCAAAAGAGAACAACAAACAAACAAACAAGCAAACACAAAAAGAAAACAAAACAAAAAAACCCCACACAATGACAAAAAAAAGGGGTTTATAAATATATACAAATCAGACAAATTGCTGCAGAAGTTCAGAAAAAAAGTGTAATGCTCTCTAGCTCCTTTTTCAAAGGCCTGGGTGAGGATCATAGTAATTTAGAAGTAAAGATTCTGTTCTTGCTCTCTTTCAGTGCAGTGGTCACTGAGAAAAGCGAGAACTGCAGATTTTCTTTGTGAGGTTTATGTCTTCAGATAAGATAGGCAGGAGTGAGATGCTGAGAGTTTCAGGGTGATGACTCCAGCTCAGTTAAATCTTTAGAACAAGCAAAGTGTTTTTCTGTTGAAGAGGTGGTTGGATTAGTTTATGGAGAGGATTGATGGTACTGATTCACTTTAGATATGTTCTTCTATCTTCCCCCCTTACTGTCGTATCTGAGAGCTTTCTGTATCTTTTAACTGCAGTACATTTCTGTCTCATTCCTTCGAGCAGTGGTTCACGACAAAAGGAATCACCATCTCCATTAGCTGTACTATTAGCAACTCCAGCAAGAACCAAATACTTAATAAATCTGTTTTCACATGAAATGCTTGGAAGAGCCCTCAGCAGTGATTCCATAGTGTGTCTTTCTGCAGGTAAAAGAACCCCTCTGTTTTCCAGATTTTTCATCTGCTGCCACTCATAAGTGAAAAGATAGAAAACAGAAATAACCATTCTGTAGGGAATAAAAATTTCAAAAATATAATCCAAGAAACCATTTAGATCTGTGTGCATTTCACACACTCATCTCTCTACCTTCAAAGTTTGAAATCAATAAAATGGTGGCTGCTTTTCTGTTCTTCCCGTGAATCTGCACTCCAGAGCTCTCCCTGCAAAGGCACAGCGCTATGTGACCATGTGGTGCATTATATCTACAGTTTCCTTCTCGCTTCAAACTGGAGGTGGTGAGGTCTTCCCTTGATCATATACAGTCCTTGGGGTGGGAAGGAAGAAAAAGGGCTGTTTGCAGGCTTCCAGGATATATTCAGGACACCAAATATATTTTCAAAGCAAGCCAGTAACCACAGGTGACCTACATTTTGAAGTGTCTTACTCTGCAATACCTTTCTACATGTATTTGAAACAAAATTTTGCTCTTATTCCGTGCTCACAAAAGTCTGAGCCACCCAGCAGAATATTCCTGCCCTGACAGTTCCAGGACGCAGATTGTCATTTCAGACCACCTGCTTTGTTTTACAGAAATACTGTCTTGTCCACAGTTTCATGTAACTTGCAGAAGGTTCGTTAGACAATTGCTGCATCAGGATGGCTCCGTATCAGGCTGCTCGGCTTTGTCTCATTGATTTCCATTGTCTGCCTGATGTTTAGCTGCCTGTTGTGGCCTGCTTAATACTTATCCTGTAGGTTTTGTGGGCAGTCTTTTCTACTGCCTATTTTATAGACTGTAGCATGGAGGACCCTTGAATTTAGTGCCATGAATGATACTACATAGAACAGATAGCAATACTAATAAATGATAAATGCTACCTGGAATGTGCCATGGCAGAGCAGATAGAGATGAGCCTCAAATATGCCTGCCTGGACTCTATTTTCCTACCCTGTTTTCCTGTTATCTTCATAAGACACTTCATCCTGCTCTGTACTTCACTTTCCCCTCCTATGAAATGGAACTAAACAAAAATTTCCAATTAGCTTTTCTAATGTATGTGTTGAATCTTGCTTGTGCTAAGTCCTGCATAAAATATATAGGAAGGTGACTACCCTAATATGATTGCTGCAGATAATAAATATTGCAGTTGTAAACAAATCTTGTTCTACCACAGCTCACTTGCAGATGGAATGTGACTGTGACGACGAGCTGCCTAAGAGTGAAAGGCTATGTCCAGGGAAAGCAGGTAACTGCAGTACTGACAGTCAAGTCCTAATGAAATTCAGTATTTACACTGAAAATATTTTTCTCCTTATATACATGATAAATACATAAACAAATGGCAATCCCTACACTAGGGAAAGTTTAATATTTAAAAAAATATTGATTATTCAAGGCTATAGAAATCTCTAATTTTACAAACATTAGGACCAGATCTACAGTGGCCTAGGAGACCTGTAGAAATTAATGAGAATAAACTGCTTTACACTTGCTGAATATTAATTTGAGTATTAATAAAGCATTTCAGTCAACAAAATGTCTTCTTTCATATAAGAAGGCACAACAAACATCCTAGGAATATTTAACGAACTAGAAATACTTTCCACCATACTATCTACGTAATTAACCTTATGCTCCTAAATTCCATAATATATACTGCAAGTCTGACCGTTACAAAAGAAAGAATTGAAAAGAATATAATGCTGGTGGGACATGTCTCCTGATATGACAAAATCAAGCAGAGTAACAAGCAGTGAGGTGCAGGCAGAACAGCAAGAGATGTTCCGAAACACACAACTCTCATACCTTCTACTTTTAGTACATTGTGTTTTAAAATTAATATCTAAATGCTGATTACTGCTTTCACTCTGACAAGGTGATCCTGCTACCAGACAAGGCCTCATTCCAGTGATTAGTAGAATGTGACACTTTTTATTTTTAAATTAGACCTATGATACTCCCAGAGACAATTAAAACATAAGAACGAGAGCTTCTATCTAACACTAAAACCATCAGCCATGAACATTGCATTCCCATTGTACATATGTCTAGAAGACAACAATAACCATATAGCTTGTGAGAGACTTGAAAGTGGGAAAGCAGTGTAGGAATTCCTGAAATTAGCAAGAACAGACGTTTGAGTTCAAAGGCTGTATCCCATATGTTCCTCCAATTTAAAGGCAGCATTGTTGTTTTTAGGTTTCTTTTCACAATAAATAAATGCCATTTATCCCAAATAGCTGGTTTCACTCCCATTTAGACTAATAATTATGAGAGCTAGTGCAGAGAATAGAGTTTTGTTGCAGAATATTAGTCCTCTGCTGCTTGGGTAAATGTTAAGGCAAAGCTGAGCCATTTAGCCAAAATAAATGTTGAAGCAAAGTCTATTAAAGCAGAAAGCATCAATTTTATTTATGCTGTTTCAAAAGTCTAGAGTACACACAAGTTATTTTGCTTGCTGTTTTTCAGTGAAGATGCAGATATTTATTGTACTGTTTTGTAAATATCTCCATTCTAAGTGGAGTAATTATAACTGAGAAAATCAGTCCTAACTACTATCTTCATTCAAGGGTGACAGAGCAAGAAATTAGCTAGGATTTTGAAACATGTCTACTTAGTCATTCTGGAAGTGGTTGCATTTTGGGGCACTTTAATGTGGGTTGGTTTTCACAAGACATTGTATAATCACCCTCTGAGAGACATTTGGACAATCATTTGAGCATCTCATACAGGAACCTTATTCACCAGTCACTTCAGAAACCCTGTGCAATGAGAACCAATACCCACTGGACAGATGCGCACCCAGGCACATACACTGACAGGCACCTGTTCTTTCTTGGAAAGCCTACTAATACTGGATGAAAATATACAGAATAAACACTAAGACAGCCTCAACATTGCTATTGCACCACTTGCAGCACAGCCAAGGAAAGCAACTGTATGTTCAATCACACTGGGAGTGTTTGCACTTGCAGTGCAAATCTATACATAGAGCAAGAGAGGTGGTTGGTACGTATTGGTACAGCAATACTAAAGAAGCATGTGCAACAATTTAGACCACTATGCATTTATGTGACATTTATGTAAGAAAAAGCCTTATGTTCATTACAGATTTGGGGGTTTTTGCACCATTGATTTTTTTTTTTTTTATAAATATCAGTTTGCTTTGGAAAACAAACAAAAACCACATAGTCAACTAGCAAAGATCAATAGCTAGATGAAACAACATATCTTGCTTGTGTAATGTACTGTAGATATTGATTAGTTAAGTCCATAAAGTATTTTGAATCTTTAGGTACAGAGGATGAGATGGGAATGTGAGCCACTCGTTGGCCTTTCTGACTTGACAAGTATAGTCAACTCAGATTATCTGTTAGCAGCTGATCTATGAATAAACAGTACCGTAGGTGAAGCAGCTCCCAAGATGGCTTGATGAAAAGGCAGCTGGATTGGAAAGGGCTCAGCAGCTCAGGTGCACTGCCAAATAAATGCAGTGCATTAACTCGCTGCTCTGCCAAGAAGCAGAATAGATGTGTTTGCAGAGTGCAGAATTCAGGCTCGTCAAGGCTGCTGTACCTGAGCTGATTTAGGTATAAAGCCAGGCTGGGTATCTCTACAATGCTCCACATGCTCATCTTTGTGTTTTATTAGCTCAGGCTCAGTGCTGTCTATAGCACACGAGGATCGTCTCCACCCAGAGTCCTTGCGATACTTCATAGTATCACTCTCTATATGTTTTTGCATTGCTCTACCCAGCAAATACTAAAAGCCCCTGGAGTTTCTAGGATACCAAAGCCCCGCAATTATCCTCAGAAATGGAGAGCTGACTATTAAAAACATTCTCATAGATTTTTCTAAGCTGGCAGGCTGGCCTCTTAACACTCGCTGGAATTTTTTCTTCCACATTCTGTAACATGCTTCTCTGAAAGTATTTGTGCGTTGTGCCTCACGGATACTGTTGTTGAAATACCCTTGGCTCTCGTAAAGGGTTTTTTTATCCAGAAAAAGGCTTCTGCTTATGTGGGCAGTGATTCATGGGCAGTGTCATTAGGAATTGAATTGAAATCTCTGGAGTGCATCACAACTGGGCTTTGCCAGTCTTTGTTACTTGAGCCATTGTCAGACTCTGTGTGTTGAGCTGAAGTTTCTGTTACACTATCTAGATTTCATAGCTGCTATTTAATACAATTTATGTTTCATTAAGCATGAATTCAAAGTGAACCAGGCTCTGAAGCCCTGGTTCAATAAAGTGCTGACAGACAAACAGAACATTATTTTTATTCCTAGAAGTGTCATCAGGATGGAGAAGAATATTTGTTTCCACTGTACATCTACCTCAGAAACAGGTGGCTTTTTTTGAATGGCAATTCCCTCACAGATTAACTTTTTTTCCTTTAAATAAATTTATCTTGTTTCAGGCTTAGACAAAACGACAACGAACATTGCACAGAAACGCACAACTACTCTCAGATATTTCACAAGTCTGTGACATAAAACCTGCTCATTAAAAGAGACTGTCCGTCTAACTTGCCTTGCACTTCCAGGTGCAACCGAGTTACCTTCATTTGAATGGGTCTGCTTTAACCACCTGCCTGTTGCCAAATATGCCATACCCTCCTGCAGTCACGTTAAGATGCCTGATGTCAGGCAGACATCTCAAGAGATTTGTGCTGTGAGCTGCACAAAAAGCTTCCCCTGTAAGTAGCTGTTGTGCATCATTCTCTGGCCATGTTGATACATGGGCCATGGGCCAGCAAGTATACTGTATCTTGGTCTGGCCTATGCTTTCATGGCCAGTACAGATACCTCACATATTTTGTAACATATATCCTCATAGTAACAGCTACAAATTGACAAAGAATCAAGTGACAAATAGGAAGGCAGCTCATCAAGTCCTCAATAGTGATTGCTTTTATACAACAGAGAGGAAATTTAGCTGTAACTGAAAACAGTAGTGTGTGCTTATCTCAGGGGTAAGGTTCACAAGATCACCTAAAAGTGTGAGCCCTGGTTTTGCATTCATACGTCTACCCTTATTTCAAAGCATGTTCAAAATGGGGCTAGATTAATGTCTCTATCAGAATATGAGCATTACACCAACAAGCTGCCACTCTTTGGAAGTTATCACAGAACAGCTAATTAACTTGAAGTCATTTCTCTCTGAGCTCTCGTGTCCAGCGGGATAAGTGGAACACCTCCCCTCAGTATTACCACGGTTAGGGCCCGTAAGAGCATACAAAGAAAGAGGTATTAGTATGAAAAGGTGGCAGTTTACAGAAAGACAGAGATTCTAGTGTAAAGCTGGTTGAAAGAAGGATATGAAGGCAGGGTCTGTAAAGCAGGTGACACATGGACTGGGTGCTTAAGTACGGTAATTAGTGCTGTGCAGTGTAAGACTCTGATCAATGTTGTCTGATTAGGGTTGACAGGCACCAGACACTTGTTTCAGCGCATTCATTTTGTGCAAAGCAAGTTTACAGGAGTTGTGATTGTCTTTTAAGGAGCTAGATAAAGAGGCTATTCAAATGCCAAGTCTGCTTCCAGTTACTCAGCTTTCACAAATGTGAGAGAAACAGTGAGTCTTCTCTGAGTTACATCTAACCTTCCTTTTGTGGAAGCCAAGGAAAGGTTTATGTTCTACTTAATGAAATATTTAACTCCAAGTATTCCTACTTTATTGCTTTTGTAGAGGAATTGCTGACCTTCAATGGCTCAAAGACAAGTATCTTCTGACATACTCTGTAGGTACTAATATATAGCTTCCAAATAGCTTCACTATTGTGTACCAAATCCTAGCACCTGAGATTAATTTTGTCTTCCTTCTATCATATATTTGTTATGATCATGCCTGCTTGAATTCTCCATTTCTCATTAGACAAATATTATCTGTGTCTCCAGTCATGCTCCTTGGCTACATAAATGCTTTAAGAAGACATAGCCTATTTTGTACATTGTATAGCAGTGAGAGGCAGGTAGTCTGGGAATATTTTACATCTCAATTGTTTGAGTTTTGTAATGATAATATGTTACTAATTCCAGATGTCCCTCATTCTATTGACTTCCATTCAGCTTGCCCATTCTAAGACCTCCAATGTTAAATCCACAGCTACCTAAGTTTTCCAAATGAGTAATCCAACACAGAACCTGGTTATATAGGGTTCTCAAGGTCCCAGTTACTCTGTGGAAAAGCTTGACAGAAGTTCCCTAAAAGTGTATTTTATTCACATCAGGCTGTATCAAGAGCAGATTTTAAAAGAAACATGGAAATTTTCCTTGTCAGCAAAGGGACGTAATAAGCTGCATAGTAAAAGTTCTATAGAATAGAATAGAATCAGTTGGGAAAAACGTGTAGGAAATGCTGGTAGGAGAGAAGCTAACCCTTGAGGATAGGCTGCCTCAGGAAGGCCTCTTTTCTCCTCCTCAAGGAGATACTACTGCTTAAACTGCTGAATTTGCAGATAAGAAGTTTTAACCATCAGAAAAAAAAAAACACCTAATCCTTTTGTCCTATAAAATTTCTGTATCATGAAGTGCATAGAACAGGGACATATTTCTGTGTAGTTTAAAACCATAATATTCTTTAAAACAGAGTCATTCATCCTGCTGGGCCTGGGCTCCACTCTGCACACTGAAACTATTTTAGAATGAGTTGGTGTCATTAACTGCCTTTCAAGTTGTTCTGTGCCACTCAAAACAATTTTGCTGTGGAAGTCAGTCCAGGAGTCGGCTCTCTGGCTGTGTTTCCGTGGCACAACACAGAGCTGTGGTGCGCTGCTTGAACTCGCCTGAACAAATCAGCTTGCCTACACACAACTTCCATCACAGCGCTAATTAACAGGTCTCTGTTACTTGCACACAGATTTGAACTGTACTGAGCAAAATTCTGATAAGAGAGCAGACAGAGTTATATCAGACAACTACATGGGATGAGTATAAACAATTTTTGGGATATACTAGAAATTCTCAGAAATTTAAGAAAAATTGTAGCCCATTACCATATTAGTTATTTACTGGGAAATGTTTTGTGCACAATATAGTAGAGTGGATTTTTCAAGCATAGAGATGAAAGGGACTTTTGAAGGAACCAAAACTGTGAAAGTATGTGGCTCTTTTACAACAAGGTTTGGCTAACCTATGTGAAAATAACTCTTTTCTCAAATGTATCACAAAAAAAATGAGTAACTGTACTAAAGAATATGGTCACATTGAACAGACCTACAGAAATCAATTCCTCTGGGAAATTTTTGCTCAGATTTTTAAAACCAGCCTGTGAGATTTGCTAGCAGAGATATAATTATTCATGATCTTCTGAAGGATTATTAAAAAAAAAAAAAAGGAAAGAAAAAGAGTAATTGCTCTTTATTACATACAGTAGCACTTTGGGTCAAATTCAATAGAATCCTCTTGATTTTATTCTTAATAGGTTTCATAGGATGTTCCTATAAGGGAAACATTTTTGAGGAAAATTCCACTGAGATCTTTTCATCATGTTTGCGTAAGTCTGATCATACATCATTACTGAAACCCTGTTACATGTCTAGCCCTAAGTCCAATGTAAAGCAATGTAAAGAAAGTCTTTTGACTTTTGTCTCAGATGCAGAAAAGACTACAAGTAGCTCACAGGGCATGTTATGTATAGTATTTGATAAGCTGCTTGTGCTCAGAGTAGGAGAATATGTAATAAATATCCTGTGATTTATAAGTGAAAGAACGAAATCATGAGAGAAACAAATGTACAGGCAAAGACTATCCTTATTAATTCAACAGTGCTCTCATCACTTTCACAGCTCACACTCATATTTATTATGCATTGCTTGGAGCTACTTATTTTGAGAGGGAAAATTGCACCTTACAGACACCTCCACTTGATTATTAAGTACGAAAATAAGTATTTTTCCTTCCTACTTACCTCTGTTCTGAAAATTATTATCATTTTTTTCTCATGACAACCAAACATTAAGATTGGTCAGTAGTTACCTGAAGAAACTGCAGCTAATCCACATTGTTTAATTCACATTGCAGATGGTCTAACATTTAGCAGTCCCTGAAGCTTGGTATGGGTCCATAAAAGGACAGGACTTGCCTAAAAGGATTCTAAAATTCTGAGTCTAAACAAAACATCCAGGAAGCCTAGATGCCAACTGCATTATTTCCTTCTAAGTCCTGGTACATAGGCATGCAAAGAAAGAAACAGAGGTATGAAACTCTATTTCATGGGTCAATAATACAGCTTGTCGGTAAAGATCTAGACAAACCTGCAAACATTAATTCCCAGGGCACCCAATTCCTCCTGCTTTATTTAGGGTTCTAAGGCCTTCATAAACTTGGTGATTGATAATCACCTGTAAAAGTCATGTCTTGGGGTTAAGCCACATGATCCAAAGTGACAGAACAACCAGCAAATTGCCATTTATCATCTGCAAAGTAAAATAATCAGAATGCCTAGTGCTAAAAACATGCACACGGACATGTTAATATGCCTTAGCTGACAGATGATAACTTTTAAGCCATGATAATTGAATTGCCTGTTCAGACCCTAATGCTGAGATAAATATTTGTTTCAGATTGTGGGATTAAACAAGCAAATAAAACCCAAGAACACCCCCAAATGGATGTTCTTACAGAGAGTTGGCGATCAGTCTGCACACAGACTGATCAATAATGGAAATGTCATGTGAAACAACTGAAACCAATTGACAAAATGGCTTGATCAGGAATAATCTTTCAATTTAAATGACACTACTTGACATGATGACATCAATAGAACAAAGGAAATAAAATCATATAGACTAAAGCAAAAGTTCCTTCTCAATATTGGGAGGTTATTTGGTTCAAGTGTGTTTACCTGGAGGGATATCAACAACATGAGAGAACCACTCTTCAGCTGTCAATACAAAATTGGTACAAAAGGGCAAAGATCAGGACCAGTATATGCAAACCATATCTCTGAAGGTGATCAGCTCCCGCGTGGAATACTAAAACTGCACATCTTCTGGTTTTTTTGCCCTACCATTAGAAGATGCAGAACAGTACACATGACTCTTTCCCACCCACACACCACCCTCTGCCTGCCCCCCCGCCTTGAAAAAAAATCTACCTACTGTTCCTTAATACAGGAGAAAGAACATAAGAAAAAAGAAATGCTTGCCACTCTTGGCATTTTGTTTAATCGTGATTAAAGAAAAAAAGGGAGACTTAATAACTCACAGTATCACATAGTATAAACTTTCAATAAAACAGTGCAGAGGAGCCTATGATCGTCTTTACTCTGTATTTGAACTTGATTTTTCTAATCTTTAAGTCTCTACTAGGAGATTTCCTAATAGGAAAAGTTTTGTTCTCTTGGGTGACAATTTTCAATTGTTATGATTTTTCTCTCACTACCTCAAGGATAATTATCTTCTCTAGCCACGGATATAATATCTGCTTTGAATCTTTCACTTCTTTGACCAGGGATTTTAATAGAAGTTTACTTTTCCCTTCCAGGGAGTTTGAATAATGTTTTAATTTCATTTGTCCAGCAGGTGATCAAGTCCAGCACTTCTAGAGAGCATCTCTTTTCAGTAGCCATCACAAAGATCAGCCTGCTGGAGAATATATCCTGGCCTGTCTGACTATTCTTGGGGTAGGGGGCTGTGCAGACTGCAACCAAGTAACAGAAACCTGTAGGCAGGAGAAACCTGTGGCAAGCACAGTGCTGCTGTGAGGTCATACAACACGAATGCCTGATGTGAGGCAGATGATGTAGCCCCTTTCTATTTTCTCTGGTCCCTCCTGTGATGGCTGCAACATAATGTTTCTTGCCTCCAGAGAAAAAGCTAGTGCCAGTGCTGATTCCATGGATGAGATTTCCAAAGACAGAGGAAAGCTCAGTATTTGAAAATTAATTGAACAAACAGTAAAACATCCATCAAGAGCCATTAAGAAGAAATATATTTTCTCCAGTTCAAGAATTATTAGGTTTGCAAATTTCTGCAGGCTGGGAGATTATTCAGATGAAACCATATATTTACATTGTTTCTATATTTTTCCTAGGCCTATGTTTTTGGTTAATGTCTGAGACAAAATACACACATAACTGGACCATGCACTGACCACACATTACAATTCTTTATGATCTTATGTGAGCACTTATTTGAATACTCATTTCTCACTAAGTTTAATGATGGCTGAAGTATTTAGCTCAGGAAAGACAGAAGTTTGCTGGAATCATCACCTCTACCACAGAGTTCAAAGAGAATTCAGCCTTCCTTTGCTTCCCACCCATTGCTTTGCCCACAGGTGTCTGCTGCAGACTGAAGCCTGGCACCTACAGCGGGTGCTGGATTTCTATGGATCGGGTTCATTTTAAACTGGTTCTTCACTACTGTAGTGAAACAAACTTGAATGATTTTAGACATGAAATTATTTTAATGTTCCAAAGAGTCTCAATACGTTTCACTCAAGTAAATAGCACAGTTGAACTCATGAACCATGGCACCTGGGGATTTAGAACATATGTTCAGTGCTTTATTCAAATCATTCAGACTTTTCTTCCCCTTAGCCTGGATAATGAAGACCTGATCACAGACCTAATGAAAATGATTATGCAGTGATTTCAAAACTGTTTAGGGATGTAGACTAGCACATAGTGAGACTTTCAATAGCATCTAGGAACCTAATTCCAACAGGGATCTATCTGCCATAAGACCTTTACAAATTTGGCCACAAAATCTTGTCCATTGACTTTAATGAACACAGATTCATATCTTTAAAGAAGATGAAGAAAGACAATTCACTATATAGAAAGAAGATTAATAAAATACTACAATTATAGCCACATCTTAGTACCTGAACTGCTTGAAAATCTATGTTTCTTTCATATTCAGTCATTTCCCCTGAGCGCCATTCTTTTTATTTTGCTTCCCTTTCCCTGACTGGTTTTGAAAACTTCCAGCCTAAGTTAGGCAGGCAGTCTCTGCAGGGACTCCTTTCAGAAGGAGGCTTGATCCTAGCTTGATGACATGTAGTCTAATTAGCAGATCAGGTAAGGGTGGGCAAAGCAGCAGGGGCAAAACCCATTAAAAGCAACGAGTATTTGATTAATTTTCTTGGGAAAAGAAAAATTCCTTTTTTTTTTTTTTTTCCTTTTCCACAAAGAGTCTGCTTTATCAGAAGTCTTGTGCACTGAACCATTAATTAATTAAACTTATAGTTTCAACCAAATCTCAAAGTAAGCTGTTTAATTTCACCCTGGCTGAAGGAAAACACCATAGCAATTTTATACCTCTTTGACTTCCAGCTATTTAACTGTCTTAAAATCAGGAACTTAGGAGTCTAATTGTATAATAGTATAATTTTTATGATTATTGTTACTAGCAATATTATCATATTGTACACTAAGCCAGGCTATTTATTATCTTTTATTTTATAAATTAATTTAGGATTTAAGTTGTTTATACTGAAAATCTTTTCTGGTGCACCCCTTTTGTTCTAGTCTATAGATAGTATCAGGATTGCTCCACAGTGCTCTCATGATAACTGTTCCTGAGATGCTATTTTGCCACTGCAGTCTCTGAAGTGGATGGAGTCAAACGGACTTAATACCATCTCCTTTTGCTTCATTTCTGCCTTGTAGATCAGCCTTTCAGGTGGCTGGTTTTAGGAAGCATAAGGGAGTTTCTCTTGGCCCAAAGGACCCAAGGGCATGACTTAGCTCTTCCAGAGAACCCGAGCTAGGAGAGTATCTCAATAGAGACAGTAGCAGCATCTGAGGCTTTAAGATACTTTGCAAGGACTAGAGAAGTGGAAGGTGGAGGACAATATAAATAGGACATAAAGCTATTTTTATCTTCCCTTTAAGGTACTGCAGCAGTGGAAAAAGTCCAAGTTCAAAAATCTGGCCCATATTTAGTTTCCTGGAATCTTTCTGTTCCAATTTTCTCTGGTGCCAGAAAAAAAAAAAAAAAAAATAGCAACAGGTGGACCCATACAACTGTAAATTCATAACTGGCAAGTAGAACTCAGTATTTAAAATGTATTTACTAGAAACAGAATTGCCAGTTATCCTTTTATCAATGAAAAAGTGTAAAACCCTACTACCTAAGGCTGGTGCTGTAAAATTGCAAGTTTGTAAGGACTACACTATGAATACTCATCTCAGCTTTTAAATTAGTTCTCTTCTGATCTTTTCTCACCCTGCTTTTGTATTCGAAATAGGATTTCCCTGAAGTCGTAACTGGTATGAATGATCACAGAACCCGAAGTTTAAACATGCATATGCATAATTTGCCCTAGAAATCCTAGAAATGCTTTCATCCAATCAAGCAAGAGTAAAAGCGCCATATGTGATATGTGTTCTCAAAAAATAAATCAAGAGAGAAACCAGCTTTAGCCTAGAGATTGCTCATAACAAGTCCATGGTAAAGGAGAAGGGCAGAACTCTAAGCCCGCAAGACTAGAAGCGTTTAACAAAATCACTAACCAAACAGATTCCAAAGAATTGAGGTTACTGAAAGGTATCCCTCATGCATAGTAGAAGAGGCTATGTATACTTTGTAGATTACTTTAGCACATTATTCCTTAAAGCTTAGTCACAATATGCTTATGTGTTTTCTTGCATGACTGCTTTGGATGACCAGTGACTTCTCAGGAAGATTTTAGCAAGGGTTGACACCAGCAGTTAACTAATTACTCTTGACATTATGCATCACACTGTCAGCTGTCATGCATGAAGATAACCCTGTTTTCTACTAGAGAATGAGAAACCCTTGTATGATTAGTTCTATATAACTGTACTAAAAAAAAAAAAAGATGTCAAACCAAGTTAGCTCAAGAACAAGAAATAAACAACTTAAAAGAACATAAATTAAGTATAATCAGTATTTCTGAGCCAAGAAATTAACTGCATGAACACAAGGAAGTTTAGCAAACCTCTGTTGCAAGGGATGGCTGAACAAGATCCTTCTTAAAAAACAAGAAATGCTGATATTGGCTGTCTCAAAGAGCAGAAAACTATCAACCTTGTGTTGAACAAGACCAGATTCTGCATAATCCGTGGACCAGATAAGAACAGAAACAGAAAAGTCCTCATCTAGAGAGCAGGAATTTAAATCACACTTTTATCTCTGTGGAGACTGGGAAAGAGATGTGTTCCAGCAAGGGACATAAACCTGTTCCAAACCTATAAAAATTGTTAGCTGTGAGTCTCAATCAGACTCCTGAGTAAGCAGGAGGGACACCTGTTAGTCAAGTTATATGCTCCTTTGAGCAAGGACCTGGCTCCTACCCTTCTAACTTAGAGCACAGGCAGAGCCAGATGATCATCTCATGCATCTGACTGAAAGCACAGGCAGAGCTTGATCATCTCTGACTACACAGACATTCCTTGTCAGAGTACCGAAGACATCCAGATTATGGTCCTCCAGGCCACAGTTTTTGATCATTGTGATCTGAAGAAAGAGGATGGGAACTTACATAATCAGAAAATGTCTAATGTCCATGGTGCAGCAGCTGTCAGGTGACACATAATAGATAAAGAGATAGGAAATGGGGAAAAGCTGAAACGATCACAGATCAAAGGGAAGTTTGGAAGTCCTGTGTCCAACAGGGCAAGCTGCAGCCATCTTCAGCTGGCTTAACTGCTCCTGTGGCCTCGGGACAGGAAAGCTGATGCTCCTCACTGAAAGGGAACAGGGCTTCTGGAACAAGCACGTGCTGGCTGCTCGCTGAACACTTCGTCCTCTTTTTTAACCGTGAGGAAATAGACAAGGAGAAGGCTTCTTTATACTGCAATGCTGTGTTTTGTGTGTGTTCCATTCCAGAAAGCCAGAGAAGCAGCAGACCAACAGAGATCTTTTAAAAATTCAGGAAAAAATAAAAAGGAAGAAATGGATTTGGCTGGCTAAGGCGGCAGGAGCAATACTGCATTTCCTTTTTTCTTACAGACTTGAGCTTCTAAAAAGCAAAGATGATGTTTTACTGATTTCTTATTTCCCCAGAGATGGGAGCTGAAATTGTCAGAGAGAAAAGAAAATAAAAGTTATGTCTGCATACGACAACTATTGCTGAAAAAGCAATAATAAAAAATGAATGTTTCTTGTATACATTTATTCAATTCCATTAGAACATAAGATGTTTGTTATAGAGTTACATTCTGCTCCACATAACAGAAGCATGAAGCTAAAATAACCCTGTTTGCATCAGACCAAACCAAATAATAATGTCCTAAAAAATTCATTTTGAGCTTCTTATGAGAACAAGTCACTTTCCAATAAGTAGGTCATCAAATTAATTACTTGTTATTACTTTAATAAAAAATGAGTTTTGAACATCAGGTGTATATTTGAAGAAAGAGAACGAGGTCATTTTTTTAATGCCTTTTGCAAGAATAACTTCACACAGCTCTTTATGGGACAGACTTTTCAGTCACTATGCATATTTTTTACCTTTTACTGGTATGACAACATAATACTACTTTTAACTACTGCAGCAACTGGTATTTTTCCAGTCAATTTGCTCTGACTTACTACATGTAGATTTGATTTGGCTTTCATCTAAAGGAAAAAAGAAAATGCAAAGATGCTTGGAATATACTAGAGTAATAATGTGAACAAAACAGTCACAGAAAATAAAAATCTTTTGATTAAAACATCCCTTGTAGTAATAATGAATGGAAACCTTATCTGGTAAACAAATAGTATTTCGCCTGCCAACAAGCCATAAAAACCGCAAAAAACTCACAAAATATGAAGAAACATAGGTGACATGGAAATATCACCTCTGCATTTTGGATGCTAGATGAGAACTTGCTGAGTCCACTTATGTGATACCAGAATTGCTGCTAACCCCAATGTCTGTAAGGAAACTGAAATACCTCAGAAGGTATCAGCATTCCCATTCATTCTTTCAAATCCCAAAAGACCTTGGTGATTTAGATTATTATTTAACTTTGTGTAGTATGTGTGGCTTCTCACAACCTGAATTGATACCAGAACATTGTGGTGCAGACACAAAATTGTTTATCTACATAACAAATAAAATATCTATCATTCATTAATACCCCAGCACTGAAGGATGGATATTGTATTACAGCAGTACTGAAACTAACTCTGAGTTTTTTGAGCCTGAGCATCTGTTGTGTCTTGTATTTTAATTGAAGCTGCATAAAATCTGGCAGGTTTGATTCCCAGGGGCACGACCAAGTCTTTTCTTTGGTTTAGATGCAGGCAGTTTCTCACAAAATGCAAGTTTGTTTAACAGCAAAAAGCTGACATAGAATTATATTTTGAAGATATTTGGAGGTGTCTTCTGTAATTTACAATTTATAATACTTGCCACAGTTAACAAGATTGGTATATATATATATTGGGTGTGTTTGAAAAATTGTAAAAATACTCCTTCATATCTTGGAGGGTTGTCTTCTACTACAAAGTGAAATTAAGACTGGAGACAGTAGACTGCAACCAAGCCAAACTTTCAGTGCTTTTTTTTAGGAAATTTTTGACTACATGTCAAGATTAAGGCTCCATGAAACCATTTTCATTCTCCAGACTGAGAACCTGGGGGTCAGAAGCTGACAACAGGACATCAGAGGTGGGATAAGAATACAGACTTTCCTCCTCTTAAACAAGAGCAACATATGATCATAGCAAGATCTTGTGTATCTCCTCACACACATATTTCTACAGGAGTAAGCAGAGAAGCCATCCATATGTATGAGGTGTGCACAAAGATCTGAATACAACAGAGAAAAGAACTTATGACCCAAGTTCATCCCTTTATCTATTTATCCATCTACTCAGTTATAGCACCACTGTTTCGCTGTGTCTTCACCTTAAAATTCCTGGGGCACAGAATGTTCTGAATGTAACTGAGTTGTTTTCTAAGTTATTCAAAGAGACACTTCTGAAAGCTTATTATAATCAATCCTTTTCATGCAAACAGCATATTTCCTACGTTCAGTCACACAAGCAAAATACTTAGCACTCCTCAAAGTAGCCAATGCTGACCATTTCAGGCTTCAGATCTTCCAGCTAATTTAGAGATGAAAATAAAAAAGCTACCATTGAGGGCTATATGTACAGACCTGTGATGCTTTTGGAGTCACCATGCAGGCAGACAAAGAAATTAATTATATTCTTTCAACTGTATAGCTTTTCTTCATTTCTGTCTGAACAAAATTCATATGGTAATAGTCTAAATAGATAAGTAGCCTTAACATTTGTTTGGTGGATTCTAGGATAATATAACCAAGTTACTAAGAAGTTTCTTTCTTTTCCTCTTTCTGGAATAGTTTGCTGAATAACATGTTCAAACAGTAATTGCTTGTAGAAAATGCAAGAAAATTTTACAATAATTTATGCTGTGTGATACTTCCATTATGAAGTGAGACACTTGTAATATCCTGGGTGCTATTTTTTAATTAAAGCCAAAGACCACTCCTGATAGACTTTTTTCTTCCAGTAATGTACAAGTCATCCCCTACAACAAAGTGCTATGAACTTGATACCCCTTCGACAGCAAGCAACTGCAAACCAGGAATGCGATATACACTTCTTCACTCCAAAACGTGAAGAGGATATCATTGATAGAAAGATTGTTTAAGAAAAATTATATCTAATCTCAGTATAAAGAACTCGGTCTCTTCTTTCCTTCCTTTTTTTTTTTTTTTAATTTTTATTTCCCTTTTCTTTTCTTTCTTCCTCCCCCTGCCACGGAATAAGAATTCTGTGAAGAGGCTTATCACCATCATACTCTGCTTAGCTTATTACACATTAGTTTTATGATAGTCTTTTACACAGAATAGCAAGGAAATCTGTTCTGGTTAGTTAGGATAAATCACTATACAAAAATAAAAGACCCAATTACACACATTTCTACAACATCTAGCATGGCTTAAACTACAAACTTTTCCCAACAGCGTGGATAAGAACACACCATAATCACATCACCACGCAAATTTCGCAAAAATGCAGGGTGGAATAATTTTAACAACTTTGCTGGATTGAAAACTGTTATATAACATTTAGTTTAACAGTCAACTTTTTGCTTTCATTTCTACCTCCTGGTCCCATTTGGGTTGTAAATTGGAATGCATGGGGATGCAAATCAAAAAGACGTCAACAGCTTTGTGACAGTTTTCTACTATATGCAGCTACTCCAGTGCTTTGAATGTGTATGCACTTTACTGAATCAGGACAATGAAGTCTTCATAAAGTTTTGGAAAGTAAATATAGAGGGAGGAGAATTTATGATGAGTAAAACAACCATAACATAGATTTTCATAGCGATCTGCACCATTTTATCCTGAACTTTCCATTTCAGAATTTCCCCTCAGCTGAGAGGTATTCTCTTCACAAACTCCACACAGAACAGAGTGAGGCAGTGAGAGTGCTGCCTGATTTTTCATTGGTTCCAAGTCAATAGCTTATCCTTTAAGCTAAAGTCAGGGTACCTATACTGCTTCACATCTGCTGAAACCTTTCTGTCCTTGACTTGCAACCTAGAGTATGAGTGCAAAGTATGATACCTCATGTGATGTCAAAGAAGTTGGAAAATAGACCTTGTTTGGTCACATGGCCAAGAAATACCCAAGAGACATGCTGAGAGCCAACACTACAGTCTGCTGGAATTTGATAATGAAAATGGTGCTGTGAGGCACTGATAAACAGCTGTTTAAATGAAAGGCAAAATCAGTCATTTTACAGAAACTCATTTATACTCAGGACAAGGGATCATCAATAGATTTGATCCTTTTAAGGCTTTCCTTTAAAAACTGATGTGTTTAGGACCTGTACTTCTGCCTGCATTTTTATTTCCAGCAGTTACACACAGTAACTTCTTCCACGTTCACCAGTACACAGGGACAAAAAGTCAGACACCTGCTCTAGGGTGCAAAGGTTGACAGTTCATCCTGCTGGACTGCAGTCTCATTGTTTATATTGTGTCATCCAAATGGTAACAAACTGCGCTCCATTTCCATTATGCGCATGCATAGTAGCTTGCACAGTGAGGACCCAAGTCATTTAGGAAGTTCCAGTACATCCTAGTGTAACAGTAAACAGCCAAAGACATCACCCCCGTCTATAAATGAAATCAGTGCATTTCTTACTTGTTTACCTTTAACAAACTGCTCACAAGTGCTTAACAACAAAGGTACTTAAAAGCATTGAACAGTCTGACACAAAGCATTTCAATAGCTACCTTCTTTGCAATGAGGAGACCTCAGTGCATGCCATCATTTATTGAACTCCTCTTTTGACCTGGGTTCAGTTCAGTGTTCATGTTCTCATGTCACAGATTACACACACAGAAACAGACAAAATCAGGAATTTTTCCTGACTGAAATCTGTCACACTCAATATACAAAGCTGGCAAGAAATAAAAGATGCTTCAGAACTTATTTTCAAGGATGTGTTTGCCTTCACTGGAGATCAGTGACCAGTTTCTAGCAATTGGGATATTCCACCGCAAGCTCCATGCCCACATTGGTACACCCCTCTCTCCAGTGGATGTCACTCTGCTCATGTTCTACAGGCACTTTGCTATGATATCTCAACAAACCTTCTAATTTACCTTGAAATGTGTTTACCAATCATTTTTTTAAATTTTATTTTTGTTCTTCCTGTTGTTTTTTACATAGCTACTATAACAGACTTCGACTTGAAACAGTATTTTTTGGAACTTTATGAGTTATCACACTCTCAAAACACACTGCGCTGGAGAACTGTCTACAGATTCCAGGTGCTTCCAGCATTGAATGGCAGCTAGGGGAAGACATAAAGCTTCTCTCTACTTTTCTGCATCTATCTATCACCACACAGCACATGAAGTTTTTGACCCTGCTCTCTAGTCTGTCCTGCTGACAGAAGCCAACAAAAAGCAACGACAATTCTTGTAGCTACAGCTTTAGGATTTATTGTCTTTTTATGCCTAACTTCCTCTGAATTTGCTGCCCTGGGGATTTTAGAACTGTACATGACCCTCTAAATACCAAAGTAGAAAATAAAAACTACATGTAAAAAGCTTATCTGATTTTTATGCTGAAAGCTTATATTTTGACCATCATGCTAGAAGAAAGCATTTGGAACAGTTTTTGTCCAGGTACTTGAATTATAAAAAGAAGGCAAGAAGAACAGAGATAAAAATAGAGGAGAAGAGAGGAAAAAATTGTCACTCATGAGCAAACCACTAGAACTTAGGTCTTGTACTTTCTGAAATCATAGTAGTTATGTTTTACTTTTACACTAGAAAAAAATGGTTTGAAAGTCTAACATAAACATGACGGTGTATGTGAAATAATGGAAGAAACATTGCAGACACTTCCTATAGAAGTTTCCATAAAATGTGGACTCTAGCTAAAGAAGATGGAGGCAGCAGTGGACACTAACATGTCATATGCCTGTCTGGCTCTAACACAAGAAAACACTTGTATTTGCCTAATTAAAAAAACAAAGAAACACCACCAAAACAAGCAACCAACCAACCAACCAAACACCAAACCAAACAAACAAAACAACCACATAGATTTTGTAATTTAGTGTACAGATGGTGACGTATACACGTATGGTGACTGAGGCATAATTTTTTCTTATACATAGTTATGTTAACTGCAGCTACATTACTAAAAATATTGTGCACAACATTGAAAATCTGGACCCATAAATACCTGCCCTTTTTAACAGAAATGGAAAGAGGATTTTCCTTTATCTGTTATAACATTTCAGAACAGAGTTGCAACTTAGAGAGCAGAAAAACTGATAAATGAAATAATAAGTAATGACATCACTTCAGAAGAAAATTGGCCAGAAATAATTCAATTTAATTTCTGTTTCATTTTGATTTTTCATTTAATTTTCACTTCATACTTTAAAAATTGAATATGGGCAGTATTACATCAAAATCATGCTGAGAAGAAAAAAAAAAAAAAGCAAAGAGAGAAAGAATGAAAATAATTCTCCAGTGTTTAATTTCTTAATTTCTCAATATGACAAACAAACCATTACAGACCACCACAGTCACTGGAAAAGTACTTGATTCTTACAGACTAATTATTTGGTATTCCCAGGAGCTCAGAGATCAGACCTTCACTAAATGCTTAAGTAGGACACCTGAAACTGACAAATTTGAAAATCTGGCCTTGTGTGTTAATTCTGGAAAATTCCTGTTTTCCTCTGATATCAAGAACTTATGATTTCTGATGCAGAAAAACAAAACTCCATCGTCCTCTGTGTTAGAAAAGGTGCAATCAGAGACTATCACAAACACAGGAAAACTTCAGATAGATCATGGATAATAAATTGATGAATAATGCAATAGAAATTAATAATTACTTAGATCCCAGACAAGACTATTACTTTCATACATCATGAGCAACACAAACATTTGTAGAAATTCTAATAATTTGATAACACTGTGAACTTGTTGAAATTAAAATGCCTTTGTAAACAAGGAAAGAATTGAAAGACTGCTTTAGTAGGAAAATGTTTTAGATATGTTGCTATTTGAGTGTATGTTCAATAACAGAGAATTGTTGGCAAAAATGAATTAGAGAATATATACAAGAAAATAATATAAATCTCCAGTTCCAAGTTATGAAGAATTTTATGGGTCATCAACAAAGAGTCATCGTTCACGTCCATATCCCCAAGAACATTTACAGATGAGTGATGAGTTTGAGTCTTTCTACTCTTCAATAACATCTATCCAGGAAATAGAATCATCTATAATTTTTAAGGCTCACATCACAAAGATATTTAATACCTTATTTCTGTCATAGAATAAATTAGAGACAAGACAGTAAAAATGTATTTAGGGGAGGAAGGAAAAAAAAGCTTCTGATAAAGAGAGAGCTAGATAAATAAGAATAAAAGCTACAAACTGCTCTTTTAGCTTTGCTCAAGGTACTTTTTCCATGCTGGAGCCAGAAGATAAAATTGAATCTGATTCTAAGGCTGATATCACCTAGTCTGACAGCACACTGGGGGCAAATTCACATAGACTCCTTTTTGGAAAATGACTGGTAAGTCTGGAGTGCAAGTGTAATCGAACTGCCTGAGAGGTCATTTTCCCCAAAACTTGTAACACTGAGAAAGGCGATCATCAGCCACATTCAACTGTAACAGAGGCACTTTTGAAACAAACTAGAAGTCAGCTTGAAAGAACTATAAAAGCAGCACAGAAATATTCAACAGTGGGGAGAGAGAAAATGATAAAGGGCAGCATCCAAACTTGGCCTGAAAACACCAGCAGTTGCTCTGCTGGCACTGCCACTTCTGGAAACTGCTTGGATTAGTTATAGTAAGTTGTTGAGAAATCTGTGTTTATTAACATTCTAAGCATCTAGCATTATGGTGTATTATGCTGTATTGGTGATACTCACTATGAATGTACACTTCATTGATTGCTGGTTAATTATTGTCATTCATAAATCAGTCTACTGCTTTGATCCTGATTTGATTAAAACTATGTCAACTGAGTAGTTTTCCTCTACAATCAGCTCTAGTAAAATGTAGATTTTCATCCAGCTCTACATGGATCCCCAAAACAATACATCTGCAGATAAGCATTCATGAAAATACCAGCTTTCCAGCTCTGCTCCCACATCAGACTTGTAGCAAAACATTATACCAGCTTCACATGAGGAGGTGACTGAGCTTTGCTGGGACAAATGACTGATACAATAAAGGTCACCATAATGGGTATATATATGCCTTGATAGTCTATGGATGCAAGTCCTTGGTGGAAATTGGTTTGCATATTTCTAGAAATACTGTAAAAAAAAGCTTGATTTTTAGGAATTACTCTTCACGTGTAATTTAATTTGTTGACACAGGCTGATTTGTTGATTCTTAAGCATTGTGTAGGTGCATATCTTGTTTAGAACATGCTTCTCAATCTGCATTCACTGAGCAGTAGACTAAGGACTATAACCACAAAAAAACCCTTTCCCTAATAATTTACTTTTTATAAGACAAGTTTTTTGAATCATTGTAAGATCACATTATGGCAGCGATATTCTGTATTATACTAGGAAAAAAATCCTCCTTTTGTCTCTTCAGTATTACTAGCATCACCATATTCACTCGCTCTTTCCATTCACTCTGACAAAGGCTGATAATTTGCCTTCAATAAATCATGCCCATTGACAAGGCTGGCAACTGAATTGTTTGTAAGAAAACAAAGATGAAGTTTTCATATTCTAAGGGTCAGACACATATTTTAGAATTCAAATACTTAAAAGAAAGAGGGAGAGAAAGAATTATGATATTCTAAGAACTATAAAAGCTGTAATGATTGAAGAACTAATATCAAGGATGGGAACAAATTGCTCTGCCAGATGAATAAACAATCATGCACTATTCCATGCAAAACTGTCGAATAAAGACTAAAAATTTATCTTTATTGCAGCAGAGAGTTTATGTTTCAAGTAACAGTTGCATTTAAGAACTCCCATGGTACAGAAAACATTTACATTTGGGTAAATGTAAAATATCAGGCTGATTTGTCAGTTGGAATAAGTTAGTATGGCCTCACCGACAAAAACAGACAAAAGTCACTGAGGGAGTGATTTGGTGCAAGTCATGGAAAAAATATGAATTGTGTTCTACAGAAGTGTCACAAGACCATCACAAGCAAGGAATAACTGTTTCAGTTTTTTCTCACATTTTGCAAGTGGTACTGAAATCCCTTCAGAACTAGGAAAGGGCATTCAAGTACATACACAGGTTGTAAAAATCTAAGACTTAGATAAGCACTTGAACACCCAGGTGAGAGAGTAATACGAGTGAAACAGGATACACAGTAAAGAAAGAGCATGTCAGCTTGGCTGATGTAAAGTATCAATTATCAAAACCAAAGTACAGAGATAATGGGAATAAATCTCTGAACCAGACGACAAAGTGAAAACGGAAATTTTCCCTTCTCCACAAACAAAAACATCACAGTGGAATTACTGCGAAGCCAAACATGAAGTTACAAAAACAGAAGCAACAAGAAGGGAGTATTTTAATCTGAATGAGTTGAGTGAAGTGAAATTTGGGATACAGAGTAGGGATTTTACGTAATTCCATAGGTACTAGTTACATGCTTTTCTTAAGTGCAAAGGATGTGCATGTACCTCCTGGTCTGTGCATGCATCTTTATTTCATGCACCAGATGACAGGGATGTGTAAGAACTATGCAGCTTCTGCTACTTAAAATTGAATTACACACCAGAATATCTGGATGATGGAAGAATAGTACTAGAGAGGTAGGGCAAGGAGACATGGAGGAGATTCAAATCCTCTGGCATCATTTTGTTAAACAGAATATGTCCTTCTGCCTTTTATTTTAAGGGAGGAACATGAGGTGTCTTCTCAGGAATTCAGTCTGAGGCATCGTGAAAGGAGACTACACTTTGCAATACAGAAGGTTAATATGAACCTGTCTAAAAATGAAATGTGGCAGGTGTAATCAGTCAGCATCCAGACACGGCTGTGCAGCAACTTGGATAGAATTTTCTCCAGCAGCCCACGCGCACGCAGCACACTGCACATGATGAATACAAAAATCGGTGGAGCTGAGGATCAAATGCTTGCTCCTCCTTATGCCACCATGTGGTAGAGTACAGCTGCATGCAACACTATTCAGTTGAACGTGTATTAAGCTGCCAATGCTCTTAATTGAATTACTGGATTCAATGACACTAAAGCGCCATTCCCTGAGATATAACAGTCTCTCTTTCTTACAGTCTAAGATGGCTCTGACTTTGTGGTTGCAAAATGTAAGTCTGTCCTTTAGGAATGTGACATGTGTACAGAGGAAAGAAAAAGAATGATTCCTCTTGCCTGTGTTTAGGAAGTGTGGGTACGAACATACATACAACAACTTCATCACACTTCTGTTTTCAAACAGCACTGCCTGTATCTGCAGTTCCATCATTGAGTATCCCATCACACCTGCAATGATTTCAGCCTGTGGGTGGACTGGAGATAAATACCCTGCATCTGCAATGTGAAGAAGCAACTTTAACTCTTCCAACTCACTAGTTTGTCAGATTTCTTGGAAACAATTGGCAGAAATCAGTGTTGCCTTAGTATTTTTCCTGTTTTAAAAGAGAGTAATACAATGTTTTAAGTCCTCAACTATACCTGAAATCACATTTTAGTCTGAGGTAACTTGTGGATTTCCTTTGTAGTGTACTATATACCCAGTCCAAAATAAGGACTGGCTGGAGATCACAGTTCCCTCATGGCAACTTTCCTTGTGAGACTAGGATATGGTCAGGACATGTTGCCTGCACGTGGCAGGACCAGCCCCAAAATACAGTTCGGAGGGGATTAAGTTCAACAGCCATTTGCCCAAGATGAGGTTCCAGGCACAATCTAAATTATCATGTAATATCAATCTCACCAGCGCAGGGCCATGACATTCTAGAAAACTAGGTTTGCCTGTTCTGCCTCTCTTCCCTTAGACTATAGCAATTTTTCTTCTCCTAATCTATTTTTGTCACCTTCACCTGAAAGGTGACTGACTTGTGGGAATGATGTCCCAAGACAATTCTGGATGAAGGAATGCAAGTCATTGCCAGTACTGTATTCCTCTGTATTATGGTGGTTTAGTGCTATTATATTCTCTTTTTGCTTTGCCAACTATTAATGCATGTGAGCTCTTCTTTCAGTCATGTCCTTCTACTTGTGTTTACCCTGTAGTCTTTTCAATCAATCAATCAATCTCTTCACGACTCATTTCCTACTTAAAAATCCACTGTGTATCACAGTGATTTAAATTGACAATAATGAGGACAACTCTATAACTATAGTCTTCAAGAGAAAACCCTCTGGTATTTACCGACATGTTAAATACTGAGAATGGTTACAGCAAAGAGTAAAATATGCCAGTGTAATATGTGTAGATGCCACCTACAAATGGAATCACCACCAGCAAGTGGTGTCACATTGAATAATTTGCTTTCATCTTAAATTTTCCAGGTGACCAAAGATCATCATTGCTGTTAGAGCTGTAGTTCTGTGCCCAGCACAAAAAGCTTGTTCAAGATGTAATGGATAAGATACAGAATAGTAATTCTCAACTCAATTTGTAAGGATTGTCATTTGAAAAGAAGCAGCCTTGGTTAGTTCTCACCTTAGCAGCTAGAACTATCTCAGTATTTTAATCCACTGGTGGATATATGTTAGCACCAGAACCAATATATTCACTATTAGGTAACAGAACTATTCAATTTGAAACAATATCTGCAGTAGGCACCAAAACCACAAAGATAATATTCCTTTCCAGAGGGCTTTATTAAACACATGTTTTTTCTTGTCTTCCACATCCCCAAATCAGTCTTCTGAGACTTTTTCTTTGAAAAACAAGCTATCTGTTCCTGTTTTGTCATTTAAGGTCAACATAGAGATCTTCATTATGATCTATCAATGGTTTTCTCGTTAACCTAAAAACTTGGAAATGTGATAATAAAGGCTCAGGTTAGATGTGAGAAAAAGAATTCTGTGAGAGAAATACATTTTTCTTCAACTCTAAGTATTTTGTCATCAACTTGCGATACATAGTGCAGCACTGTTGACAGGAAACTTCTGACCTACTCTGCTGGCTCTGCATCACAAGATGTGTTAAGCATTTATGGCTACACATAACGCCTAGATTTGGGCAAACTATCAAGCATTCTTGGAGGTATCCTCCTTTGGAAACACAGAGGGAGTAGAATCTGTCTATCTTCAAAGAACAGTAATGCACATCCACATTTACCAGGTGCTGGAAGGGAGCAAGCTAGAAGGCAGGAGGTACATACAGCAGTATATAATTTTTTTTGTTATGATAAACAAGAAAAATAGTTTCTTCTTATATTGCATTAGATGTTCATTTTAATGGAGCCAGACACCTTTTTCCCTTTACCCTCTTATTTAAGCACTTTCTTTAGTTTTTGTGACATATTATAAATTTTGAAAAGGGAAAACTTAAATGCCATCACAAACAGATAATGGGTTTTGGGCTTTATTTCTATCCATTTCATCAGGTTAAAAACAAATAAAATCAGGAGGGAGTAAAAACCACTTTCCTCAAGATCAGCGTTTCTCACTCTGGCCTTCTTACATGTTTCCTTGCCTTCTTCTGAATCATTTAATGTCGGTCACTGCTGGTGAGGGCGTGCTGCAGTAGACAAATGACTGGTTTGATGCAATATGGCAGTTTCTATACTCCCAAGTGATACAGTCAAGAAAAGAGCAGGAACTCTTGCACTCACAAATAAGATTTTCCTCAAATAAAAAATTCATTTTAATCCTACTACCAACTTCTCACTGCTAAAAACCACCTCTTTTCCTCAACTTGCCTTGAAAGTTACACATTTATGAAGATTGTCATAATTCTTTTCATATCACAAAGCTTCAGTTGTCCTGGGTGGTTTTAAATGGAGCTGTGTGCCTCTCCTTAAATTAAAAAATACTGCTATTTGACAACAGAGATGAACACGCAAGTAAGCACAGTGTCATTTCAGGCTCTGCGCAAAGTAAAAACGTCCTGTTTCTGTGTAGCTGCCCACAGGTGAGCTCACCCAGTACTGCAATACTGCAGGCTGCAGTTCACAAATCAGCCCCCTGCAGATGGCCAGGGGCTCAGCTGCACGTGGGCACGGCAGGGCTGCGTCACACAGGAAGAAAAGAGAACCAAGAGGAGGGTCAGCCAGGAGAAAAGAGCACACAGGGAGACTGAGCAGCAGTGGAGCTCTGGATGCAAGATAACTTCACTTGAAAAGCAAATGAGAAATGCATGATACTCCACTGTACTATGCTGCTGTCACCTGTAACCAACATTTATTTCTCTCCAAAATGAAGATAATTTTATTCCACTGCAATCATACCAAAGCTTCCTTGACATAGGAGGGTGTCTGTGAGTAGGACCTGTTTTTAATTGCCTAAAACAGCACAGAGCTTACCAAAAGAACAAAAAAATCCTGCAAACATCTTGTCTGGAAGATTTCATCCTCATAGCTAGGATCAGAGCTGATGCTTAAGAAGGGGTGATTTCCACAGGATTTTGCTTTTCTGGACTCTGGGCAAAAAAATCAACTAAAGGTTTTGTTTTCCTTTTTTAAGAATAAAAATTCAAAGAATAAGTAATGTCTGTTTTAGTCACTACTACCATTTTGAAACAAATTTGTAGCATAAATAAAACATTGCGATCAGACCCAGAAGTCACTGACATAAGGAATCAAATCATCACAGCTGGTTTCCTTCAGGATACTGGGTAAACTACATATTCTTCCAACATTAAAGTCCTCAAAGCTATAGCAGTTCTTAAATATAGCTTTTCCATTTATTTTAATTGCATAATAAACACTCCTCCCCTTCACTTCTTTCTCAGATTATGAACTCCTCAGGACTGACCCAGGTTGCACATTCATGCAGCACTTAGTCTATGTGGACATTTTCCTCTAATGATTTTGGGAGCAGCAACCATATACAGTAGGGTAATTTGAAAGAGTCTAAATACTCAAGCATCTAACTTCGGTTAAATGGAATCTTTAAAATCAATTTCTCATCTCTCCTTTTGAGTACAGTAGCGGCAGAATGTGTAATTACTGACTGTATGAATGAAGAGGGGACTGGACAAGCAGCTGGACTAGAAGATTACGTAGGTCCCTTTCAACGGAACTGTTCTATATATTAGAATAACAAATTGGAATAACATGTAGGTGGGGTCTAACTGAAGGCACAATACCCGAGTACCCTAATGTTTATATTGGACAAAATAATGGAATTGGATGCACATATACAAAAATCAAGAACTCCAAAGACGTTACTTTTCTAACAGTTTTGTTTTCCAATAGAGAAAGAGGTGGAAATGCATTAAACTTTACCAAGCTCCTAGAAAACATATATAACACACACATATATAGGAGAGTATATTAAGATATAATTACTGTATACGCCATAATGGATACCTTTCTTCTGCTTCAACTGCAGCACCATCATATTTTGCTAAAAATGAAATACCCTTGTACTTTCACCTCTTTATCATGGATCAAATAAATGAAGATGCGCATTGATCCCTTTGAAGAACAGGGATAGCAACCACAGTAATATTTCCAGAGGCTTTGGGCAAAAGTGGACAGATATAGGACTTTGGAACATATTCGCTTGTTGTGCCTCAGGCACTTGCCTTGAAGTATGAGATGCACACTTTGTTTAATACATGATTTAGTATCCACAAACAAAGATATGAAAAGACTATTTTTTTCTGGAATTACAGTTTGACTTCCAATTCTCATCTACTACTAAATTTTTTACTGTTTAGTTCATATTTTTTACTGCCTAAGTAAAAAACCCTAATTGAATCACACTTTCCTTCCTAATTATCCTACACTACCTTCACCCAAAGACCATAATTTCCAAACCAGTTTCACCTTCTCTTCCTCATGTATTCTTGATGGTTCAAAAAGCAAGCTATCAGCCCTAGCTATTTTGTCTAGGTTCTCCACTGGTCTCTCTAAAAAATTCTCTTAATCTTGTCACATAAACACTTCTAAATGTCTACAGGTCTCTACCCATCTCAGCCTTCATGACATCTGAGCATTTAAACCATCAGATCTTAGTGCATCTACCAACTCTGTTGTTTGAGAGCTGTCCCTCAAATGCAACAGAGGAGGTGTGAGGGAAATATTCCATTAGCCCAACTTGCCAGAGAAGACAAACATCAAATTGATTTGTACTTTGAGGAATTCTAGACTTAAAAATAGTCAATCTCATAGTAAAAGTGCAATAACATGTTAATGCTGTGGTGATACAAAACAATCTCCAGAAATGAAACAAATCCAGGTCTAAGCTGGGAGTTACAGGGAACTTCACTGTCCCCTCACCAGGAGATCACACGCCAGTCTCTCGCCCGCATGAATTCACCTGCTAGATACTAAAGAAAGTAGAAGACAGTGGAAACACCTACAACAACAAGCACCAAAAAATCCCAGTAACAGTTTACACTGTAGCTTAGCTGTATCAGCTCTGGTGCCTCGGTAGTAGAAACCAACTAGACATACACCCTTTTTAAACAGCTGCTAGCTGTATGTGCGTTCCTTCAAGAAAATGATTGAACTGGACACAAAGCTATCAAGTCCTTTAAATGCACCTAACATGGATTCTATAGGAAAACAGAGAGAATGAAAAAGTTTTGCACATTTCACTTCTATTTTTGTTCTAGTGAGCTATGACACCTACTGTTTCTAATCCATCTTTCCTCTTACCCAGAAAATGATTCACTGTATAGATACACACGCACTCATGTAAGCAGAGTAATTATCTTTAAAAACTGAATAGATGTCCTTGAAATGGAGAGCTTTCATCTTTGTTTCATTGAACTAGGACTTTAGATAAGCAACTTCACATACCTTTTAATTTTCTTTAGGCAAAACTTATTCCTTTGCAAAGTTTTTCTTTAGATAACGAAGTGGTGAGAAAGCAGGCAAAGAATTGTGTGTGATTTTTTTTTCCTGAGTTTTGTATTATTTTGAAAAGCCTTAGAGGCATTTCTGGGAAGGAAGGAAATAGCAAACAACAACAATAAAAAAAATATAATGTCATTAAGGACATCTGAAATGGCATTGCCAATGTTAAGGAAACGTATCAGAAGTGTGTTTCTAAAGTCTTATCATTTAGGAATGCCACTGATAGAGTCTCATAACTAAATGGTATAGCACTTCCCAGCTAGTCTGTGTGCAAACTTTGCACCAACTGAAATTTGGTTTTGATATAACAGATTTAATTAAGCAGACAGAAACTACTGTGTACCAATGAATAAGTCCTTGTAACAGTGAATTTACATTGATCTTTTTTATACAGGCAAGAAATCAAGTTTATGCTACATTGGTATAAATCAAATTATAGTGAAAGTCTTGGAGAATTCATCAATGGGTATGATCGATTTTGTTTTAAAAGTACATCTCCAAGGCACAAGTTTGTACATCTCGGTTCAAACTAGTCATCAAAGAATATGTCAGAAATGATTCTGATTTCTTTGCTTTTTGCTCTCCATACTCCGCACCCTAAAGAAATTATGAAATTCATGGAACTCCTACATCAAGAATACTATCAGGTTGGTACTTAATTCAAACCATTTACCACTGTCTATTCTAGCGTACTTTGTTGTATCCAACTGTGTTTTTGGTGTCTTTTGTTTTATGTCATCTCCATGTTGTGTTTCTTCTGCAAAATATAAATTTAAATCTTGCTGCCCTTCACCTTGCAAGGAAAGAAAGTAGATGACCAGATCTATTGTGCCCTCCAATTCAAAAAACTCTGTAGATGTACGTTATTGTTAATAAAAATCCTTATTTCTTGTGCTACCACTATAGGAAACAAGTAGGAGCACAAGGTAGCAGAAAGAGGCAGAAGGGTTGGAAATATGCAGCAAACACTAAAGGGACACAATTTTCTTAGAGATAAAAGGTGCATCTCTGTGTGACCTATCAGTTCCTCCTGCCATCACCAGATTCTGACCTCTGTGCTTGCTTTTCATTGTGAAGATGCCCCAGGCAGGTCAATGATACACTTCCTTTTGTCTGAAACTCTCTTGCTAAAAGATTATCTACCAAAGGCAACTGAAAACAGTAGGAATATTTTCTAAAAAAAAAAAAAACGGAGACAAAATCTGGATTAGGAAGCAGACAACCCTGGTTTTACCTCAAGGTTTGGCTGCAGTTAAATTTTTTCATTCCTTTCACTGTTAAAATTTTTTATCACTCTTTATTATTTCTAAGGTAAGAAAAAATAAAAAAAGCCATGCCTCAAGCCCAAACACTTCTCATTACTGAGCTATACAAATGTTCTAGGGAATTAGCTGCTGAGAGAAGACCTGCGCTATGTAGAGTGCATTGTGGGCAGGCATAGCCTGCACAATCTATATCTAGAATAGTCAATGCCTCGACTTTTCTATCTTATTCTTGCTACTCCTCATAGAAGAAAAAAACTACAAAGATTATTTCCTCAAACAAACATTAAATACGTTTTGTCTCTTTAACTAGGAACTCTACAGTCTTCTAGTAGTATTTCAGACCCCATATTATAACTCTATGTAATCTATTTGCCTTTACTTTCTCCTGCCTCTACAGCTCTGCCTTTTACCTTCACTGTCTGTGGTATTTTTTTAATGAGACAGAAGGACTTGAATGTTCTTGTTAAGCCTGAAAAAGAGTACTTGGCAAGTCCATTGGTTTTAATGGAGCATGTCTTTGCAACTGTCTATTTCTACTCCTCTGGCACATGCACCATTCAGCATAAAAGCAGTATTTACTCTGTGCCAAAACAAAATTAAGCGGTAAACTGTGATCTCACTCATGGCGAGGGATTTATGGCACAAGGCATTGTGCAGAAAACAGAATCAATGACAAGACTGGAAAACTTACAAAGCAAAGAGACGAGATGAGCTGACACGAGGGAAGAGAAAGAATGTGTTGGAAAAGATTCAGGGGTCTACTACGGGATATTGAAACTGAATTGCCAATGCCCTAAGGTATTTCAAATTTTGCTGTCTTTGATATTACCAGAATTGTTTCTTCTTCACAATTTCTATTTTTCATCCATTCCGCTAAAGGAGATGATGATTTTCTTAGCTATTAGGATGAGAGACTTTGCTGAGAAACTCAGTCCTTTACACTTATCTCAGTACTGGTTTACTCAAAACAAAAGATATTCCTCCGGTCAGGTCGCTTAACGTGTTCCACATTCAGCAGCAGCAACCTGACCAACTGCACATAATGATCCTCGCTTGACCTTGAGAAATGGATCTGATAGTTGAATCATGACTTCATCTCCTGAAACATTTTGCACATGGGTTGAATAGGATTCATATAAGAGCTAATCATTTCCATGGGGAACGGGTTGGAGGATTGTGTCCTTTGCCAATTTATAAGCTATTAGTCACTGTAGCAATCCAAGGTTACATTTATGCTCTATTCATTGTGCATGAAATAATTACCTATGGTTGTATAGGAATTAATTGAATTAATTAGAGGAGGTTTTTTTGACTGATTGGTTCATTTTCTACTGAAAATAATAGTAAGAGATGAGTGAAGACAAACACGTATTTTTAAGAAACAGTCCATGGTGCAGGGTAGGAGGAAATAACCTAGAGAAAAATCATTTAATGGTGTGTATCAACAGCATTTTTCTCTCAACAAGTTAGTTGACTACTCAGAAAAAGCTATTCCAAATTGTTTCTCAACTTTAAAGAATTCCTTCACAGTAAGTTTCCTTACTGGGTCATGTTCTTGGTTTTGTTCCATTATTGTTAACTTTAATATGCCTAGATTTATTTTTTTTTTTGGTTCGTTGGTTGTAGGTTTTTTGAGGTTGTTTGGTTGGGGTTTTTTTGTTGTTTATTGTTGTAGTTTTTCTTAATAAGAGCTGAGGAGCTCTTATTTCTTTCCTTTCATCTTCTGAGGTAAAAAATGGCCAACTTTACTGGAAAAAGAAAAAAAAAAAGGCAGCACATCTGTCTGTAAGGGTTTGATTTCCAGGGCCAGGGTGGGGTAACAACTGTGGGATTCAAATAAGTGTACAGATTCAATGGAATAAGTTTGCTGAACACTGACATTAATTCCCTTCCTTCAGGTGAAGATGTTGTATTCTAATGAGAGTCAATGGACAAATATTGTGGTTATCAAAAGATATTTTATGAGCTGCATGAAAGAAAAACTTGAGTGTCAGAAAGGAAGTGACTGAAGAATAACAAGAAAAAGCTGTATTATATGGCAGTAAAGAAATTATGCTTAAAAGAATAGGCACTACACTCTAGAAAGCAATAACTTGCTCTAATTTATACTGAAATCCAAAAGAGAAACTGTTTATTATTTTGCTAAGTGCTTCAGAAATCTCTAATAGATGTAGAACAGATATCTTCTGTCATCCAAACAGTACAATTAATGTACCTGTTAGCCTGAGAATACACAGCAATGGGAATGAATTGCTCATATCTATGAAAGAGTAGCAGACAAGTGTCCCAGGATTAGACCACACAGACCTTGCAAGTATTTAAGCTCAGGTGAGCTTGGCATACTGAAACCCAAAACAGAGCAACCAGCATTGTCCAGGAGTAATTCCATCAAACATGTGAAAGGCAGCAGTTTCAGAAAATCTGCTTGTTACAGCAATGGCATAGAAGTAAACAAACGCAGAGAACTTTTCAAATTGTTATTACATTTTAACCTAACTCATATTGTGACATGTTTCTTCATGCACTGTATGCTGTATTAACTTTGTTGTCATAGAGAAAAGTTATAATCTAGACAAGTGTTTAAAATGAACCAGATTTAAGCTAATCTTTATTTCCTAACTCAGTGATATGTATAGTATGTAGGAAACACAATAATGTCTCACATCATTCAAGATACTATTGAAGCCTTATACTTTTCTTACAGACACGCTGCTGCTTTCTTTTGTGTACAAAACAATATTTACAGGCAGCAACTCCAATAAAAATGTCATCTTCTTTAAAAAGGTACAACATTACTACCTGAAATATCAGCAGTAATGATTTTCGCAGTCACTGAGTTCCATAAATACTTTATAAGTTTTGTGATAGTTTTCTAAGATATTTAGTATTTATGAAGTTTGTCACACTAATAACTCCAAAGACTAGAATCTTCTATCTATGTCTTTTTTTTTCTTCTCCCTCGCACCCTATAATGTAACTTAAAATGTTAGGAACAAAGTAGATTTTAAAAAATATGCTTCCATGATACAGATACGTATGTTTATACATTATAGTGTGCATACACACACAATTATTTTAAAGTCTGTAAACAATATTTCTCTTTTTAATTTTTCTTCTTTTTTTTTTTTTTGAGTGATTGATAAGCTTCCCATCTTAATAGTTGTGGTGAAAATGAACACGATACAGTATTTCATTTAGTTTGAAACTAGGTTCCTACAAATCTTTCAGGTCTCTCTTTGGTCAGCTGAATGAGATAGCAAGAGGTTGACATACAGTTTCTTCCTTTCCGTCTTAAAAGATATTTCATTGCTGGGTTCCTATTTCTGAACAGAATTATTCTGATTTTGCTAGTTTGAAGGCTAGCATTTGTTGTGGGCATATGGATCGCATATTCACTACAAACCACTGTATGGTCTTTAAGATAGGTATTAAGGATAATAAAAGAGTAAATCTGGAAATTATCACTTTTGCTGCTAGAACAAGAAAGGTGTGTATAAGTTGACTCCTCATTTACTTTACTGAGTAATGTCATGTTGGCATACCAGTGAGATGATCTTGCCCAGGCTCACTGTTCAGTGCTAGAAATGATCTGAGACAGTATCAAAGAGGGATGAGGAAAGTGCTGGTATGTGATCTGGCTCAGTAAGAGACAGCTTTGCCCGCTGCTGCTTGGGTAGCAGCTGTTCAAGCCTCGAAGTAAAACTAATTAAAATATTGTGGCAAGATGAGGAGTTCAGTGGATGGTTATTGATGTTGATAAGAATAAAGGTACATTAAACATAATATACACAACAAGAATTCATTAGAAGAAAGTATGTTCATAAAGGAGGAACTTTCCAATGAAAGATTGTGATAAAGCTAATACTATAGTCCAAAGTAGACCTTACAGTGTCACAGGCAGCAGAGCAGTTAAATCCCTGTTCATGGCAAACAGAGACTGCAGTTACTATGTAGATAAATACAGCTACACCCAGTACGCAAGGACGGGAGTTAAATATCCTGAAACTAGTAAGTACTCCAACATCCAGTCTCTGCCTGTACATAAAAAGCCATTTTTTGGTTTGTCACACATTATGACTGACGATGCTATTCCCAGATATTTAGGCCTCATTCTTTCCTTAAAATTTCTGGAACATGCTTTAGTCTGTACAGACAACTTGTTGTCTAATGACTGTCTAAATGCAGCCTAGGTGAAGAGTCCAGTTAAGAGATCATGGAACCTGGGTCTATGCCTGTGTTATGAAACACACTGCAGTTCACCCGCCTCTTTATATCATGTTCAGAAGCCAAGGAATCAGAAATGTCAGGAATGTGAAGTTGTCTCACTACTGAAGCAAAGAAATAACTTTCTCGAGGTCCACTGCATTTGCCCAACACCTGTAGTGTTTATACAGCTATATTAAGACTATAAATTCTTTGGAAAAAGAACTAACTTCCTTTTAGTGGCAAAACTAGCAACATTTGTACAGCATAGACTCATGTAAAAAGACTGTTAAGTTTGCTTCTGGACATGAAAAGCCTCCATGGTAGTTTTATCTACATCTTCCTAAGAAAAAGTGAGAAAAAATGTTTCAGCCAAAATAACTCAAAACGTTGAAAACAAAGAAAGCTTTCCTTCTAATCTCATTTTCTTGCATTGTAATATTAGAATTTTGTGGACAGCATTTTGGTGGAAGATATTTTTTGTATTTACAACAGCAAGGATTTATCAATCACATGATCTACCCTTAAACTTTACAAATTTAGCACAACTTCTGAATTGCAGTGATTCATCAAGAATAAATACAAAATATGACACCGGACATGTTAAAATCTGCTACTACCCACTCTACTTGCTAGATTGTCAGAACTTTGTGGTTGGTTTTTGTTTGTTTGTTTGCTTGTTTTGCTTTTTTAAAAAATTCACTTACTTTCTTTCAGTGGTGAATTAGCTTCAGGTTCATAAAATGTCCCAGTCTATGCCTGGGCTCTCTAGACTCTCCTGTAGTACAAAAAATTACAACAGCTAGTTATGCAAAACAAATTGCTTTGTGCTTCACAGTTTCTTACACCACCTTAGAGGATACATCCTACTGTATAGTGAGACTAAGTGCTAAGCTGTCTGACATAAGCACTAAATGGAAATATTGCAACACACAAGAAGAGTTCAGAAGAGGGAAACCAAACTGTAGACAGAAGCTGAGAGAGCAGGAAGGATCTGCACTTATTTGTTAAACTTAATGATTCATTGTTATAAAGTTACAAAATGAGAAAACACAAAGATGTAAGGAAGATGGAAGCTGAGAATTCAGACGAACTAATACTTCTTTATGGAATGCGAAATGATGACACACTTTAAACTGTTCCAAACTAAAGAGGCCATTATACAGAGGCCAGTGGAGAACTTAAATGGTTTTTAAATTGACCTGCTACATCGAACAATATGCACTTATATTCTTGCTACAGGTGCTAACAAGACTGACCTATAATCCAACATTAAACATAGCAGTATCTACTATGGTCATGGAAGATTAGAGTACTAATACAATCCATTAAATATGGTGGGAAAATGTTATTGTCTTAAGTTTCTGTCTTTTTCAATGTGTTAATCGTTTTTGTCAGCCATGTACCAAGAAGAACAAATCACTGTGATCCCAGTCTGAATATAATATGATTACAGGGATAAATACAATTTCTAAATAATCCATTTCCTTGGGTCCTAATTGCCTTCAAAAACAAGAAAACAATACCAGGACAAGTGCTTTGTTTACTTTCACAGGGAACAAATTTAACTGTCTCATCAACTATGTCCATGACTAAAGTGAGTATTTCTGTCAAGGACTGAGATACAAAGTCCTATAGAGATCACATTTTTATTCTGAGTTGAGGTCTGATGATAGCAACTTCATGAGAACTTTTTTGTGCAAATTAACTCCTGTCAAACAGGTTCACTTTCATCAAATCAAAGTTCACTGACGAATTTGGCATACAGCTTTCGTGCACACCAGTATTCTCATGTGAAATAAAAAGGAAACCATATGTTTTGATTCACCTTCAGTTCTCTCTGCCATATGATCTTGTATTTCAGTGACAAAATGCTTTTAATGAACAGAAAGTGTCAAAATCTATTTGCAAAAATGGATCAAAATTAAAATGCTAAACCCAGTTTAAGACTAAAGATTTAATACAAACATTACAGTTGTATGTGAGTTAACATAATTTGCTTTATTCTATAACATGGATTACCATAAGGATACTTTAGACTGTAAAAATTTATTCTCCTTTCTTGTTCTGTAAGCCTGAATAGAGATCAAACAAAAGTAACACATCTTGGGGATATCAGGAACTTATTTTAAATGCTGCTTTACCAAAAGCTTGAGGGCAGCTACTTTTGAGGGATCTTAGAAAAAGGTGGGTTTTTTTCAATTAATAAAATATTAGCTTTTCAATATGCTAACTATTTTTTTGCAAGTAGTACATGAGCCTGCCCCCTAATTTCACTTACTTTTTTTTTTTTTTTTCTCTAACAGCTAAAATATAAGAGTTAGACTTTATCACAGACTTATCATGGATTAGGACACATACACCTTTCAGAAGTAGACCATAAAATGGTCTTAGATTGTAACTCCATAGAAATCAGCAGCACATCTATATACTGTACTGAGAAAGAAAACACTCAGCCTTTCCTGAGTAATAGATGCATGGCTTATGTAAGTGAAGATGGGTTCACGTGACTGACATTGGTCTGATATTTCATCTGCTGCTATTTAGATGAAGAAATACTCCTCCTTTCTGTTTCTCCTTGTAAAGATAACTCCTAAAATATTTACATTTTTATGCAGAAAGGCAACCTCTTTCTTCACAAAGCTCAAGATACTTCATTAAGATAATTTCAGTAAAAATAAGTCTGGTTAAAACAAAGGAAGAATTATGTTAATTCATTTCTAGGGATAAATGCCCACTAATAAATGAGAATTAAGACAAAACCCTGATCTGACATCCACTAATTAGGCAAGCTCTAGTACCACACAAATTGCAACTCTGGGGCTGTAAACTTGCCGTATTCAACATCACATCTTCTCGCCATCACTTGTGAACAGCAAATCAAGCACTCCCTGAACACAGAAGAAGTGTCTTCTTGACAATATCCAACTCTGCACAGAAAGTGCTCACAAGTTTGACAGCTTTAATGCCAAAACTATTCTCATCCCACTGAACACAAATGTCTTTTGTGTTCCTTCTACTCCCTGGGGACTTTGCAGGGCCTCAGTTATAACTAATAAGGAATTTATTTCCATTATGTACAACCATTATTTCCCACAAAACCAAAAGTATTATACCTAAATAAAAAAGTTACACAAGGAAAAATAGGGAGGACTTAAGTAAAATAAAGCTAGCTGCAATAAACTAGAGTAATTTTTAATTGGCAAAGATCTCCAGGGTACAGTGCTATAGTCCTCATAGACCAGGGAGGAAAGAATCCAGCTGAAAATACAGAAGGAAGAATATGTTCTACTGACCAGGACTCAGTGTGCTGGGGATGAGACTGAGGATCAAAATGTACTCGTTTGTATCCTACTCAAAAGACCTGAATATACAGTGCTATATCAGGTCTGAAAATAAAATAATTAAATTCTTCAGTTCATGGCAATCAATAGCATTCATCATCATGTATCAAGAAAATAGTCATATTTTCCTCACCTATTATACTCTGCAGCATACAGGAACTTCATGCTATTAATCCTTCTCTTTTTGGTCTGCCACTCATTTATTGTTGGTTAATGGATTTTTTTCAGATCAGCCAAAGAACATGAACAAATCTGAGGAGCAGCTACTCTGTCTAAGAACCCAGAAGATTCCAAAGTAATAAGGAACAATGAGCCATTTTCTTCCTATTTGAAACAAAGTTATTTATACCAGCTTTTATACTCTGCTCCTTTGAGATTCCAGTCATCAGCCAAATTATTTTTTAGAATTGTGTGGCAACAAGATAAAAAATGGTTGAAAATAAAGCCAGTCAGAGGAAGACTAGTGAAAAACAAAGGGAGAATCAGCAGTGCTGGAAATAAAGGGTCAGATATTGGTCATGGAAAAAAACTGAGCACTTAGTTCCTTAACTCACATATGTCTGGCTTGGGTCCAAACCCATGTGGGTTTTTTCTTATTTAATAATGGGATTATGCAAAAAAACCTGAAAAATTACAGGGAAAAAACATGTGAAACCACATAATATTGTATGACACTTCAAGGCCATAAAGTAAAGCTACAAAATACTGCACTACGATACTGAGCTACATTTCCATTATTAATAATAAAATAATCAGACGTAGTCTTCTATGAGACTGATTGTTAATTAAAAAAAAAAAAAAAAAAATCCAAAGTAATCAAAGTCAATACAGAAAGACCTAGATTTGTGACACCTTAAAATTTCTGTCTACTACTTCAAGCAAAGCATCCCATGTTGCATTATCAGTATTCTATTGCAGGTTGCTCCAGTACCATTGAAAGCACTGCAACCTCCTGTGGGGATCCCCTGGAACACAAAATGTGCACTTCAGGAGGTGAGCTCACTGTCTGACATCTTAATTAAATGGAAAAACTTCCAGTATTCATCACTGAGCACCAAAAAAAAAAAAAAAAAAAAAAAGTAGGATTCAACAAAAGGAAATCTCATGACTTCATTTGCCACCCCAGCCCCTTACATGTACATAGCCTTCTTAGGACTACAGATCATGAAGAAGTTAAAGCATTAACAATTAAGTATTGCAACCAATATCCTAAAAGAAAGTTACACATCAAATCTATAGCATAGCATGGTTAAGTTACTTGCCGAGGGAGATAAAACCGCAATTTGTTTTCCACTACTGAGCAGCTGCTAACCATAAGAGGGCAGAGGAATCCTTGCCCACTGTCTAGTATTTTGTTGATTTAGAATTCAATTGTTATTACAGTACATTTTCTTTAAATGCCTCAGCTACAAACTTATTTTTCCTCCTGAAGCTTTAAAAAAGCTTACTCTCACTGTTTGATACAGTGATTTTTAACCTAAAAAGGATTTCATCCTATATTTTCCTGTCAGTTCTTCCATCTCAGTGACATAATCATACAGACCGCTCTCACAGTAAAATCTTGTAGACAGTACTGAGATCAAAAGAAACCCAAATATCCCATTGTCATAATCTTAATAAGTTGACATATTTAAGAAGCCATCTCTTTTAGCATTGCTATTTCAGTGAGAAGATGGTGGCAGTCAGGAAAACTGTCATGATGGGTCTTCAAATGCAAGAATCAAATGCAGAGCCAAACACAAATATCTTTTACATACTGTTTTTATCATTCAGTGTACCATTTGTGGTTTACCTGCTATTTTAGAAATACCTCCTTTTGCATCAGAACGGACTTCTGTATAAACCAGAATGTACACTACTGATCATTTTAGTTTACTTAGAAAATTGCAAATTAGTTTTCCTACTTGCAAAGTTTTATACTTCAGACAGAGAGGAGAGAAAAAAGCTATGACTTAAGAGACTCATATTGCCATGAGTAGTTCATGCTGCAAGTGAACCTTTTGTAGATACAGTATACACTGAAGTTCCCCATACAAGCCTTTTAGAAAATTCTTACAAAATTATTTGAAGGAAAGAGGATTTGTCCTATAAAGATTCTTAAATGGAAAGTGTACTACCTTCATTTAAACCAAGTAATGCAGGCACATTGTAAAAAAATCTTTCAGGAAACATGCTTAATTTTTTCATACATATTTCTGAGCATTTTCCAAGAGATGGAATTTCAGCCATTAAATCCCAGCCTATGAACATGGTGAGCATTGGTATGTGTTGAAGTACCATTTTGCTCTGATAAAATTATCCTTAGAATGTGCAGAAGTTATTATTTATTGATGCTAAACTATCTTGCTACAGCATGAGTGATGTTGTCCTTCTATTTGGAGGAGGTACAGGCTAAAATGCCCAAGAATCAACAGCAACAACCACCAATCTGAGAGGTCCATGATGTCTACAAATCAGGTATTGAGGCAAATATGGAGTATACCAGCTAGTAATTACACAGTATTTTCTGCAGCCAACAACAAAACAGCAAATTAAGTTAATTCCTTTATAATAACTTCTAACTGTAAGCCAAATGACTGTAAATGCTGCATCATTTTTCACTTACAATAGCACTGATGCATTTAGGTTCCCTACAGTAATAATAAAAACACTTTAGGGAAAAAATAATTTAAATAGTTGGTATAGCAACCTAATCATTTAGGCAGAAGCATTCATTCTCTAAATCCCTGTTAAATAACAGAATGCAAAACTGTCGACAATGGAAAACTTTCTTCTCACCTCTTGTGTTATGTAAGGTAGGACATAGGACATGTAAATAGAGTCCTATGCATTTCCAAGACACCAGTCAGAGAAATATTCAAAACTTAAATCTGGAACAGAAAAAATAGCATAAGGAACAGTCTATGATGCTATAAAGAGTGGGATTTCCAGTGAGTAATGCTATTTGTCAGACTTGTGCATCCTTAACCTTACTACTAATGAGAAAACTGGTAGAGATGAGCCTCATGCAATTATGCAAATGTTTCTGTGATATTCTTGCAGAAGAGGTGATTTGGTTTGTGTGGCAAGGACTTGCTAGCAGGGGGGCTACAGGGATAGCTTGTGTGAGAAGCTGCTTGAAGTTAACAGTCCATGACACACAGTTTCAGCACTGATTCAAGCACAAGCTTAGACACAAAGCAACTTTGCTTGAGAAGGTTTTCACCTCTGCAGTGCACGTAGGCTGGCATATTCCCCATCCTCTCCGCAGGGGTACATAAACAGCAAGCACTGTCTTCAGATTTCAATTAAAGATGAAGTGTTTACACTTGTTTTCCTTGCCAGAAGCCTTTTTTCTCCCCTCTTCACAAGTTTTTCTAAAAAGCTCTCATTTTATTTTTGTTTTACATATAATATAAATCTTCTCAGCCGGTGAGAAGAAGAAACTTCTGGGTTGAAGGAGAAACTTCACTCCTTCCCTGATTACAGTGAACTTCTGCTTACCACAGTTTTAATTCCTATGCTATCCGCTGCCTAAATCCATAAAGCCTTTTCTCTTACCTCCGTCCACTTCATTCGTACTTTCCCCTCTTCCCCTAGGCAGTGTAAGTAATAGAGTGATTATTTCTTTTTCCTTTTAAACAGAGCGAAGTTATTAACACATATTTCATTGCTCAGCTGGGCCTCCTGATAAGCTAGTTACTGCTTAGACCCAAGCTAATCGGGAGAGGAGTTGGGATGGCCAGCAGAGAACCAACACAAGAATGAAAAATAGACTAAAAAGGGAGGCTGAAGCTTGGTACTATGGTCAGGAAAGCAGTTACACCAACAGAGCAGCCTGAAGGAGGGCCAGGGCCTGATCACCGGCTCATGTAATCACTACAGACCAGAACAAAGTTTTGGCACTAGCAAGTTGGGTACTAGTTATTTAAAATTTTGTAGTAGGAAAAAAATATTTTTTTATACAAGTTCAAAGAAGTTTGGCAGTTGGTAACCACAAACACTTGTTTAACATGCAGTCCAGCACCTTTTAACTTATCATGGCCTTAAATTTTAAAAGTGTTGTTTTGCAGCTGCTATATTTGTGCTAACACTGCTTTAGCTAAAGTGCTCAAGCTAAAACATTTGAGTTTCTTCTCTGTAGTCTCAATAGCAGCACAGAGACACCCCAGCTCAAGGAGATGAAAACCCTTACTCTGTGAACAATCTTCCCCAAACCAGACATTTCTATGTGCTGCAGTCAGTTAACCTATTAAATCACTGCAATTCACAGTATCCTTTAGAGAGTGAACCCTGCTGGACTACACAGTTTTATAGGAAGGGTCATTCCTTCCCCATCCCAAGGGAGATAACGGTTCCTCTTTTCTTCTCTTCCTGACTCACAAGTTTATATTACACTTCTAGGAGCACTTGAAGGCAGCAGAATTTTTTTTGCTGTTTTTCTACATAATAACTGACATAATGAACACACTAAAAGAAGGCTTTGATACTATTCGTCGGCACAGAAAAGAACAATGGAGTCAGGTACTACTTTGCTCTGTTAGAAAGTACAGAATATAAAGAAAAATTGTGAATTATTTTCATTAGTTTCTGTTTCTCTCTAATCTGAGCATGTCGCCATCGCCTGTGGAAATATGGAAAGAAAAAGCCATTTTATAAATAATACATCCACAATATGTAGTGTTATTACACACACTAATCAAGGGTTATGCCACTGGTTAGCATATGGTCTTTCTTCAAGCTTCTTTCTACACATTACTAAATGCTGTGCAATCTCAAATTTTGTTAGAAATATCAGTATCAGAAATATCAGTGAGATACCTGGAGGTAGAGCAAAAGGAGAAAGAAAGAAGACAAAGGCAACAATCTCAGGTTATCTTCCAAAACAGAACAGAATAAATTGCCAGTTAGAAAATATTATACTGAGTTATTTGACAGCTAATAGAAGTACAGCATAAATGACCACATCTAACTAATTTGAAGTAATTTAAACTGAACCCATTTCCTGACCACACTGTGCCCGGCTATCATGAGAACTACGATGAAAATGACAATCATATCAAACACAACAGGGGAATGGGGGAACATATATGCAAACACTATTAAAAGTCTGCCAGTTTGGTTGCAGCTATTGCATCTAATTCAGTTTCTCTGGCAGCCAGTCTGATCTGGTCTTTCAATATGTGCTAGACAATAAACACATTCATGAAATGGGACCATCTCAGAACTGGCTGTGTGCCTACAGGTAGTTACAGTGAGGGCCATCACTGCGAGCAGCACAGGAATCAGGCTGCCCATTAAAGTATTTTGGTAAAGCAAAAACTGGAGCACTAAAGGACAGCAGGAAATAAGTTATGGGAATTGTATGTGGCAGAAGACAAAATTATTCAAGAGTCAGTGGAAAACACAATTCACAGAGAATTCAAGAAAAATAAATATGTTCCTGAGAATGATAAATGCACGAGTTGTTATTAACCTCCGTACTATGAAAAACTGGAAAAGGGCATCCAGTTATCAGCACATGGCACACAAGACACTTTTTGTTTCTTTCCTTACTCCTCCACTTTTCCTTTCTCAAAAAAGCCCACATGTAGTAATAAATATTTTGCAAGATAAAAGCATACAAGCATCAGAAGATACATTTTTTCTAATGGTCAAATTCAAAAGCCTTTCAATATCACAAAATAAAATATGGACAATGAAAAAAGGATTATCGTTGATTAAACTGGAAAGACAAATGGAATAAATAATGTCTATTAAAGGTCCAGGTTATACCCCAGAAAACCTTTCAGCACAAAGATCTAATACTTCTGCATGAAAATCCAACTGACACAATAGGCTATAACCATTCTAAAGAACCTATTATGGCCCATCACGTAAACGGTTACACATAATGACACAGTCATTACGGTCTGTAGGGCTCTGGATCAGTAAATGAAAATTTCTCTAGGTAGAACAGACTTTGAGAAAAGTGACTCAAAGGAGCAGTTACAATAAACTATGTCAAGACCTATCTTAGTAATTCCCAATTATAAATTAACCTATTAACACAAGTTGAATTGCTAAATTTTGAAATAATTTAGTTACCTACAGTACAGTAGCCAGCATTTAAAGTCAGTATTCTTGAATACATACCATAAAGATATCACTGTCCTTTACAGTTTCAAGTAAGAGAAAAAGCTGTTTCAGATGAAAGTTGCAGATAACTCTTAGAGGGTAAATTTCCATTTTTGAAATAATGGAAACACAGGATCACTTAGGTTGGAAAAGACATTTAAGATAATTGAGACCAATTGCTTACATATAAGCACTGTAGTAAGCATGTGCTATTGAGAAGCTCATATTCTTTGCACTAATTTAATTTTTATTTAAAATTACCATATTTATAAATAGGTAAAAATGCTATATAAATCTTGGAATAAGTCAACTAAATGAAAGAAAACGGTAGGTATTACAAAGTAGCTACAGAATAACTGAAATAATATGTCTGATACTGCATTTATAGGAGAGCAGCCAGCTTAAGGAAGGGCAAGAAATGCGCTTGGACTCAGTAAGAGTAGAGGTGGGTCCACAGCAAATGAGCGATCCAAGTCTAGTTCTTTACTTCAGGTCTTGGAGAGAACAAATGCAATACATTGTTCAAAAGAATAAACACTTGCAGACAAGGGCTTAAAATAATTAAGACAGTTACGAGGATATGCTTCAAGATGCATCTCAAGTGTGAGGTTCTTTTACGTGTGCTAGTTATAGTCTTACAGGGGCCTGATGGGAAACTTCCCACTATTGCTGGTTGGGGCCCGATTCAAGTGGTTTACTTACAGCACCCAGCTGAGCTGACAAAATGCCTTTGGAGTATGTGGGCCTAACGAGATAGTGGCCTTCGGATATCTAATCCAAGTGTACAAACTCCCCATGCAATTAATGAAGAATGAGACAAATGCTCTCAAGGAATTCAGGAAGAACAATTAGAGTTATCATTACATATAGACGATATGATTACTTTATCAGGTACCTGTGCATAAAATTCTGCCTGTGTCCATATTTGAATATGTCACTGTGACATCACTTTCCCATTGGAATGAAGCATGCTGACACAGCACACAGCTGGTCCAACAGCCAGAACTCATGCCTTTTTAGACCTCAGTTCCTATAGCATGCAGAGAAGCTGAAAGGATCAATGAACTTTCTCCCAGGTAACTGACAGAGGGATGAATGAAGATGGGCATCTCTGTTTGATCTGGCCATTCTACTCAAGCTGCTATTACCTGTCTGGCCGCAGCAGAAGGAAAAAATGCTGCTTGTGTTGGCGCTTCTTATTTGGCAATGAGCAGAACTGCAGCTGTTTCCCATGTCCACATGAAGAAGACAAGCCTTGCCAGTGCTGCCACTGCTCCTGTGCAGAGCATGCAAATTGCTGGTGGTGCTGCTGCTCTTTTGCAAGTGACCCAGACTGCAAATTCTGCTGCTGCAGCGAAGAGAACTCAGGATGTCAGTATTACGAATGCAAGTGCTTCAGAAGCTCTGTTTATGAGCCGTATCACTCAAGAACACCAGGAACTGTTCCGTAAGTGGAGTTAAGAGCTCTTAATTTCTTGGGGTTTTGTTTTCCTAATTTACATTATCTCTTAATGGATGTGTTTCATTTAGAATCATATGATCTGTTGGCTTGTTGGAGCTATTTCAAATAACCACGGGGTAACATTCTTTCAAGACACAGAAAAAGTAATTTTTATCTTGATATTAGTGAACTCTTATACTCATTACTCTGACTGGGTCAAAGACTACTCCAGAACATCACTACGCTTGTAATTGGAACCACCTGATTTCCAGGGGGAAAAAAAAAAAATCCATGAATGGCTAATATATGCTTATACATTCTCACAATGTAAACACTTATGTAGTAACAAGAAGGAAGACATACAGAGAACCTTAAAATCAGGAAGAAAACAGCAAGGTGTTTGTGGCAAGGGGACTGCAGGCAAAGATACAGGAAAAGTGGGAGTAAAACAAAGAGCAGTAAAATTGCCATTAACTGGAAGTAGAAGGAGCCAGTTATATTCAGAAGAAAACAAAAACAGAGGAATTATTACAAAGGCTTTAGAAATACCACACAGAGAATGAAAAGAAGGTGTAGTAACCTTCGAAAATAAAACTGGAAAGCAGAAAAGAAGAGGCTGATGATTAACTACAGAAATGCTACACTAAAGAGCACAGTGGGGGCAAGGGGAGGAAGGGGATGACAGAAATGAAGTTGTCAGAAGAACTCCAGACTACAGCAGTACCAATCCAAGAGGAATTGACAGCACCTCTGGAAACGCATGGTTAATTCCTACCTAAGTAAACTTTGAATAAGTAAACTTTGAAGACCAGAAGGAATCCTCATAGCAATAACAGATTATTTCTCTGTAATTTATTAGGGGGGGTTTATGATTATTCACAGTGACAGAAAAAGCAGATAGCATGGTTGAACATATGGGGAGAGAAAGGGGAAGGAAAGCAATAACAACATGGATGCAAAAGAGAATCACGGCAGAGGGCCAGACCACAGAGGCCTAGAACCAAGTGTCCATCTTGAAAAATGATGCTCCTGTAAAGGCTATGAAAAGTATTCAAGGAAGCATAAGAAAATTAATATTGTCTTTTTAAAAGGATGATGCTCACAGGCTAAGAGACAGGTTAGGACTATCAGGATTTGAAGAGCAGGAATTAGCACATCCTGAAAATCAGTCCTCTTCTACAATAAACTACTAATAATAATTAAAAAAAAAATCCCAATTTGAAAGTCTTTGAAATTAATATGAAGAATCAAAGATAATAAGCCTGCTCTAACACTAAGAATAAACTTCATTCATTCTAGAAATCAAATAATTAAGAGGTGAGCAATTTCTTAAATTAAATTAGGAAAATAGCATGATCATACGCAAATGTGTGTTATTACGTTAAACAGAAATTACTTCAATACTTTTTTTTTTAAATGGTGAAACACTTATTTGTGCTACATTATTGAGGAAATATTCCATCTTGAAAAAACAAAAGAAAAACTTGTTGACATTTATTGTTTTCATTAAAAAGAAAATATTCTAAAAATATTACCAATGTTGTTATAAAAGAAAGCATTTAATACCCCCTGAAACAAAATACAGGGGTTCATTTCAATTGCACAAAATGCTCTTTTTTTTCACTCTAGTTATTTTTTGTTTCCATTTTGAAAAATAATCAAACAAGAAAAGGAGACAAAATTAGTCTCATTTTGTACTAAACCAAACTGTATTATTCATTTGGCGACCAGCAATAATTCACCAAATTCATACAAGACCTACAATGACTGAGATGTCTGTTTATTGTTATTGTTGGCAACAGTATTCAACATATGGTGAAATAATCATGAAAAGGAAAAGAAAAGAAGTAAATGGATTCTTGATAGCGATAACCCAATTGTTTAAATAAATATTCAGTCAGAATACAAGAATGGTTGGTATGCAAAGCAGAACTGCTTATGTTATAATTGCATGTCTTAGACTGTATCCTATTATTCAGATATTTTATTTGATTTCTTGTGTTTTGTGGTTTTTGTTGTTTGATTTTCAATTTTATTTAGGTTAAAAGATGTCATGTCGAGGTTTAGAACTGGGAATAATGCAACTGTCATTACATCAGAAAGGAAAGTCTTCAGCTACACTTTCCACGACCAGCTTGCCTGTCCCCTGTGTAAGCAGCTGTTTCTCCAGCCATTTATGCTGCCGTGCAATCACTGCATTTGTGAGAAGTGCATAACTAAAAGCAAGACCAGAGCTGATGTAACTGAAGACTTCTATATCGTCATATGCCCGGTGTGTCACAAAGCACATTGCCTCCCCTACACAAATAAAATTCATCTGAGAAAGGATTACCTCAGAGCAAAACTAGCCAAGAAATACATGCGCAGACATGGCTTTCTGAGGTGGAGATTTGACCATAGCGAAAGAACAGTCTACTGTGATACTTGCAGGGAGAGAAGAAGAGTGGCAACCAGAAGATGTAGAACATGCGGAATTAATTATTGTAATGAATGTCTGCGTTTAAATCATAATGAGTATGGCACTCAAGATCACATTTTCACCAGAGCACAAGATCATGAAGAGTGGCGCTGCTTATTTCACAGCAACTCGACCATCTCTGAATATTGTATGGATGACCATGAACTGATCTGTGGGCTCTGCAGGAATTCACTGCACAACAATCACGAGGTTATTCCCTTGGCAGTTGCATGTTCAAGAGAGGCTGCTTCCCTCTTTGACACAATTGAAAAATTTAGACAAGGTTTGTGTTTCTGCTGCTTCTCACACTTCCCCATGCCTTCTTGGGAAAGAAACTTAACATATGGTTGAAAAGCTATATTAATTCTCTGCACTGCACAAGATTCAGAAAGGTGGCATGTTCCCATCGTAGAAACACAAAAGGAACAAGGCCATAGTGGTGACATCATGAGCCAGACTCAACTATTAGAGAATGAAGAATATGTATGTGGGATGGGAACAGAAATTGTGCATCTAGGGAAGGGAAAGTTCATTTCATACTGCAGAGCCCAGCATGGAATAAACACCTGTTACATCTGCAGAATAAAATGGTGAATATTTTTTAATCATAAATACATGCTTGAAGAGGAACTACTTCTTCCTCTGCAGAGAAGTTATGAATTGTCCCTCTTCAGTCAGGCTTATGCACATGCTGACCAAGAAACAAAGCAGTCAGGTTTTTCGGAGGTAACACAGCAACGTCACTCCTTTTAACTAAGCCTCGATCCACAGCAACTAAGGGGCTGAACACAGACTAGGATTTTATCAATTAATTTTAACTTTGATGTTTGTATATAGCTTCATGAATGTTTGGGATATAATGAAGTTGCATGGAAAATAACACTAAGAAAGGTAAAAGTGAACCATGCACAATGAGAAACACCTGGAAGTATTAAATTCTCAATTTTGAAACAGTCTTATGTTTGAGAAAATAAGTGAGATGTAGAATATTTGTGCAGGATTTTGTAATGTGACATTGTTTCCTGACATCAGCTGAATGCCACTGGAATTTACTATTAGCCTTTGGTATTTCTGATTCTGTTCCTTCACAGTTACCAATTTTTAGTGTCAGAAGAGTTAATCACACCTTGATATAACAGCTATCAGAGAAATGGACTGTCAGCCACAGATAAAATGCAAGTGCATTTGCTGCCATTATTTTAACCTCACAATGGCATAGAGAATTTTCAAAGATAATACAGAGCTACAATTAATTAAGCTACAGGAATTCCCATGTAATAAAGTAAAAATTATCAAGCTCATTTTGGTGTAGATGAATTTGAGCGAGGAAATAATAATAAAGTAGTAATTAACTGCCAAGTTTTATACATGAAAATGTGAACATTTTAACTCAAACAACTTCCCTCAGGGCTTACCAGCAGCAGAAATGACAGAAAAATACTAGAATCTTTATTTTTGTGTCATATTTTACCAAACTCCTCCTTTATTAAACGTCACTCTGTCTCTCTTGTAACCATGACATTTTAATGTGAATTTGGAACTACTGAATTGATTTTTTTTTTTTTTTTAACAGTACGCCAGGGAGTTGATAAAGATCTAATGGAAGTTCTCCTGTTAAAAAATAATTTCAAGATCTATAAGGACAACAAAAGCAAGGAGATCAGAAATGGATTCTTAAAATTACGTATGGCTCTTCATGAACAAGAAAAGGAGATGATGGAGTTGCTTGAAAACATTGAACTTAGAAAGCAGAAAGAAATTTCAGAATACATAAACCATACAACTGGTCAGCTATCCTATATGGATGGCCTCATTCACTACTCTGAAGAGGCTCTTAAGGAGGAAAACCAATTCATGTTTCTGCAATCTGCACATTCCTTAGTGAAAGAAATAGAAAATGCAGTACCTTCCATTTTCCAACCTAGTCCATATCTAAGAGAAGATCCTTTAAGAAAACTTCAGCTCAACTTTGATGAACTTTTTTGTGTTTTACAGAGACTTGTCCCATCTCTTACTGGAATTAAGCAGTCAGAAAGTAAAGTAGGAAAATATCCCTATTCTTTTAACCCAGAGATAATGGTTCCAAGGCATATTTCAAATACTCACGAATCCAAGCAAGCAACAGGTTTCCAAAATCCATCTTTAAATCCCATGCTTGATTTCGGTGTGCGGTCTAAAGACACTGTCAGAAGTCCAAGCTCTACACCTCCCCATCATCCTACACAGAATAATGAAGTATGTGTGTACCAGGATACAGCTCGTGAAACTCCAAGAAAAGAAAGAAAACAGATTGATAGATTTTCAAGTCCAGAACCTACAGACAATGAATCAGTCCCAGGACCTGTTGTTATATACCAGACTGTTGTTTATTCAAGGTCTGCCAAAGTAAGACATTAATAAATTCTAAATGTATACAAGAGACCATTATATTTTCAAGCTGTTATAGAGTCTGAACTCATACGAGTTTGAGTAAATAATACTACAATATCAGTTCAAATAATTTATTTATCGGAGACAATGCATTTCAAACTCACCTTTTGAGATAAACTGAAGCATTGAATTGTATCACATTCCTACTGTACTGTAGTGTTGTTATATTATTATATGTGTGTTATAAATGTTACATAGAAAGGTCTAATGCAGGAGGAAATAAATGTACCATGTCCATATTTAAATATCTGTAGATCAAATAATTTGATTCTGGGTCTTGGCCTTTAATGTGACACATCCTATCTATGTAATTTTCCTCATTATACATGTCATGGATTCTAATAAGATCAGGATGCCAGTTGCATGAGATCCCAAGTGCATGTTCCGAAGTGCTGGCTGTTGTCAGCCTGCGTTACTTTTAGTGTGTAATGAAATTCCCAGGAGGGAGCTTAGCATTTTCCAGGTAAGACCACAAACTGCATATGCTCCACATACATAATATTTCATGCTATGGTTAGAATTTCAGCTGATTGGCATTTCAAAATTAAAATCTGCCAAAGAGGGGCCTTTCAAAAAAGCGAAACTGAAAATGAGCAAAAAAAAGAGAACTTATTTGTGTACTACAGGGTGTTTGGTTTTTTTCTCTTCACAGATTTATTGGACTTGTCCCACAGAAGACATGGATTTCTTTGAAGTAGAGTTTTATGAAGTTGCTCGTATTGGCTCTGATAATATTGTCCAGATGCAACTAGCTGGTCAGCTGAGCAAAATACAGCAGCAGAACCTTGAGATACATAACTTGGATCCAAATACAGAATATATTTTTAAAGTCCGTGCTGTCAATGCAAGTGGCCGAGGAGAATGGAGTGAGATCTGTAAGGTATTGTAGATTTTTCCTAGACTTCATACAGTTGACTTAACTTCCTTGCCTCCACAATTGTGTTTCACTTCATGTATTTAATGAGGAAGACTGCTTAAATGGAATATTGCTATTCACTTATCTAGGCAAGTCATACTAATAGTAGCTAATAGTTACCTTGATTTTTCCATACATCGTTCTTTCTAGCTCAGTTTGCAACTCCTTGGCCTATGCAGAATGTTTCGCATTTTTTCTAGCAGGGATGTTGCGTCATGATTGCATCAGGCAAGTCATTGTAATTCATATTACTTCAGGACTGAAACTGCCTTTGCACTAATTTCTCTGTACACACAGAGTAAGAGTATGGAAGAGTCAGATACAAAAGCTTTCATGCTAGAACAAGGCAGTAATAATTAAAAGAGAGGAAGCAAACAGAAAATTAAGAATATTCTTTGACATCTTTGGACATGACTTTACTGTGGTTTTAGAAGAGCAGGAAAAGTTTTGCAAAGGTAAAAGTTAAAAGGAGTGGGAAGGTATTCAAAAATGTCTCAAAGCTAAGAAATTTTATTAATACACTTTAACACCTTTTAGGCATCATGAAACCCTTGCTGAAGGCACCTTTAGTTTTTCATGACTTGCTGAAAAAGCACATACTTAATTCACGGTTACTCCTTGATAAATTTTCAGTAAAGGGTGTACTGAGGAGTTGTAGTGCATATAGTGCAAACGTCTCTCATGAAGAGTAGGTGCTATTCTCTGTTTCCAACCACATTTCACAGCCTTTTCCTGTATCAGTTGCATCAAGTGCTGTCCCTTTCCAGGCCTCTTGTCCCTTGTCACGTTTAGAGAGTAAAAGTCTTAACTTTGAAACAGCATTCAGACATCCCACTCACTCAGCGATTCTTAATGACAAATGACACCTTCCTGGACTGCTCCACTTCCTGTAATTAAAACACTGACCTTAGCAGTTTCTTTTTTATATCTAACACACTGGAAAGCTCTATTGATTTTTCTTCTGAAAATTGTTCCTCTGCACACAGCACAGTCATATAAATATTCCAGAGAAACACAAACTCAATTAACATCTGCTGTAATTTACAGAAGCAAGGAGTTTCACAGCAAATGAAAATTAGGCAGCATATATGACAGACTTTCATAAATCTTCTAAAAAATAACTACCTTTGTTCCTTTTGCATAACATCAGATTATTTTACTTTGTCAGCTACACTACATTGAAAGCTCGAAGGAACTTTATTTCAAAGAAAATATGGCATTGTATTTTAAGTAGGATATTTAGTGAGAGCGATATCACCTTTCATGTGTAACAGTTACTAGGTCTATGAGTGAATGTAACTGTGATGGCTGTGACAGGTCACAGGAGCCCAGGTACCAAGCTGATGCCATGCCACTTATACCCTGAAATATCAAGCCCCACAGAAGAGATTATTCAACCTTAGGGTGCTGTTTAATAACGTTACAAGCAGATTTCCCATCTGTATGTACCCTCACGAGCAAAACAGAACAATGTAGACTCCCTACTTTTAGGAGTGAGGGAACCTCTCTCTTCTTAGCCCAATAGCATGGCTGTTGGCTTACAGCTGAATCACAGCTTTCTCGATTTCAACCATCTGTTGGTGTGTGAAACACCATGGAAGTAACACTATATCCTTGTTACATGATCATAGAAGCTGCTACAGATGGCATGATCTCTTTGCCCAAGAAAAGTTCATAACAGTTGACTCAATATAGGCTCAGGAAGTGCCCAAATGTATCTAAGATACCTGGACAGAGCTGATAGATGACATCAGACTGGAAGATGCACTTCTAGAGCAGCAACTAGGACAAAGGCAGGCTACCCTTGAACAGCTAAACAGGGAAAAGATGTTCACAATTTTGTCAACTGGATCCTAATTTAAAAGTCAATTGATGGAATGACATTGCACTACTCTGGGTAAGGGAATTAACAACATATGGGATATTTCTGAGTGTGTATTGAGGTTGTGGAAGATCCTGGATGAATGACAGAAACTGAAGGATGCCTTGTCAACCAAACTGCTGGATTAAACATCCCTGGAAAACCATGCAAAACTGTGCCACAAGGCAAGTGACAGGGAATCCTCTAAGGAAGAAATTCAGTGCTCCCTGGAGACTTTCAACAGAATAGAGAAAAATTGGTTGTCCCAAAGATAAAGGGTTTTGCTGCATCTGCCATGGGAGAAGGAAAGAGAAGCACTAAGGATGCAGTCAGAAAAACAGGGAAAATGCTGGAAATTCTGCAATCCTTGCACTAGCTGCTGCAGGTAGTACCACTGTGGAAGAGGTGCTCCCCCACCCCTTCTTGTCAATGGCAGTAGCCACTGGCAGCTGTTCACAGTGACCTCCCACAATTGTCAATTGACTCTATGTTCCTTAATTTGTCTCTTGAGACTGTCAACCACAGAAACAGTGCTAATTCTAACTATGGTTTTGTTGCTTTTTAACTTTTCATTCATTCTTGTCAATTAAACCTTTGGAAGGAGATTTTTCGAAATTACCTTAGAAGTCAAATGCAAAAAAGATTTTTAATGGATGTGGGCTTCTAAATCCTGTGGTCATATCTGAAATTCTTTCCCCAAATGACTAGCTGCCAGAACCTAATGACTGTATATTGTATTAATCACTGTAATGTTTACCACCAGACCATTGTTGTCTTCAATGTAAGTTGTTGGTTTTTTTTTAAAAAAAAAAGAACTCAATTTCCATTTTGCCTCCAAAATAAGTACTTAAACTTTCCAAAGTTTAACATAGATAAGACAGTTTGACTGCTTTGAAAACACATCTGTGAGTGGTAATTTCTTTTGCAAACAGACACTAATTAAAACCTACCCTCAAAACAATAAAAACATGTACATCTTTGTACTTTAATACATTCTTGTTTTCTGCTTGCAGATAATCACATCAGATGAATATGGGAAAACTGAAGACAGGGGTGAGAAGCAGAAGAGTAATCACGGTGCTCCACATATACAAAACATATAGGCAAAGAATGAAAGCAGGGATTTTTTTTTTTCTTGAAGAACTGGAAAATGTGTATGCTTTCTTATGCATTATCCTGTTTTCCACTGAAGAAAGCAGCCAGAGATGTAACAGTGAGCTCTTCAAACTATTATTGCTTTCTGGCAAATAATAATAAAACAACAGCACTGCATTTTTGTTATTTTTCTTTCTCCATATGTAGCACCAAGACCTAAGGAAAATGCTATGCCATACATAAAAACATATTATAAAACCCATTACATTTGAAGGACCTTTGCAGCTTCAAAGGAAATAAATCACATATTTACATTGTAAGTTAACATTCCAATTATTATTCCCTGTGAGACCATTCAATAACAGTTCATAACAAGCTGCATGAGGCTATATCACACTTTGCATATTTTCAAAGCACAGAATAAGTTACTCTGTACATACACACTTTTGGTCTCAGCCTCAGGCAGCTGAAGTACCAAGTGCATACATACACCGAAGCACACTGGCAACAGGCAGGACAAGAATTACAAGAATGAGGGCCACAGAATTTTATTTCCTTATGCACTTCATAATGGTTAGGTTTACTTGACTGTTGTGAAGGTCATCTATGTGACTTGTAGAGTATCAATTTGTTAAAAGTAGCTGCAAGTAAAATCAGAAGTCACAGCAGCTCTGATTCACTGAGCAAGAGTTACTACATCCACCACAAGTTACTGTGTTGAAATAATCAAGAGTGATAAGTAATGTCCTCCTCTGTGCAAGGATGATCTTACATGATTCCTTTCTTTCACTTCAGCTATACCAACTAGATATACGTATCTATCTATATATTTACACACACACGTATTTATAAACATCTCCATCTATGCTTGCACATATAAACACACACATATATGTATATGTATTTAAACATTTGTACAACTCTCTTTGCACCAGTCCTATTGAGCAGGGCATTCACATGAGAATGGACATAGGATCAGGGCCACTACTAGCTCTTTCAAAGCTCTTCTGTGCATTTGTATGTTTGTGTATTACCTTCAGCAAGGAAGAAATCCCTTTATGGAAAATCATGTGTTATGAATACTGTCCATGAGATCTTGGACCTTCCTTAAGGCAAAATATAAAACTTAGGTATATTTATTATTAATATATCATTTTTTCCTTTGCACTTTCCATTTCTGAGGCTCTGGTTTAGCTTCACATAGTTGCTGCAGGGTAGTAATATTCTTCCCACTTTATGGATGGCTAAGGTAACAAAAGAAGACTCTGAACAAACAGGCAAGAAACCCAAAACCTGAACTCTGAGAGCACTTAGTACTCTATCTTGTGCTAGCCAGTGAGCTGTTAGTGTTGCTTCAGTTAATACCTATGTTCTTGCCAGGATCTCTGTGTAGTCTTTCCTTGACAGCATATTTTTATATTGACAAAGTCTCTAGACAGGAGTAAAAGCTATTAAAGAGGTTTGCATTTTCAAACTTATTGAACAATTATAGCAGAGTCTAATTTTGAGAAGCTTATTTTGAAAGGGACCTGATCATCACACATGTAAAGCACCTGCAATCTAAAACTACTGCTAGATTTTTGTAGAAATCTAAATGTCTGAGCTCTCTAGACAGTAAAGCCCAATTATTCCTTCAGTACTCGTAGCTTTTCACACCCCTTTCCCAGACAATAATGTTTTATACCTATTTCAAGGACATGTGAGTTTTTGCTAATGGTCTGTAGTTCCCAGAAGCTCACCTGTCTGGTATTCCTTTAGTACAGGGGTGTCAGACTTATTTTCACCAGGGCCCACATCAGCCTCGCAGTTGCCTTCAAAGGGCAAAATGTAATTTTAGGACTGTATAAATATAGGAGTAGTTACATTTACATTCCGCCCTTTGAAGGCAACTGCGAGGCAGATGTGGCACACAGTGAAAATGAGTTTGACACCCCTGCTGTAGTACATTTCTTTGTACATGGATAAGACTGCAATTTGCATCAACTGCATAAAATCCCTTTGCACCCCTGGCTATCCATTGATAATAGCAGCCTTCTATACCTAGCAGCTCGTAAGAGATGCAATTTGCAGTACACAGTTCTGCAAAACAGCCAAGCAAAGCTCCAATTCCCATTTCATGTAAACAGTAACTCAGATCACCTGAATAGGGCAACATTTTATCAATATCACTAAGAGACCAGAATCAGTTCAACCCTGCAAGCTTTAAAATTTTTATTAATTATTGTGGGTCTGCTGGAAGGCTATGTTGCTTTTCAAACAAATTACCTTTCAAACATCTCTATCTCGGCTCACTTTGCTCTTTTTCTCCAGGGTTACCTCTTTATTTTCATGGGCTAAAAAAAAAATGTGTTAAGTTCTTTAGATTCAGTTCAGTGCCTGCCTACTGTGAGCACAGCCAAATCCCATGGTGACTGGATGCCTGCAGCCCAATTTACTGCATTCCTCCTTTCAATAAGCAGGCAAGGCAAAGAATGGAACAGTTTTGCTTATCTACTGCTTGCTGCTCAGTTGCAGCAATAGGTGAGGAGACAGCATCACCCCTCACCCTGTGCAGATATTTTTCAGTTGCATGCCCTAAAATTTAAATTTTGAGATGTTTATAAGTAAATAAAAGCCTGCCTGCATTTAATGCAGTTTGATATTTGCATAATTACTTTTCAAGTTAATGAGCGTAACAGAAGCCAAAACACAGAAGGTTGAATATCTTTAGAGCAGCCTGTGCCAGCAAATAAACACAGAACTCTTGTAAGTATCAAATTGCAAAGCAGCTTAGAAGCAGAATAATTTATTTAGAGAACAATAAGCATCTCTTTGTGCTGGGCAGATAGCCAAGGTGAACAAATGACAGACGCATACGTAATTGAATATTAGATGAGCCATCATTTCATTTCACCAGCATTTGTCTCTTGGAATGTCTGTAACCAACCCCACTGAACAAAACATCATAAAATAAAGGCTGTCAAACTGCCTCCTCCAAAGCCAAGCAAACAGCTGGGCTGAAGACAATAATGACAATTTGAAAGAAAAGATTCTGAGACAGTGGCTACCCACTTTGTTAAGTGATGAAATCAACACCAGTCTAGCATAGAAATCTAGTCAGTGGCACCTCTGTCTTTCAGGATGGATCATAAAGTAGCTGGCAGGTAAAAGACAGGTTGGAGATGCAGCTGGCTAACCTGTATTGACATAAATCAACTAACGAACCCACCCTGCAAAGGAAACCCCAGAGATATACAGGCATCAACTATTAAGTGAAGGTAGTACAATGCTTTATCATCCATTTGCTGCCTAACCCATCAGGAAGTAATTAGTACCAATATTATTCAAAGATCTGTGGTGTCATCTTCAATAATATTTCAAATATCATTACAGAACTTTGGAGAACATTGGCCCACCTGTAAGACATTATTTCTGCACAACAAGACGTAGTGTGGCCTTTGGGGGCCTAAATGTTTAGCTGACACATCTGATTGAAAATATTTCCAATGTTTTGTAACATAGCTACTGCTCATACGTGATGAGACTCACATTGCACCTCTGTCCAATGCATAAAAGTGACTTGGTAGCTGAACTGAAATTCTGAATTACACAACTACAGGCAAATATTATTTTAGGTCACAGCATTTTAAGCAAATAAAGCAAAGCAATAAGTATGTAAACTAATATAAACACAGCCTGCTACAACAGTTTGGGTTTGGACTGTGAAGCTGGGATTTATGCTGCTGAGAAATACATTTTAAAAGTTATGAGGTTCTGCAATCATAATTAGGAGAGAGAACAAAAAATAACTAATGATCAAAATCATCGAAATCAAGTCCCTTTTCTATCTTATAACCACAAACCCACAACATTTAGTTTCCTAAAATGTTTCTGAAGTTAAAATTACCTGAAAGTTAATGGTAAACTGTTCATGCTTTAAGACCAGAGAGGATTAATTTACACAGAGAAATGAACCATGAGTTGTTTCTGTTGTGCTACTGAGGACCTCAAGCTTTCACTAACATTTATCAGAAATGTTAATGCATGTAAGAGAACAAAGTACTTGGGATCCAGCTAAGTGACAGCAAAGGAAGAATAAAATAACAACCTAACTGAAAGGTGCAGATATCTAGTAGGAAGAGTAATAACTTACCAGGTAGTATCACGTCACAACAGTGTTCAGAAATGAGAAGTGGATTTGACCTAAGCAATTTTTACAAAATTCAATCCAACTGTGAATATGTTACATACTGCAAAGCTTTTAAAGGGAAAATACTCTTTCCAATGTATAAACCAGTATTAGACAGAGTCCCCAGGACAACAATCATCAGTCTCCTCCAGTAAGGTACATTTCACTTTAAGAATGAAGGAGAACTTCTTTTGAAAAAGACATTTACTGGAGCATGTGGGTCACAGAACATGTAACTGATCAGCTTGGAAGCTCAAACCAGAAATGTCTAGTCCCAGCCAGTGACTCAACAACAGAAGTGACCAGAGTAATTTGACCAGACCCAATTTTCATAGCCGTATAGCTCACCTATAGCTCAAATACCTGGGAAATATTTTTGGCTTTCTTTCCTGGCGTGAAGTCTAGTTTTGTAAAATACTAATCTTTTGCTTTCTCAGCTACACAGAATTTGAGTTTCAATCATTTAGTTATTTTGTTGGATTCAAAGTACTTCAAAAACATAAGAAAATTTGCTTCCTTCCTCTGCATTTCTTTTGCTATACATATGTTAAACAACCCTTCAGAGAGAAACCTCAGTTGTCAAGATCTCTCCCAGCCATGCATCAATCTTTTTAATAGAGTTCACAGGGTTTTTTCTCCTATTCTTCACAATAGTAACAAAGACAGACTCTATAAATTCTGGGATTTTGGTCTGCAAATAAAAATCTCCTGGATGTGCCCTTGCATTTATAAATGTGTTAGTTACTACAAGATTTTTGCATTACTTGCTTTTAGCAGATCATGGCAGGAAACAAACCATAGTAAATCTAAGTTCAAGTTATTAATTCTACCGCAACTCAAAGGCAGTAAGAACATTTCACAAGACTCATAAGCTGAAGGGGAAAAGGTGTCTCTTTTTTTAAAAATTATTTTTAATTTTTTTTTTTTATAAGACCCCCAAATCTTGCATTCCCCACATCATTTAGACACATCAGTGACTTCTCTGGGAATTTTTTTTTCTGCCCAGCAAACACTTTGAGCAGAAATTACATTGTATATGCTGGCAATTTCACCCTTTCAAATGTTCAGCTTTTCATCAGAAAGACTGCACAGAAAGTACTATTTCTTCATTTTAATGTTACTGAATATCTACCTGATCTGCACAGACAGCTCTTAATGGGCTAACTCTTGTTCTCCATACACTGTTTATCTGAAGGTTAGAAGTCAAAATGGGGGTCATAAGAAAACCTAACCATCCAGAAACCAATTTTTCAAAGCAATTTTTGAACCTCAGAAGACAATACAAACTAACGATGCAGAACTCGCTGCTCCAAGAACTCCTCTTAAGCTAAAGCAGAAGTGGCTTTTGGCCATGAATTCTAAGCATCCTGGACCCAATTTACAATCACTGTTCTGAGTAAATTGTCTCATATTACAGCTCACAAAGTGATATATGCAAGAATAATCAACTTAGATAAAAGCCCTGCCTAGCATGCTGCCCACTGCCTCTAACACTGAGCAGCAGCTAATGGAAGAATATCAGAATGGTGGCATTCTCCAGGCCATCATTAGGTATGGCTTAAGGGTTTTATCACCAACAGATAGCCTCTCGGTATCCAACAGCTCACAAGTATTTGCTTCTTTGAATTTGCCCACTGTCATTTTGAGACACTGACAACTTTTTGCCTGTATTACACACTTCTAGGCAAGGAGTTTCACCCTCTTCAGCAGCAAAATCAACCCTGAGCTTAGAAGTTCATCATACTTGCCTTATATTTAAAATTACTTTCTACCGGATAAAGCATCTAATATTACCTAACTTCTCTACAAACGTCTACAATCAAGTAAAAAAGAAAATATTTCCCAAAAATAACTTACATGGTACTAAAGACAGACTTCTGCAAAGGAACTTTCTAACAGAAGTGCCAAGTGAATCCAGGTGAATCTTTTGTCAAAAACTTATGAGGGGCAATATTTGGAAACTTGAAAGGAAAAAAGGTAATATCCATTACAGGTGTTTTCCATTATTTACCTGGTTTGACATTCATTTATGCATGTTTGGGTGATATTTTAAAATATTAGCACTTGCCTAGCTTTCTTTTGGGTGCTTACACCTTCCAAGTTTTCCAAGATTAATTTGGAAGCAGAATTGTGGACAAGAAAATACTTTAAATAATTATTTTCAAAATTCTGCAATGCAAGCTATCTCTACCTGCTGAATTTTAAAAATTTCATTTCAGCAAATGATATTTTTCATCCTTGTTATGACCGGTGAAAAATTAAATAGAAATCTACGTGGAGGATAAATCAGGGAGTAGAGTCTGAGAGTCACGCAGAAGTTAGTTCTAGATTTCCTGCACTTTTATCAACTGAATCGCTCTTAAGGGTGCACTGTGGTAGGCAGTTGGGAGCAGATGAATACGTTACACTGTGGAGCAATTGGGTAAAATACTGGTGATTTTTTTCTTGTAGAGCTCTTTTCCCATCAAACATTTCCCTAGTGAATTATTCACTGAGAAACAGACTTCAAACAACCCCTCATTCATTTCCTAGCTTTGTTATAAAACTAGAAATGAAGTCATCACAAGCTCACCCAGCCAAGCAAATAAACATCTACTTGTCTAAGTTAGTTAAACACATTAAGAGCACCTAAACCAAAACAAAACAATAAAAAAAGCCCTCTCAGCTGAGGTTATTCTTCATTAAATACAACAGACCAACTGTGCTATGCACCTCAGGAAACTTCAGTGCCTACAGAAAGCTCCAGATTAGATTACTGTACATCATTCAGAAATCCACCAGGAATTTTGCACAGCTACAGAAATGTTTTGCTTTATGTTTCCACATGGAGTTTCTCTAGATGGTGAATTAGAGACAGAAAATTCTGCTCACAGTTTTCTTACCCTTAGACTCTTCTGAACCTTTATCCAGAAAGTTACTGAGTGAGGAACTGAGATTGATAGAATGATTTTAAAAGTCTAATGCAATAGATTATCCAAAGGTTGGGAATGCTTTCCCTCTCTCAAACTCAAATAACTTCCTGTTCCTTATCGTATCAGCAAATGTATTTGACAAACAGGCATCCGTGATATTTAATGTAGCACCTGAAAATGGTCTTAGAGGACTACATTATAGAGCTTTTCTGTCTCAGGCAGCACAGGTTTTAGGCCCTGCCATAACTGAGGTACAGGACTGCACCCTTCCAAGGCTGAGCAGGAGTTATTTAAGAGGAGGAATTACATATTATTTGTTAATTGTGTGGAGCTATGGTAGAGGTGTATTCATTCTTGCTGTCCTCAGAGATACACTGTTAATACAACACTGAGAGCAGGCTAATAAACCAGCCTATTCAACTGGATTTTCTAAATTGGGTATTATGCTAATGCAATAATTCAACATTTTATTAACATGGGAAATGGTAGAATTTAATTGTGTCTGCTGAGACTAGAACTCTCTTAAGTGTCTTGGAACCAATTGGAGGACAGACACAACAAACACATAAATAATAGAGAAACACGAGCTGATCTACTTGGCCAGTTGAAAATGTACTCATTTCTTATTTCTCAGATCTGGGGGAAGAAAAAAGTGGGGCGGGGGGGAGGGACACACGACAAAAACAGGGTAAAAAGCAAGGAAAAACCAGACATCTGCTATTATACTGTGCTGTGCAATGCTTCAGTTTCCATCTTATAGTAACACAGAAGGAGGGCAGGGTAATGATCCTTCTTACTTTCACACCTACCAGAAAGTCTCACAATTCAAGATCTCAAAGTTGCAGAAGGGGGTAAGTATTGCTAGACTTCATAGAGCAAACAATTCCAGAGGAAGAAGAGGGTTTCTACATCCTTCCTTGTCACTATCTGCACAAAGACCAGAGCTAGCTGAGCCTTTAAAATTTGAAAAAAAAACTACATTACCTCTGGTAAATCCATGTGACTTGTATATTCAAAGTTTCACTCAGACCTATGTGTAAATTATTTAATAAATCAGAGGGGAGGGGAGCACGGGGAATCTTTTATTTGCAGTATAGTCGCATTTCCATTACTTCAATTTCCTCCCCTGGTTAGACAGAAATGCAAATGGAAAGCTGAGGATATTTTGCAAAGTCCAGTATTCAAGTGAAAACTGTTTTCGGGTAGACCTTGAGCACCCTTAACCACAACTTATCTGATCAAAAGCTGCAACTAAAGCTTTGCACAAAGGACTGGATAAAGCTAAAGATAAAGCATATAGCTTTGATTTCATCACTCCATAAAAGCTATTTCTAGCCAGCTGTATCATTAGTCCAATTTCAAATGCAAACCTTGGTGCTCAACAAATTAGAATAATTCTTCTTTCAAGGGCTGTTTTCTCAGCTCCTGCCAATGTGAGATTAGTCAGCACAACATTGAATGGAGGAACCGAAAGTGCCAGAGATTTGGGAAGGGAATGGATGACAATTTCATAGTAACTGAAGACTAATTACACTTATCTAGCAAATAATCACTACATGTTTAATGTTTCATTAAAAAAAAAATAAATAAATAAAATAAAATAAAATAAAAGCATGGACAAAACTCTATTAATTTTCCTTATCATAAAACCTGATAAAAATACACAGATACATCTCTTCCTGGCTACTTTATACAGTCCTCTCTTCCTCAAAAGTTCCTAATCCCTTCCTACAGGTTACATAGTGGAATATATTCTCCCTGCTCTGGGCTGAGTTCTGCTGTGCACAGGGTACCCAAAAAGCAGATCTTGTAATACCTGCACCTGTTCTGTGAAACGTGCTGTCCCATTTATTATGAGTTCCCTTATCCCAGGGACGGTATGTGTTACCCAGGGCAGGTATGAGTTGGGAAAAAAACAACAACAAACAAACAAAAAGACACAAACAAACAAACAAAAGCCCACCACCAAAAAACCTGTATATGGCTTTCTTTTCAAGACACATGCATAACCTGCTCTCTCTCATTACTTTGTACTTCTGAAGGTAAATAGCCTCAGTTAGAAAAGTTCTCTGAGAGCACATTGCTTGGCTCAATTTCATTGGCTAGCCAGGCTTGCTAAAGAATATGTTTTAATAGGTTACTATCTGAAACCCTCCCATAATAGTCTCTTCTCCAGGATGTACGATATGCGCCAACTTTGTTAAATGCATATAAGAGTAATCTACCATGCAACATTATTTCAGAGTGACACAGGCTGGAATTCAAATTATGCCATTCCTTTCTAGAAAGCAAATGACCACAGCTTCAACAAGGAAAGTAATTCAGAATGTTATGATGTATTATGATGTATTTGAGCCCAAGTTTAAGGTCTGAAATTAAAAACAAATTAATTTTGTAAGATCGAGGGCACTCAGAGAAAGGAAATCAAGCAAAAAGAAAAAAAAAAATACATGCACTTGGAACTTCACTAAGAAATCTTGCTCACTGTTGCAAAGAACTAAGAGAATGAACAGAACTATGATGTATTGCTAATTTAGTACAAATTTTGGACTGATAAGATGCTTCATATGTAAATGTTCAATTTCCTTCACAATAGTACATCAAGGCATACAACAATAAGCATTCACTGAAGTGGATATTTTCATATGATTATGACACCTGCTTCAGAACTGATTGTTCTGAAAAAGATATATGTAGATATTGGAGCAATCTAACAGATCTATAGAATATTTGAGTTGGGACATTTGTAGATATGTTATGGATAGAGGAAGATATGGATAGATGAAAAGAGGATATGTGAGAGGAGAGAGCTGGGGAGGGTTGTTTTAGTTTGTTTTAAAAGCTCCTTTAAAATATTGACCACTAACTAATCAAAACAATAAACATCATGGAGGAGGTTTGGCATGGATGGAAATACCAAGCATTGGAAAAGAAAATGGAAAGATGTCTACCTGAAAAGAAACAAAGATATTCAGCCCAGTGTACAGGCAGCAATGATTGACCAAATGTATTTCAACCACTTTTTCAAACCTAATAGAGCCAGAGGCCAAATTTCCCAGCTTGTAAATAAATGGACCTAGAGTAAGCGAGCTACACTTTTATGTCCTTTGGTCATGAAAGAACTGATCAAGTTATGTTTTTTTTCCCCTCAAGCTAAAAATCACAACTTTATTTTCTATATTTTTACAAATATATACATATATATAAAATTAGAATTATTGAGGTGCTAAATGCTTTCATTCAAATCATATTGCTTCCACTTTGGAATCCAAGTGAAGTGAAAACTCCTGTCTCAATCTGAATTGGCCTGTCCATTAAACATTTCACAAAAACGTTATTGCTAGCATCCCTGAGTTAGAGCAGAAGTTGTTCCAAGTTCTCAGTACTTCTTGTGATAAAGTGTGAATGTGACTTGAAAATCTATTGCTCTCTAGGTATCTTACTAGATAATGATGTTACAGGCATTGACTTAGTATCTTCAAGTCCTATTTTGTAATGTCTCATTCCTCGCAATTACACTTCGGTTTCTTGTAGACTTTTCCTTTCCAACTTACAGCTTCCCTGAAAGCTTTAAAAATTATTTCATTAATAACACTATTTCCTGCCTTCACAGATACAATTTAATTTTGCATTGGATTTAGAGCATGATGATTTCATTGCAGAATCATCAACAGGTAAATAATCAAGTACAGAAAATCCACTGTGCTAGGTGTTGTGGATGAATAACATGGTGAAAACAGTTTTTCAGAAGGGAAAAGGGAAAGTGTAAAGGTCAATATATCACTTCACACTGACATTGATTTCCTCATTCTGTTTGACTATGCAGATCTCAAAGTGCGCCGGGGACATAAAAATAGTACTTATGTTGTGAAAGCTGGGGTTAAAGCCAAGGGTCATACTAAGCCAAAACAAACTCTGAAGCTGCGTTAAAGATCTGGCATGAAAGAAAACAAATGGTATAAAACAAAATAAAAATTACAGCAGGTCAGAATGGTACTTGACCAAATAAATAAGCTGCCCTGGGAAAACACATAGTTTTTTAACATAAGCTGTACAATGTACTAACAGAGAGTTGGAAAAAAGTCCTTTCCTTAGAAGCTCTTCCCCACCATATGCTTTAAAGTGTATTAGATATCGGCACAGGCAGGAGCTCAGAGCTGCCCCCGTGAACTGCTAGCTGAGGTGACTGCCAGCCACAGATTAGGAAAATGCACATCCCATGGATCAATGAATAACAGCAGTTTGATTATCCTCACAAGGTCTAATGAAAGTTAACATTTAGAAACATGCAATTGATTTTCATTACCATCCCCCACTGTAACTGGCTGACAAAAATCTCCTTTCATAATGGACTTCAAGTAATGAGTACATAGTGTTTAACCATACACATAAATTAACTTCTAAATTAGAGCAGTTCCTCCAACAGGGTTTTTTAGGGGAAAGCTGGAGTTCTGATTAGTTCTAACTGCATGGTGAATGCTCACTGTTAGGATGCCCAATGTTCATCAGAACCAAAGACATCTAAATTAGAAACTAATTTAGAAAAGGGTTTACCCTAAATTCCATTTGCATCTCAATATTAGATGCACATTAGATGTCAAACTTCAGGCCCCTGAGGAAGAAAAAATGCACTGTATTTTCTGATTAATACTTCAAAGAAATATAACATTAACTGAACACAAGCAAGGATTTTTAAAATATTCCTTTTTCTGTTAACCTATGATGTTAAGCTTTAATTCTGATTGAATCCTATTCACACAGCTCTCTCAACATTTTTTGTTTAGCTGTATACTGTCCATGTTTGAGACAATTAAAGGATGCCTAAAAAATAAGGCAAGGTCCAGAATGAAATGAAGCTAACATTTTGTGACCTAAGAATCTAACATGAACCTGACAAGCTCTGATGAGTTCCTGCACTCACTCTGCTTCCTTCTCCACCTAGAAAAACAGATCAACTGCAATCTTCTGTTAGGTAATCACCAACGGTGAAGATGCTCCAAAATACATTACGCCTACACAAAAAAGAAGAGCATTGAGAGAAAAATGTTAGACCATCAGAGCTGGGCCCCAAAAGCTTGGCCCAATACCCCATATCTCTGAGGATATGGGAGGCTACGCATGAAAAACTGAGCGCCTTTTCTTCTATTCCACTGGAATAATAAGCAATCTCTGGTTAACACTGATCACCAGAAGATGCATTTTCCATTCCAGCTCTCATTGTTGCTGACACCGGCACTTTTTATGCACCTCAGTGGAAGAATACTCTTTTATGACCGGTACCACTGATGAGTGCGTATGTGTCCAGGGACAGTGAGACTAGACCACTACCTTGATTGCAACACGTTATTTGGAGTGAAATGCTATTCCAGAAACTGGCATAAACAACAGATGAAGTCTAGAACAAAAATTAAGGTATAACATACTGATACAGTCCAAATATAGACAATGCTCTTAACACAGATTTAGAGACAGGTGTATAGAAAACAAAAGGAAAACCATATTTTTACTTATTCTATATTTTTATATATTTCATAGCTATTATTAGCTTTGTGTCACCAGCTATTAAACTATTAGGAAACCTAGGCCCAGGAGAATGCAGCTCAAAATCTTGTATCCTGGAACTTTGCCTCTATGGGAAAAGGTTCTTAATCTGGGGTACCCAAATCTTCCTCGTGGTTCTATTCATACTCAAACTTTTACCCTCAGTCTTGTGGACCTTTTAATACCTCAGTTTATCCAGAAGTTAGATTTAACTCTTCTAAAATATCAATAACTGTCCTTTCCTCTCTAGAGATGCAGTGTTGTATGCCCCTCTCAAGAATAGTCATTTCCTATACATAGAAGAAACAAGACCCTTTTAACACTTTGTCTATTCTTAAATTGTCTGTACAAAATAAGTGTTAATCTGAGCAAAAAACCTTTATTTTGTTCTGAAAGAGATATTCAAATCTCAGGGGAAGGAATTTTTGGATGCTGAAATTACATTGCTACATAAACATACAGGTTAGCAGCCATAACTGTAGAGTCACATAAAATGCATTCCTGTATGGTGTTAACATCAGTCTAATTAGATACGATAGCAGAAAGATACTTCGCATAAGTGAGGCAGACCTTACTCTTAGTTCAGGTGTGTACAATACTGTGTTTAAAGTTTCTGTTCAAAATCAGTCAGAATAGATAGTTGAAAACTGATACAACTAATATACTTGCATCGGTCTTCTTATTGTTATATGGGAAAAAGATGTTCTGTCAGAGATGCAAATCTGAAGAGATTTTCTGTCCAAAAGCTCTAAGTTAAGGTGCCAAATTACTTCTAGGTACAAATTATTAGGTACAGGCAAGGCAGGAATCAAAGATGCAATATTTTAATTTGTAGTCAGAGCCTTTATGCCTTCAATAGCTGGCAGGAATATCCACTTTCCTTGGCATTTGCTCCTGGTTGACTTAGAAAACCCTTGCTCTCATGATGTTTCTGAGAAACCAGTCCAATGCATTTATTGTATATATACATATATATATATATAAAAATTTTTTTTTTCCCCAGCTGTTTTTAAAGGGCAAATTAGATTCTTATTCAGAGCTTTTACTTCCACTGTTTCATAGGGAAGAGCAGGGCTCACAGTTACAATAGCTGAATCTTTTTGTGTTTTATGCCTAAGGTTGCCTATTATACAGACATCATAGTTTTCAGAAGTGCAGATGGAAAAAATGCAAAGCTAAGCTAGCTTTTAGCTAGAATTCAATCTATGTCCACTAGTCCTCACTAAATAGGAATAAAAATCTCAACGAAACTTAAAATTAGTTAATCCATTAACTGATGATAGATTGGTCTTAAAAGAGAAAACGAAAGTCTTATTGCCAAACAAGTCTTCCAGAAGCTTAGAGATCATACACATGCTATATTCCTCTTTAGAGAGCAGAGGTCATCTTCTCGAAGGGCTTGTGCAGTTCATGCTATTAGATAGGTACCCAACCAGTTCCAGCCCTGCTTGCTGCTCGGTACCATGACACCTCACTGAGCAATACCCAGCAGCAATTGAAGCCAAAGCAGCAGCCTCTCAAATAGGTATTGGCACTGCTATGCAATCACTGAGTAATTCTTCAGATTAGGATATTAAATCATTTTAAATTCTTGTAAACTACTCTATTTACTATAAGCTCATATGTTTAAGAAACTTCATAATTTTAGATAAATGCAGCAATTTATTATAGCCTGACATGCAATACTGATTAATATGTCATCAGGGTTCAACATTCGTGGTTGTACTGAGGTGGTTTGGATTAATCCACTAGGACTAGAGAAACACAGTTAAGCTCTCTTCAGTGAAAGACTTCCTTCTAACAGAAGACAGTGAGCATGTAGTACCTGGATGATCTCTTAATATTATATTCAATATTGAGATTATAGAAAGACATCAAAATATTACAGTTGACAAAGCTATCCTGGCTTTCCAAATACCACAGCTTCGTCATTTCACCCTATGTTCATTTTTGAAATCCATATTCTAAATGGATGCTTTTTCTCTCTTTTATATTACCTATAGACTGTACATAGTACCCGTGAATCAAACAGAGGATATAGCACTATAAATGTTTAAGGAAACCATATGTGAGTAAATTCAATTAATCTACTTCAGGTATTCCAGTATTATTTCACAGCAAGTTTTAAAATTGTATCATGAATATAGCTGTAGTTAGTAAAAATGCTAAAATGTTTATAATACAGAAATATTTTCATTGCATTTGGTGGGGGAAAAAAAAAAAAAAAAAAGAGAGAAATAAAATGCTCAGCAGAAAATAACTCTTCAAACTTACAGCTTTCTCAGAAATGGGATATAACTGTCTTAGTACCAAGAAAGATATTCACAAACTTTAAAATATGAAAGACTCCTAGGAACTAGTGATTACCATAGCAGTCTCATCTGACCAGCACTACAACACAGCCTGTAAAATGTGTCTCAATCTTCTTAAGCATCAGTTTTTATTTATAAGATTTCAGTGGGATCCTTTAAATGCTAAACATCTCCAGCATTTAATTACATATACTACTGACAGCAAACTTGATAAGGTATCAATGCTTAGCTTCAAAATCTTAAGTTGTTTTTTATCTAGGAGGATGAAAGTCATCTTCCTTCTCAAGACTGATATACCACTGTCAACAAATAGCCGTCACAAAAAGCACACATGGCTTTGATGCTTAAATCATGCCACTCTTCACCGATCATGTACTAGATTAAACTCAAAGCCTCATCACAGTACTGATCATTAAGTTTAAACTAGCTTAAAAATTGCCACTGTTGTCCTGACTTACATCTCCAAGGCAGCTGCTTTCTTTGGGCAGTACTCTGAAAGGATGGGGAAGACACATCAGCCATAACAGGGTCATCCAATCAGTTATTGCAGAGAAGCACATCAAATAATTCTGAGCATAACAAAATCCATCCTAACGTCAAGTGTGCTCATGTCCCCTCTGCTCCTGTGAATGGCTGCTCCAGAACCTCATTCCATTCATAGTTCTTAATTTCCACCATAAATTTATTCAGGGGCACTGTATACACATTTTTTGTTATGCCAGCATCATTCATCACCTTAAATAGCTCTTCAACCTCCAGTGTTTATCTCTGAAGCTTTTATAGGAAACAATCAGATGTTCTCTCTACCTCTATTTTTTGGCATGGTAAATGTTAAAATTAAAAATGAAGATACTGATTCTCCCACTGGCACTTTCTGTTGTTCTGTTAGAAGAGAAGAGAAAGCACTGTTCTCAATGGCTGCCTGCAACTATAGAACTCTCTTCTAAAAATCATCCCTTCTGGAAACAAAATTGCCTCCTTTAAAGACAGAATGAAAGATAAATTTCCTTACTATATGCTATAAGAACATGCATACATACACAAAAACTGTAATGCAACCTTTAAGTACTAGGCCATTTACCTAAGTGTCTGCTGCCCTAGCTTGAAAATGTCAATTATCACATTTATATTTTGCTATGAGCAGAAGATACTATGCAATCACAGGGAAAGAAATGAGGATGGATATTGCCATTAGTTGTTCAGATCACTTAATCACACTTTTCTGCTTTGAGCTAAGAATGATTTATCATAATTTCCTTGACAAACTAAGTGTAATACATAGCGTTTCTCATTTTAAGAAGCAGGCTTTTTCTTCCAAATATTTATCTTTGTTTGAAATGTTCCTGTTAATACTGAGTCTACAGATGAATCAACTTATAATGATAGGGATAATATACACTTCAAAATGGAAGTTACTGTCATTTTGGATCTTTAGATAAATATTTTATTCTGAAATACTAATACTTTCAGGACTCTACTCCTACAAGCAATTTTCCTAATTAATTGGCAGGTCATATTTTCATTTCATTGCAATCTAAACAGAAAATGATTTTGCATTTCTGTAAATGCATTTTTGAACTATTTCTAATAGCTTAAATCAGTATATTTAATTAATTAAACCTCAAATCCAACTGGCTGCTTTCTGTAGCACAGAAATGATACTGGTCTTTCTGAAGCATTATGTTGCTGGGTAACTCTATTACAGACCCATGAGGGTATATTAAATTAATGCTGTTTGTATGTGAAAATTAGTATTTGTTTTGGTTTCCTAGTCAATACAGTCATTCCATTCTTCTTTCCAAACTGCCTAGCTCTCTAACATATTCTTCATGTAAAAAGCATGTGCTTCTGAGTGCATTACGCAGCCCATAGTCACAGGGTACATTAAGTACCATTTTCAGTGTAGTGGGATACATTTTCTTAATGTTAAACATTTCAGTAATTCTGGCTCCCAGTGTATGCGCCAATACTTGCAATTAATGTTCCCTTTCTCAATAATTAGAAATATTTTCTCAGGGTTGTGATGCTTCAGGGCTTGCTAGGAACCAAAAAGTACCCCTACTTCTTATTCCTTGCACAAAGAACGTGTTACTGCTTTTGCTGATCATTCTCCCTGGTAAAAGGCATTGCCTGGCTCATCAGGCCTGACCATGGCATTTGCCCTCAAGACCAGCCCCTGGCTTCCCCGCAATTGCCCCTGACACCACTGCCCCTGCGCTGGTTGTGGCTGGACACCGCTATGCTCAAAGTCACATCTGTGAGCTGAATAAATTTGATGTTTCCTCTGATCCATCATGACAGTTCAGTGGCAGAAAGTTTCAATACTAAAATAGAGATAAGAATCATTTGGCAAGCTTCAGAGTTAGGTTTCTGGGTATAACACTGAAAAAGAAAAAGGTTTCTTCTACAGAATATAAGGAATATCATGCCCATCTCCACCTGACTTCAAATATGTCTCAGGTAGGAATCATTTGATATCACCTAATATCTGAGAGGACCTGCTGGAGTCATCTGGCCTTCTGAATCATCCCTAACTCATGGTCATTTTTCCTTTTTTATAACATTTTACATGCATGTTGATGCACACAAATACAGCTGGATGCTACAACTACATACACAAAGAATTTCTTCTGCCTAGTCCAGACCTAATCATTCAGGATATACAGGGACTATAAAAGACCTTTAGGCTCTCCTGGGAGTAGTTTTTTCTGTTTGTCTATAAAGTAATTTTCTATTTGTCTTGTTCATCCTGGCAGCAAACAGTTCTTACTAAAAACCAGTTGTTCATATAGTTTCTTACACTGGTCATCTCTGCCAAATTATTACTAACACAGCACACTAGAGCAACTTTTCTTACTCCTCTAGCCATGGCTCCCAAGCTTCCCTCGAATGCCCGGGACATAAGGCCATAGCAAAACCTGAGATAAAAATTGACACTTCAGAAGAGGGAAACCAAAGATTTAAACTTGTAAAGTCTCTTTACATTAATTCCCTATCTAGGTCTCCTGCTGAAGAACTTAACAGCTGTGTTACTGCCTAGCAGTTAAGAGAAGCTTTATAGGAACACATCCATAGGAATTCTTTTTGGAAAAGACAGTTTTCAGAGGATCAAGTCACAATCCGAGTTCAAGGATGAACGAAAGCTAGAAAATAGGAGAAAACTATCGGGCTTGAACAGACAAAGGATTATTATTTCCAAAAGATTTTGAATGGAATTGCAGCCAAAAGAATTGCCCTCAAGACAATTTTGAGAACCAGCACCTCTGTTTGTATTGACTGGACGACATTACTGCAAATTTGAAAAACAAACAAACAAAACACACACACACAACCAAAAAACCCCAAACAAACAAAAAAAACATCCTATGCATATAGCCTTTCCTCTTTTTTTCCCATATATGATTACCAAAAGTCCTAACATACTCAAATTAAATAATAAAATTGTGAGATATACAAAACCCATGAGTATTTCCTTACTTTTACATCCTGCATGTATTTAAAAAGCAAGCAGACTACAGATGTCATATGTGAAATTTATGGTAGAATTCATGCAGATCTTAACATAAATTAAAATGGTTATCTGTCATAATACTTACTTTTTAAATTTTTGGTTTTGCGAGATTTTTCAGTGGTAATCAAAGACGTGTTCAGACTGTTACAGGCCTAATAATATTTAGACAGGAATAATATTTATATTATTGCAGAAATAATGTTAAACTTAAGCTAGCACAAGAGAGAACACTTAGCTCAAAAACAAACATGTCACAACTTACTGGATCTGATTCAAAGTAATCTGGGAAGTCCATGGAAAGATTCCCATGGTCTTACTATTTGTAATCAGGTCACTGGATAGTACCTTATGTACTAAGAGCCCTTTGTGACAACTTCATTAGTACTACTGACCAATCTTTTGCCTCTGCCTTTACTAGTTTATGTCAAAATTGTAATGTTTTCCCATAGGTTTATTTGTGCATCTGTTTAGATACATATGCCATGCATTAATTTGAATCTTATCATTGAAAAAATGTCTTTGCAGTTACTTCAATACAAAGAAATATCAGAAATGTCATCAGAGGATTTAAAAATAAGATTAATTACCAGTTAAGACATCACATAAAGCCACACCACAGCATACCAATATGAATTCCAGAAGCCATTCAAAGACTTATTTGTAGCAATTTCAAAGGCCACCAAAAAACCTAATGAAAAATATCTCCCTTTCCAGAATTATTTCTCTTTTTCCCACTGCAGTTGTAGATATATTTTTCTAATTAATTCATCAAGAACTGATGTTTTCTTTTCACAGTAATGGACTGCTTTAGCACTCTTTGATAAGCTACATTTATCCAAATTGAGGGGTGAAACTCTAGATAAGAAAGGTGAATTTGGGTATCACGTAATTGCTTAGAAAGTATTTATGAATTATAATTAATCCTTGATGTAAATACTGCATAAAGAATGGCACTATGGACAAACATTTGTTTATATTATGTTTTAGGTTATTACTGAGTCAACTAAAACTAGTTCAATTTTAGGACTGCTGTTTTGATAATAAAATAGATTTGTGTACAATTTAGATCTGACGTCAGTTTTGCCTCATATAAAGCACATTATATAAAAGAAAGGAGTTCAGTTTTAAAAATAATCTTGTACTGCTATATTGATGAAGTGATTTAACTTCGTAATTGATCCAGTAGCCCATTACACACTTCATATCACTCAAGATTGATTAAGTGATAATTGCATTTGATGTAAGTCTTACACCATGAAACAAATGGTTCATCACCCCAAAAAATGATGAGACTGCAGAATTGGCAATCAATTGATCCACGCAACATTTATCTCATACTCTAAAATATCACTAACACCATATTCCTTTAGAAAACTGGACTACTTGGGCTCTTATTCTTTAACCTCTTCCTGTAATATTTGTAGATAAGAATACTTAGATGATTAGTCATGCTGAAAGAATGACTTTCATAACACTTTCCAAATATCATTGAAAACCAGAAGCTGATCAGGCCACTGAATTTCCTACACTTTGCTTTAATATTCTTCCATTGATTAAGGTCCACAAAATCAATTTTGGCACATTAGATCTCTTTCCCCTCCCTCAGGGGCTTCTGAAAGCTGGTACACTGCAGCCAGTGCCACATGAAGTAGCTATGAAATGGGAGTTATAAAAAGTGAACTACTAAATTGTTTGCCTAACACTTTAATCTTCCATTCTTTTGTAGTTTGACCATAACCACAGATCCAGGCAATTGTTCTGATTCTATGAGTCTGCAATCATAAGTGACTTATTTTACAATGTTTGGTAGTTAAAGAAAGAGAAAGACAGAAGAGAGCATAAGGAGAGCATATTAAATAAGTGATTGTGAAGAGACCTGTAAGATGCAGTGGAATTTTAAAACAGAATAATTAACCATTGTATGCGATATTTCATACAGCTGTTTTATACACCCGCTACATCTGAAATATTTTTTCTACATGATGATTTCTATTGTCAGCATCTCAAAGTTTCCACTTCCTTTGAAACACGAAGATCAATGAAATGTGGCTTTAAAATACCAGCTGGGAATTAGACCCAAGAGCTTTTGAAATAGCTATTTTTCTCCAAAAAATAAAGAATGTATCAAGGAACTACTTGTTGTAGGATCTCATTGATTCTCAAAGTGTCGGTAGACTGCTCTGCTACAGATGAGGTGCTATTATTGTGCCATTTAAAGCATGGACTACTAGTCTAAAGCTGCTAACATCAGTCAATAACAATAGCTGCTCCCAAAGCATGCTTTTACCTGCAGAAACCAGGTTTTTGAAGGTAAAAGTACATTGGTGCTGAACATTGGGAGCAGCTAGCTCTCCTTATAGGACAGTGAAAACCTCAAGAGACACTGATAGAACAGACAGGAAAAAACAGAACCGATAGCTGATGTAGAGGAACTGAAATGATTCATTCTGCATCTTGGACCTCTTTATACAGTAGTGAGTCTGCTTCCTCTTTTTATTGGAATATTTTTCCTGGTCAGTGTTTACAATATATTCAGACAACTAAGCAGAAAAGGTTTGCTTTAGTTCCACATAATTCAACTTATCTCTAGGCCCATAGTTCCCAAACAGACTGCAAAATACTTCCAGAAATACCCATGGTCTGTGTTAATCAGGTTACACAAGATAATAATAATTTGGAAAAATCCTAGCACTATGTGAACAAGCTATTCCGAACATTCCAAACTTGACACATTTCTGTTAATGTCTGGCTATTGCTAGGACTGAGACAGGGAGAGCTACTTGCCAGGCTCCAGCTCATCATCCTCCTCCCAAATTAGCTCAATAGCCCCTCACTTTCTTTGACAGAAGCACACTGACAGTTTACCCAGAATTAAAATCTGAGTTCTAAATAAATAAATGAACAATCCTATCAGAATCAGCTCCTGGAAAAAGAGCATTGGCCTATTTTCCTTTTCTTAGAAAACGCTTTTCATCTGTCATGTTCAAGGGACAGCCTAACCCATTGTAACTTCGTCTGAAGTGCCACAAATGCAGTCTTGAGTACTGCATTACTACTTTCAGCCTCAAGGTTTAAGAGAATTAGGTAATTTTCTATGCCGAAGCAACTCATTTTAACATCCCAAACCAATGAATTAGGCTGACTCTTTCTGGGCACAACTCTGTTAGAAGGCCAAGGACCCCAATTTAAACAAACTCTTTTTCTTTCCTACCTATTCTATGACTTTGACATAGTTTTGATTTTTCCCTCTAACACAGCCTTTTGCTGTGACCTTTGTCACATTTCACCTTAGATGCTTTTGCTTCTCCTTCCTTTAGTAACCTTGTTTCCCTCCTCTGTAAGTCTCCATACCTCTAGATTAAAAATACTGAGCTAAATATCACCATTTGTAAGCAAAAGCTCCAGCTCTAAGTTTGGAATTGAAGAGATGGAAGAACTTGCAGGATAAGGTATTTTTCCTTATTACAGTCTTTGTTGAACATACATAATAGATGTGCTTGACAACCCAAGTATAAAAATGCTAAAGGCAAAGGACATTAACAAATTGGCAAATCTGGTGTCCTAGGGAAGTAACCAAGATGAAGTTGCCTATCTGAAGCTGCTGTTCTGTCACTGTCTAAATACACGTTTTCTTCAAGTGCTGCAGAGTGTAAACTGAAAGTTGTAACTTGCTAAGGGGATGGTGACTGAATGCTCTGAAGGAGACTTCATTTGTGATGGCAGAGCAGTGCATCAAAGCACTCCAATGATACATTCAGCTGGACTTTTCTTGGCTTCTAGGAAAGATATTTGTGAACCCCGTATCATGGATCTCTACGGAATGTCTTGTCAAACTCACATCTAGCACAACTGGAACTATCTAGAAGGCCCAGCACATTGAATTATAAATTGTCTATTTCTGCAGAGTCCACAAGAGGTAGAATCATAGAATCATTTTGTTTGGCAAAGACCTTTAAGATCATTGAGTCCAGCTGTTAACCTAACACTGCCAAGTCCTTCATGGTCTTTCCTTCCTCATTCAGAAGAGTATAAACTAACCTATTCATGTGCTTATTGATTTTGCTTATTAAGGATATTTTGACATTTATATGCAAAATCATGAGGCAAAAGCATATTTTCAAATTGATATGCAAAACTTGTCCACCTGGTAAGGAGTGGCATTAGGTGGAAGAATTTTATAAGACCGTAGAAGATGGAGCAAAGTTTTCAGACCATTTAAACTAGAATTTTGGTTAGCAGTTAATTGTGCTTATAGCAAGGTATGGTAGATCATCCTTAATTTAGCTCTAAATAAGCAAATAAATAAATAAATATATGCTTTAGTACTACTCTTGATGGTATTAGTAAAGAATGTAGCTTCTGCCTGCAATGCACCCTCAAAGCCGACAGGAGTTACACAACCACTCATTTGTCATAGATTTCTGGGGGACTTTGGAGTGGCTTTGTGTTCAGTCTTACGGGACTCTGGTAAATTCACAGTTTCATACAGAATGCAGTGTTAGCGTTACTGACTTATAATGGCAGAAAAATTCACACAACTGAGGTGAGAGCACAGGTAGTTTCCAAGACTTTGTGCAAATTAACATTGAAAAACCTAAGAGGCGTATTTCCTGAGAAAGGAGAGAACTACTGCATAAAGTATTTCAGACAAGGTTGGGCACAGCTGAGAAAAAAAGGGAATAGCAAACACTACTCAAACTTGAAAAGGGAAGCATATCAAAGGGTGATGTAAAAGTGTCGTTTTTGTAAGTAATAAACTGTTCAGTGGGAAGTCAGGCAGCAGCAATATTTCAGCACTTGAGGATATGTTCGTTTGTGATTTGAGCTACATAACCTGATTGTTTGCTCTATTTTGATTCTTTTGGAACTTGCACAAAATACCCTCAATTAGGCCTTAGCAAAGCAGTATTCTGTTTCTTAATTTGATTGTTGCTAGGCAGACAAAGCACATCTTTCAATAGTCAGCAAAACCAAGATGTCTGCAAAACATACCTTCAGAGATTAAGGATAAAGTTTCTCAAAGGTCCATCCAAATAGCCATTACTTCTCCAGTTTTAAAAGTTCTATGATATATAATGAAGTCATCTTCAAAGCAGAAACTACTGGCCACTTGCTAGGGAGGGATGTCAAGCACTAATTGGAATTCGGAGGCAGGAAACTATGTTCTTGTCTATATAGCAGAAAGCAGAAGAAATTCCACTGCAAGCAATGGTATTCTCTCCCAGCAAAACCAGTGCCACCAAGAGCAGTGGCAGGTGATGTCATCAATTGCAAGGACCCTTACTCAGGTATCCAGTGGCTAATGCATTTCATTTGCCCATTGTAACCCTAGTAATAATAATCCAAACACTATTAAATCTCTTGAACAAAATCATTATGACAAAAAGTTGCAGAACTCATTTTGTTACTCCCTTTAACCAGATTTCTTGCTGCAAAGGCATCCAAGAAGCCAAAATAATACGACAGAAGAAAACTTTAACATTACATTATACTTCTTTCCACAAGTATAATTTCTGGCATCTCTGGAATACTTTAGTCTGGCACATGTTGCCAGTCCTAAAGCTTTTGTAATTATAGATCCTCCAAAATTTCATTTAACAGAATAGCATTGCTTCTACATTGTTTTCTCTTAGTCAGAAGCCCAGCCTGGTTTTTGTTTAGTCTCAGCTCAACATGTTGCCAAAGCTCAGCATCTGACTTCATTGAAGAGGTCAAAACCAAACCTTAGCAGAGCTAGCCCATCTCTGACAGAGTAACAGGTACAATTACAGTTCTTACTAGGGAAAAGGATTCATCACTGATGCATCAAATATACAGCACAGTCATGTTCAAATGGACCTTGGGAAAAGGAAAATGAATTAACAAGTTATTCTACACCACAAAGTAACTGTTGTTGTCACCAAAACAAAACTGTAAGCAAAGGTAGACTGTGCATACCCAGGGAGCAAGAGACCAAGATGGTAAACATATGGAACCTATAGTAAAGAAAAAAAAAAAAACATGAAATATATTGCCTTTGCTTTTTTTTAAAAATGACTTGTACGTCTGGTTGAGCAGCCCCCTCTTAAAATCATGGTCATAAGTCAACAGTTTCAGTAATCATTATATGATCATCTTGTAGATCTCTGAATTTTGGAAAGTGCTGAGTATCCCACCCACTGATTAATAAACAGACTTTGAGATACCTCACACTGCACATAAATTAAGGCAATAAAAATTTTCAGTTTCTTTGTAGAGAAAAACTGCAGCATGTATCTGTGGAGAGTTTGATAAAAATCAAAAGCAGCAGCTGTCACTGTCTCCCAGCTCTGTCATTATTGTACACAATTAACCAGTAACCTCAGTGCCCTTACTGGATAAATACTCACATTACAATAACCAAAGTCATACTTGGCATTGTGAGTGGCAGACATATTAAAGGAGTTGATTAAATCACTGTAGTTCTAGTCCCTATGTCAAAAAACTTGAATTTTATTTGTATATGGGGAAGTACCGACTGAAGAATATGTGAATTCTCACTAAATTTATTTCAAATGTTTAGAGCTGTACACACTCTTATTTCCTCTGCACTGGTTTGCAATTGCAGAAATAAATCTGAGAATGGTGGTTATATTTTTCTTTAACTCTCTGAACTTTTTACTCTGTCCTGGTGCTCAGAATGTTTGGGAGAATCATTTATTGGAAATTCTGGTGTCAATCTTATATTTAATCTGCTAGGGATGTATATCCAGTCAGTTTGGAATTTGATATATTTTCTTTTTTATGGAATATCTAGAAATTAGAAAGCCACTTAGAAGTCTAGCGATATATAAGGCAATAGTATCTGATATACCATATTTCACAAGAAGATGTAGAGATCAACCTAACCCAGAAAAAAATTTAAAGTGTTGTTTGGACTCAGAATTTGTGGCAGGAATAGCAAGAGATTAATTACCTCAGCAAATGCTGCTTAAATTTATTTCCAAGTGTGCTAAAGTGTTCCACATCTCCTAATAGAACAGGATCATAAACTTTATGTTTCAGAGATGCTTAATACCTTTAGAGATATTAAAGCATTAGAGTAATGTCTTACCCATATAAGCAAATATATGTGGCTTCCTAATAAGGATGTCAGAGGTCAACTATTTCACCATTTTCAAAAAATTAACAAAGTCTGTGTCACTACTGATCGATACTGTTTAACTTGTGCTTGAAGAACACACAGTTTCCTAGGTACATTTTCTTTCAAGTAATCCTGTTCAGAGAAAGGGGAGAAAAAATAAAATAGAAGCAATGTGTGCTATCCAGTGCAGCACTGAATGCAGGCACAAGTAGGAGGGAATTCTGTTCTGTGAAATATTCACCTTATCAAAGAGTGGACAGGTCAAAAAGGAGGTTTCAGAAACATTTTTCTCATCGAGAGGGGCATACAAGACCTGTATTGCATTAGAGGACATTTACAATATTCAGAATGTTGGAAATTCTAGCCCTGCTCAAATACTCTTGCTTGATATTAAGCGTAGTTGACCAACTCACAGCATGACTTACTCTTGTCCAGCCAGCCTTATCACCTGCGTGGCTTTTACCAACTATGCTTGAGGTTCACGACAGCAGTCAGAAAAATTCTTAAAGAAGGTACATTCTGTGATCAGCAGATCCTCAGTACCAGCAGCCTCACTCCACAGACCTGTTCTTATTATGCCACATTCATGCCAATGTTGATACAGCTTCTATCACGCTTCCGACCCCTGGCTCAGTGGAGTAAACCTGAACCTACCAACTTCCTAATGCATGGTTATCTCCTAGTAGTTAAAGTCTAGAATAGATTAGCCATAAAACAAATTGACACCAATGGCATAGACTAGATTAGAAAAGACTTTTGCAGGCTCGAAATGTGAAAAGCACCACGAAAAAGTCAGGTGTAGCAATCAGAGCTTCTTGTCAAGTGAATGGAGAGAAAGAAAGTTGGGTTCAGCCACAAGAAGTGCTTGCTTCAGGCAACTGCAGTCAGGAGGGATAAATCACCTTCAGGGTGTATGTGTTTCCCACCAGGGTCTGCAGAAGGAAGAGATGCCTAAATTTGGGTGAAATACACCCATCTTTTACAGCCTCTGAGATCTGTCTTTGTATCCCAACATTCTGTGTGCTTAACTTGGCCACTTCAAACCCCGCAAAACCCGTCCACTTTTTTTTTTTAAATAACATTTTAGTCTAAGTGTATACACAAAAGCAGCAAGCTTAGCTAGAGGAATTAAGAGCATAAAGCAGTATCCTGAGACAGTTCTCAAACGGAAATGAAAAGCAGAATTCATCAGCAAATGAGTTATGTCAAACCATCTGCTGAGTTTTAAAAATAACATATGAAACAATGCTTCCCTACTCTTTCATATAGCTCGTACATCGTGCATTCAGCTCCCTTTGTGTTCCCTTGTTCTGTGCTTGTCATTGTGGTCATCATGAAAAAAAAGTCTCCTTTTTTGCTACTATGGAGCTTTTAGGTTTTTTTAATGGAAAATCTTGTGTTACATTGCATGCCATTAGATGCAAACCTTTCAAGCAGTGGTTTTAAAGCCTAAATGTGTGACTTATGAAAGTGATAAGTCACACAACATTCCACTATATTACATACGTAAATTGGATTCTTTCCCATTATAACCTACAGTTTCTAGTATCTAAATTGCCTTCATGCTGACTTGCACTAATTTACTGGCATGTAATTTATACCACATATGACACCACTAAATTTGGCTACAGAAAGTTCCTGCAAGTGGCAGCATGCTGTGCTACAGATAGATTTGCTGGGCTGGACCAGATGGTAAAATTCTGTTTTGCAATTGGACTGGGGGGTGGGGGATGGAAATGGCAAGACAAGAAAGCAAAAAAGTCCTCACAAAAGAGAAACTAGGAACTGCTAGGAACCAGGAGGCACAGTCAGAAGGCAGATTAGTCATATTTACGGAACTCTTTTAATTAAGAAGGTCCTGTTTCCTACAACAACTCCATAGAATGAAGATTCATTTATCAAAATTAAGTAGAAGGTATACAAACAGGTACTATTAGTTCACTGAAGCAATACGAATAATGGCTATTAAACAAATCCCATCTTTTACTGAATAATTGTGGGAAAGAGAGCACTATGGCTTAGATTTGTCAGTGCCTTATATAGAGGGTTTCTGATTCCTAATAGAGGACTTTGTATACGCAGTACAATACTTAGAATGTGCTTACTCTTTCATATAAAGTATGCAAGTTCAGTAACATAATCGAGATCTGAAATTGTCAACATCTGAAAAAAATGCAAAACAAAGGAAAAATTCACAATTAAAACAAATCAGAAAATAAATTGAGAACTCTCTTCCCTTAGTTAACTGAAGTAGTATAGCTATTCTTATCCACCTAAGCAAAAGGATGACAAATCTCCTGTTCCAGAAGCTAAAATTCCTATTGTATATGTGTACTTCAAATATCCAAAGTTCTTTAAAAGAAACAATGAGGAACTTTGTGTGTTCTTTCAGGGCAAATTATGAAGTAACCCATGCCCGGGCAAAAATGCCGGTTTGGAATTCAAGAGGGCTTTGCCACTGTTGGATTCAAAGAACTATTGATGTACATTACAGTTCAATATAAGTTTTGTTGAATTTTACTGATTTGTCCAAAAGAGTATATACCAAAAAAGAAGCATTTTGTTTTGGTTTGTTTCTTTTCTTAAGTGCAAACGATAACAATTTTGAATCAGATTCTGTTGAGAACTCAGGGTAGTTTATCACCATCATCTGTATTAAACTCATTTTCTAGCATTACACAGTAAGCACTGAATGATGTGTGAAATAATTAGGGAAAAAAAAAAGGCAAGAAGAATGCCTGCATGCTCCCTGGAGAAAGCTCCCGGACTGGACAGCTGGCTGCTGGGCCGGTACCCTGCTGTGCTGGACAACTCACTGTCATATTCTTTCCCAATAAGAAGAAAATACCTATGAGGTTCAGAAATCTTTCAGGATTTTTTTTTTCCAACATTCTCCCACTCTCAACCTTCTTTTCCCCCCCCCACATCCACCCATTTCATTTTTCTCCTCTTTACAGCATTCTTTATATTAATAGTCAGGCTATTTTTTTGGCTGAATGCATTAGGGTAGAAAGGTCTTCCACTTGTTCCTTCAAAAAAGATTTGCAGCTAACAAGCACAGAATAAAAAATTAGTATGTTTTAAAGAAACCTTTAGGAAGATCAGTTCTCTTTCTTTGTTTCTTCAGTCACAGAGACACCGGGACTTCTGCCTGAGAAGAGCTAGAGTAAATTAAAATGGCTATGTATCAGTGCCAGGATTGATGGCAGAAGTGTGATCAGACAGAGACAAATTTGCTAAACAAAGGAAGTCAGTCTTTTCTTCACCTGTGCTGGTTTTCTCAGGCTAAAAATAAAACCGATCACAAAATGTGTATCCTATATATATAGTGACTGTTGAAAAATGTCACTTCCTTGACAAAAACGTTCACTCTGAAATTTCTCCCTGAAAAGTCATGTTAATTTGATATAAAAAATATTGTGTGTTAACATTTTGTTTCTTTAAGGGCCATAAAATCCATATACAAAAGATAAAAGCCCATTTATTTCCTATATTGTGTGGGACAAATGATACGAACGAAGTTGTCAGCAAGTAAATCTTTCCAGCAATTCTGCATTTTGAGTAAACTTATAGGAGCACAGGGATAATATAGTGGTGCCAGGACCTACCATTCTACCATAGGTCTCACCATACTTAGTGGAATTTGTTAAAAATCTAATCTAAATATTTGTTATATTTATTGTGATATTTTTATTGCATTTAAACCACTTTAGTCCTGTAAATTAAACAGATTTTTTGTGGACTCTAAGGAACCTGGGACTGAGAATATATTTTTGTTAAAAATATAAATAACCTCATAACTTAAGGTTCTGGATGTTATATGGTTGTTTTCGAGAAGGAGTAAATATTGCTTTTATTAAATTTTTTTTTTTGGTCTTTGTGTTAGTAGATCCAATTTTTTTTTTTCCCCTGAACATACCACACTTCTTTTTGTATAGTACATGGATAATATTAGGCGATTGGAGCTCTGGAAATTCAAAGATCAAATGCAGCACATTTATGGTCACAAAGCAAACACACGATACTTGTCTAAATTATTAATCCACAATCCAAAGAAAAAAAAGAAAGACTTCCTCCACTTGCTGCCAAAAAGCCCGCCAAGATGGCACACTCCTTAGAATACATTGCCACACTCAGACAACTGCTCTGAACCTGCAACTTTTACCTCTAAGGTACAACGCAGCTTTCAGAAAGCAAAATGTCATGGCAGCTGTGCTCAGACAGGAAGAATTTCTTGCAGGTTTCCTCTATTTTGTTTTTATATAACCAAGAAAAAAAATGTCAGGGTTACCATTACTAAGGCAAATGTTGGGCAATAACAATGCACACAGTATTTTAAGGGATATTGAGCACAAATTCATTACAGGAAAATAAACTGACATCTCTGATGTTTCTTATTAGAAACTTAGAAAGCTTCACTAGAATTCACAGACCCCAAAAGCCATATGATCATCAAAACAGTTTATGAAACTTATTAAACTCATTCTAACTTCCTGCACTTCAAAACCACAGATAGTCCCAGAGATTTACAAAGAACAAGGAATTAATCTGGTCCAATGCTCATCAGGACCCTGACATCCAAGTTCTTCTTGGGCCTGTTCCCAGTTTATTGCCACCCTTAATACCCAAGCTGCCATTCAAGCCATGCTCTTCTTTCTTCACATTATCATCATTTCCACAGTACCTCCAGAACATTCTGGGCAATAAGAAGCTGACCTCCACCCACGTTTTCTAAGCTCCAGAAGGCACTGTAGCCTCAGGGAGGATCTGTCTTGGCAAGCACTGTAATGTGGAGCATTTTCATCCTCAGTGTCAAACATATTCCAGAAAAACAGGTCTGATGCTTCCTGGGCATGGTATTTGAGGAAAGTCATACTACATGCTAAGTAAGCTCTCCCTTGGTTATGTGATTGCTCAAAGTCACCAACAAAGTAGTACAGAAGGAAAGAAAAAGTCTTCCCCAATAGCTCAGTCTACTTTCTTAGTAGACATTCCCTTTTTTATTTATATGATACTGGCTCAAAGGCAGAACATTATGCCTATTCATTTCTTACAGTGAAGTATAGCTTAAAAGCCTTTATTTAATAGTAAATTACCTATCCCTAGAATAAACACTACCCAGATGACATGGGTTAATGGAAAAGATATTTTCTAAGGCATTGATGTCCACTGTGGTGGAGCATTTTCCTTGTCAGCACTGCTGAATGGCTGGCATTGGGAAAGAGGAACACATAGTAAGTACTCAGAGTGAGAAAGCAGACAAATGATGGCAGGCAGAAGCTGGGAGGACAGTATCTGAATAGCTAATCAGTTCAGGAGTACTTGGGTGAAAAACCCTGCCAAATTCCTTCCCTGTGTGCAGCAGTTACAATAACATTCTTTGGCTTTTGAGGTTTCCTTTATGAAAATTTCTTACTAGTGCATATTTCCAGGCCACAAGTGATTGAAAGTTCTTCCTTAAATGATACACAAGTAGCACATATTTTAAGTGTCCTTGGCAGACTGCACTCTCACAGCATTTTTCAGATAACACGTAAATAATCTGATTTACACTAGAGTGGAAGCAATTCTAAAGTTGTTTATCAGACTCCCATTGAGAGGCATCGAATACTGTCTTTTTTATAGATGTGTGGCAGATTACTCATCCTTTGTATACCTTTCTAAAGTTTGGCACTTTTATGCTAATGGTTGAGGAATTTCCTCAACTGTAGCTAGCTGATGTGAGCTGGGAAATACATTAAATCAATTCACTACTTGTTCTCTTCTGCACATCCAGATAATTTTCCTTTAGCCTTTTGTACATTTGGCCACACTGAATAACACAGTGATGCAAAGCCTTTGTTCAAGTTTGGGTTTGGATTAGTTTGTTATTTTGTATAACTCTATCCATAAGTTACTAGCAGCTAAAACAATAGTATGAAATACCTTACAAGAAAATAGCATGAAAATTAGCCAACAACAAGCTGGATGTCACAGGGCTCAGGTCTTAGCGATTGAATGCATGGACACAGTAGTGACAAATATTTGTCTAATACTACAGTAAGCAGCAACAGACTCACATTAAGAAAGAGGAAAAAACAGTTTCAACTTGATTTCCAACCCTTTCAAGGATTTATTTGCTTGCCTCTGTACTGGGTTTGCAATTTTTCTTCTAGTGAAAAAAACCAATAAATTCTAGAAAGGGAGGATGTCACTATTTGAAACAGAAGGAAACAGAGTAACATCTATTAGGGAAGAAGGAGCAAATGAGGAACCTTGAGAATTGCCTGTAGTTCAGTTCCAACTGCATTACGAGTACATGCTCTTACATGTAACTAAGGTGAATAACAGTTGACATTAGAAGCTCCAATAATTGTTTTAAAAGGTGACATTTTTAGGCAGCTTGAATGGGACAGGAAATAAGATAAATTCTCAAATACCTTGACCCTTTAAATTTATTCCTAGAAGAGATAATTGAGTGAAGCTCCATCAAAATATATAAAAGTTCCATAATAAAAAAATAAACAGGAGCCATGCTGCATAGTTTAGACAACTATTAAATGATCAAAAGGAAAGAAATCAATTTGTTGCCATTTTTCAAATAACTTCATAGAAACACAGTTGTTCATTTGTTGGGATGCACACATTTTTCATGTCTGGAAAAGACATGAAAATACTCTAAAGAAAAACAAACAAACAATCCCACAAAAATTTATTTCCCTCACATTACGCTCACACACTGACACAGTCACAAACTTAAAATTGATTGCCAGGGATCCAGCATGAGTTAGTGGACATAAGTGCAGATCACTGTAGAAGACCTGCAGATTATAAGACACTGGTACTGAGAATGCAGTCTCCAGAACATGTGTTTTAGGGATTTTACTTTGGAATATTTATAGCCTGAGCCTATGGCCCGAATGCTTGTTAATGGTTGGGGCTCTTTGAGCACACCTTCTAATGAAGTTTTATCTGAGACCAAAGCAGTTGGCATGTTCTGAAACAAAAGCACCAAAGATTACTAGGATATTATCTTCTCTTTCAAGGTCCCTTCCAATCTGTAACATTCTGCAATTCTGTGAAAAGCATGAAACCTGATCCAAATTAAAGCCAGGTTCATGTACATCACTGACCCTAATTTAAGCATGAAAGGCAAGTATCACCAAAAGTGAGCATGCTGAATTTTAATCTCCAGAATTTCTAGCCAAAGGGGTGACCAGATGAATGAACAATGAATTCTTTTAAAAGTATGATTCTTATTTTAAATGGCTACAACCCTCTGCCATCTTTTCCTTGCCCTTTCTCGAATGCCCTCATGCTTGATGCAATGATCCTGCCCTAAATGTTCAGACCTGTTTTATAGTTTCTTATATCTGTTTGAAAATGCTGGGGCCCGTTTGCTGATACAACTAAGACTAAAAATTAACACATTCACTTCAGAGTATCTTCCTGTAAAATGTATAAGTATTTAGTCTAAAATTTTTGATGATGAAGCTGTGAGTTCACATTTATATGTATTTCCTTTTTTATTTCATAACTGTAGCTCATGAAATGTGTTCTCTAAGCCAGACAGAAACTATCTCTTTGGAAGGTCTTCCTACTGTTTGGGGTGTGCTACTCCCAAAGTATGCTGGCATTACGTTGCAGCCTGATGTTTTCTTCTTTGACCCTTTACATGTGGCACAACAATTTTGCAATTTTTTTTTCCCTCTGCAATCTCAGAAATCTATTGCTACATACAGCAAAAAACTCCAGGGAGTTAAGATACAATGAAATGAAATCATGCCCTGGGGAACTATGTTATTGAATCAGAGCCTAATCAATACAATCAGAAGTTCAATATGGAAAAAAAAATGCTACCTACCCACACTTGTTCAACTTTATTTTTCAAATTCTTCTCACAGTTCTGGATTAACAGAAGGCATTATCCAGATCTCACTGGCAGAAGCAACAGCAGTGCCCATGCACAGCCTCTGTGACTCAGGAATATGTGAAGTAACACCCATGTAGTTCATTGCACATGTTTAATTGCTTTGCAGACACTAGGCTAAATTCTGCTCTTATTTGCAAATATTAACTCCAAACTTTAACATTATCTGCTCAACTAAGCCCAGTTTCATTATTTGATAAGTGAATGAATTATTGTGTGCCTTGCAAAAGCAGAGAGAATTATTTGTCCAAAAACACAGAAGATGCCAATACTTGCACTAGGGGTAAGACTTAAAAGTTTCTTGCATTCCCTCATGTGCTGAAATTACGATTTTCTCAAAATAAAAACTCTATCCATTGGTGAGAATTCATCCATTGGTGACTTACAGGTACCATCCACAAAGATATTTTTAAAGGGAGAAAAGATATAGTGGAAAAATAGAACAAATCCCCCTTTTGTTTTATGAAGATAATAGGGCAATTGCAGTTGTGCAAGTGGACCACCTGTAAATTATCTGTTAACAAGACACATCCGAAGTACTATCAGACTAGAGCTATTCTATAGATAAATATAAGTTAACATAGAACTTTTTTCTTCTTTTGGCAACCAGCAGAGCTGACTAACAACCAGCTGCCAAGAATCAGAAACAATTGACTTAACTTTTATAGCTGGAGGAAGAATAACATACCAGTAAATAATTACACAAAAGCACCTTGGCTTCTTGCATGCACACACACAGAATACTCCTCAGGAGTTTAGTGCCTACCTTCCTAATGTAGAGTGCTGGTTGAGTCTACATTATTTATCATTATTATTCAATACTGCTGCTGATATGTGGAAACATAAGGAGAAAACATTAAAAAAAAAAACTAATAAAAAATAAAGCTATGCAGAGATAAAACCTTTTTAACTGTGCAGAAGATTTTTTGCTCTCTCTTTGCAATCTGCCTTAAATTAAGATGCTGAGATATGATATTTTCAGCAGAAGAAATGGCAGAGCGGGTCTATATGGATCACAAATTATGTAAGATGATATCAGAGCTAGAATTATTTTTTTTCCCCCAAAGATAACTACTGCAGGGTGAGATAAGGTAAGGATGACCTATTTGAAGTACTTCCTGGCTAGACAACATTGCCTATAAGTGCAATAATAATTATTATTATTAATCAAACCCTCTCCTCAATTATAAACAGCAGGATAAGTGTGAATGATTGTTCTCATCTTCTTTTAGCTGCTACCAACTTTCAGAGATATAAATGTGAAACTGGACGGTCATTTGGGTCAGAGGAGAACGAGTAAAGATGGTGCATTCCATCACAATTTTTCTTAATCACACCACACAAGTTGAAATAGGTATATCAACAGTGAGAAGGCCTAGAAGAGATGGGCCGTAAAAGTGTATCTGATTGTATAGTTAAATTAATGCTTCCGGATGCCGTTCCCAGACAATTTATGAAAAAGAGTGATGCTTGAGTTCGATGAGATCGAATCCATGTGACCCAGAAAAGTGAAGTAACAAGAAAAAACCTAGAAAAAATAACTCTTACCTTTCAAAACAAAAAAACAAAAATCAGTTAGATATATAATATGCTGTTAAATATATACAATTTTCATACTATTACTTTCCTTGAAATAGAATAATACTAGAAGTTCTTGGCTCCCTTGATTATTTTTCATTGTCCTCTTGAGATTTCAAACAATTTGGAATACTTTAGTGAACCCTGAACCCAACACACTCATATTTTTTTTAATTAAACTTTTCTCAAAATTATGAACTCTGGCAGTCTTACATTTGTACCTCATCTCTTTGCTTTCTGTAAACAACGCACAAATACTTACAAAAAGCAAAATTCCAGAAAACACATAGAAAAGCAGTCAGGTTTCAAAGAGAATTCTGCAAACTGTTTTGCTCTCATTTGAAATAAAAATTCAATACTTTTCCTTGTTCTCCCCAAAAGGTTTCCTGCCAGGCTGCCTCAAAGCCCGAGGGCTGAAAGCTGCACAGCCTGTGAAACCACAGCAGACTGTGTCAGAGCGGACCCAGGCAGCATGGCAGCTACAAGCAAGTCTATACTGCAACTTCTCAGCCCTGCTTTCCTAATGAAAGCAGACTTACACAATCGCATCATCTGTTCACCTGTCACGCTTTCACATATTCTTAGTTTACTTGCCAAATCACAAACTTTGGAAGATATCTCAAAGGCAGAAAGAATTTTGGTGGGTTTGAGGTCTGGGTTTTTTGGTGGGGAGGGTTCATGTTCGGTTTTCGTTTGGGGTTGGGGTTTTTCTGAGTTTGAAAATCTCCAGGTGGATAAAGGAAAGAAAAGTGCAGTGTAAGATCAACTGTTCAGTTTGTTTTGTTTGCTGGCCTCTCAGCACATGCATAACTCTAAGACACCAGAGAACAATGTGGAGCAGGAGAAGGTGCAGAGATTACCATACAAGATTCAGGACATGTCCTAGAGAAAGCTGTGGGGGGTGCAAAGGCATTGGGGTGAATGCAGGAATTTAAAGGAGGGATTAATGGAGGAATGAAGTTGCTTCCATAGGAACATAAGTCAAATCTCCAGAAAACTAAGCTTCATTAGTTCTGTCACTTACAAAAGAACATTTTTAACTCAGCTACCACTCTGGAACATTTTAATTACACCTAATTAGGTATTTTTGGAATAATTCTGATAAAATCTTTTTCAGACACCACTGATGAGTTGCAAGTAGTTTGGGCCCCTGTAGGCACCAGAAGCAGCAGTGAAAAAGAAGCGTTTGAAGTACCTAACTAATATTAGTCTAATAACAGTCAAAACTCAAGCACTTTCAGTGACTAAACACATTTGAATGGTGACTACAGTTCTGACATTTGCAGCTTTCAAATAACTAATAATTCATCATTACAATAAACTGCTATTTCTTGAACACTGCCTGTGTCATAAAAATACAGAAACACAAAGGTGGCTGAAATGAATCACTCAAAGGTCCATCTTCCCAATATGTTCCTTTGACAGAGATCAAATGTGAAGATCCAGAGAATAAAGTACCAGCAAAGGAAGTCAATATGTTGCTTCCCCCCATATACTTTCTAGTTGGATTGGAGAATGATGTTTTACCCCTAAAGCACAGTGTCAATGGGTAGGAAGGTATTTTTATTAAGCTCCAGTATCAATAAAAGAGCATGAGGTATTTTCCAACTATCAACAACTACTTGGTTCTGTGAAATGTTCTATCAAAGGACAAATGAAGATGTAATGAACAAAATACCTACAATAAGAGTAGGGTGATAAAATGAATCTTCTAAGTCACAGCAGGGTGAGGCCCTTTGAGACAGGAGAATGTGGAGCTCATTACTGCAACAGTGTCTGATCAAAGAAGAAGAATCTGTACAGCCCAAAAGAATAACCATACTACCATGGTCAACATCATTCTTTCCAGTTTCTAAGTTTACCATTATTTTCTCAGCTCTGTTCTGCTACAAGCTAGTTTCCTAATAATGAGAGGGACTGCTGAAAGAGACTTTCTTTTGGTATTGAAAACACAAATGTACAACAGAGGTCATGTAGAAGTGAATATTGAGGTCTCTCATTTAAGACACAGAATTAAGAACTGCGTTGAGACAACTTATTTCAGAGTGGAAGATATCTTCACAAAGTATTCTGAGATTATGAGATTTTTTTCAAACTCAATATTTTTAGTTTTCTAAAACAGCAGTTTTCCCTACATTAGTGTCAGTGCAACAGTAATCAATAGCAGATTGCAAACAGCACACCAAACTGCCCTGGGGAACCTGTTACACCAATATGGCAAGGAAGAAATGTCACAGAGTGATAATGATTGCTTTTCGGTTAAACTATTGTTCATGAATTTTCAGGAAAATTATTTTTTTAACCATGAAGTGGCATCAATACTAATGCCTAAGATGGCAGGAAAGAGTCTTAATAGCTCACTGTGTTTTTTCTTGTTATAGAATGGCTGGGGAAAAACAAAATATCCATGTTCCCATAATACCTCGGAAAAAAAAATTCATTCCAGCTTTCTTTTCCACTCCCTGTCATACTCTCAGCCATCTACAGCATCAGCTTAAGTGCATGGGTAGGGCACAGCATAGGTGCTATTCATGGACAGTAGGTCACTGAGAAATATTTCAACTTAAAGGTTTCAGGTATTACAAAAAAGCATTTTCTGTTGATTTTTTTTTTTAGTTGAGAAATTTTCAACCAGTTCCAAATGAAAGCACTTTCTCTAAAGATATTACCTTGTGTAACTAAAATATGCAAGAATCTGCTAACTCAATATTCTCCACATTTGTGAGACTAAATTGTAATGTCTCTTCTCCGAGTCTAGATAAAAGGTTGCTTATTAGACACTAAGCCTGTAAAAGACAGTATTTTGGTAAAATTTTCAAAAATCTAATATGGTTTGTATAGTAATTAGGAGAATACTGAAAAGACAACTATATGAGAAATGTTCTCACACTTCAATATGGATATTGACATTAATAGGTAATTTTTTTTTCAACATCAACCAAGTCTGGGCAGCCCAGGAAAATATAAACACCTGTATAACACCAACTGAGCAGCAAAAACAATTATGTTAAGGCTCATGGTTTCAAAATTGCTTGTGAAATGAAGAAGGAAACTGAGTCCAGTTGATGAAGGATAGGCAAAACGTCAGTCATTTACAGGTAGAATTACCTACTCCTACCTCTGCCTTAAAATAGGCAATATATTCTGTACCATTAGCTTCTCCCCTTAGAGGAGAAGCTCTGCTGGTTTATGGTAGGGCAGTATTGCTATAGGAGGGATCACTGACCTGGGAAAACAAAAATAAATAAATATGAGTGCGGCTAGACTTTTTAAATGATGGAAAGCCAATAGCGTTACCATTTTCTAGTGTTCTTCTGTGGGAGGCAGAGGGATTTGATGTATATATATCTACACATTACCATTTTTATTTTCTTCTGCAGCAAGCTGCCATTTTTGTGAAAAGAGAAATTACTGTCAGCTTCCATTCAGCAAAGACAGCTTCTTTGTCTGCTGTCTTATAAAAGCGTCACCATTAGGCTCTTCCAGATCTGTCTCCTTGTTTCATTAGATTTGACACACATTCTTCTCTGAAGTCAGAGGTTAAAAGGCTTTCAAAATCCACCAATTTCTTCCCCCTCCCTATCCCATTCTTGATTGCTGCCTCTCTCCTACAGAGCGCTGAAGGCTCTATCAAGGTGCTGCTGTTTTCCCTTTTGCCCCTTAGTACAAATGAACCCAAACTGAGATTCTACATCATGCTGCTGTCATGGGCTCACACTTCCAGACTCCTAAATAAACTGCATCTGACTTGGCAGCTCTGTTTTCTAACATGTTTGTCTTGGCAACAAACATAAGATGCCCTACAGCTTCACATACTATTTACCTTAGATAGTATCATTCATGCAGACGCTGTTGCTTATTCCCCTTCACAAAGAAAGCAAACAATGAGACTGTGGTTATAAGCTCATGGCTTCAAACACAACCCAGATTTTCTAGTACAGCTCTGGAATGTTGTAACAGTTCTACTTCCCTGTGGAAGCATGCAGGTTTTATACCAATCCAGTACAAGATGCATACAAACACATGTTAATAAATTTAAAAGTATAATAGCACAAAATGAATGTGAAAGTCTGAGTACCTGGTTAAAAAGAGCTTGAACTTTAAAAGTCAGTATCCTAATAGAAGTGTAAAGCAGCCTTGAAGTAGGCAGTTGCCGTAAGGACTGTTCAGCAGGCTTACTCCAAAGCAACTTGTGCATGTATTCAAGCCCACGGCTGCATATGAATTAAAATTTCAGTTCACCTAATTAGTAGCATGCTTTTGAAGGAAAGAATGCACTCATTTTTGACCATGAGATATGTGTCTGAGCCAAGAAGTTGAGCACTGTCCTACTTTTTTTGAAAAGATGAGTCACTCATTTATTGCAAGGACAGCGAGCTGAGCTTCCTGCTTGCAGAGAAGCAGTAGGAAGAAAGGGATCAACGGAGTGTGCCAAAACAATTAATCTGACCTACGGTCCACTCTCACAGACTGCAGGTGTAGAAACAGAGCATGTACAGAATGATAGAGAGCTGCACTAAGCGACATGGAAGGAAATAGATTTCCTACTGCCATGTTACTTACCTTTCTTCTGTGCAGAGTCTCATTTCAAAAAGGAAAATGATTGGGGTTTACCCTGGAATTTTTTCACTTCAGGACAGACATTATTTCATTGATCTATTTTTAGCTGTAGCTTAAAATAGACACATCTTCAGCTGCTAGGGCATCAGTTTATTCATTTCATCAGAGAGATTTCTCTTCCTCCTTATTCTATCCCCATGAAGACGAGGCAATGATAGCACTTTGAGGTCTGTCATGACACCCAAATATTCCACTTCATACTTTTCCTTTATGTGCTGAATTCAATTTGGTTTAATTTTTACAGTGTTCTTCAACCTGTAGCAAGATTGGTGTTTTCTGTCATTGAAATATTTGCTTAACTGAGCCCTCGCAATTCCTTCACCAACTTTCAGATGGACTTGTTAATGTCCATTTGAAAGCATGACTACATCTTAACCAAATAATTCACATCATCTTTATAATTTAATCAGCTAAATTAGTTTTCCCAACTCCCTACTCTTTGCAATGTCCCACAGGACAGCAGAGGTAGAAGTAGGATCATTTTAGCTATTCTGTTTTGTTCTTGAAAACTTGAGCCCAATGCATCCCTCCCATAGAAGCAAGCAGTATGAACTCTAAGTCTTTGGTTTTTTTTTTGGTGAGACTTAAGAGATAGTCCAATATTGATGATGTTCTTATCCTCCTTGAGCTCAGGAAAAGATATAAGTACTTCAGAAGGTTAAAATTATCATTCAGTGAAAGAGAGGAGCGACCAAATGCAGCCTCAGGAATGAGAGTGATCAAACATATAACAGAATCATAGATGTAACATGAGACAACAGGCCACAGACCATAGTATCAGAACTGTACACGCTTACTTCACACAAAGGCAGTGAAGGCCTTTGAACAGAAGTGTTTTTAAATTTAAAGCCAAATCTGAATGTGGTGTTCCCCAGTCGAGTCTTTGTCCTCCTCCTTGCTTTCTTATCTTTTATATCCTTTCTTACATCAAGATCTAATTCACATGCTCCATTTCCTCAGTTTGTCTTTCACATCATCTGGAACTTGCAATTTGTGTAAGTGTCCCCACACAGGCTTCTCTGAAACCATAACCCTCCTGCTTTAAACCACCTACAGCTCTGTGCCATTACAAGAATCACTTTACACAGAGGATATGTATAGGATCATGTTCATCCTTAAATCCCCGCGTTATCTGTTATAACATACGCAAGCTGGAAAAACATTTTTGAAACAGATTTTTTATGAAGATAGGTGGAGCTATCATTACATTCCACGCACTGACTGGTTCATTGTCATTCCTATCCTTCCAAAGTGCATAGGCCTTGGTGTTTTGAACCTCGCACTGCAGAGAGTAGGGTATACTTTCAGGAAAAATTCCCATGCCAAAAAGTCAAATGAAATAATGAAAGGATAATGAAAAATAAATTCTAAGAACACTTTGAATGATGATAAAGTTATAGACATTCTAACAGTTTGAGACTGTATGACTCAATCAAGGATCAAGTATGTTATTTACTGTTTATGGCTATTATAGTTGTTGTTTGCTTATATACTTAATTGCATACATTTTAATAGTTATACCCTTACCACAGTAACACATAGGAGTTCCCATTGTGGGCCACAAACTGCTATTTGCAAAAGACAAAACTAAGGGACATCCCTTCCTCAAATACCAGAAGTTACCTTAGCATATCTGAACAAATACATGCCCCAGTTAAGTTTTGCCTAACTCCTTCCCCTCCTGCACTCTCATGGAAATCAGTTTCAAAATTCCCATATTCCTAAATAATTGAAGGATGAGATTCAACATAGGCAAATTTGTTAGTGCCTATTCCCAACAGCTGGTTGCTCTCTAAGTCTTATCTCTAATAAACATTGTCTAAGGCAATTCTATAATCGGTATTATTGTTCCCATTATCTTCAGTGGACTGCAACCACCGTTGACACTGTAGAAAAAACCCCACAAACTCCCTTCCCCTTATGGTGTTTCACACTGTTGTCATAGTTTATAACCAATTCATAAGGGAACACAGCACTAACAATCTGTGTGTGCATGTTTGTGTGTGTGTTTCTATCTGCGTAGGGTGGAAAAGCAATTTAGATGTGAGAGATAGTGTAAACTTACTTGGCACTGTACCCAAAAATATTTTCAGCTTGTCTGCCTGCAAATAGATCCTAACTAATACAATTCATTCTGAATGACTGATTACGGGAATCCTGCTCATAAATCCTAAACCTGACATTTTAAAATCAGATTTTCTTTTCATTTTTAAACAATGAAATGACTTCTCTGTCTTGACATGATTTATCATTTTCTGGATGAACTAGCTAACTAAACAGGCCAAAACCTCCAGCTGCAAGGACTCATACATTATCATCCTCTATTTATGGCATACATCCTATTCTTTCATATTTCTCTTGAAGAAAACAGGTTAACATATATTTTAAACATAACAGGTTAAGATTCTCTTTCAGTTAAGTTGCATATAAAAGGAGCTAAATAATACATAACTGAGTGCACATGGGAGCATGAAAATTTTTATATCTTCTTGTAGTCTATATCGACTTGAGGAAGAAAATGACTGCGCACACATATGCAGGCACGTCACAAGAAGAGCCAGAGGCTCCTGTAAGGTGTAGCTCATCACAGCGTCATTTGCACCCTCACTGAGAGATTCAACAAAAGCTTTACATTTTATGCAGATTTGGAGATTCTCTTTTTTCCTACAGAAAATACAATGTTACTCCACATAGAGCCATTCTGAAAAAATACATGAAGTACTATTTAAGCTTATATGGTTACATAACTGCATTGATTTTAAAAGTGTGCCCCTGCCTACACTTCATGGAATTCTGGAACTTCCTGGTTTTATCAACTCTATTCCAGAGCATCTGCTATGGTTACAGAAGTCTTTAATCAAAAACTTTACTGGAGCCAAGTGAGTTATATAAATAATAAATCCCATCATACCCAGAGCAGAAAAACCTGCCTCAAGAAATACTTTAAGGAACTTTGCACATATAGGTCACTATGCTATTAAACGGAAAAGCAAAGTACTGTTGCACTGAAGGCTGAATCCACATTTTCAATATTAAATTTATTTTCCAGCAGTTTATAATTTGGCCATGAAAAATTCCTTCAGGCCAAATTTTTACTATGGATGCTTAGCTCAAACTCAGGTTCTCTCTGAAAGTCTAAGATCTAGTTGAGGCATTAAGAAGATTAGTAGAAATTACAGAAATAATGTATTTCTCAGCTGAAATTCCATAACAAAATCAGTTGCAGCAGGTAGGCGAGTAATGAAATTGTCAATGTGTCATTTTTTCAGACTTGTTCTTATATTATCTGTAATTTCCATATACACTTATTCAAACATAACTCTAGACTGGGAAACACAGTGCCCATGGGCCCAACACACTATCTGATTTTCACAATCAAACATTTAAAATGTAAGGTTTTGAGAAAGCTGCATACATTTCAGTGGCTATAAAACACACCTAGCAATCTTGCAACCAAAAGACCTGAATTTTAATAACTTCCAAATCTATAAAAGACTTGCATTATCCCAGACCTGCCTCCAAACAGCAGAGGTCAGCAGGGTGGACCACAATAGTTTGCCATGGACATGTAACGCTTTCTTCTGAAACAACCTGAAATCTTGAAGTAAACCTGAAAGAACACCAGACTAAACAGACAATTGGGGTTACGTTTTTTGCATTTTTGGTTGTGGGTTAGGTGGGTGGTAGCTTTGTTCGTTTGTTTTGCTACTGGTCTTGATGCTAGTTTTGTAACTAAAAAAGCAAAACAAACCCACAAACAAAAACCAAAACAACAATAACAATGCAGCAAACAAAACACTTACAAAAGAATTCTCTATTACTTTCATTTTGGATTTAATCAGTGTTACTTTCTCTTACATTGTCTACAAGTGCTAACAGAAACAGGAATACAGCTTCTTGTGAACTTGAATTAGTGAGCTATTTAAATCAGATAAAATATTTCTTACAAAATTGCCTTCCAATGGTGTCAGAGATTAGACAGAAAAGCAAACAAACCATGCGATAACACCTGAGGCAACACTATCTTTGCTGAACACCCACCCTACCTGTACTTTTTAATCTAGTGCTCAGATATGTTACCCTGAAAAATAAGTACCAGTTTTGCTGTTTGAGGAATGTATGCCTGGATATTGTTACCAGCAAATAAGATACACCAGGAAATAAAAGGCCTGAAGGATCAAAATAAAGTACAGAATGCCTAACTCTGTATTCCAGTGAGAATGGGACTTGCCTGGCAGTGTGCTGGTTTCTAACTTTGCTCCGTATGCTGTTTTCACATGCAATCCAATTAATTTTAAGGGAAAAATGTTTAAGTAGTCCTTGAAATCCAGAAAAACTACCTTACTTTTTCAGCTTTATGGGTATTCTACAGTATTTTAATGCATTTTTCAAATTTTAACTGCATTGTGTAACATGTGGAATACATTATTGTCCTCTCTTAGGTTAATCTCAGATGATCCATTAGTTTCAGTGGGCACTCATAACTAACATTACTAAACCAGGAAAAAAAAATATTCTGTGCTCAACCCTCATTCAGTATACCTGAAAACAACAGTTATTGCTTCAGAATACCACTGGCTAAAATTAAGTCCTGCTTTTGTTAAAGAAGTATTTCATCTTCTGTTTGTGCAGCTCATTACATTGATGAGCTGCCACACAACATCCAAACTAGTTTCTCTAACTCTAGCAGCTATTATTGTCCACGGAGAATGCTAGTACATGCAGACATGTACCTATTTCTTCACTGCAGTCACTTAATGGACCATACGTATCTAAATGCATGTTTATTTGTGTGAAAAATTTAGCGGCTCCTGTGGTTGACATGGACACAGGGCAGGGGGAAACTCAGGCCCACATGATAGATGCTAGAAAGTACGAAGATTGTTTTCTGAGAATTGCTAAATTCTCTGGGGAACCTTTTCCCTAATTTGAATAGATTATGTATCTTTTAGTGCTTCTCAAATGTTGCACATCATTACTGTGTCATTACAGCATATCAATGCATAAACATCAGCTCAAAAACTAGATGGAAGTATTTCATATTAATCTCCAGGTGATACATTTTGTGTTGCTCTAACACTTCTGATCAGCTGGAGCGATGGTGGCACCCTGTGGCTACACAGATATGCCCAAAAGCTCTCCATGCTGTCTGTGTGCTGCACGGTTCTCGCTTTTCTTGTGAAACTTAAAATGATGCCATGAGCTACCAGATAAAGTGGACAAAAGAAATACCAACTTTAATTACATACCGATATGTTAAATATTCTACTTAGCGGTTTTCAACTTGATTTCCAAGAATAGGTAGGATAGACTGTAGTCCTAGGAACCCTGAAGCAGCAAGTCCGCAGGGCTCAGAGGAGCTCTGGAGAGATCAGAGGTGTTCAGAGAGGCACAGCTCAGCCCCCGGGCACTGCACGGTGCTGGGGCCAGGCTCACCTGCACGGCAACTGGCACCACGGCACTAAGGTGCATGTCGAGGCCTCCCAAATATTAGTGAAATACAAAAAATTATCAATCTTGTCAAATAACTTTGATCTTCGACTGTGTATTGGGTGTAGGCGTCGAGGTGTTGGCGGGGGCTGCAGGAGTAGCCTCCGTGAGGAGAGCCCAGAGCTGCCCCGGGCGGGAGAAACCGGATCCAGCCGGTTCTGCAGCTGCCCCGGCGCCTCAGGGAAATGTATTGAAGAAAGTCTTTATGGCTGTATGAATTAAAATATCCCAGAATTTTTACTTTTTCTTCCCCTCAACAAGTGAATCGAAGTGCAGTTATCTGCTATCAGAGCAGAAAGTCACAAATCTTAATAACAGCATCTAATTACCTTCCTATGATCATTAATCCTCAAGCTGTTAGTAAAATGCTACATGACAAGAAATTAGAGTGACAGAAGTGTGAAGATATTAAGGATAAGCAAATATCTACTTTCATGAACAGAAAGGGTCGTGCTAACACTGCAGGACAACAGTGACCACTCTTGTAGCTGGATCATTCATTCAATGCAAGAAACAGAAGCCATAAATCAGAGAGGACATCTTTCCTCTCTTTTGGAGGTGATCAGAAATGCTATGATAATGATCAGCAAGCTCAGACACTACCTAAATCTCCCTAGTAATTAATTAAATTACTACACCAACTAAATCTACCCAGTAACTGCAGTGTCAACAAATTCTTCTTCCAACTATGGGTACCATAAATAGAAGCAGAGCCTTCTTAGCAGCATATAGAAGACAGAGATGAAGCATTTGGAAAATGAGAAATAGAAATTACATCAGTATGAGATTGGATAAGAAAAACCAGGATATTTAAGAAAAAGCAGAATAATCTCACCTATCTCAGGCTTTTAGATAGTTATATTTACATTTGTCTTTGAGATTCTGCTTGTACCTTGTATTAACTTACAGTTTCTGTTTTGTCTATATTGTACCACTTCATGTTTCATATTATGCATAATTATATATTTTCTTTTTTTTTTTTTGAAAAAAATTGCATTGCTCACCTATGGAATTGGTGCCTTTATTGTTGTGAACTGATTTTTCTTTCTATTCTTAATCAGCTGTATCTTTGCCCACAACACTTCATGTCTGGTGGATGACCCTGCACTACATACGATAGTACCTACTTACCCAAGCAAACACCGCTGTGCTGCCATCCATCAGCCTGCGCTTTCTCTTCCCGGGGGGCTAGAACCCTGGGTTTTTTTGTTCGCTAAAGTTAGCCATGTGATAAGGTCATGTCCTTTGGCAATATGCTTGAATTTCACCTTTTCTATGTGACAAGGTGTCATCTTGGCAGATATCACGTGAGTGGAGTCTGGGAAGAAGCTTTTTCTCAACAAAATTTCCATGTGCTGAAGTTTCAATATGTATGAAAGAAGATCTAATAACTAATGGCATCTTATGCCTGAGAAAGAGTTGGCAGACTATTAGTTAGGGAAATATTAGCAAATAGCACACAAATACTGGCAATTTACCTCAAACTGACAGTGTGATATTTTTCATAAAGAGGTTAAGTTCCGTACATGGTTTTCATAAATTTGTCTGAACAAATATTTCCTAAATTTTGAAGTACATGGCTGAGGAATTTTACAGACCTTAATAAAAAACAGAAATACCTAATTCTTGCAAATATTACATCTAGTGGCATTTGTTCCTTTGTTATTTATGCTAGAATAAGGAGATTTGCAAATAATGAGCTGGTAAATCTTTTGCAAAAGAAGAAATTGTCAAGTTTATAAATGTTACATTTTGCAAGTCCTGTTACTACAACTTACAGATATGATTGTTTGACATTCTAGCTGATGTTTCTCCATTCCCATTGACCACACTGGAAAGAAGCAATGCAGATTTGAGCAGGGCACTACACAATTTGTTGATTAAATATTGGAACAGCCAACAACAGAAACATGTGACTGAGCAAAAAAAGCCAGTCCAAGATTTTATGAGCAGGGTCCTATATTCATACTTTCCCAAATCAATGGCTGTCTTTGAAGTGTGATAATTTGATTTTGTCCCTTGCCCTTTACACAACAGATTACAGGGAAGCGAACTATTTTTCTGCAGATAGAAATCCAAGACACCTTTGCAAATTTCATTATGTATGTGAACTGAGATGCTCATTTTGATTTAGAGTCCAAAACTGAATTTGGAAGAGATCCCTGATGTAGGAGTCTGAATAAAACCCCACAACACATTCACATACACCAATGACTAACCCCTTATGTGTATTGCTCATACTCACTTTCTTTGAGTAATTGAAATAGCACGCTGGGAAAAGGGAATTTGGGGGACGTGGAAAGGAGCGATGTTTCTGTGTTGGTTTTGTTCAGCATCATAAAACCTGAGATTTTTGTTAGTGCTGTTCTCTGTGAGAGCTATCAGAACTGACAAATGAGTCACAAAAACCTGAGTAAAGGCTCTCGGGTTGATGTGTGGAGACTGCTTTATTTTGTGCCTTGGCCACTGATCAGTAACAGTTCTCTGTCTGGGACAGATAATAAGTTTTTGTAAAGATCCAATGAGAGCTGAAACCACATCACTAAACTTTCAGATGGGCTGAATAAGACAGAAGGAAGGCTTTTCCAAAAGGTGAATTTTGCAACCATTAGGCTGTCCTGATCAATCCTTACCACTCTTGCTCATCTGCCTTCATCTGCAGAAATTTTGTTACATATCCAAGAAAACATTTTATCAATAATTTCTTCTATGCATTTTAATATCTCAGCAAATGAGAAACTCCTGCTAATAACAGCAAAATTAATAGAAAAATGTCCCAATTAGCCAGCTACGTATTTTTTCATAATAACAAATTTCTCATAGTTCATTCTCTATCTGTTTGAAACCTGGGATCTCTATTTACAATACTGAACAGCAACCATTTGTTGTTTGCTAGGATATTGATTCACCAAATCAAGTTAAGAAAAACACTGCTATTGACAGTCATGACTGTTGAAATGCATCCTAGGAAGTTCTTAGCTATCTACACAATGATTACATTTCTCATACTGGTAGAATAACTTCCAAAACGTGGCATTTCCAAAACAAAAAAGGCAATCAAGGGGATCCCAATGAGCTCAAATGAACTAGATGTCAAATGAGCTTTAATTAACCACTTCTTGCCCTAATGTTTTCCTTTACTTTCTCTGACTTGTTTCTTTCAAAAGCAGGTCTGATGGGTATGTCTTTCCGTGACAGTAAACAAGTAGCAGATCTACACATTGAGTCCCGTCGCAGCGCTTCACCTGAGCTTACAACACAGGTTTTGCTCTCCTCTACATACCCATTACTGATCAAACTATTTGATCAGTTTAATTTCGAAAAAGGACAGTGATAAAATTTGTTAGCCAAGGGCTGATATCAGAGATCTACTTCCACACAGAAACTGAAAGTGCAATTGTCTCTGTGAGTTTTAAAGAAATTATTCAAATCGCCTGTTGGCTGTGAAGTGATTTCCTCAATGATAGCATGTTTGTGCAACCCTGGAATCTTAGTTTAATGGCTACTGATAAAAAATGCTAAAGCTAAGCCTTTAGCTGATGGAGTGCATCAGGAATGTAAATAAAATCCTATAGCCGGAGTAAGGCCTCCACTGCTTGAACTATGTGTTACATCCCAGGAGTCTGCAATTTTTTTCTGATTTCATTGTCTCCCATTCAAATTTATCGATGTGTCCCATTCCCAGTCCAGTTTGTTTAGTTTGACTTAAATAATCAAGTACCAGAAACACTGAAGTATCCTCTACATACTAGCCACATGTGCAAGCCACAGAGTTTGTCACAACACCCTATGCCTGCACTGGAATTTTACTGTACCACAAGAAATTAGCAGGTGAGACAGCAAGGTGACCAGTGTCCTGGGTTACTATAGTTGCAAAGAAACTTTTGAGTGAAAATGCCAGGGTAAACTTGCAAAGGGAACCAAATTTCATGATACATATGAAGGTTAAAATAAGTGGGACAGGCTAAATTTCTTAATCTTAAATACAATGATCAGCAAAATACATCATGTGATTCTGCTAATTTTGTGTGTTCTGCCATATGTCACTGAAAGTTAAAAATCTATCTCAGTACAAAGAAAAGAATCCATACTTTTACCCATTATGCTATCACTTCTCAGGAGGCATATGTGGGACTTGTATGCTGTTATGGCCTGTGAGTACCCCGGAGTGAAATATCTGCTGCATTCCATTTCAATACCAAGAAAGCAGCTCTATTTAAATGGACAAAACACCAGTTTAGCAATTACGACTGATCTGAGTTTATTCTCCTGTATGAATCTCACTGTGTAGCAAGGCTTTTGATGCCCTCAGTTTTAATACATGTAGAGTTTTCCAACGGATGCTCCTCTAACCAGAGCAGATCATCCACAAAAAGAGAGTGAGGTTGTGGTCCCATACAGAGACACTATGACGCATCCACTGATTGCAGTGAAAGGCAGATTTCAGCTACCTTGGACTCCTACATTCTAGTCAGATGTAATTAATTTCAATTTCAAACAGCAAATCAGTACTTAAAAGAACACCAAGTTCTAGTTTATGTTGTTATATGAGCTAATAGCATTGGCCTATTGTTAAGAAATGAGATGTGAATTCCTATCTAATTAATTTCTCTTTACATAGCATAGATCACATTCATTGCTCAATGTCCAACTTAATAATAGAGTATGAATTTGCAGGAATTTCTTATGACTGCAATTCTAAAAACATTTGACTGAAATATGGCAATAAATTCCTTGGTATTTTATCTTAACACAGATGTCTTAAAAGCCAGCTTCTTTTACAGTTATTTGGTGGTTTATTGATCATAGACTACTTGTCTTGTTAAAGGGATAGAATAAAAGCACAGCTTCTCTCAAAACTGTTTAAAGAAAAAAGGATGCTTCTTCATTCACAAAGGCTATATGCATGAGAAAATAACTTTAAAGTATCATACATCAACCCTTCGTACATTTGTCAAAATGAAATTACTAATCCAGACCAGAAAATAAAATGAGGTATTTCAAAGAAAAACTATACTATACAAGAGGCAATAAAAATATTTTATGAGTTTGTGACTTAATTACTGGTTTTCAGACTCTCAATAACTGAGTGCAATAATTATTCTTTCAAACATGTTGCCATGTTAATCATATATACAAGACAGGCTTTGTCACGTATTTCACTAAAAAAACCAGATCTGTGTAACCTGACAGATTTTTCCAGAACAACTAATGTAAAGAAGGATTTATGGAGGTCAATTTCAATACAGTTTATTTAGAGAGAATTATTTGGAGGTGTCAGCCATGAGGATATCCTATATTTCACTTATATCTCTCATGGCCCAAAGCATTAGTCTTGAAGCATTTTGGAGGCCTTCCAGAGCATGTTTCTACCAGCACTGAGAGAAAGAAGAAACAGAGAAAAAAAAATAAAGAGCAAGAGAGAGAAAGGAAAGAAAACTGTGTAATGAGAGGTGAAAGTGACCTACCAGGTGAAGCTTTGGCTTTTTCATCAGTGTTTGCATTTTGGCATGATTGATAACAAAGAGAAAAAAGCTGCTATTATCTTCTAAACTGTCTCAGATTACACTAAGTGCCTGATGACATTATTTAGACAGTTTGCTAAAGAATAATGCTAAAATTATTGAAATAAGAGGTTGATAGCAGGAGGAGATATTAACTCGAATCTAAAATTGCAGTTTAGAAGGCAGTTGAAGTGGACTGGAAAATGGATATGTCAGCATATTTCAGCTTCAGAAAAAGACTGCAGAATAGGACTACCAGCAAAGATGTATTTAGTTTGACATTTCTCTTTCTCTAAGCACACTCTGCAGATGTTCAGGATTTATTAGTTCACATTTCTTAAATTCAACCAGAAAAACTTGTCAGTAAATTGTTCATCCACTAGCCCTACGACTCTGGCAGTAAAGTTGCAAAGCAAGGAGCTGGACTCTCACATGTTAATTCTCAACTTGCTGTTCCATAAAAATAACGCTTACATTATTGATAGCACTACTACTCATACACACTTATATACATACACACAAAAATAACTAGCCTCTGACCCGAAATATTATTATCTCTTCATACTGTAGAAGTTCATTTTTATTTTTCTTTATTCTTAACAGAGATTGCCATGACCCTTCAGCAGGTTCTCCAATATGCCTTTTTAATACAGAATATGTGCCATAATTTTAAACCTTTTCACACCAATTCTGTTGCTTAAGTTAAGTTAGACTTTTAAGAAGCCTCTCTAATGGCTTTTTGGTCTTAATAGCTGGCAGTGAGCTCCAATTGTAGAAGCCTCTCTGTAATACACTCTGAGCACTTTGTCCTTCCAGACAGTGTCCCCAGACAGCACTGTCACATAGCCAGAACAAATGTTCCTGTTGCTCTCGCTCCATGACCTGCTAACAGATGTGGCAACTCAGCAGCAAAGACTTTTACCCCATCACTTCCTCTGCCAAATCATAAACTTGTTTAGAGAAATAGTTAAGATTACAGCACAAAACCTCATCTGCTAACAGGTAAACATAAGCACTAGAGATCACCAGGGATTAATGTAACACGTTTAAGCCCCTGGTCTTGTATCCCAAGAAAGGTTAAAAGAACCCTACTGAGAAGAGTATCAGACACTTTTTGACAGATGACAGAAAAGGAATTCTCTAGGGGGTACAGAAACTCTATCTCAGAAGGATATTATATGTGCTATTTTTGCATTGCTTTATTTTATGCTAGCCTAAACTCATAGTAAGGATCATGCACTATTGCTTTGAATGGCAACTGCATTTGCATTTGTCCCCCAAAGAATTTTGGGTTGTTCTATATCATAAATTAGTATGAAACAAAGAAAAACAATGAGAATGAACTTAATTGCACTTTTAAAATGACATAATTTCACCTATTTTTAATGAATTGAATATTTTGTGAAGGAATCTTGTTAGCCAAATAGAATTAAAATTGAAGTACATTTTAAAAGATGAAAGAGGTTTGAAAAGGATCCATTGTTTGGTCTTTTGAATGCCCCAAAGCCAAACCAGATAAAATTAACTGTTATTTCTTAAATTAGCCCAATGGACTGTTATGCAATAAGATTGTCTAATAAATAGTAACTTGATCTAACCTGACATTTCTTCAAGTCATATTCCAATTAAATATCTTCAGTAGCTTTTGTAAGTGAGAACCAAAACATGACTAGGAAGAGAAATAGACAGTAACTATTTGTTTTAGGAGATATAATACTTATGACTATTTACATGGTCTTGTGACCTTAGAAATGAGCAGGATCATACAAGAACTAGGGATTATACAGCACTGGCACAACAAAATTAAAAATCTGCAACAACCTAATTAAAAAACAAAACAAAACAAAACATATATATATGTATATAGAAAACTAGATCTAAAATACCACAATGAAACTCTAGATTGAAAAATCAGTTGTTGTACAAAGCAAAAACCCACACAAACAACATTTCTTTAGTGTAAGAATTAAATTGCTCTCTTAAATTCCAGTTCTGAAATGGGTATCTTATTTTACAGCAGAACACTCATCCCTTTTCTTTCCAACTATAAAAGCTACCACAGCTCTGTAAGGCCACGAGTCTTGTTTCAGTAATGAATAGATCTTTTTTTCCCCCCTCCGATCAATTGCAAGTTAGTTGATGCTATCAGGCCAACTAAACCCTTCAAAGACAAAATAAACCAGAAGTGGTTATTAATGGCACTCCTGTTTTATTTTCTAGAGGTAAATTAGAATGAGAAATAGGATCCAATTTTTAATGTGTATATATATGTACACATACACACAGATGTAGCATATTATATAATTTTTATTATTATAAATGGAGCGTCTTTGGTGTAATATTAAATTCTGGTTTTGCAAACATGCTAGCACATACTGACATCACCTAGATAAACAAATACAACAAGTACAGAGTATGGTACAAGTAGCTAACAGAACAGATTTTAAAATTACTAGATTGGTATTCACTAAAGATTTGGGGTAGAAGAGATAGTTCAGATTAAATAAGGACTGGTCATGAATAAACCATAAGATCTCATAGGCTTAAACAGAAGCTGTTCCATTTATTTTCTTTTAATTTATTTCACTTCACTCTACAAGATCAGATTATTGGAAAAGCTAGAATTTGAAAACCAAGGGTAGCACTAAAACCAGCATTCTCACAGGAATTCAGATCAGAGCTGAGGTGAATGTCCACCTCTTCTACACAATGGCAGTACTCTGCTGCTCAGAAATTTTAGATTTGTCTTTAAGAGTGATCCTATGAAGCAAAGAGTATATTATCTATCTAAAAATAGATGAGGCACAGAAAACCAAACAGTAACTTGCTCAAAGTTCAACAGAAAGAAGTGAAAAGCAAAACATAGCCTATGTGATAATTATTTAAGACCCCCAAATAAAAGATGACTCTTCCTAGCAAGCCTGGGAAAGATTAAAAATCTCTGATACAGTTAATCTGGGGAAAATTTCCAGTCCATTTTTCATCTGCCTAACTCTACTTTGGATAAACACCCAGATATCTGAGCACTTACTGAAACCAAATTGAAATCTTGGATGCTCATTCATTATTACCAAGTACCATATGTCTAATCTTATTTTGAGAATTGTCTTTGGCAATAACACTGTCAGAAGCTCTGTAGCAAAGACTCACATTTTCTGGTTCAGAGTAAAATATTTGGGGGGGGCAAATGTACCACAGGTACTCAGTAAAATGTATGATACTGTTTATCTTTTACCTTAGCTTTGCACGGAGGATGTATTGTTGATCTGTAGGCCACCCAGAACAAGTGCAAAGAGAAATAAAATAAAAATATTAGCTATGACTTTAAAGCACAGGTTTAAGTGAGGAGGTTTAGCCAATAAATCTAATAATGTAATTTCCTATTGTCTAAGAACTGCTGTTTCCATGCTCTTCCAGAATTTGGCTCATTTGGCTTTTTAAACATTTTCCTGTTGAGTGCAGTTATAAATATCTATCACACATTTTTGGCAGATTCACCCTGAAGGGCACATTTCTTTGCTTAGGCAACTCCATCGCCACCACTGTCTGCCTTGAGTCACCACAGAAATTCTTCTGGCCTTGGAGCAAGGGCCTCCCCTCCTGAGTGACTGAAGGCACCAAAGCAGCTTCCACATGGAGCTTCCTCATTTTTTCAGCTATTTTCCTCAGACTATCTCAAAGTGCCTTATCGAGTAGACTGGTACCACTGGGACTTAAAAGCTGGTCCCTTTAAGAAACCTTATATTTGTAATCATGTATGGTACTGTGGAAATAACCTAGTTCACATATTTATCCCACATGATCATTTGTAATTGTAATGACGTAATTGTAACTCAGTCCCTGGGGTCTTATAGTGTTCAAGTCCCTCTCTGTGCTATTGCTGCTACATGGTGCAGGAGGTTTTGTTTCTCTTCAGTCATTGTCAAAGCTGAGTGTTGGTGGAAAAACCTTATTGCTTACCATAAATAGCTTCAGCTCTCTGGAAAATCCACCAGGAGCTTTGCTGTATCATTAGATTCCCCGAAATCTTTAGGAAAGGTGTTAATCTCTGCCCCAAGACACGCCTGCAATATTCCCTTGAACACAGAATGGAGGTTCCCTGCATAGTTGTGAAAACAGAAGTAATCAAATTGCATCAACAGCAAAAATACACCAGATGGTTTTAGCTGTAGCACCGTACTAAAACCGTATCACCAGGATCCAGTCTATAGCTCTACGTGACGCTGTACCGTGCCACAAAAATACAGTGCAGTGCACTGTACTGTGAAAATACATCTCAACATGTGGCAACATTTTGGTTAATTATGTCAGAATTACTAACCATTTGGCAAGATGCCCCATCCTGTTTACTACAGTTAAGAAATTTTATTAACAACTTCAAAGAAAACCTATTATTTCTCATATTATGGAGTGACTTAAAAAAATATCATCTACTGTCTGAACTTTAAGTTATGATCAAAGAATTCAGTTTTTCTTTCATTCCACATTTACTACTGTAGTTTATTTTTAATGTGATATCACAGTTGTATTATAATTATTGTATAATAGAGTCAGTGTTAAATCAAATGCAAAACATGCAGTAAAGTTTAAAAAAACCTTCCATCCAAATTCAAGTGAATATTTATGTATCTTTTATTCATGAAGCATCTTTCACATCCCATTTATGACTGTAGCTGAATATTAAAGGATGCCTTGTCAGTGAAATAAAGATAATGCTGAGGCCTATCACCTTTCTTCATTTCCCATTTTCTCTCCCTAGAACAGCTTGAAATGCCTTTCATTTGAGCTACTGCAGTGAAAACTTTGGCACTTCAGTAATGAATGTTCTTTTTAAAATGAAATACAACACCAAGTTAGCTCATAAGCTATAAATCCACCACAATGCTGTTAACTGAGATCAAGTACAAAAACAGTCCTGTATTCTTGGATGCACAAAAATTTTTACCAAATGAATGAATCCTTTAAGCAGATACTGTGTACTCATGTACCTGGGAGAAAGAGATGAGCAAAAACAGGACATGCATAAGCTTATTTTTCTTCCTAGAATGCCCAAAATCTATAAGAAGGTAAATAAATTTACACCACCTAGTAAGGCTCATTTGTTGGCCAGCACTGACATGACAATGGCTAATGACAGCAGAGAAGTGATACATACATAGGCAGTTAACACAGTTCAGTTAATTATTTGCTACAGCTTAGTCTATTGATTATATCCATCTCTTTCAAGCATCAGTCAACCCATGTCACTTACATAGTACAAATGGTAAATAATATTGACAGAAGAAACAAAGTGACATCGCATTCTCTAGCTCCTTTAAAAAAAGTTCGGAATAGGAAGTTCAGAAATGTTTAGCATCCAGTTCAAGAGAGCCACAAGGCTCAGAAAGGAAAAAAATGAGAGGAGGATATGCAATAACAGTATGGCAAAGACATACAGTTACAGAGTGGGGAAGGGACAGGGAAAATGCCCAAACAATGGCTGGAGTCCAGAGGACTCTGAGGTGGAGAACAGTTTTCAGCCTATTTAAGCTGTTCCAGACAACACATTTACAATTATTACTCTATAAACACTAGTCTCCAAAACATAGACGATTTTGATTTTGAGGATCCATACAACATTTAAAAATTAATATGGAAGGCGAAATTCAAGGAAATCACAGTGCTGGACTGGTAAAAACCAACTGTCAATATGCAACAGTGCCGTCTTTTGGGCAAAGTCTAGATCAGCTCAGCTTAAGAACATCCTAGGCCTTGACTATAGAGCAGCAGTAGAGAATCAAAAGCAGGAAATGACCTGCAGAAATTAAACTGAGTGGCAACTTGTCACAGTTATTAGAAAAAGAACTGCTTTTAGTAATACCTGACACCTCTCACCCAGGAAGGAAGATGAAAGCAACATTATGCTCAAAATACAGTTTCAGCACAGCAATGCCACAAATGTTCTCCTGTTTTACTGCAGCTTCAGAACTTCATTAGCAAGTTAAAGAAAAACCCAGTTCTATGTGACTTGTTTTGCTAATAGACTTGGGTTTTTTTTTAATTTTCTGTGTCTATTTCTTCATACTATTGTGTTCATTTCCTTTTATCTCCTAATGCTCTCCCAGTTTAGATAAAGCATTGCTCATGAATAGACTGAAGTAGACCCAAGTCATTTTCAACTGCTTCAGCTCCCATGCTGGTCCTTTAGCTGATTGAAAGATAAACAAACAATAGCTTCTATTAGCAAATATTGATTTTTCTCAAACTGTGTGCAAATTCAACCTTATGAAAGCATTTCACCAGGTGATATTGTCTACATTAGAAAGTTTACCATATGAAATTAAAGATATTAGAAGAAATCTCTAATCACAAGTGTTGTATTAGTCACATAAATTGGGTCATGCTCTGGTTTATTAATGCTTGGGGTTTGTTTTGCTTTGTTTTTCCCTGCATAGCCTCCCATGCAGTAATTTAGCCACAATAGCGATACTCAAGTAATCTTAGAAACACAATGTAACCTTTTGAGAACAAGGAATACGGAAATCCCTGCTGAAATAATTTACTTTTCACTGAATATTAAGGAGAACATTTCTGCAAAGCAAGACAGAACAATGAAGCAAGGACTTCTCTGAGGTACAGTGAAATATTTTATTCAAAGCATATTGAAATGATTTTCCACTTCAAAAGCCAATATCTGTTTCTTAATGTAAACATCTGCTTCTGTACTCAAAACATTAGGAAAAAGGTGGCTGCGTGCCGCTTATTTAAAGAAAAATGGCTCAGGAACTCCTTAGTCTCAGCCAGTCCTTCCAGCACCTTCTAACACCATTATCTACTGCTGCTGCAATGCAGTGCTGACACAGAACAGGGAGGCAAGTGACCTGCAAGAGACAGATGCATTTGTCCAGCCAAAGAGCAGAACAGAGGTGGGAATCAGTTTGCCACACAAGTGTCGGCTTCTCTAAGCCCTGAGGTGGCAATAGAAGCTCCCTCAGCTTATTGACCGCTTGGACTCCATTCTCCGTAAGCAGAAATGATGCTGGCTTGGCAGAGTTACCAAGAAAAATGGCCTCTCTGTAATAGAGAGCTGGCAGTACTGAGTGAAGAGAACAGAATGACTCACATTGAATCTCTCTCTAGTGAAATAATTTAAATAATTCTGTTTTCCCTTTTATTAAACAGGAGAAAATCAATAATGGTTGATTGCCATTCCTATCCATTATGCTATTTCTAGAAGAATCCCATGCATCTGAACTTGAAGACACAGTTAAGAATATCAAATGTGTTAATAAGAAAAAAAGTTTTAGCAGTAAGTAAATATCAGTAAACAATAATTCCACCTCATTGTTGCTTTTAACTGATACCAGTGCTACTTCTTTAAGTAGTCTTAAAATCTAGACACAAATTAGTTGCTGAAAAGGCAGTTGCAGCAGTATATGCATCAATAACATGCACTGACCACCTTTAAATAAAAACCCACTGGTATGTTACCTGGTTAACAGAATAACCATTTTAACCACTTTTCCTGTTATGGTTTTCTATAAGTTCTTGACATCTCCTTCCCTCGTTTAACCTAATGTAATTTAATTATTTTGCCATGACAAAAAGAAGAAAAGCCTGACCACCTGAGACAGCATCTGAGGACAAGGTTTCCCTTAACATTGGTTTAAATAGGCAAGGAACAATGTATGATGCTCTTTCTCTTTCCTTGCCTCTTGCACTTGTATTCTGCAGAAGATATGATAGCTTACCAGATGGTAAGATTAATACATAACAATCTTAACAATGTTCAAACAATTAACCTTGGTGACTTCTTTTTTAAATTTCAGAAATATCTGAATTTTCAAGTTCCGAAGGTAGCATTGAACTACAGGATAAGAGTGAAACTTTCACAAGTTTTCAGGAAGTTACTTTTAAACTCAAGTGAAGTGTATGACAGCTCCCTGTGAAGTCCTAATAGTAGGGCTACAGACAGGAAGAGAAGAAAATAGTCTTCAAGCGTGCAGAGTCAACCACCCCCACACACACAACTCATCTCTACTTTTCTCTCAAAAAATATGAGCAAAGGTTATACACATCAATATAGAAATGGAGTAGAAGGCTTAATGCAGTCATGTGAGAGATTCTCCTGAAAAGCAGAAGTAGAAATTTAATGATGTGATGAGATTTCTCACCTGAGTAGGAGGTGTCTCTCACAAGTCATGAAGTTGAATATCATCTGAAAAGATTTTTTTTTAGTATTCTCCTGCACTCCTTTCTGACTTTCTTCAGAATGATATTCCTGAGGCATTACCATACATAATGTATAAATGATCTCTGCTTAGCATTACATTTATTGCAATATGAAGTATTTAAAAAGTTCATCTTATGCTGCCTCATAGTAACATACTAGGAAAAAATTTAAAATGTAGGTCCCCTAGGTGACTCTAGAAGAAATTCTGTTGTGCATACAAATGAAAGCTTAGAAAAAGCAGCAAGCATAACCTAAATCTCTGCAAAAGCAGTGCAAAATTCACTTTTATCCTATATATAGACTCAAATTGCAACGCTTGTATCTGACTCCTTCATGTGATGGCATTTAAAATCCAATCCCGGAGAAAGGAGTTTGAAGGAGATTTAGATCTGAACCTTTTCTTAGGACAGATTTAAGTTTTAATATAATTTCCATCCAAGTTATCTAGGGAAAGTTTTCCAGCCTTCAGAATGGGCTTACTCTCAGATGACCCTTTAGCATTCTTATATTGATAGAAAACCAGAAAGATTCACTCTGATTTCAAGGCTTGGTCCAAACAAGAAATTTAAGGTACAATGCATGGGACAGCAGCTATTTAAATTCCTTTTCCTAACAAAAGAAAATAGTGATATTGTATTAGAATAAAAGTAATAATGCCTTGAAAATAATATCCAAAATACGAATTGTTTTCATGCATTTAAGAGAATGCTTATTGCTAAAGCTTTTCTCCTTAACATTGTGGGTCACTATCAACACTGTCATACAAAAACATGCAAAAGAATCTATATATGCCAAGTGAATTGAAAAATACATTATTTAAAATTAAAATAGACAGGGTATTTCTGGTTTAGAACTTGAGTATGTAACACATTCCCCCCTTGCTCCTTGCTTTGCATACTTTGTGTGTTTATATAGCACGCTATACTTTTGAAAAGGATAATGTCTACAAGCCGGTCCTGCCCCAAAGTGTAATATTAATACATCATTGCTACACTCGCCAGTCTCCATGACGGCTATTTCAGATTTCCCAAACTGAAAACTAAGATTGCAATCAGGAAAACTGATTCTTTATGACAAAAACTAAGGTTAGTGGATCTTCCCCTGGAGTTCAGTAAAGGCCTCACAATTTGGCTCCAATGTAACAACCAATCTGCTCTAACTTGTCAATTAAATTTTTCCTTTATATACTTTAAAACATTCTCTTTATGACCCACACCATGTAACACAACATTAGCTTATATAACATGTGGAAATAAGAGCAGCCATTAAACTATGTCACAAAAATGTATTAGATGGAAAGTTATTGTTTCAGTAACTGTCTGTGGATTGTAACTTTGCAAAACACCATTTTCGTGCTCTTTTATACTGGAAACAATATATCAGGCACACACAGGGGGATTATTGAGCATCTGGCAGAGTTCTTTTAAAAAAGGATAACCTCATCTATCTGGAAAACTGATTAATCGCCTCATGGATTTGGAGAAAAAGAGGTTGAGGGACAACCTCATCTCTCTCTACAGCTTCCTGAGAGGGAAAGGAGAGAAGGAAGTGCTGAGCTCTTCACCTTGCTATCCAGCGACAGGACGTGTGGGAATGGTTCAAAGCTGCTTCAGTGGAGGTTTAGACTGGACATTAGGAAGCATTTATTTACCAAGAGGGTGTTTAAACACTGGAACAGGCTTCCTAGAGAGGTGGTCAAAGCCCCAAGCCTGTCACTGTTTAAGAGGCATTTGGGCAATGCCCTTAATAACATGCTTTAATTTCTGGTCAGCCCCAAAAGTAGTCAGACAACTGGACTCACTGATTGTTGTAGGTCCCTTCCAACTGAAATAATCTATTCTACTCTGTCCTGTTCTATCTTTCAGCCAATAAAAAAACCCCTCCAACTCAAATGAGTATTACACTCTAGTAACTGGCTGTAGTACTTGAATTATCACACCTGAAAGATTACATGTAACTTTATATTCATTTCAGCCAGCCTTAAACAATAAAGCTGAAAGGGGGAGAAAGACAACTACTCTGATTATTACAAAGTGTTCTGCTTTCTGCATTCCTAACACAACACCACAACCTAAAGTCCAATAGCTCTTTTAAGCATTGTATATTTCCATTATAAAAGATATGAACATGTTCTCTCACTTCAATTCTGCATGGCTATTGAAAATTTTGGCCTCCCAAGAAAAGAGTAAATCCATTTCATTGGAGTAAATTTCCCAGCACATTTAAGAATGTGACTGCCACTTACATTAATAAACCACCTGTATCTGACATTCTTTTAATCTGCCCAAAATAAGTTTCTAATCTATTTTCATGTACAGTGAAAATTCAGTCACAGTGAGGCACGAACCTATTATGTGGGAACACATCCATATACTCTCACTCACTACATCTCCCTTTGATCTAAGTGAAAGTTGCTACTGACTGAGAAATAACAACATAATTATTCATTGTTAAATCTTTAGGTTTAGATTTCAGATACCAGCATAAAACAGATGACAGAAAGCACTCCATCTTCCCAAGCGATATGCTGGTTAAGGAGATTTTTGAACAAAGATACTTCAACCAGAACAGAAGATTTGGAAAAGACTGTCTTAAGGTCTCTCTACGTGATGTAATTATTTGTGATAGTAATCTCTTTCATGAACTGGTCAAGCTCCTCCTAAGAACTAGTTGTGCTTTTTCCTCCCAACTAAAAGGCTGTTCCAGAATGTCATTTGTCTGATGATTACAAAGCATGTTCTGATTTCCAGCCTCACTATACTCTCTGAAAGTTTATCTATATTTATTCCTTAGCTTAAACAGTTGTTCCTTCTTAGTGTTGATCTTCCTGACATATTTATAGAGTACAATAACCTTCTCATTCATTCCCATTTGTTAGTCTAAACAAGCCAAGACTTTTAGTGTTCCCTTGCTAGAGAGGATGAATTAAGGATTGAAAGCTGATTATTAGACAGACAGAAACTATCTTCAGTGCTCTGGCTGGCATACTGGAGAACAGTGCTGTACATTACTCTCTTTCCCATCTCAGCAAAGGAGCCTCAAGCAGAAATGTACCCAGCTATGACAAGTTTCTGAGTCAGAATGCCTCTTCTTTTCTTAAGAGTATGACACATATTGTCCATTATACAATGTTGTACCATATGGGAAAACCTCACCTTTATAAAATTACATTACCTTCATGGAATTGAACAGATGTTTTAATCAATTAATAATATGGGTCAAAAAATATTGAGAAAAATGGGCATGAACAGGCATTAATAACACACACATTTTTAGAAATAAAAGGTAATTTTTAAAGGTACACGTTAAAAGAAGTAATTATCACATGAATTCTTCCATAAATTAATAAATAGAAAATGAGTTCCAGTATTTCCCAATAGGGAATGTGATAGTGCCAAAGAAGAGAAGAGGTGATGTGAACATGTCAAGACCAGCAAGACAAGAAGAGTGGGTTTTGAGGAAGAAAGCAAAGATGCCTGAAGTACAAGAAATGTTTTGCCACTCTAGACATAAAAGGTAGCAGAAAGAAACAAATACAGACAAGTCTGTGAGGGTGAGACATAGAAACAATGCAAGAGTACAATGGAAGCAGTAGAGGTCAGAAATAACAATGCAAGGAACAGTGTAATTTGCTTTAAAAAGGGCCTGAGGAGATGGAATTTTGTCCAAAATGTAAGATGGGGCAAATAAATCGATATAGCAAATAACTGTAATTGTTTTTGAGCACCTGCTGAGCTTTAAAATTAGCTTGCGTTCACCACTGAACAAAAAGAAACATCACCTTGTTAGGGAAGAAGAGATCAGACAAGGTTAACTCATTTATTTTATCTGCCTGACATGCTTTCTGAATCCATCACAGAAACAGTTAATGATCTGCCTTTAGAAACCTCCAAACAGCCACAGAGATGTCAGTGGAGCCAGATTTCGCCCTTATTGCTGGTCTGCAAGTCTTCTGACAAAATGTTCTTCAGAAGGTACTGATTAATCCAAACTAAACCGTTTCCCAGGAACATACCAAATTTGATGGAACTTGGAAAAGGTCTGTGATAAAAGAGGAACTAAGATTATAAGGGGAAGGCAACTCTCAGAGAAGCCATTCACAGCAACCTATAGTCCAGCAGTGACAGAAGTCACCAGTTAGTGACTTCAGTTAGTCCCCATCCACACACACCTTTATGACTACATCTATAGGTAGATCCAGCCCTCTGGCTCTGAGGCCAGCCAGCACAACAAAGCTTGCATCCACATGGCTGAAGTCCCTTACACACCAGATTACTTTCTTGAAAACTCCATCTTATAAATGTGTCTCAGTGTTTGTTGCAAAAATCAAACAGAAGAAAAAAAATTGTCAGTTCAGGAATTATTTTTTCCCCCATTTCAAGCAGTTTCATAGAATCATAAAATTGTTTCCAGCTCAAACTTTATCCATCTGAATTCAGTCCTTAAGCCTTTTCCTTAAAAGTATTCCAACTACGTGAACCATTTAAGAAATGGTTATTTGCCAATACAAGTTTCATTCAGAGAATCCTATAAATTACTTCCTCTTTCCAGATCTGCCTGCTTTCAGTTGTTTATTTACTCTGCATTATGAACTTCACTTTTTAAAGTAATTTATAATAAAACCAGCAAAATTTATTTTATCCATATTAAAAAAACTGAAGATTTTCAGGCTTGAGAAAAGAATGTCAATGAGGAGGTAACAGTTATCACCTATTTGAAAGGTACTGAAGGAATGTGGGTAAGGAATTGTTCTCCCCTGTCCACAGGAGGGACAAGATCTAATGTGTTTACAGAGGAAAGAGCCTTTAGGTCAGACACAAGAAAAACCTTCCAGGTTAAGCACTGAACTCAAATGCTATGTTTCCATTGCTGCATATTTTAGTAAAAAGGTTAGGCAGCATCGGTTGGGAGGATATACTGGGTACAGGTTATCCTGCCTGCAGGCAGAGAGGTAGGCTGAGCTGAGCTCTGGAGGTCACTCACCACACTTTCTGCTATGGTAAATTCTACCCATTCAAGAGTGGTATTTATATACATAGCAAGTGAAGCAGATAGTGGTCATGCAGACCTATTAATTTTTCATGACAATGAGAGATATGGAAATATCTCAGGGATCAATGTTTTCTTACTCCAGAACCAGTGATGAATGTCTCTCTTGCAAGATTCTTTTCTCTAGGGGCAGTAATAGAAAACCCTATTGACCTTTCTACATATTCCTTTTTAGGACATCCAGCCCTGAGAATTCCTCATTTTCAATGACCCCAAGACCACAGCTCCTTATCATTTTCTTCTCCTTTAGAAAAGTCTGCAACAGCATTACATACTGTCCTGTTCTTAGCTGGGAAAAGTTACTTTAAATGCTAATAACTTAACCTCCAAATATGGATTAGAGAAGTTTTATTCTTTTTAGTCTTTAAAGCAATAAACTGGAGTTATTTTTAAGTAAAATAAGCATTTGAATTACTTTTTAAATTGTGATACCCCAACTATAAAGACTGCCATAAATTATATATTTTTCAAGGCAGTGAGTATGATACAGTGTTATCTACATCTTCTCATTACTTTTAATAACAATATGTCAAACACTTTGACTAAGTGCAACAGGAGACGTATCAAACAATTTAATCTATCTGGGCTGTGATCCTTTTGTGTTCAAATCAGTACAAAAACATAGCATCAGTTCATCCCCTGCAGTTGAGTAATTAGAGAATGGACAAAGAGACTTTGCAACAGAAGCAAAAGCAATGCAAGTTTGAAGAAGTAACCTACATCTAAAATTACATCTCCGTTAACTCATTTTAACACTGAAAGCAAAATAAAACTGCTGTGGATTGCTTTAGAGAATGCACCTTCGGAAGTTGTGCCATTCAGCTGTAACTCCAAGACATATTGTTTGGAAGGCAAAGTCAAATATCAAACCACAGAACAGATTCGGGCATAAATCATTCAAATATAAAAGCTATCCCGTGAGTTAACAAACACACACATCTGGTGTAGAGACAAGAGTTAGTCTGGAAATCCTTTAGTAGAAAGCGTTTGGCTTCCTAGCAGTCTTGATGTTTTATTACAGAAGAGATAAACAGGAAGTTTTTATTAGGAAAAGAAACATCTTGTACATGTTTCCCTGAGGAAGTCAGTCTGACCTAACAGCTGCTGTGTCCGATCTATCTCCAGGTGCCTGCTTCTAAAAGTCAGTTCTTTGGGTGCTGAGCATGCCAAGCACAGCACCATCATGCACAAAGGATAAGCAATGTTAGGGCACATTTACTACCTTTGCACAGACCCTTCCTGCTTATGTACCCCAGGAAAACAATTGCTTACCAAATAAGGGATTAGCAAAAGACAACGGAGATGACAACACATCACCTATCATTGCTTTCTTTTCATCACTAGTGAGTAAACTGAAAACCATATCCCCATCGACAGTAAAATTTTGACAACTACAGTCACAACTGGTGAGGTAATTAAACGCAAAGGTACGCTTTGGTATGCTTTGCTTCAAAGGCATCATTTCTTTTTAAGCACCAGAAGCACAGGAGATTGCCAATTATTACTGCTTGAAGCACCCTGTCCTTCTGCATTAGACAACGCTGAAAGGAGAGTTCTCCTTGGACATACCTCTCACTACATATTTTGAAAGTCAGAAATCCCTACTGGCCAACACCTTTCAGTTCACTGCCTCAGGAGATGTTACGTACTGTAAAAGCATAATGGCTGGTGACAGAACCCCTCAGCATTGCTTCACGTCCCTCCCCCTGGAACAATTTGGCTCATGGTATTTCCCTGAATGGATTGCTTCCTGTTTGTAGCAGCTGAGTATCCCCAAAAGAAAATGACATTTTACACCTCATATGTTTTCACCAGTCACGGAAATATGAGCTGCAAAGGAAAATAACATGAATACCAAAAATTACATGAGACAGGCGGCCCACTGAAATGTCAGGATCAGTCAGCATTACAGCATGGTCTGTGAGATCTGCTTCTGTCCATCAGCTCTGGCATTAGAGCTCCATCACTTCTCTTTTCATAATAATAAACAGTTCAGCATTTTTTCCCCCAGATTAATCAAGTTCCACTGTGAATGCTATCTATGTTTCTGGAACAACTTCCATTTTTTAAAACACCCTTGGCTGCACACTCATTCTGTGATTACCAGGATATTTCACAATAAAATAAGAGAAAGGCTGTTAACACTGAAGACCAGTATACAGGTCGACTGTGGGGAACCAGCTCTCCCTGTAATTCAAGTGCAGCTGTTGAGAATAATACACAAATGGTTGTGGTTTTTATCTGGAATATGTTAAGTCTGAACTTTTTCCCAATTTCATTCCAAACGTTATGGATTCATTTCTTGTTATTTGCTGTGCTCTTTGCAATTTCTGACAGAAAAATGATGTATTCGAAATTGAATGTCTCATGTATTTTGTAGATTATGATTGTGCTGCTCTGACCTTTCAGCATGTTGTAATTTCATTTACTACTATGGCTATTTAGGTTCTTTTTTTCTGTCGCAGGCTCCCTAAAATGCAGGTATGAAACAAAATTGGCCAGTGAAACTAGTGTAACTAAAAATGTTTAAAATTAAATTTCAAAGTAAAATAAATAAAGATCACTACACAAGAGGCTCCTTGTGCTGAAATGTTGATGTTTCATCACAGCACTGAAGTCGATGATGAACACAGTGACTGGTACCAGGTGATTCTATTCATCTGGCAAAACTCGTAATGACAATGGTACGTGAAACACAACTAACACATTTCAGCTACAATGCTTAAGCACTGTCATAATTCACTTTGAACTACTGAAATGGCATTAGGAAGAGTCACAACTTCGTCTCTTTTTGGAGCTTAGGATATTTCCCTATTTCAAATGACTCAAAATTGAATCTTTTCCTTAGTCCGTCTAAATATATCTACTTATGAAAACTAAGAGAAGTTGAAGATACATGAGTATAGATCTGTGCTTTGGGACTTGAGCTTTAGGTTGCTGTTATTTTTAAAACAGAGTCCTCATTAAAAACAACATCGTTTATATTCCTGGAGTCTCGGCTTTGCCCGTCATTCCCATTGAATAAATAATGTACTTGATGTACAAGAAACAAGTACTTGATCTTCTGACAAACACCTGGGTTATACTAACTCTACTGGGTTTCTTAAGACAATAAGATGGCCACAGTTTGTTAGAGATACAGTATGCCTGCCACATATACAGTTATTTCTTGGTAGCTTTCTCTTTGCTTATTCAATAAAATTATTCATTTTTTATAAAGTTACTTTGGGAATTCTTGGAACTAGTTGCAAATTTGTGTAGATGTACCCTACAGTAAAAAAGGGTTCTTGGAGTCATCTAATTCATATGCTTAATGAGGCTGTGGTAAATAAAGAAGGTGAGAGGAAAGCAGCTCGATTTTTTACATTTGGCAAACTGTTTTTCATGTTTGTGGTTTTGTGGGGTTTGGGTCTGGTTTGTTGTTGTTGTTTTTTTAACATTTAACTGAAACTTTTCAGAACATGCCAGCACTTAGAAAATTTACCCAAAAGTATGGCATAGGTTTTGGTCCCTGCATGACTAATTCTTCTGTGCTAATGCAGGCTGTCCCACAGGCAGATCATAGGGTTGCCTTGGGCACAGATGTGAAGAATTTCACTGAAGAAGGATCTGTTTGGGATTCAGTGTTTTGTTGTGTGTTTTTGTTTGTTTGTAGGTTTTGTTTGTTTTGTGCTTGGGGACGTTTTTTTAGAAAATAGCAAACCAAGGATTTTATGTAATCAAACTGTTATCACATAGTAAGATCATTGAAAGATTCTATTTACTTCATTTAATTAATAATCCAAAGCAGTACTTAGTGTTAGTTGAAACATATCATCATATATAAGTCAAGAAAATACACCTCAGTCACGTATCTCCTAAAACAGCTTCAAGGCCCATTCTGAACATAAAGAGAAGTGGTGAAGGATGAACTGTCTTCATGAGTTCTGCTGGGATCAAGTAGAAACATAGCGCTGGAAATTCAGCTCAGTATACGCATTCTGTGGAAAGGAAAGAGATCCCACCCTTGCTAGTGAAGAAATTTACCTTACTAGAGAGAAACCTGCTTCACTGTTATTAGGGGTATAATGAACATATTGAGAATTAAAGCCTCTTTCATATTACAGGGGGAGGAAGAGACAGATAAAGGAGAGAGTAAAACATTAACGGGGGAAGAGGAGATGGGACATTCACAGAATATCTGTGGGGAAAACATAGGGAGAGAGTAAGGAAGAAAAAAACAAAACAACACACACACACACAAGGTTGAGAACAACACGTGGAGGAGCGAGAAGAAATCAGCACAAAGGCAGAGTCCATTAAAGATATAATTACTTAGCAAAAGAAGCTCAACGACAGCATGAGTAACAGAATGATAGAAAGAATGAGCCATGTAATATGAAAGTAGAAATAAGCTTGGAAAAAAACCTAAAAGAACGGGCACCAAGCTGGCCACTTGGGCTACGAAGTGCCCGCAGGCAGCTCTGCTGGTGTGCAGGGAGATCAGTGAGGGATGCAGTTGGTACCAACTCTCTTCGTAGCATCTGTCAGCATGCTACCCAAGGCACAAACCAACCAAAACCAGTTGTACTTCTAGTCCATTGTATTCATTAGCTAAAATACTAATGTGAGGTCTTTATTATTTATGCTGTGAACAAGTTGATGTCTCTATATTTGAGCTCATTTCTAGCACCTAGTGCAGAGCTGGGACCCTGGTTCTGTCAGGAGCCAGCAAAACTTTTACCACAACTGCAATGAGGACAGAATATCAATGAGGTAACCACATAGTGCAGAGTTTTTACCTCTAGATGCAGAGCAGAGGAGAATGGTATGACTCCTTTTACTTAGAATTTCAGCATATTTCTTCTGTGAACCAAATATTTTTTTGTAGCTCTTCTGAGACCAATATATCTTCTCAAGAGCAGCCTAAATGCTATACTAGGGCTTACACAAAATATGTTTAAATTACAATAAATGCTACCTCATGTTTTATACCTGCTGTGCTCTGTGCTGCCCACTTATATTCACACCAAGTAACTTCAGGTTATCTCATTTCTCTTCTAATAACCAGATCCTGCTTTCAAAGGGTCAGTCATAACGATGAACTAACCCCCAGGAGCACTTCTGCGAGCAGCTCTGGTGCTTGCACCGAGACATCGGTCTGGCTGTTCACCTCCAATCTAACTAATCTAACTTTTAAGGACATGCTCAAAGCAATGTTAAAAAACTACATACTAATTTCCTCACAGACACTAAGCACCTTTGATGTAAATTACCTCAACTGTAGTCACAAGAATTCACTAGTTCTGAAAAACAAAAATGTTGAGCTTCTTATTAGCTAATGAGTAACACATTAATGTATTAAGGTGGTAGAGCCAGGTTTTACTGTTCTCCATAAAATCAGAAGCAGATTTAATTGGGCTACGCTGGCCGTCAAGGACCCAAATTCCACTCACTAATGTGACTGTGACACATGAGCTGGACACAGATATTAAAATCTGATGTATAAAACTGGTGAGAGGTTTGGGTGTTCTGCACATTGATTTGCTGAACTAGAAAACCAGGCTGTTTTATGGTTTGGTTGTAGGGTTTTTTGTGTGGGGTTTTTTTGGTTGGTTGTTTTTTATTTTGGTTTTTGAAGAAACACAGAACACCACAACAATTTGCTTTCTGAGTTACCAAGGAAAAGTCTTGAAAAAAAGCCCTCTGAAAAAATGTAAAGGAAACAGTGGGTAGACATCTCTCCCAAGAACTCGATAAAACCCTAGACAGTTTTTCTTTGAAGCCATATGGACAAAGGAAATTGGCTATTCCTGTGGAAAAAAGTGTTCCAGAAATAAAAGAATGAACTTTCATTCACCACACAAGGTCAAGTTCCCACATTATCTAATGAAACAACAATTCAAGGCAAAGAGCAACATTTAAAATTGCTTTGCTAATTTTTATCCAAAGTAATCTAAGTGGAAAAGGAAGCATCAGTCAGTAAATAGACCATGTATTTGCCAAGCTACGTGGAAAATAAGCAAACAGAAAAGTAATATTACATATTTTTGAACTATATCAGCTCAGAAAAGCAGTAACATGTTTCGCACTGCCATTGGTAACATATGACACTGGTGAGCACAGCACATTCCTGAAAATGACTGCAAACTATCAGAACAAAATAGTTGGAAAGTTATAATGCTTCAAAATACCCTGATAGACTCCCCCTGCTATACCAGAAGTTATACACTTCACATGGTGTTGAGATATCTTGATAATTCACATATCAGTGCTCATGTTACAATTTCTGTAATAATTTTGTCACATTATCTATGGGGATATAATTGCCAAAAATCTGTGCAACACTGTGACATTAGAAACACTGAAAATTAAAAGAAACCACCTCTTTTGTACCTTCCTAAAAAACAGTAATGTACACTAGAATCCGAGTGCCCTTAACCATTGTTGCTGGCAGAGGAAATGACAGTAATCCCTCCTCAGTGCAATACAGACACAGATGACGGGCAATAGGTCATTGGTACAGAGGAAGGGGCAACATCTTTGGTTAACCGTAATTATCAGTTCCCTATTTCCAAGGTGACAGAGGGAAGAGCTGGACAGAACCGTTCCTTCTTCCACTTTCCCCTCGATAGTGCATTATCTCTGAGAAGGCGGACTTCAGGTCTAAAGAATTACAATATATCTCTGTAGTTGTCATTGTGCATTTTTTTCCCCATAAGAAGATAATGACAGGCGGTGCATACAACACTGTTTTAAGGTCATGAAGATACAGCTCATGAGCCAGCATTTTGAGTAGAATTTAGTAATAAGTTCACCGCTGTTACAGAAAGTAATTCAGGCTTACTGGGACTCTGCCAATGAAACTGTTGGATTTGTTCCTGCCTGTGTCTGGATTTACTTCCCACAAAATACTACACATGGCTGCAGAGGGAATCATAGCCTCAGAGCAGAGAGAAAGTGGTGGTGGAAAGTGGGATAAGATAATGACAAGTTCTTGCAATCACTGAAATGTGTGAAGATGCTGATGGGTTCTGATAGCACAAGTTAACTTCTACTGTCAAAAGACTTTCCCTTTCAACTCAAGGAAAAAGGTCAAGTAAGATTTAAGAGTCCAAATAAGTGACAAAACGATTAAGAGGTGGCAATTCACAGCAGATACAGTGCATGTACTGTGTAAGGATGTTTATATCCAAGTTTTATCTCAGCACATGACTGAAGAGATAGCAACCAAAAAGGAAAAACAACAAAACCCCTTTGTCCTAGTGAACTCATACATGACTTTGTAAATAAATAAATAAAATTTCATGTCCTCTCCACAATTTCTTGGGTTTGCCAAAGGAAGCACATGGGGCCTCATTAGGCTAGGTATGTCTAAAAGCACATACTTTTAATAAACATACATTTGCAGGTCAACACATGTTAATTTTTTTCTGCATGATGAAATACTGAGCTTACAGATGCAGCTAATGAACTTTCAAAATCTGCACTCCTTTGTTCTTCTTTGGAAGACCACTTTAAAGTGAGCCTCAAAAGCTCGACTTAACTCCCCCTTCCAGGACAAGATTACTATCCATCAAGGTTAACAAGTTTCTTTCAAACTTGAAAGTCATCTTGTATCCAAGTGCTCATGTAATAATACTGTTATCAATACAATTCTTCTTGTTTTGTTTTTAAAACAGGGCTTGAAAACAAAGTGCTTCTGATTTTGTAGGGTTGCAGATCACAAAGGAAAGCTGTTCAAGTTTCAGCACACAGGTTTGCCTGTAAACATCATGACTTAAAACATTCTAATTATTCCATTCCCTCACCCCTCTTGAGCAAAGAGACTACTAGGAAGAAAAAGTTAACAAAACATCATCCAGAACTAACAGGAGAAGGCATTACAATGTCCCTTTCTATTATGAGGCCAACAGTGACTGCCTAAAGCTCAAATCTGTTTTCCACATGAAAATGAAACAACAGTCACATCATTTTGTCTCTACTGTTGCTGCAGTTCTACTCATCCTTCTCAAGCTTGCTCCTGGCTTTACCTAAACTACCTCCCTAGTAAAATAAATTTATCTATAAGCAGTCTCAACAGCAGAACAGAGCTGGTTATTTGAGGTTGAACTTGATGGACAGCAGCACATGGAAAATAAGGATATAAGCACAACTGAAAATGTCTTCTCCCACAGAGTCCTGTAGTGATATTTCTCAAAAGGGAGGGGCTACTAATTCATGTCTCTGCACAGATTTAGACTAAGACTGATTCTTTAAAAAGAATGTAGGACATCAGTTTGCAAACAGCCTAAACACAGGCTTCTCAAAGCGCAGATTTGGTATTCAGACTGCATCTCCACAAGCTGGCCCAGAAGAGGTCCCTGTTTTTCTATGGTGCACTGTCATCTGTTAAAGGAGAGACTGTTCAATCCTGTGGAACTTTGAGACTGATATTATTGTGTAACCTCACTAGCATGATACTGAGCAAAATCCATTAACTACATCACCCAAAGCAAGCAGTCTCATGAAACAGGAGAGCTCTGAGTACACAGGGATACTAACAGGAAAGGTTCCTGCACTGCTTTATCTCTGGTACCCTTTCAGCTCTTTCAGACAGCTCTCTCCCAGTCTCAGGCTTTGAGAAAGTCCCATGTCCCAAAGCAGGCAGTGACAACCTCTGAGAATCAGCCTGGGCCCCACACTGTACACACGCTACACCTGCATCACCACCAGTACATGATTCACACCCCTGGGTCTGAGTTGTGTCATTCATTCCACACCAACTTCTGATACTTCATAAACTGGCAAGCCTGTCTGGTTATGCATGTAACTCAAATTCACAAGGTCAAACAAATCACTAATTAAAGACCAGTTCTCCACAAAGCAGCCTGTTAAAAATCTTAGCTTTTGATTTGATTAAAGCACCTTCAGCCTGAAACTAAATTGCATGCATTTTCAGACTTCTAACTTCAGACTACTCTTTCCCCTCATACATACCTGAAGGATAATTTTATCTTGCAAGCACAATTCTTTGCATACTTCTCAGTTCCCACCTTCTCTAGGAAACTCATTCACCCACTATGATTACAAGGAAAAGTGCATTTTGAAGTGAGCTAGTGTATTTTTCCAGGAAACAAACAATGCATAGGAAAACAACTGTTGGGCATTAGGTTGCTATAGAAACTATTGGAAGAACTAAGTTCATCAGTTGTTACACTCCCTTACCACCAGGGGCTTTGTGGTATATAAAGGAAAAATGGCATCTGTACAGAACACAGAACATCCCCAATATCATTCCCAGCTGATCCTGACCTTAGCTCATCACCTGTACAAATTTAATGGGCATTTCCTATGGGAAGTCACCATCCATTACATTTGCTCAAGTTTGGCTGTCCTCAAGAGCCAGCTTACACACATTATGTCCATAAACTAAATATTGTTTAAATTAAGCTTCTAACATTCAAAAAATACTAATTTCTTTTTCCTTTTATTGATCATTCACTGGGCTTCAACTGCCTGAGAACTGGGTCATATTTTCCAAATACCAAAGCAAAACAAACTAGTAGTTATACCACTCCTAACTACTGCTGATCACAACTTTTCATTGCAGACCTGCTCTGATCCTCTTATGTATAAAGAATAATATTTTTATACCATAAGAAAAGCTCTAGAGTAGGTAATCTATTCGATTTTGCATTACTACAGAGAGCTATAGTTAAGATTGCTGCTAAACCTAAATTATCCTAAAAATATAAAACCTGGATAAAGCCTGTGCAGAATGGAACCTCCCAGAGATTTTTGTGTACAGTAACACTACAGGGTGCCTATGCAATCCATGAGTGACCCAGGGAGAGCTCAAGAGCTGTCACACTGTGAGACAGCTGCAGCAGCAGGACAGTAATTTGGTTTATGGATGGGACAGAATCAGCCCCAAATAAGAGCAGGTTTCATAACAAAAGCTTCACCACAAATTACAGTTCAGTTCAAACTTTTGTGATTCTGTAGGCTGTAAGTTTCACTTCTCTGGAAAATATAAAGCACATTAAATCTCTGTTAAAGACTTCTGAACAGCAAGTGATCTGTACACTCTTTAGTTGTTTACTTCAGTCTTCTTAATTTGCAATCTTAATTAATTTTTGAGCAATTTTTATCATAATGTCTCAATAAGATGATATTAAACTGTATGTGGTATATAAACTGTATGGGTTATTGCCAATGACATTATAAAGGGTATGTGGAGCATTTCATGAAATACTCTAATCTACACTGTAATGGTTCTGCTGCAGCTTTGTAAACATCGCAGTGTTATTGAAAGGACATAAAGCACCACAGCTGAGAATGTCAGATGTTCAACCACTCCAGTCACATTTAATGATATTATAATGTATCCACAGTTTTCCTGTATGGTAGTTCAGCAACTCATCTAGTAATTTACCCTCCCCATCCTGTACTATTTGCTTGCAGTAGTCAAGTCTGATAAAGCTAAATAACTTAATCTATTCTGCTGAACTCCAGAACTAAAAGATAGTGTTGTATTTAGGAAGGGAAAAAAAAAAACAAACAAAAAACTAGGAAAAAAAAAAAAAAAACACGACAACCATACCAAAAAAAAAAGAGAAAAAACAAACCACAAAACACCAACAGACACACCACACAAACAACTCCACAATGTTCTGTTACATTGCTTTATTTCTTGCTCATACTTTTGCCCTCTTTCTTCCCAAATCTGTAATGTCTCAGTGATGATAAAAAGCCAGAGTGTATGTTCCAACCTCCAGGGGTTTTTTTTTGTCCTGGTATATTGAAAAGTTTTGTTTCATCTACTATTGGCCACATGATAATGCAATAAGGCAATTTTAAGAGGCATTAAACTAGTTTACAGTACAAATCAATTTTGAGCCCAGGTATTTGTATTCACCCTCTTATTTTGTAAATCCTTGATACCAAACTGTCTTGCTTGCTTCTATACAATTACTTGTGAAGGAAGAGTTTTTAGCCTGAACAAAGTGAACAGAATGAGATGATCTGAGAGTTCTTTTGAACTCACAGTAGTATATTCATAAAGGACTCAAACGAGTCCATATGAGGTTTTCTTTCCTGATTGGTTGTGGGGTTGTCTCTGAGCGATGCTGTTAAAACAGGTTTCACATTATCAATATACCCTGACAGTATGGACAGGAAAAGAGGAAAAAAGAAATTTTGTTGTTATTTGAAATAGCAAATTAAATTAGGACACAAGAAGATTAAAAGAAGAATATTCAGAACAGCCTGATAAAAACCCTCATTAAATAATTCATGAAGATTTATGAGGAGAGCTTTCTGGGATACTTCTTTTCTCCGCAGCCCTATGCATACATAAGCTCATGCAACAATATTATATAATAATATTTGAAAAGAAATCTCATTGTTTGAAAATTAGAATTAGTCACCTTCTAATGCATAGAGTACTATGTTTCTACTATAACAGAGATCAGTATCTAGATGATGTTGAACAACACACTGTATTAGACAGAGATTGACAGCCAATAATAAGGATAAAAGAGTTACTAGAATATTTAAGCAACTATAAAAACATGATTCCTTAAAAAAATAATTGAAACAGATGGGAAAAACAGAAAAAAGAACTCCTGTTTAGTGTAGATAAACACACTTTGTTTCATTTTTCAGTTTACTTTCCCTTCATATAATAAGCCTATTTTGCTTGGCAGGCAGATTCTTTGTCATATTTTTCCTTTGCTTTTGACTGACATATACACAATTAGAGTTATGGACATGTTAATTAATTTAGTGATTGAACATTATGACTGAACAGTATTCGTTAAACGGGAGAACAAAATTCAATCAAGACTAAACATGTTTATACAAGTCAACTTTGTTTCAAAAGCGTGGGGTTATTTTAATAAGAAATTGGTTTAGATGTATAACTGTAGCATTATTCAAATAATTTTAAAAGTAACACAGCTCAAAGGAAAATGCCATTTTCTACACCAGCAGAGCATGTAATAGTTTGTCATTACAAGCGAAGTTTAACTTACATAAAAGTTCACTGCAGTTCCTTGCAAACTTTGTTCTAGAAAAAATGGATCGCACTTTAGCCCAACACAACATACTGACATCTCTGCTTGTTGCTACCTATTTTTGGATGTTTATTTTAGAGGAATAAAAGTTACTTTTTCTTTCCATTGGATGTTTCTTACTTGTAGAGGCCTGTGTTGGCTGTAAATATTGCACTTTATTCACCTGTCCACTTAAAACAGCCACTCAAAAAGTCCAAAATGCACTTTGATATGCAGTTCACAGCACACAGCTACTTGAAACAGTATCTTCAGAATTCACTTACCTTGGAAGAGTTCTGACGCATTTTTGTTAATACAGTAGGGAGAAATGCATTGAACCGTGACTTATTTTATATACCTGACACAGCATATACTCTGTAATATTTAAATGACTATTGGTGATTAGAAGCATATTTGAGGTGAACCCTGTATTGATATCCTGATGCCTACCATCACATCAACAAACATTTTTGTCAGCTAAAATCCTTGGCAAGACCCCTCTGGGAGCTAACAGCACATACCTTTCCTAACAAGTACAAAACTGTAACTTCTGATCTTCAATAAGCAATTAGAAGATTTAGAGACCAATTGCATTTCTGATTAATATTTAAATGAACTAGCTCTTCTAATAACACTGGATGTTAGGGGATGTTAGGTGCCTTATGCTTCTTTGAAAATAAATCCTGCCTTCTTCATCAGAACACTAATTGGAAATACATTCTTTTCAGTTCATTGTATCCCTGAAAATATGCTGAGAACAGAATAATAGTACAGAGCATGTTGTGTAGCACCACACATACTTTCAACAGAAAAATAAAGCATATCACTTAAAGTCCATTTCTGTAAACCCTTATATTTGAATCAACAGTTTCAGAGTTATTCTACAATGTAACTAGTCACAGTTGCTATAGATAATTTATTTTAACCTCTTTCCATACCTGCCATTCGAGAGCTGTTTTTTTCTTCTGGGCTTATACAGAAATCACACACTTCCTCCAGTACCTCGATCTTTTGAGATGCTATCCCACTCTCCGAGGTTCTTTCAGATGAATAAGCTGGAAAGGGTATTCAAGAAGAAAAATATTTTTTATAACTGGCATTTTCAGACATATCAGCACTGCCTGTCCCTCTAGAATGGGACTCCTACTTTAATTAGTGTCTAGAAGTTAAGATCTACTCATCTTGACTACCTCTGCATTCAGTAGGTACCCACTTCTGGAGGGTGACCAATCTATAAGGCACGTACCCACAAATGCTGATAAATCCAGGTGTCCCTCAGCACCAAGTACAGACAATTACGTTAATTCTCAAAAATTTATAATTTTAATCTAAAGTAGGTAAAGCAGATCCCATTTGTAACAGCAGTCAGGAAATTCTTCAGTTTCCATAACTTTCAGTAAACTGCTGCTTTATGCATGCAATTCTCAAACGAAATGCATTCATTTAAATTGTCGTAGTATTTGCATAGGATTAATATAAAGCTTGTTAAAGCTGCTTAAGCACAAAACTAATATTTCATAATTAGTATGAGTTACAAGCACAACAACATAGCTCAGTGAACACATAGCAGGATTTTAGATGGCAGTAACCCCAGTCACCCACATCTACCCCACTGGCACCTAAACTGCACATCCAAAGCTGGGCTGACTTCAGGTGCCTTCTGCAAACAAACCAGGAAAGGTTCTTTAGTGCTGGCTGGTAAGACATTTCATACTCAAACCCTTTCTCCAAGCGTACTTCCCACTTAATGCCATGTTACTATGGCACTAAGCAATATGTTTTCAAATTTCCTGATGATAATTACACTTCACACTGTACCATTTGAAGCCATTCCCTTGGGAGCTATGAAGCATAATGTGCACCACGTATCAGTAACTCAGGAAGCCACGTGCTAATGCCAGAGCCTTGGGCACTAAGAGTACTAAATATTTTAATTAAAACAAAACAACACAACACACAAAAAAAACAACCCACAACAAACCAAAACTATGACCTTGGAGAGGCTGATAACATGCTTTTTAGTGGAAAGCATCCCGACTAGAACAACTCAAGGAACAAGAAGAAAACAAAGTATCAAGTAACACCACACTGCAAGAAATAAACATTATCAGAAAAAGGAAGGACATATATCCCAAAACCTAATGCAGATATAATATGCATAAAGGAAAAATTTGGGCAGATAGGAAAGAAAAAATGGCAAATTAGTTGTAACAGGCCATGTCTGCACCACCCAGCTGGTTGAGCATTAAAATAAACCACTAGCCAGCCTATAGAATGAAAAATGTTGGTGACTTCTATCTTCAGCATTTCTTTTTTACCAAATTAACAACCAAGTTTCATTTTTATAGTTCAGTATAGTATTGAATAAGGACAGGGAGTAACTTATATGTAATGTACCCCAATGTATCATGCTCCAATCTATAAATGATAAATTTTAAATGCCTACTATACATATAAGGGGTTTTTTTTGTAATACACAAGTGAATTTAAATCATGGCAGTAATTCATTGGTCAGATAATGAACTTATTAGTCATGCACAAAATATATATCACCCAACAGTTTCCTAATTAATGCTACTGATCTATAAATAAGTTAGAAGATTTATAAAGTATAACATTGAGTCAGTAACAGAAGCTTCTGGAAAGCGAGTTAGAAGAGAGCAATTTCCATTCAGACACCTTTCTTTTATTTCTCACATTTTTCCAGCTAATAGAATGAGAAACCACTGTAATTTCTCACATACTATAGTAACAGTAAAACCTGAAAATGAACACAAACACTTCACCAACACTGTGAGCAATTGAAGTAGGTATGTCCAGTGCTACCTCACCATGAAGAAAACAAAAATCTTCCTCTCTCAGTTGTTCCTAGATCAAAGATACCACCAGCTTTCTTGCAGTCTTCATGGTCACCATTTTTCTGAATAAATTTATATTCTAAACACTTTCACTCTAAACAAAGCACCTGAATTGTAATCCCAGAAACAAACACTTCATCATATTTTGTTGAATAGTTCCCTACCTTCTTTGTTTCTGAGCAGCTCCCTGCTTAAGCACCTTTCCTCTGACCTTCTCCTTTGTTTTGGAGCTCCACAGCACACCCAGGTGTGCCCAATGCCACAGGTGTCCCTCATGGGCAGCACTGATTGCACCCCACCCTGGAAGGGCCAGCTGGGCTCAGGCACCTCAGCTGCACAACAGCAAGACATTTTGCAGCACAGACCTGCAGCGGTCTGAAGCAAAATATTTGGACAGTTAAACAAAATACTTTATTTCGTTTCGCTCAACATAAAACTCCTTAAGCAACTGAGTAAACTAAAAAATTAAATTTTAAATGCCTGAAGACGCAAAAGTTTCTGACGCTGTTGGCACTGATACATGGCTTTTAACACCTAGAGAGAAGTGAAAGCTGCAAAACAAAGATGGTGAATATTCATTCAGAGTTTGTGGTAGAGCCCTACATTTTTGCTAACCAGGAAAAGAAAAAAATCACAGTACTTCACCTGTCATTCTGCTTCTGTCTTCTGAAGAAGACAGCTCAAGGGCAAGGTTGCTCATTAACACCGTATTTATAAGGGGAAAAACCCACAGTACATCATGGTGTTTGCTGGAGGCAGTGGTATGGCTGTAATTGCTGAAAGCTGGGCAGCAGTAGCTGTGTTGTGTGCTCGTGCCAAATCCTGAAGCTAAAGTTTGTGTCGTGCTTCTTGGATGGACATAATGCATCTGTCCTACCGCAAATACTTTACAGTGGACAAAAGTAGCAATGTAAACAGGCCCAGAGGCATTAGAGCTGATAGGGTTCTGCAAAATTGCCACAAGCAGAGAATCACTTTTGCTACTCTTTTTTTATAAGCAGCTGCTGTAAGGAACTGAGATGCAGGAGTGCACAATATGGTATGCTGAATTGCAAATAGTTATTTGAAAATAGGGACACAGTTCTTAATTTTTTCTTCTGATCATGGTTAATTTCTTCTTGATTTTACCTCCAGGAAGGTAACCTGGTTAGAAACAGTGCTTTTAATCTTTCTCAATAATTTTTATCCTTTTACTATCCTGATTGTTTTAATCCTTGGTTTTATTGTTACAGTTTTCTGACCGTATCAAACCAACTATAAGAATGCCTGAAGTTATTTGAATTTTATAGTGGAACTATCAAACACATAAAGGCATTCTGGGAAATGTTCCTGAAGCTGATCTTTTGTAAGGTCTAAAGCTTTTTGTCATCTTGAAGAATTCATTACTTGCCCGGAAAGATATAAACCAATTATCTGCAGGGCCAGACATTGTGACTCAAATAGAATCTGTGTCAAGAAAAAAGTGAAACAGGTCAGCAACATGAAGGTTGCCTAGTTGCACTCACATTTGAAAAAATAGAGAGAGAGAGAAAGACATTTATATGCTTAAGCACCTTTTGCAGAGGTACTTGACTTCTATGTACACGTTAGCAAAGTCTCCAAAGACATATAAATATTCATTAGAAAACTACAGAAGTAATGCTTAATTGAAAGAGGAAAAGTTGAAACAAGAAATTAAGTCGATCTGAAAGGGTTATAATACACAGAAATTTTAAATATGGACTTTAAAACATAAGATATTATTTTAAATTATTATATGGATCATATTTATGATTCAGACAGTAGTCTCTGGTTACACAATGAACTGAGTGGAGTATGGACTTTGGAAAAAACCCTTATGTATTTGTCATGTCAGTTCCTAGCTAGTCACTAAATGTCTAACTGATGGAAACAAATGTGCATTACAAAAGGAACGGACTAATGAAGGAAGAAGCACTTTTTTATGGAGATTCATTACTTCACTTGTTCAAAATAATGTCTGGCTGGAATCTTTTATGTGCTGTTAGTTGCTAACTCTTCATCAAGACACTAAATCTAAGCAAGGTCGAAATGCTTTGCTTAGCAAGTACAAGAGAATACAAGTGCTCGAGGTAGATTTGGTCCTCAACTAGACTGCTCTAACTCTCTAGGAAAGACTATAACAAACCTGAGCTAGGAAGCACTGGCTTTTAAAATCCAAGGCTGAAGAAGACCGTCTCAGACTGAAATTTTGAGAATTAAATGCTAGCTGGGGTAAAAATTAAAACCTAGGTTCTGATATGAAAAATGACGTTACAGAAATTAGTGTTAACATAGATTTATTTTCAAAGAAGCATAAGGTACCTAACATCCAGTGTAATTCCATGCAAGGAGGAGGAGGGCACTTAATTCCTTCACCATTTCTCAAAAAAATCTTAGCTACACCATGAGAGTGCAGCTTGCAGACCAGGAGATGCGCCAGGGCTGAGCTACACAGACCAGTTCAGGAAGGACCACCAATCTCTCTCTAGGGGTTGGAGGTTGCATTAAATCAAAACCAGAGTCATTAGTTCTGCCAGTTGTGTTTCAAGGAGTGCATGAATCAAAAGCAATCTAAAAGTAGTCAGTAATACATTATTTCTAGGAGAAAAGCAGCAGCCATAAGCAACAGATTACTTTTTCAAAGTGACTTTAATGACAATCTTCTGGCTGAAGAAGACATCCAGGTTTTAAAATGCAGTCTTAAAGAGAACATTATCCCTAACCTGAAGTACCACTATTGCAAGTCTTACAGCTTTAGAAATTTTGCTTTATGGGTATTATGGCTGGATAAGTAACCAGAATCCTATCCTCACTGTTCAAGGTATAACAGTCAGAGGGAGGGAAAGATGAGGAATAATTTTCTTAGTTAATTTGTACAAGAAATTCATGGACCTCTTTTTCACAGCAGTCTTCACAACAAAGCAGGATTATTTAGAGCAGTTGGGTAGTTAAGCATTGTAAGTGGTTATTTGAAAACCTTCCATTTACTTCTTAATAACTAGACAAAGCAGAAAGCTTGATACAAAAGAAACTACTAAAATGGAAATAGATTAATTATTTGTCCCTGGTTAAGGTAACTGGATGTTAAAATGAGAAATTTTGGTATTTTAAAGATTCATCATTAAAAAGTGCATTAAATTTGATTCCTGATCAGCAATCCACTTTTAACATAACATCTACCCAAATTTAGAGCGTTTGTGCCACTGAGCACTTGTAAATATGTCCAGCAATGTGAACTGAAGATTTTGCATGAGTTGATTCAGCATGCAAGAGAGGGGGTAGACTATACAGCCACTAAAGGAGTTAACATATAACAAAACAAAGATAGACAGAGAAACTAATCAAAACTGAATGATACAGACAGTGAAATATAAAATAAAACCATAACGAATACGTGATCAAAACATTAGTCAAATGAGACTGGAGCTATAGGGGTTAAAGAGAACAACCTTCAAGAAGAAAAAAAGAGTGATTATCATAAAACATTGCTATGTCTGGCAAAGATAATTGAAACTACATAGTGTAAATCTAAACAATGATAAATTGAAAAAGAAAATAAATACCCTAATCCAAAGAGATACAGAACAAATGGAACAGAAAAAGAAATTGCAAAAGAAACTGTGTAAATTAAGAAAGTAATAATGACAAATGGCAAGGCAAAAAAGACAGAAAACTCCCTGAGGAAATGGCTCAAGGGAGCAAGCTTTTCAGTTATAAGGAAAATCAAAAGTAATCTTGCAAAAGTTTTTTTTTTTTAAAAAAAAAGGTGGATAAACTATCCTGTAGAGCATTTTCCACACCTCTTCTTCATTGCTAATTTAGTCAGACACAGAAAAAAAAAAAAGTTAATTGCATCACATTGTGTTTGGAATGTGATCTGATTAGACAGTGTGAAACAACAGGATGAAGCCATTAAAAACACATAAATCAAGGAAAAATACATATTGCATTTGACAAGCTGAGCCCATGGAGCCAAACTCTGGGCATGTGACAATGGTGCAACCTTTTGTGATCTTCATCCATCTGATACCTGAAGACAAGGTCTTCCCAGCACTTCTGTGATGCTCATCCTTCTCATATACAAGCTGTAAACTGCATTTCAAATAAAAGCATTTGGTTGATAATGTAGACCATTATGCCACAAACAGCTGTGATTGCACTCACGTGAATTTGAGCAGCTAGCAGAGATCAAAGCAAGATAAGCTTATTGCAAGAAACTAAAAAGATTTGGCAAAGAGCTAGGAATACGTAATTACAAGGCCAGTGAAAGCTGAAATCTTCAAATACAGATCATCAAAGGGCATGCTGATTAATTTTTTTATAAGGTTACTTTCAAAGATCAAAATGTTTTTCTTTCAGTCCTTTCTTGAAATTTAGACTGTAGTATCATCAGAAAATTAATTTTAAAATTGGGTAGCTGAAATAAAGAATTTTCCATCCTCTGACATCTGTTTCATTGCTGCCATTTGACATCTGGACCTTCCATTTTCTAATGTAATCATTCAGAACAGTTTTGTTCTCTTTCAAATGTTTAACTTACAGTTTTATTATCTTGACAGATTCAACAGTCTTCAAGCTTCCCCTTCCAAGAGGAAATATTAACAGAAAAGTAGTTCTGTAATTAGCAGAATCAAGAAGTCTGCTGCCCCTCTCATACACAAAAATGCTAAGGGGAGAAAGTGGGTTAAGCTGTAGTAGCCAGTAACTCATGAATGGGAGAAAAGTATAGGAAATACAGTAAACTTTACTGAGCTAAATTAGCCCTTTCTGCTTCCAAAGCTCATCAAAATAAAATGTTTTAAAATACTATGATTTTAAGAGGTAGAGATTGTATTTTGTTTAGTAACTATCAAGAGATATGTCTAACCTTTTAGAAGTTCACGTTTATGACAACGTTGCATCTACTTTCTTCTTAGAATTGATCTGTCAGTGCCAACTGTCATTAAGGGCAGCTTAAAGTTCCTAGAGGTCAAATCCAGCTCTTCTCTGGTTGCATTGGACACACAATTACTCCAGTGTTACACGCTCTGGAGGAACAAACAAGGTGGCATTTAAGGAGGAAGGGCAGCTGACTTGTCAGCCCTTTCCTCTCGCTAAATCCGTGCCTCACACAGGCACCAGGTAGGCCAGGAGACTCACCTAAACTCTTCGGCTGATGGGGGTTTTATTGTTTCTCTATTGACCTGTAAAAATACCTGTTTGTCACATCTGAGAACAAACACTTGAATGCCTAAGAGATTACTGGATTTTTATTTGATAAAAATAAATAATCCGACTTTTCAGAAAGCTAGAGAATGAAATAAATATTCTGGTTTGCACACTGCAACGAATGCAGATGAGCATCCCCATCAAGCTAAGCAACTCTGCTAATTATCTTGAGCACTGAAGGATCATGGAACAACCATTCTCCACGAAGCTTTTGCAGTCCCAAGAATTTACCTCTTATTTTCCATCTGTGAAGTCAAGCAAATATTCCCATGGCAAAACAATACGAGGAAAAGGTTCCATAAACTTGTAGCCACTTCATGGCCATTCAGCTGGCTGTTGCTGAAAAGAGCCAGCCCCATATTAGCAAGCCAGCTGTCCACAGATCAAGAGGAAGAGACTGCATACAGCCAACGTTTCATGGCCTTTGCAAGCTCAGTTGTGCAAAGGAAATCAGATTTGTTTTCTGTTGAGTTAAAGAACTATGATATACTCCCAAGACTGGGTACATTTGGTCTAAGCAGTTTACAAATGTTTATGACTTTCCACAGTATGGGGGATATTGCACATTTCATGACAAACACATCATTTTAGAGGAACAAATCAATACACAAATGCAATAGCATTAAAAGTGATAAAGCCATTCCAGATAGTCAATTTGATATACAGCTAGTGAAAAACAGTTCCATGCAACATTAAAACTAGTGAAATTACACTGGATTTGCCCTGCTATAATTGGGATGACAGTATAGCCTGCTTTACATTAAAGATAGTTCTAAAGCTGGAAGCATAAGCTAAGTGCAGATCTTATATTGAATTGATCACATCAAGTCAGAACTGCACATCAGTGGAAAACATGGAAGTGAAGCTGGGAACAAAACATGACCGAGGGTGAAAAGGTATGGACATATCATGCAAATACGGCACTTCCAGGTCTAAAAAGGTATCTTTTGTAATTCAAGTGAAAATTCTTAAAATCAAAAAGTTTGAACCAGAAGTCATTATAAAAGGTTTCAGAAGAGCAGTAACATGCATCAGCTTTTCAAGCAAGTAATATCTACAGCAGTGGCATTTTGCATTAATTGAAATATTTTAACTGGTGTCTCTGGCAGATCATATAGGAGAAAACTGCATTTTTCAAGTGCAGAAGTAATAAAACTATAAATCTCAATATATCTTAGAGGCACAGAGACAATCAGCAATTAAGAATAAGGTTTAAAGGGCTTTCAGTTATACAAGGAAGTTATTGCACATTTTACTGGGAAGATGGCAGAGATCTGTCAAAAAATTTGAAAAAGAATGTACAAGAGGTGGGAACCGGGCCACAAATTGGAATGGCTGCTATATGGCCTGCTATATAATGGCAACCAAGCTTCATTTGGTAGAATTAGGTTTGGAATATGAATCTTTTTCTCATTAGACAACAATAAGCATAAACTCTAAGCCAATGGTTCTTATAATATAGAGAAGAAAGTACAGGACGAAATAACTAACAGTTAACTATTTCATTGAACGTAGATCAGCAAACTGTACACAGTTCCTGAGGCAGACACTGAACTTGGGATCCTGTCTCTTATATTGCTCATTATTCTTGATTGATGCAGGCAGCACATGATCATAAAAATGGATGTGGGCCTGCAATTGCATTCTGGAAACAATTCTATAGGCATTATTCCAGCACTGGTAAAGTATGCTATCAAATTTATTCCTGTTTCCACCTGTGCACAGATGTAATGATGGCTCCGCCACTTTGCCTACCTACCCTTTCTTCCCTTGGAAAAGGACAACCCAGAGAAACTTTAAGAGCCCGCCATTCCTTTTACAAATATGCTTGCATCTTAAAATTATTCAGAAAGTTTCTTGTGCTAAAAAAAAAGTCACTCATAGCTTTTAAACTGCTCACTCACAGCATTATGTAACTGTCCTACCTGTGCAACCTAACACACATAACAAGAAATGACATCTCTTTGAAGGACTTTGTCTTATTGTTATGAAATCACTTTTCTATTCTTGACATATGCACATCTAAGTTAACTTTCCTATTATATTTCTATGAACACCATTTTGACTAAATAAAAATTTTAGTTAAAAACAGAAAAAAAGCATTTATTCAAATACTAAACCTGTCACTATTTTTCATCACTTCAAATGCATAGTTTTAGTCTGAATGTCTCAATTCTTCCTACTATCGAACAATGTAATACTAACACATTAAAAAATTACATACAGAACAAGCGTTTAAACAAAGGTACACAAACAGGAGCTAGAAGCATACAGATAGACTGTGATGCCTTTGGGCACTATATCCCATCCTTCTAGCTCTCAGTTCAGAATGTGCACCATTTTATAAAGAAGATCACAAAATGTCCAAGTCTGGAAGCCCAGACTTCAAAGGCATAAAGGAGAAGAGAAATTCCAAAGTGGAGGAGAAAGTTTGTTACAGAAGGTTGTGTCCAACTGATGACTCAGCTCTTGAGTAACTGTAATACCACACAGCATGAAAAAAACTACTTGCATATTTTCAACAGCTGGAACACTTCCAGGGAGACAAAATTCATAAATACGCACTCATGAGCTGGTTGAGATGATTATGTAAAGGAGCCAAAATTAAAAAGCATAATTGATTTCAATTTTTTTCTTATAAATGAAATAAACCACAATGTAGCCTACTGTGACGATGAACTACATTAGATCTGTCAGAATCTTTCTGGAGGTCAACAATCTTTGAGTTTATAATCAGCACAAACAGAAGTATTCATGAATTTGGGTAAAAATCATCACCCCCAAAACTGTTTCTTCCTAAATTTCTACCAGAGAACTCAAGTGTGAATGAAATATTGTCTCAGACAGAAAAGGAATGCCTAAATGAGGGTTATCACTGACATCTGCAAAAAATAAATTCATATGGGAAGTCAGATAGGAAAATTGCAGATCCCTTCCATTTTCTTCAGGCACACAGCTTGGAGGGAGAGGACAGCTTCATGCAAAAGTAGGATCCAGCTTTCTGAGGAAGGTAATAGGTAACTAGACCTACAGAGACTTGTATTAATAACTGAGGATCAGCTCACAGGTGGACTGAATGAAAACATCCTTGATACGCTCTGTCTCAAAGTACCACCACCTACTGACAGCTGGTGAGAAACGATGGTGTCAAGTGTGTTACTGCCACGTCTCTGTTGAAGCAGAATTATGCAATCTGTCACAAAAACTGTAAGAACTTGTCAGAAAGGTTAATGTAAGCATCCAATTTTTTAACTTCTAAAAAGGTTTTAAAGATTTGGGGGGGAAAAAAAAAAAGATGACCATACTTACCATTTTTTCCCTCTTAAAATAGAGAACTATGGGACCCAAATAGCAGGGGAACTGCATGGCTCATCGGCAGCTGATAGATGGTATCTAGTTATTAAAGCAGGTTTAAGGCTAGCTGTAGAGTTTATTGAATACCAGTCGTGAAAATAAATTATTCAATGAAGTATAGAAAAATTCATCAATCATTTATATGATTAATATTTTGCAGCTATTTAGCCAGCTGTACTGGATATGGTATCATTCAGCTGAAGGTCAGTAGTATGAATCTGTACCAGGCCACCAGTGTCAGAAGACTATTAGGCCTTGATAACCATATGAACACCTTTCTCTAGTTCTGATAAGAATGACACAGAAAAGGTTCAAGCACAATCCTGAATAAAATGTGGTAGAGAACTTGAATACTATGGAATTTTAACCAGCTCTGGTGATTGCCTTTTGATATAAAATAGAAATGTGTGTTTTACAAAAGAAAATTGTAAAATAATTAAATCTTGATAAAAATAAGTTTGAGGGGAAAAAGAAAATTTTTTTAGTAGATTAGTTTAAAAATTTCAGGCTCTGAACATTTCCAAAATTCTTTCAGAAATTTGTACAAATACTTATATTTTTAATTTTAAAATACTCAGCAAGGTTCATTTATAGGTACTTTACAGCTTGCTACTACTTGTCTGAATATTCAAAATCAGGGGGTAGTTGAAAAACACCACTTTTATTTCATAGGAAACCAATATATCTTTTTAAGAATTGCTTTACATTTTAGAGTATTTACTGAGAATAATGAGTTAAAAAAAGTCCTATCTGTAAGTCAGAGAGCCAAAAGCATTCAGAACTCCTGACTGGAGCAATTATTCTTATTGCAGAAGAGCACTGAGGCATGTGTACGAGTGCAAGCAAAGTCACACTGAAGTTCATGGAATTCATGCACATATTGAAGTGCTTTGCTGATGTGGTGCCAGAGAAAACAATACCTACACAGTGTTATCTTGTCATTCTAATTATTTACTTAGGACTGCATAACCAAAGGATGTAAATCTTCACTAAATCTTTAATTCAGTCCTAAACCAAAACTTGTTAATTTCTAAGCCCTCCTTCAAATGGCTCCTAAACCTGCAGAATTCTTCACATATACTTATGTATATACAAACAATAGGGGTGTAACTATGAATGTTTGTACGTGTGCATATTTATGTGAGAGCTCTCAAGTGCCTACATAAGCCTGGATTTTGTTGGGTTTTTTTCTTACTGTGGTCAGTATCGAGTGACACATAAACTAAGAATTTCTGTTACTATCTCAACCTTTAGTTTTCCTTAAAGCACATTTAGCATGCAGTACACTGATAAAAATGATAGAACAATGAAGGTGACTGTCTTCTTACTTTTTAAATCCTATGAGAAACAAATTCTTTTCCCTCCTATATTAAATATGTGTGGCCAAGTTTGTAGACAGTCCAGATTTATCAGAGTTTCTGTGCACATGGTGCTCACACACATGCTGATTTCTCAAGCAGAAATGAGACGCTCCTGGATTAGGGAACCCTCCTGAGCTCTTGTGGAACCAGTCCTAAATTCAGTTATATCTATAACAATTTTATGTCTCAATATAAGTCTGAAGGGAGTGGGTTGCACATACGCAAATAAAAGCTTGGAGGCCAAAGCACTGTATGTCAGATTTTAATGCACAAGGAAAGAAGAATAAGCACCTGCATCACTTGTTTGGGCAGACATTTTACAGCAGGGTTTTATTTAAAACAAATACCAGGCAAATATTTGTTTTCTTTTCTTTCCTTTCCTCTCTGCTTCTTTGTCTCAATCCCCACAGCAGACTTCTCCTTAGGCCTCGGAACTACTGCTCATTTTATCCAGAAAAGCACCTGCAATGTGACTCACCATACCTTGAACAGTGTTTTACCAGCTGCTCACACTTCAGGTTGGTACATAACTACCTCTGTTCTCCCAACCAAATGCTACCAGCTTTCTCCAGCAAACCAAACCAAACAGTGCCCCTACGACACATCAAGGTCCAATATTTCTTAACAACCTTTCCTCATATTTGTATGGGGTTTAGCTAGGTATGGGCACAGATACACATGCACAATACCATTCTCACAATGAGCCCAGTTGTTCAGTCAAGATCCCCAGCAATTTCAGAATTGCAAGGAAAATCAGACTTAGTGTCCATACTCTGTGTGACATAAAAAGTAATGGAAGAAGTCTCTCTGTAAGGCGCTTGCATCATGGAGTGAGACAGAATTTAGACACAGACAACAGTAAAATGTTTGTCTGCTACCTAGAACTTAAAAAAAAAAAAAACAAACACCACAAATAAACCTATAATAACCAAACAAAAAAAACCCACCAACCCACAACCACAAACCTAATAAATTAGATTACATCATTTAACTTACATTAATAGGGCCTTTTATTTAATAGTTCTGTGCAGCTGGTGAGAAACATCATGCAGTTTTAAAAGTGAGGACAGGTTCTTAAGAATGTATTTATCATCGTAGACACTCATGAGTCTGGAATCCAGAACATTCTGGTTCTTAGTTCAGTGCTTAATCCAACAGGTCACAATGAGAAAAATCCTGGCTCTTTTCAAACCAGTAACAAGTTGTGCCATTGATTTTCATGCAGTCAGGATTTCACCTTACCTCTTAGAACCAAGATTTTCTATTTTCACCTCTGAAAGGGATCTCAGCCTTTGCAGCAGATAAAATTCCCTGTGTTACACTTTTCCGAGAGTTCACTCTTGCTTCTTGATCAGCAGCTTATTTTCTAAAAAAATCTCAAGCTCTTGACTGCAGTAACTTGACTTGAAAACAAATAGTTTTTCCTCTCCTTTCCTATCTTCTGAATTCAGTAAATTCTGTCCTTCTTTATTTGCATTTACTGTAGTTCATCTATGTAAAAAATTATTTCTCTTCTCCTGTAATCTCCTAAATACAGATGAGCCCTCTTACTGTGGGCAATCTTACTATGTATGAAATTTACATTTCATATGTAAATGTTTGCTCATCCTCCCTTTCAAACAAGTCATTCAGTTTAGATATTCCCAAATGATTGCTTTTGAAAGAACTACCTTCAGGTACCTTCCTTCTTAAACTCCCATCAACTCCAGTTTTCAGTTTTAAGTAAACAAGGGGAATTAACGTCTGTACTGAATTTCTCATTTGGATGGTGATTATAATTGTGATAAAAGTTTAACATCTTATCAGTTGGCTGAAAGATGGTGTAAAGAAAATTAAATTACTTCATGGATCTGGTTTAAGCCTCACCATTTACTCTAAATGGCTCTAGACCTATGAAGGCTTAAAGTCACTTAGGGAAAAAAAAAAAGGAAGAAAGAAAAGAAAGCCATTAAATTTAATCTTTCCATTGTTAGCATTTTTCAAACATTTCACATGATTGCTTTTGAGTGTACCCAGCATGAACCAGCATAAACTCTATCAGTATTGCTCACCACTACAGAATCTGTTACCTTGAACTGCATTGAAGATGCTTTCTGCCACTTGAGCCCTCACACCAAGTCCCACACCACTCTTGTGCCCTATATTGTTGCAGGACTGTAAACAGAATAATAATTTCTAGAAAGACCTTTTTCTTACCAGTCCCTTTCTCAGAAACACTGCAAATGTCCTCAACAAAGAGAATAGCATTTTAGGACAAACAGACCAGCTTCAGGGAAAAGGAGTGGAAGACAGTACACATTGCTATTTAAAGCATGAACACCAAATACCATGTGGGACCATGTAAAAACCCAGAAAAGTGGCTGAATTCCCAAGTCAGTCAAGCTGTAAGAGGACCTAGATTCTTTCCTTAAAATGAACACTCCAGAGAAGACCAAAAGCTTTTAAATTCATAATAGACAGGTTTTAATACATGACCCACTAAAATACCTACTTTTTGAGAAGTGAAAACTCAAAGCAAGTAGGGAAGAGAGAACAAGTGAACTAGGGAGATTTATTCATTATTTCAGTTTCATATTCAAGATGGAGGGAAATGGTAGCTCAGAGGAGTTTGTTCTTTAATTAGTATAACTCTTTATTACTGGATTTTTCCCAGTACCAGAATACAGCCTTTTAAACCAGAGAGAAGGGGGAAAACGTACTGAGGGGAGAAAAATCCCCACCACTGAGGGAAGGGACACGTTTCACAAGTGGCATTAGTGGTGTCAGGTTGCCTTTGCTAACTCCACTCTTGCAAAGTATTGCTCAGCAGCCTCAGCGAGACTTTTACAAACTGGCTTATTTTGGTGCATAAGGGCATGAATAAATACCACATAATTGCCACATAAATACTTTATAAAGATAGGCTTCTTCTGGAACAGGTCTTCTGAAGCCAGAATACATGAATAAAATCCTTCCACATGTAATACTGTCTTCCTGCAGGCAAATTCCCTCCAGGTCAATTTGAGAATTATTTAATGAAAATTATCCAAATAAATAATGCAGGAATAAACTTATTGAAAAATTAAACTTTCTACACAACAGTTAAAGTCTAAACTAAATTAATTAAAACCTTACTGACAAGTAGTAGCATTACAATTATTTATGATTAGTTTGGTTAAAAGAATAAACTTGTTAAATGAATATGTGATTTGTACCAAATCAACTATGACTTACTGAAGTAATAGGCTTGCCCTTCCAATATCACATACAATACTGAAGATTATTAAACCTCTCATATTTTTCTACACTATTCATGAGCTTGCTAATCAGACGCAATTGATAATATGAAATATTTAATTGTGTAATGTTTTATTAATCACAGTTCATGAAATGTTAATAGCACATTTTTGCTAATACAATACGGGACTCTTGCTGAATCTAGCAGCTTCGTTTCTTGATGGATTTTGATGCTGCATATTTTGTCATGGTCACAGAGTATCAGAAGCAAAAAGGTAACACCGTGAGAGTTAAATGCACACTCACCAGCACCAGAAAAGTAAAATGCAGACTACAGTCTGGAAAATAGATAAAGGAGTATAATTTGCATCATAGCTCCCCTGGGATCTGCATAAGGACAAAATTATTGACTTTCTGGAACAAAGTGTCTAGCATTTAGTCCATTTTAATGACATGCAATTTTCAAGGAGTACACAGGGCTAATCTGCCGGATGGTTAAAACTTCAATTAACCAGCAACATCAGGTTATGTGTGGGATGACTGTGAATTACAATGCAAATCAGTAAGGTGTAGAAAAAAAAATTTCGTGCTTCTGCTTAAAGAAGCCCCAAGAGACTCCTGTGCTCCTCTCAATGCTGCGCTTCCTCCTCTCTCTTCACATGCTCACTTTTTTCTTCAAAACCAAGCAGTTTTGACCATCTTTGCTTTCCTCCAGGCCATTCTTTCTTGGATGGTACTTAAACTTTCATCCTGGCCTTCAAAACTCATATATTCACTTAAAAAACCCCACAAAAGGTGATCATTCTGAAGTTGTCTTTGGCCACAACCTTGGCTGTAGACCTCTCCACTGCTCTTGTCCTTCTGCCCTCAGGAGCACATTCAAGACAAGGGCTCTAGAGCAGAAGTTCTGCCAACCTCCACTTCTTATCTGTATTTTGAGAAAATTCAACAATTCTGGTTCCCCAGAGGTAGCAGCCAGAGGGTCTGACAAACAACCTGACTCTAGAGAATGAATTTCAGTCAAAATACAGAACCTAGGAGGGACTGTTAAGAAAAAGAGGTGGACTTGTCCAAACCAATATTTATCTATGGAAACACACTGAATTTCCTGCAGTCACAAGAAAAAATGCATATTGGGAAGGCATGATTACCTCTGGTTTTCCCAGGCAGAAATATGCTTTGTACTACTCATTAGCAGAGTTCAGGCACCTACAGGACTGTTGCTTTTTATACATGTAACAAATTCAACTATTTAAACAAGTGCTGGATTAATGGCAAGGACCCAGACAAACTGAGCACATCTTTTTTCACTCAGTAAACCTTCCCAACACTTCATGGGCTGCCATAGCTCTAAATGTCCAAGAAACAAAGCCTTCAGAATTCACAAAAAATGGCTGCACCACTAATCGCAATTCTTAGTAACTTCTTTGTTTTTTAAACAACCAGCCTATTTTCAACTGTTTAGAATGAAACTTGTTTGAGAATATGAAAAATTAACACAAAAATAACTTGGTATCACAAATGGCCATCCTCAATATCTTTATGTTTGTGTGTACGTTTTCATTTGTTTGCTTTTGTTGTTTGGTTTGGGTTGGCTTTGTGTGTGGTTTTGGTTTTTAGGATTCTTGATGGGGGGGGAGGGGTGCGGGTTTTTTGTGTTTTGTTGGTTTTCCCCCATAGTGAATATTAACAATATATACATGTAAATATACTTATGTATGGTGGTATAACAATTTTACAAACAAACTAGTCTTTAAGAACAATCCTGACCATTATGGTCTGAAAATGTCACATCTATTCTAGGTATTTATATGCACCATATTAATGAGGTATCTGGCTTCAGTCACATGCACACTCACTTCCCTAGCACTGTAATATTTTCCTCTTTAAAAGTGGAGATGTACTCATGAATAAACTAAACAATATTGACACAAAGTCTGGCAGAGCTGAGAAAATATCTCAAGTGTCCTGTGTACAATTATCTATTATTGTCAATATACATTAATTATTAACAGAACCATTTTCATCCTTGAAAGATATTTGATGAGATGCAACTGGCTTTCTGCAAGCCCAGACGATTATCAAATATTTTGTCTTCGCAAGACCAATCCATGTGCAAAATGAAGTAGTGAAAGCACAGTATGGGAGACTAGCAGGGAAGAGCTGAGGTCCCACGCTGAGAACTGTGTCTCATGGAAACAAACAAACAAAAAAAGCGAAAGAGTTGCAAATGTTTTCTAAATGATCACCTGGTGCACCAAATCTAGAATTAGAGTTGATAGATTTTTGGGATGATCCCTCAGCTCATATATTACTTCAGTCACTTCTGTTTACCACTTTCTAAATATTGCCAAACTATTACCCAGTAAATGGTAATTGCTCTGTATTTGTCTCATCATCATAAACATTTGTGACAAGAGATTTTGAGCTGACAAAACATACCACTCTTTTCCACAGTCCTAATCAGTAGTCTACCTGGTATAAATATCCATTCTGTCCTGTCACCATCAGCAAATATGCCAAAGAAGCTGAAATACTAGCTGCAATGGCTGCAGGAAAAACAGAGTACAGTAGTTCTTCCACTTCTTATTCCACAGAATCCCTCACATATTCCTTTGGCCAGGTTGCCACAAAAAACTATTATATTTCTAAATACAGCATTGCTCCATTCAGCTTTACATCATAAATTTAAATAACAGCTATATTTCTGGTTTTTCTTCCTAAGCCTTACAAACCTGATCAATGCACACTTTCCTCTCCTGAAGTCTGTAAGCGAGTTTGGGATTTTGGGTCATATTGAAATGTTTGCTCTATATTTTCCTTTGAAAAAGGTAGAATTATGCACTTCACCAAAATGGTCCATCCTACCTCATCTAATAAACCACAACTGTGACTAATTGCATTAGAGACGAAGATGATTAACATCCAAGGAAGGACATGACATGCTAAAATGGTATAAAACCTAAGTGTATGCAAGAATCCTCTTTGCATTGTTTTATTGTTCCTAAAAAAAAAAAAAAAAGGTTAAAATTGAATCTGAAGGAACTTGCCGATGTCCTTTTTAATATCTAAGCAAGCACTGATATTCCTAAAAATACTGCCTCAAGGGCTAATTTCTAGGATACTCTAAAAGATAAGGACAATTAACTAGCTATACCTTAAATTATACTTTGCTAAAGGCTGAGAGAAATCCTTCTCCTTACCTTGTACTCTCCTGGGAACATGTGAATTGAAACTGGAAACTCAGGATAAAAGAATCCTACACACTGAGCTAGAGGTTTTTCAGCTGTACTACACCCTCTTCTCAGATCGATGGGAAGTGCACCCATGATGTATAATACTTTATTCTTCCTAGAAAGTGGGTTCCAATTAATCTTAAAACATCCTAGCTGGTACTTAAGAATCCAAGAACCTGTGTTGGGTTCTTCCTCTGCACTCCAACACTTCAAATCTTTCTCCTCCAAACGAGGGTTGTTCCACTCCAACAGGCAAATGCTACAATTTCCCTTACGGCACAAGCTGTTTCAAGGGGCTGACTGATCTTACGTTGCCTTCTGGGGGCCAAGGTGTGCTTCTGTTCTCTTTGGAAAGGATCAGAAAACAACCACAGGTGCAGGAGGACATTCCACAAAACAGTTTCCAGAAACCCAGAGAAGATGAAGCCGTGCAATGCGTTGCATCTCTAAACTCCAGCGGGCTACACCAGCGGCTGGTTTCAAAACAAAAGGGAGCCCTTGGGAGGCCACCACCTGACAGATCCAGGTTTAGCAGGTGCTATAGTGCATCCCCTGCCCCTACACTTTGTAAGTCAACCCTGGGAAGTCATTTCTGCACCTTTGTTGTGAGTGTCTGTGCCCAGCGGCTGCTGTGAGGAGAGGCCCGGGGCGGGAGAAGCCGGTTCCAGCCAGTTGCAGCCGGTTCCGCAGCTGCCTCATGTGGAAGAGCCAGCGGCACCTCTGGGAAAATGCACTGGTGATAAGTTACATTAAATTTCCCAAGATCATAGAATAGTTAGGCTTGAAAGTGACCTTTAAAGGTCATGTAGTCCAACTTGTTTTGCTCATCATGGTGACTGGTTAGTGGTGTCGCCATCTTGTCCCACAGGATTTTCCCTCATTCTGTCCCTGTGCTGTGCTGAGGACGGGGAGGGAGGGAGCGGCTGGGGGGGCGCCTGGCAGCCCGCCGAGGGAAATGCACCACAGCTCACTTCGAAGAACAATAGTCAAGAAAATCATTAGTAACTCTGCTTTGTGGTGATGTTCTGTGTTAACGGAAAACAATATTTTACAATAAAAATGGAAGGAAAAATCTTAATTTCAGTTAAATCCAAAGGTCTCATCCCAGCAAATGAAAGCAGAATTTACCTAAGGAATGGACCTAGTTGTGTGTAATAATTTCACTACTTACAATACTTTCGCTACTTTCATTGATGTATTTGTCTCATCCCAGCAAATGAAAGCAGAATTTACTTAATGAATGGACCTAGTTGTGTGTAATAATTTCACTACTTATAATACTTCCGCTACTTTCATTGATGTATTTAAGCGGATAATAATTTAATACTTCAAATAAGTAAATAATAATACATTAATCAATGAGTCTGAAAAGTGTTACCTACTACTGTGCTGTTGAGATCCACCCGTACGCTATGTGTGAATGACCAGCTGTGCCTATAGCAGGCGATCAACCAGCCAGGGCCCGTCCAACGGGAGGAGGACTCTTCTCAGGACATAGAGAATAAGCAGCCTGGGTGATTAGAGGCCCTGTTGCCTCTCACCTCATCAACATTAAAGTGAAGAGTGAAAGTCATGAAAGTAATGGAATTAATACTAAAATTGTGATATACAAAAAGTACAATAGGTACTCATATTTTCTATTTTTTCTGCATTTTCTTAAAAAACAACTAAACCAAAACGTTTTATACATAATCCAAATAGTGACTACTGACTTTTTGTCCAAAATGAAATCATTCATTAATTTCTTACATATTATCTGTTCCAAATTAACTTTGGAACTGTTGATACGCTCCTAGAATATGGCCAACAGTGGTGTTCAGAGACATAATTGCTGGCTAAAGAAAAACAGGCAAAAAAAGAAAATAACTTGAAAACAAAAAATAGACTTGAGGAGACATAGGTATATAGAAACAAGTCATAGAAGATGTTGTGTTGAGGATTCTGGCGTTATTAAAGTTAACCCCCCCCAAAAAAAACACCCAAAACCCAAAACCATCAAAACAACTATGTGACTATGTGTGTATTAATGCCTCTATTAATGACCTGTACAACAACATGGCTTTTCTAGCAACAACCTCTTTGAAGTTACTTACATTTCACAATGCTTTGTAAAAGTCATAGAATGACACAATAAAAAAGTTATACTGCTCCTTTTACTGAAATCATCTTATTTAAAGGGAGCTCAGCTAGCTCTTTGTTGTGTGTAGAAATACCCTTGGGGCACTTAAAGGAACCAGAAAGATATAGATTTAAAGATGACTGACCAAATTCTTCTTGATTCCACCATCTCTTCCATCCTTGTCTTAAGCAACCTCAGGCTATCAGCTAGGAGCCAGCAACTCGATCATGCTTTTCTCCTCATTCCAGTCACAACAAACAGCCTAGAGAAGAAAAATTAAATATTTCACACCAGTGAGATGGCAAGGTGCATGGCAAGCCTTCCACTGTTTTATGCAGACTGGTCCTAGTAGTTCTCCTTCATAATCCCTCTTCTTCACAAGAAGCTTATCTGTCCCTGTCTCTTCTGTGAGCTGCTACTAATTCTGACTTCATGTCTGCTGTGGTCTGCAGGTGAGATCAGTTTAATATTTCAGTGCAAATCCCAGAAGCAATTGAAATAAACTTGGTACGAATCATCAGATGAATTTAATTTTTAATCAGGTAAGTGTACAAGGAATGGGAATACAGGAAGGTAACTCAGTTCTCTTTCACATGCTAAAAGTGTGCAATTTAGGCTCAAATGAACTACGATCCCAGGCACTTGGAAAAAGGTATTGAAAGAAGCTGCCTTTTATCACCACCATTATCTACAGTAATTTTGGAAAATTTTGCTGAAACAATGATAAAATATTAGGAAATTACAGGCATTATGTCAGAGGGACATAAGGCATTTTATTTCTTGAATATACTTTTATTTTAACACATTTGCAGAAATCCATGGCTCATTTGATATAGCCCAATTAACATGCATTTAAGGTGTTCTAGCTATAAAATGAAATGGATTCAATTCAGAAGTATTATAATAAACCTTTACCCAACAAGAACTTTGTAAAGAAAATATCTGAGCATTTCAAGTCAATGCCAATCTAGTAACTCATCTGTGGCAAACTTATCCCGTGATCAACAGTAAAATAGTGTTCTTGCTGCGGGGATGAACAGTAAGAGTAACTCTGAAGTTAAACTTCAGACAATTTCAAATAGGATATTATTTCTATGGTGCGATGGAAATTGAAGGCAAATACAACCACTGAGGAGAGTGTTTTTCACCCTTCCTGACAAACTGTGTCAGTAGGCAAATATTACAATAAAAATTTCAAGTCATACCCAAAATCTTGTTTATAGTATGCTAAATGCCTTTGATCAGCCACTATAATCCTTGTTCAAATGTTATAAAATGTTGTGAGAGTTAAAGATTCTTAGCTTTCTAGTGTATTTTCTGCATAATTCTTTTTCAATCTCTAGCTGTGAAAAAAATGTTACAAAGAGCAGACTGCAGGTGGAAGCCTGGTTTTTGATGATGACAAGTGAACACTGAGTTTGTTACAGCAGCTTATTTTATTATAGTAGTATTTTATTAACCATTTAAAAACATAGAGGATTAAAAAGAAGTTGGAATCAGTAGTAATTACTACTCAATGTACAAGAGAACTAGTCTTGGTCATGGCACTTGACGGCTTCCCTTTGTATTCCTTCCTTTGACTATGTCCCTGGAAGATTTCCGCAACTGAACAATCCCTTTCCTTACAAGGTCCTGTAAAAGAAGCTGCATTAGAGACAGTGCTGCTGCTTTCAGGAATCAGGAAATTTCTTTGTACTCTGCCTCACACAAGATGTTTACTGCACCTTGCACCTGCAATTGAGACTCCTGATGCTGCAGAACTCCATATGGAAATAAACCTCTGGGTACTTTGGTTGCAACAATCTACCTGTCACAGAGACACCTGTGTTTAGCACTTTCCTGTGCTAGGACTGCATGGGCTAGAGCTGCAAATCTGGTGAAGCAATGGAGCTCTAGAATAACTCCTGTTTCCACACACTTTTTTTCTCAGAAATGGGTCCAGTTCCCGCAGTGTTAAACAGAGAGTAGCACAGAAAATGTAAATATGGTAGTGATGCCCAGAGTAGATGAAAGTCCATAAAATTAGTCCCCTTGGCACTCATCCCAGATGGGAACAGCCACAGTGTCACAAACAGGAAAATTTTACTTTATAACTAACACATCTATCAAAAATTACACTGCCCATCAAACCATTTGATCTACTCAGGATACATTTAACCACAATCAACTGTGATTCACTATCTTAAAACCAGGAATTGACAGAAAATGTACTTGATTCAGTGGGGAATTATCTGGTAAGGGGATATAGCACACCAAATGGACTTAGCAGTAATCCAGGAGAGGTGCACAGTGCATTAACTCAGCATATAACTCTCTTACCAACAACACCAACTGTGTAAAATGCATTACACAACTAACTCCTTTCAATATGCCATGTCCTTTGTGCCCAGTTTGTTTTGTTCATTCTTGTGAAAAGTGCCAGACTGGAGATATTGGAATCCAAGTCCCTCTGTTATGAGCAGAACAGCAAAGAGCAACAGCAGCTCCTGTGTACAGCTGTGCTTCAGTCCAGCTCTGGAGTGGCTGCTTCCAGGGGTGGGAATAGCTTTTTATCCACCATACTAATTCATATCTAATTAAATATGACATTCTCATTACCACCTTATTTCTTATTAACTTGTTGCAATCACCTTGCTGCTACAACAGTGGTTACGACTAATGACCAAGATTTTTTGATATTTAGCACTGGAAACCATTTTATTCATACTGCAGAGACCAAGTAGCAGATATGAAAGAACTTCAGCTATTTCTAAACTGAGGCAAATTCAGGTCTATAATCTATGTGGAAAATCACTATCAGTATCTCAAGATGTCCAGGCCCCACAGGGGTGTAAGAACCATCATATGCCAGTAATTTTCTGAATTATTTTAACACCACATTTAAAACAGATTCTTCTTACATGTCTGCCTTAATTGAGCAGTCCCAGTGACTACTAAGTATTATTCCTCTGAAAGAGCTGATAGCTCATCACACAGCTAAGTTACTGCAATGCTTACTCTTTGAGAATCCATTGGAGTGGTTTAAGGCAGAAGGTTTGCAAGTGTCTCTGACCTCAGGTGAGGAGAATGACTCTTAAGCAAAACCAAATATATAGAAGATATGTAGAAGATGGAAAAAATAGTGAATGTCAGTTGTAAAGCTTGCCATGAAGTGATGCAAGGAGACATGTTTTATTTAAAAGATGCCATTTGCTAGAGTGCTTCTTTCTTATTGTCAGAGCTGGCAAGAATTTTAACAAGAGCTTCTTGAAAGAAATTAAGATTAAACAGGACATTGTACAGCTATAATTCATGAAGCCATGTAAATGGAAGAAACTGCCATAGCCTCAGCTTCAAGTATTTCAAATCCTATAATGTGAGCTTCTCAGCCAAATTATGATCTCAGTGTGGTCCAGGCTGCACACACTTCCTATGTGCATACACAATAATGTGCATGCAAATCACAGAAAAGTACTTGGACCTTCTTGTTTCAGTCTTTCGAGAATGGAACAAAATTGGTTATGTTTAGTTCACAAATGATTTTTTTACGACCCAGCGTGTATTTGATAGTTTAACAGTTTATTCACAGGAGAAATAGAAGCCTGTAAAACAGCAATACCTACAAAACATAGGTGCCTGTTTCTTACAATTTATTCTCAAATAATGCTTGTGGTTGTGATCAGCATTTCAGTCACAGCAGTGAATTCTAAGCACTTTATTCCAGTTTCACTCCCAGTTTGCCATAACAGATCCATGGAGTCAGTGGAGCAGCACAGGGGTAACCAAGGGAAGCATTTACTCGTTAGCAGTTAAGGCCATAGCCACAAGTGATTTTAAGTCCTACAGCATATCACAAATCATAATCATATTGCGCTGCTCATAGCACCTTCTTCTCCATTTTAATTTTCAGGAATAAATGAAGCAGTACCCATTCACAGTTCCCAGAGCACCTTCTTGAACACAGGCAGCTTTTCTAGCATACTTCTAAGGGTGCGAATTCCAGCTTCGTCTGCCCATTTGTCAGCTTCTCATGCACACATGCCTTCCTTTCAGCCAAGCTGCCACTTGCACAGACAACAACCTCTGAACTGACCGATTTTCAACAAGCCAGTCTATGGATTTCTTTCTGTTACAATGGCTTAGGAGAAAAAACAAACAAACAACCACCTCGCGCCCCCTACCCCCCACCAAATATACACGCACATAAAAACAAACACAAAAAAATCCCAAATTCCAAAATATAGTCTCTGAGGAGCTGAGGGGAAAAGGTAGCATTTAAATATAAAAATTAATGTAAATATTATCAAATACCATCCTTATTAGATGATGTTTTCTTGCTCTGCACAATGTGACTTGTCCCCAGGTATGAGCATTTGAGGGGACACTATCAGCCAGATTCTCATATGCAGTAAGGTTTTTTCATCCTATTCTGGCAGCGTAAAGAAACTTGAAGAATATTTATTTCAACTTTAAAACATCGACAACTGAGGAAGCTTTGATGCAGACGTGAATAAAGCCCTTTGCTTCTTATGTAATTGTGATAGTGTCAGTGATTGCATTTACAGGTGAGCCAGCCCATGCATGTCTGTATTATTCAACAAATGCGATTACAAAGGAAAACAAGAACTTTGCCTGGGAAAACACTGCATGCAAAAATCTCAGCACTTTGATCTTCTGCACATATCTCCCTAGCCATCAGGTACTCCACAGGACACAGATAACTCATCTAAAGGCTGTTGTCTTACCACTATTGGTTCACCCATTCTTTGCCCTGTCTGCTCACCTTTCATATAATAGGAGAAATAAATGCCAGACCTTTTTTTTCATAACTCTGCTGTCTTTGCTCATTTTCCTGCTCTTCTCCTTGGAAGTGCAGAGTGAGCACACTGAACTGAGCACATCCTGACAAAGAGATGGGATTATGTGCTTTTCCTTTACTTTGTCTGTGGGTGAGACACTCTAGCACAATTCACCAGACACTTCAGATAAGAATAGGCTGAGAAGCGAGAGAAGGAGATAAATGAAATGAAGAATAGAAGCTGGAGTATTACATTTCTGCTAGCATTAACATACTCCCAGTCTGACTGGATTTCACAGGGTAAAACCCTTGATCCACAGCAGTTTAGGATTTGACATTTCTGAAGTATGTATCTATTTTCCTTTAACTAATATAGTTTTTCTTTTTTAAATGACTAGACTCATTCTCAAACATGCAAATGGTGTTGTTTATGTTAAAAGTCAACCAGTACTTTACTGCATTAACTTGACAGATAAATTCTGGCTCAATTTCAAAAGTAATATTTTAGCAATAGCTTGGGATAACTGGTTCATCCACCTTTGAAGAAAAAATTAGACAAAATCACATTGTTTTGCTTATGTTGAAAAATTATTTTAATTTTCCACCACAATAATTTAGGCTTTGAAAGAAGGATTCAAATTCGGTATAGGAACTTTTCGTAAAGAAAATGCTTCGCATTTTTCTTCCAGAAAACTACTTCCACCTGACTAGCATATATTTTATTTAAAAAAACAAAATCTAAGAACTTGAACATAATAAGAAACCTGATATATAAATTCTTGGACAACTCCATTTTTATTCAGCAAGAATGGGCTTTGCCCACACACAAACTTCATTATACAATGAAAGAAGCTAAAATAATAAATTACTTTTTCTGTTCTCTTATCTGGTGATAGGAAAGACCTGCAGCCTGCTCCTGGGCACTGTGTCACCCTGGGAGACACAATGACATGGCAGGGAAAGGGCCAGGAGCCGGGGAAAGCCATCGGGGCATATATTGGTAGTCATAAGATGAAATCCTAGTGTTTTGAATATGTGGCACCAGATACAGGAGAAGAACTGGGTACTCAGCGTTGCAACTGAAGCCAAGGGAAGTTGTTTCCTACAATGCTAAGGAACAGGTGTTTTCAGCTCTGTGTTCTTTTAACTGATGTTAAAAATAATATACACTTTTGATTGTAATGTTTCCAGACATCAATTTCCCATTTGCATAACCAGAGTAATAATGGAATCTCCTGTCTTTGGAAAGAAAATCCTACAGGGTTTGTATCAAATGCAGATGCTAGGGCAGAGGTGTCGAACTCATTTTCACCAGGGGCCACATCAACCTCACAGTTGCCTTCAAAGGGCCAAATGTAATTTTTGGACTATATAAATGTAGGGGTAGTTACATTTATACAGTCCTAAAATTAACCGCAAGGCTGATGTGGCCGGCGGTAAAAATGAGTTTGACACTCCTGTGCTAGGGTATAGAGTGCCACAAAAAATGATTAGGACTTGAACATCCTCTGTTGAGAACAGATATTCTGCAGAAAAAACAGATACCGTATACATTCAGCTAATGCGGGAGTGTTGCACCACTAGTTCTAATGGAATTTATTACTGTGTGAAGTACTTTTAGTTAAAACGTGTCTGAAAGCAAAACCTAAACAGACCATGTTGGGAACCAGAGAAAGCCATTAGTCTTTGGCAGCCTTATTGTGGAAAATATTTTACACACATGGATAATGCTTTTTATATCTAACAAGAAGATTTCATAGAAATTATGGTTGGTTAATGTATCACATCAATCTGATCTCAGAAGAGTTTCAATGACCATTTCAGTCCTACTATGATAAGATGGAAAGTATAATACCTACATGACTTCAAAATCTAGGTAAGCTTAAAGAGATTTAGCCCTAGATTTATGACACAATTTAGGACATAGGAAAAAAAAAAAAAACCTTAGTTCTTCAAAATTTCTGATGAGTTGTCCCCTGTTTAATGTAGAAAATGCCCTGGAACTCACTGAAACCTTGGCAGACGTCTTCCTAGGAAAGTCATGCTTGCTCTCGTTCACTGCCTTCTTTCTGAAATCAATATTCCATCCCAGAAATTAACAATCTTTCATGCTCTAAGTACTAAGCCACTGAGTAAAAGACAACAACATAGCACCACATATCTTTAAGGGAAAAGCCTAAAATTCCTTTGGTGCATGAAGAAGCGAGAGTATTCGGAGCTGCGAAAATTAAATGAAGTGCAGGCGTCTCTGTCATGCTGAATAAAGCACACAGAAATAAGAAGAAAGGTAATGGTAATATGTATGTGGCATTCCCTACTGGTTAGTTTAAATATCTTCTTCCCTGTGTATATGTGACAAGAAGAGAGACAATATAGACAAGAAGGAATTTCCACAGAATGATGCTGCAAAGCAGAAAATGCCTCTAGTGATGACAGAGATGATAATCCTCAACCACCTGAAGGCAACCCACCCTGTCTGTGAGGATGTTCATTTTAAACGTTGCCTGTCCTTCATCTACACTTCTTACAGCTCTGTTACCCCCAAAGCAGAAGGCATGCAACTGCGTCAGAGCTGTTGCAGTTCTGATCCCTCTCATAGTCCGAGCATTCCTCTTCAGCCACATAAACCCAGGTGCCTTCTTTGGAAACTGGGTCTTTCCTATTGTATGTACAAAACCTTGTCAGCTTGTGGCTTACAAATTCATCAGCCAGTTTCCTTGAAACCCAACCACATCATAGGAGTCTTAAAAATATTCCATGCTAGACGCCAGAGAACCCACACAAAAGAAAGCTCTTAATGTACATCTTTACTCTGGCATAGACCTCAGTCAGGGCTTTGTTAACGTGACAGGCAGTCAGCTACAACGCACAAATCCAGAAGAAATGACGCTCCCTCCATTACAGCTCAAAAAAAGAAAAAATCCTCTTCAGCATTGATATGAATCTTCAGCTTTTGAACCTGCAGCAGAACCTTCAGTAGGACTCATAATTTTGCAGGGTTCTTGGTGGCCACAGTGATTGAAATCTGAGCTGTGCAAATCATATAGATGGGCTGCTACTCACACGCAGGCTACTCCATCCTCAGAGCCAACGACACTGCTCATGCCCATGACACCAGGATTGCAGTGTCAGCCCTAATTCTAACTGTCTGGGAAGCTAGCGAGTTCCTTTAATGGTTTTAAACTCAAGTAATAACTAATTATGAAATAATTCAATTTAAAAGAGAAGATATTTCCACTTGAGGAAGAAATTCAAAATATTAATTCCCAGATGATGTTATCTGCATAATTTCAATGCATTCAACAGAACTACAGCATTTTAAAATAAGACAAATGCTAGACTCAAAATGCAGCCCTTTACTTTGATTAACTACCTGGCAAGCACTTCATTCATGCTCGATTTATACAGAGTAAAAAATCCTTGCCATTCTCCAGTATTAGCTGAAGCTTTACCCTCTTAATTATTTAAGGTAGTAAAATGAGGTGGTCACTGACCTGGTTGAATAATGAGAAAGGCAGTCACTGAGCTTTAGATTATACTTCAAGCAAGCTAAATTGACAATTTTTTTGTGAAGATACAGCTCCAGTAATTTATTCAACACTGCCACCTGTATTTCTCATAAAGAAAATGCATTTCTTCACACTAAAACACGAAACAGTAGTGAGAGATAGGTAAAGCCTAATCTTTTGCTTAAATTTGCATCAGGGAGTATAAAGCATAATATTTTACCAATAGTGTTAACTTTCCGATTGGAGATTCTTACCTTCTCCTTTGCAATACTGCAACTTCTGCACACTTCTGCCTTTTTGGAAGGATTGTCATTAGAAGCCATGACTATATTAAACAATTCACCTCAAAATCACTCCCAGAAGATAAAAGCAAAACCTCCAAGAGTAGCTGGGTAGACGGAAACTATAGTTGAAGTATGAAGGAACTATAGTTGAAGTATGTAAGCCTTATGTACAAGTCCTTTGGTGCACTTTACTATAGATTTTTATTACAGAAATGATTTTTTCTCAGAATTCTTGTTCACAAATAGGTAGAACAAATTAGGTTTCTAAAAAAGTTGTAATTTCTACTGCATCTGTAACTCAGCCGCATCTTGCTAATGCAAGTGTGATTTTCCACCAAGAGGAGGAGGCTGTGTGCCATACAGACTGTTCGTGTGAAAAGTATGAGTTTACAGCTGTAGAAAATCATTACAGAGAAGGCAGCTGCTGTATAGGGCATTTTCTGTTATCCATAAGAATTACTAGCCAAAACAAAACCCAACTGCCATTTATTCAAATATCTGACTCCTAAATGATGCAAGCAGAAAGTTACAGGTAAATCTACTTTCAATTATCAGCCAGAGGCCACAGGCAAATTGAAAGTGACTCTAGGGTTTGATGATTACTTCAGCTGGAAACACACTCTAAGAAATGTTTAATTTTTTACATAAACTGTAACAAGATGATGGGGAAGGACTGAGATTATTTCCAGAACATTAGAAAGGACATTGTCAGGAGAAGCTGCAGATCCACACTCAATTCCCCACTCCAAAGTAGTTAAAGGCAGGAATGTTCCCATCTGTTTTCCAGATGCGCTCCTGTATATGAGGTGGGAATTGCACCACCTTTATGAAGAGCCTCTGGATACAGATATAAGGTTGCTGGTGAATCCTGCCCTGTCTCAGCTATGGACTCTGGCAGTGGCATCAAGTAATTACACATCTATCCAGCAGAAGAAAATTTATAGGGGCTTCACCATCAAAAACATCACTGCTGAGACAGCTGGTCAGTCAAGAGCTGGGTAGAGATTTTTGTGAATCCTAGTGACATCTAAATACTGGCATCTACAAGATGATTTAGTACCTCTATGTTCCTGTAAATCAACCCTAAAGAAACTTTTCCCATCCTGAATATGGGAAAATTCACATCTTATTATGAGGAAAAACTTCCTTACTTTGAGGATGCCAGCGCACTGGAACAGGCTGCCCAGAGAGCTTGTGGAGTCTCCTTCTCTGGAGACATTCAAACCCTCCTGAACATGACCCTGTGCAATCTGCTCTGGTGAATCTGCTTTAGCAGGTGGGTTGGAATAGATGATCTCCAGAGGTCCCTTCCAACCCCAAGCAGTCTGTGATTCTGTGATCCTAGGCTTTGAAAAATAAAAGATTAATTGGTCATCCATAACATACTTTATCTTCCTGGCAAACTCTTGCTGGATACAAAATATATTTAACCATGTCAATCCGTTTTCTTCTACTGTTGACATTAAATATCATATACCTCCACGTTGGAAAAGTTTCCTCATTTTTGATATTGGGATAGTTTCAGGCAACTGAAGTAACCTCCAGACAGTTGAGTGAAATTGCCAAGGGAAGGATGCAAGAGTAAAAGTGCCATTTTGCACACAATCCATCATTACTCTTTGCTCTCCAGAAACTTAGCCCTTCTACAGCCTACCCTTGAATTTTATCTTTTGTTCCTTCAGAGAGAAATGAGTCAGAAAGTTTAATAGTTTGGCAGCAAATCTTTGAAAGACACTGACCTTAGAAAAAAAAAAAAACAAGGCACTATCAGAGAGAAAAAGTGAATAGACAATATTCTGCTTATTGCAAAACTACTCTTGAAAAGCTGCTGGATGATAATTTGGAATTATGTCATTTAAAATACAGCCACTCTCTAATCATCCTCTTCAGTTTAAATCTTATAAGATCAGTACTCCTGAAAATGAACTGGTAAATCTGCATTTCTGCATCATTACTTCTGGTAGGCTTTATATGTGTATAGATATATATTAAATTAAAAAAAAAAAAAAAGCACAGAGACATTTATCTATAATTTTGCTGTCAAAGTTAGCAGGGTTTTGGTAATTGTGCAAAGCCATCTGACAAGAAATTCACTCGCCATAGTTCACAGATCACTGAAAGTACAATGGCCCTAAAGAGCATTCTCTGACTCGCAAACTGTTGTCAGGACCAACCAGCAAATAGGTCAGCACTGAGCTCCTGCTGTGGAACACCCAACTAGCTTCCCATCTGCCATTAGCAAAAGAATAGCAGGATTCTGTCAAAAAGGTATCAAGACAATTGTCACCTGAAGGTAAAAAATTGGTATATTCCATCAAACACTGTCAAAAGCGTCCTATGGGGAAGGGCTGTCCCCTAATATTCTTACAGAGATTTAATCTTAGGTACAGGTGTTAAATAAATTGCTACCTTGCATTGGTACACCAAGCACCTCTACGTAATTTTCCTGAGAAGAAAGTAAAGGAATTTCCTTACTCATTGCTGGTTTTGGATTCTGTTGTCCCAGTCCTTCTTAGATTCTGGAAAGCGTCAAGTCTCAACCTGAGTACTTATTCATAACATAGCAACGACTTGACTACTTTGTCAGATACAGCATGCTCATTGGCTACATTCCTAAATTTAAAAAAACGAAAAAGTAGACTGGAAGCAGAAATTATATCAACTTACACTCAGCATGCTAACTTAAACCACCTTAAACAAACTTCTATTAATACTTCCTTGAAGTCAATTATTCTCATTTTTCTGATGAATGCTGCTATAAAAAGTGTAATCCCATATGAAAAGCATAACTTTGTGCCTCTGTTTTATTTATAGTTCAGTACAGAATGCTTTGATTTGAAAGTTACATGAAATAACTCTGCAACACATTGATAAAAAAAGTGTAAGAATGCCTTGGAACAGAAATCTGATCACAGACACTATAAAACACCCATTGAGGTTTCTCTGCCTTCTCAGGGAAAACGCTTTTCCTGATGTGGACATCCAGGCTTGGCACCTACAGTGCAGAAATACCCCGGTAGTTGAAGGAAAGGTTTCTGCTAACACATGTAATCTAGGTAAGTTAAAAACTTGCCTTCTGTTCCTCCATCTATAGGATATCACATCAACACATAAGAAAGTGAGTGCCAGACACAATGTCATCAAGCATTCACTCACCTGTGCCGCGTAGGCTCGGGAGGCACAGAGTGAGCCCAGGAGCTGGAGTAGCAGAGCTCCCACCCTCTCTGGTGACAGCACTGGAGACCCTCCGCATGCCTACTGGGAGAGTGGCAAAGCACAGGCAGCATGGGAGGCAGGAATCCCACCTCTGGCCAGCGCTGCAGTGACCTGCACTAAAGTACTGGTCAAATGCACTGAAAAGGGTGTGTTGGGTTCTGTGCCAGACCAACCTTTTGAATCACACATTAACAGATATTCTACTCTGCAAACTAACTCTGCAGCACGTTTGTCATTTAACTAACTTGATTTCAAAGAACACAGACAGGGTGTGTCAGAACAGACAACTAGAGAGCACATGTTCATAAGGGCAGTATTTTGCTGCGGTGTTGCAAACTGCTTTCCTCCAAGGTGACCAGGAAACCCTCGCAGTTCTCTTTGAACCACTGCGGCCTCTTCCTAAGCCAGGCACTGCCCAGTTTTACAGTTTGCCCTTGAAGATAGGATCGAGTAATAAAGCTAAATGTGATCCCGTTTCATAAAAACTCAAATAGCTGGCATAGAATTAATCTTGCAAAAATGAGGCAGGTGATAAGTCAGATAAGAGCCAACCCTCTTTACTCTTACTTAGGACACTCAAGCCTCAGCTGGAGACCTGGAAATCTCTGAAAGGGCTCCTTGCTGAGCTGCGATGGACTATATCTGAAAGAAGATTAAGCCACAAGATAGGCAAACCTTGATGGATTTATTCCATTAGTCTGCAGAAAAGAGGGACATTAATGTGAAGAAATTCTAGCTTAAATCACTGAGCCAATTTTATTTGGGCTGTAACAAAGTTAGATGCCAATAGATCTACAAGTAGAATAAATTTGTCCTCTGAGATTGATATTTTGATTGTGTGGTTTAAATATTTTATTATTTACCTAATAAGTTAGTTTTCTATTACACTACCTTTTTGGTGTAAAGTAAGGAGACTAATCTCCATTCTTGTGGTCAAAGCCATTATCTCCAAAGCATTTATTCAGATGGTACATTTCACTTTAAATTTGATTCTAGCTCAAACTGTGTTGTTTTCTAATTACATTTCTGGTGGAGCTTTCACCCTTGTATCTGTATGAGCTGAGTTATTCACAGCTAGAATTTTATTGCACCTAAATTACCAAGTTTGGAACGTTGCTTCACATGTGATTAATTTGAGTAATTGTCAAGAGTCTGCCAAATAGCCTGTGTTCACTCAGATGAGGCTTTATAAATTAGACAGGCAGTGGGTCTACCAGGAGAGCTTGTGCAGTAGATAAAGACTCTGCAATAGCCAGTGGTGTTTTCATGTGTAATTAGAAAATGCATTGTTCTCCAATTAAGGAAATTAATTAAAATCAAGCAGATGGTAATAAAGGCATATTGCAATATAATTTTCTCTACCACATGCATTACTCTCAGGTGCTATCAATGTACAGTATTGGTTTAACACTGTAAATTTAGCTCCAGGATACATTATCCTGACTGTTTCTTAATATATTCTTCTTACTCATTTTTCAATGTGCTTTTCATCTAACTGTACAATTAGTCCTGTGCCACACATAAAAGGCAGTGGCTACAAAGCACAGAATTTATTATGGGATATTTTTCCTCTTTTCCACAATAGTTCTGGCCAAAGAAAAAAGCTAGATTAGCAAATATCTCATCAATGAAAACTGCAAATTAATGTCATTGTTCTGTGTGGTGTGGTGTCATTGATTGTGTAATACAATGAGAATGATCTTCATATTATCACTTGGAAACTGAAAGTGTTGCTCAGTTTATCGGACAGTTAACATTCTCTGTAAAAATGTTTGACTCAGAAATTGCATCATTTGTTATTTCCTTTCTAAACAGTTCAAAGTTCCCAAGGGAAGGTAGATAATAGTCCAGGAAGCCTCTGGAATGAAAAACACCTGACAAAAACTAAAAATCAAACACTCAAAACAACCTATCCACATTTCCTTCATTTATCAACAAATGTTTAAGAAAAACAGAGACACTTGGAAAACTCGGGATCAGTTTTCCTAGTTGTAAGGGCTGAAATTTCAAAAAACAGAAGTCACCATCGCTAGAGTAGCCCTTTCACCTTCAGTAATTCAAAAGGGTTTTCTTATGTTACACTCCTTAACACAGTAAAGGTATACATGCATGCTCCATGTGTTTCTACAATGGGGGTGGTGCAAAATTCTCATGTCTTCAGATTTTAATGCAAACAGATGCAAAAACATGGTTTCGAGCCATTTTTGATCCATTCCAGTTGTTTCCCCGTTCAAGGCTCTAAAAATACTCCATTTTTAAATGTCAGGTATCTAACACTTAGTATCAGGAAAGCAATGTGTTTATGACTAACACCCCCCCAACCAAAAAACCAAACAAACAAAAAAATCAGCCCTAATAGCTGATTTTTAAAGCATCCCCTTGCCATGCTAAGGCATGAAAACAGGCTAAAGAGAGGAATACACAGCTTCACAGGGGAGAGCTGCTGTGACCTTCCCCTCTAGCCAAAAATTCAAAGTGTATCTCCCAAGTGCAGAGCTAACCTCAGGCTGCATTTCACAGTGACTCTTCAGGCATTGCTGAGGATCAAAGGGTACATGTCAGTCATTCTCTCCTTCCACAAGAGACATTGGCCTGTGCTTATTAGGGGGAAATCCCCTGTAAAGATCTGCTCCAGGTTTTACCATTCCCACACTTGACAGGGGGCTTCAAACACTCCAAGTCCCCCTGAAAGAAGCCTTTCTGTCTTGCTCTGGTTTTGATTTGTTATGTGTAAGAAATCACTGTAGCCTAAATTGATACCTTTCATCACAATTCACCTTCCTCATCAACAACATCACCTTGTATTTTCTGTGTCACCTGGGGCCAATACTCCTGCATAGTATCTATATTCTTACAATACACCCTCATGGGTCAATGCTCCTGCCTTAACCCAGATCAGTGGCTTAAAGAGCCTCAACAAGGTGGCAGTTTGAAGGAAATCTTATTCATATTTTTTCCCAACGAAAATACTACTTTGGTGTTGTATAAATAAGCACATATGTATTTTGAGTATTACAACTCTGAATTGTTCTTAACTAACATGTTCTAAGTGCAAATAGAGGAATCAGCAAGAAACATTCCAAATGTCAAAAGGTTCATCTTCCTTCACCTATTTGTCTGGTAAATTGTGCTGCTTCAGAGGTAAGCAATTAGCATTGTCACACCTTATACAAGTCTGTCATTATCTACTTGGAACACTCAACATATGTGCTGTTAACATAATATGTTTAAATTTTGGAAAACAATTTTTCATTTTAACTGGTTAAACAGTAATAATGCTCTCCTCAAGGAATAAAAAAAAATAAACAGGCTTTCCTTTTAGCTTTCTTATTCATTAATGACTAATTCAAATATATCCTATATGTTTTATATCCCTTTACAGATTTTCTATAGATATTTAAATGGACAAGAGAAAATCATATTTATACACTTTTCAGTTAGAAATACTGCTGACCCACACTCCACTTTTTTGTATCATTTTCTAATGGCTTTAAGGAAGCAAAATCCAGTGTATAAGCTGCAAGTGCCAGATGTACTTCACCTGCTAGAACAGTCTAGAAAAATTAACATCAGGAAGAAAATCACGAACAATGAACATAGATCAGTTTCCATGCAGAACAATTAAGGAACAGTTGATTTTTAAAAAGATAAGGGGCTATCCCCCTCTACATTGAGTATTCCTTATGCACTAAAACTGACTGTGTAACACAGTGCAAAGGAAAGGCTCTCCAGAGATCAGAAGTTGGGTGCTTTCAGCCTCTGGGTAAACAGGATATTCAGTATAACAGAAAGGAAAGGATTTCACTGTCTCACTATCGCAATGCAGTTAAGTAGCAGTACAGGTAGTAAAAGAGACATTCAAGTCCCTACAGTTTGAGGTTAGTCCAGAAAAAGAGCTTTGTGAGGACTGGAGATTGTCACATATAAAATATACACCAAGTAGCTCACTACAGAGTTTGCCTTGTTATTTGCTGCTGAATATTATTGTTGTGGCATATTGAAAAATGTCTTCTCTATGGTACCCTAGGGAGTATATCACCTAGTCTTATTGCAATCAAATGAGCTTTCAGACCTCTACCAAGGTCTTCCAGATTATTAGAGGAAACAAAATGGGTTATAAGCATTTTAATTCAGTCTTACTCTTTTACAGCTTTCTATCTGCCATCTGTTAACCAAACCACCGATCTTAAATGCTGCCATAGATTCAAGGTAACTTTCTACTGCACCCAGATGTCTCCTTTGAAAAGATGTTACCAATTAAGTTGCTACCAGTTCTACATTAACACATTATAGGCTGAAGACTTTTTCATATTACTTACTACTGCATCATTACTGTCCACATAGGGATGTGTATGGGTGTGTTTAATTCTACGTATACAAACACACACAGCAATGTATGACCACAGCTATCGAAAAATATGATTCATGGTCAAAGTTTAGCATGATTAAAACCTTTATTATGCTCTTAGCTCATGTGCCTCTGAGCTATCTTGTTACTTTTTCAATATTAAACACAGTAACAGGCTAATCTTTATCCTGACTGTGATTAAAACTTGCAGCTGCAACACATTTTGATACACAGAAAGACTTCACATTTCATGACTCTGAGTTTGAAATCCCCCACAGGTCTCTGCAGAGGAAAAATCATTTTAGCTGAGACAAAAATTAAATGAGGTTGTCAACCTCTTTTACACTTCTTTAAGTAAAACAACAAGGAAGTATGTCTTGCAATCAAAAATGAAAAGAACAATATTGAATGAGAAAATGTTTTTCAACTGGATGGTGAGAATAATTCAGCAAGTGTCACTTTAGTGTTTTCAGACTTTCACAGGCAGAAAGGATCTTGCTGACTGAAGATGAGTCTAATTATTTCAGATGGCTGCTAGAGCCACCAGACTCCCCTGGCATAAGCACACAAAAATATCTCATGAAGGAGCCAACGCAGCAGAGTTAACCTCCTTTCTACTGGTTCAGAACAAAACAACAATTGGCAGTTTTAAAAAATAGATTTTCTTTCAAAAACGAACCCTGAGGCTCTCCTGAGGAGGGGCTTCAACATGGCATGAAAACAGTTGCACTTGGAAGCCCACTTCCAGAACTGCATGCTCATTGCTGGAGCCACCACCTCTCATCTTCGTGAACCTTATGCCACTTTGGATATCATATTCTATAAGACTCCAGGCAGTAGGCCACATTCACGCAGAATTGCAGATTTAAACCAAATCTCAGTTACAAACATGTCTTCTTACTGTGATTTTAATATCTGTGGTCTTTAACAAGCTCACACTTTCTACACAAGAAGCTTTTCTAGGTTACGATTGCAACTTGAGTAATGCTAGAGACAGGTATGCCCGTGCTCCTTGGTTTGCAAGATTCTTTGCACAGCAGTTTTGCATGAGCACCTCTGCAAAACATCATCAATATCTTGGGCTGATGAAGCAACTCCTTTTCCTCATCACTGGGTACACCTACAGGACAACCAGAAACATACTAGTGAAACTAGTGGTGCTCCCAGCCTGCCGTCTGCTGCCTCCACAACCCATCACGGGTCCCTTCACAGGCGGTGCTGCTTCCCTGCGCAGCCCGGGCACTGCCAGCTGAGGCAGCTCCTCGCTGCGCTCCCGTGAGCAGAGCTGATATGCTTACCCTTCTTTCATGTTGTCCTGAGATTTGGCTGACAAGAAAGGGCTGGAGGCTCCCACTGATATTAATACAGCTACTAATGTCTTACAAAGTTTATTTTTGCATCTTCAGAATTAAACAAACCAACATCTGAGGCAATTTCTAATTGATGCCTTCTCAAAACCTACTATCCATGAAATCCTGGGCCTTCGTCAATAGAAAATCATGCTTCGTTGGGCAGAATATCTATTCCTACTAAGCAATATTTTCAGGAGAATATCTGTTCCTACTAAGCAATATTTTCAAAGAGGGTGAAAGCAGTTTTATTGTACTTCATTTTCTCATTACACTGAATTAAAAGCAGAATAGCACTTAAATGTTTCCAATGTTCTTCTATTGCCATCTGGTGCTCATATCATGGAACCACATGTATTTATTATTCGTTTAAACATGCAGTTCTCAATCCAAGCTCCCACGTGTCTGTAGAGCCATGGACAATTTCTCGGAGGACTGTAAAATGTAACTACAAACTACATTCACTCTCAGCACACTTACATTTTCCTATTCAGTGGTCCACTCATCTGGGAAAACTTTACAGGTCAAAACATCAAAGAACACTGATAATCACTATATACATATCCATATGCATATATATAGTGACATACATATACAGTGTCAGTATATGTGTAGAAAGTTACTATATATCTAAGATTCACCTGCAACCTAAAGACAAAAAACAAGAATGCAATTTCTATGCAACTAGAAAACAAGGTGTAACACAGATTATTTCTTCTACTACCCTCAGCACACATCGCAACCTTCCCCCTGTATTCCAATAAAATCAATCCAGCAACAAAAATAATTAAATTATCTTAAATACAATGAGATATTTTGGCATGTATTTCAGATATCTTCCCAGTTCTAAATATATGAAATCTGTATTTTTTAAGGTCTTTCTACTACCTTGAAAAGTTAACGTAAAATTAAAAAAGACATTTATGATTCTGATTCAAGCTATTGATGTACGAAGTTGAAACATTGAGAAAATTGGTTTGGGAGAGCTATTTTAAACTCATCAATTTTGTAAACACTCATGTTGTATTTCTCAAGTGTAATGTTTTAGGGATGGCTCCAAAATCAGAGGTGTTTAATGAATCTTTCGACTTAAAAAACCCCTATGGATTAGTGCAGACTATGTTCAATAAATTGAATGCTCTTATAATTAAGTTGCATCCCAAATTTCAACCATTTTTTTCCCTGGCATTCAATCCATGCTTCACTTGTCCTTAGGAAGCATGCTAGAATAAGGACCAGGGAGTATTTTATTGCATTATTATTTACTGTGACATTTTTCCTTGTCACTACGTTAGCAGGAATGGAAGGGACAACAGAAGTCCTTGAATCACATCTCCGTCAGCTACCAGGTGATGAGATTCTGCCCATGCAGAAACAGCTCTGTCTGTGAACTCTCCCTTCATATTTGTTTGTTTGCAAATTCAGTCTGACTTGGGAATCCTTAACCTATGGCATCCAAGCTGCCTGTCCTTGGTAAGCAGTTCCTTTCAGTGTTCTAATACTCTCTCCACTGACTTTCAATGCCCTTATTTGGACAAATAACAAGACTTTGAAAAAGAACATTATCACATTTTCACCTCTTCCCCAGAACATAACACTTCATTTAAAAAAAAACCCCAAATATTCTGAAACATTATGTTTTAATGATATGGTTCAGTTTTGGTCCGGTCTAAAACAATACAAGTTGCTTTCACATGTTTTTTCAACCTTTTCTTTACATACTTAATGTATCCGAAGATTTCCCCCAGATTTGCTCTAGAGCAGAAAAGCCATTATTCTAGAGCACTAGCTATCACAGTAAAGGTAACAATAGCACCTGATCTACTGCTAGTGTCTCTAGAAAATTTGAATTTCACTGCTCCCATTAAATTTCAAACTTAAGTCGCTGTACACTCTTCACTATTACTCAGATGACATCTATAGCATCTCTCCTGCACCCAGTTCTCAAAATGTTCTATTTCATTTCTTTCTAGCCCTTGTTTATTTTGTTGGAATTCTTTTAACGACCCATAGGACATCAGTCAGTTTGTTTCATCTGTTTGTCTCCAGAGCCAAACTCTTGCCACACATGAAAAAATGGTTCTCTAAAGCCTTAGAGCTTATTTCAACTTTAAAAGATATTAGTTCACTGAGGAATTCTTCTAAGGCTGCCCTAGCTATTAGCCAGTTCTTTATTTATGAGCCTTTGATTTCTTCAGAACATGCTTTACTTTATTAACAAAACAGATTACTTCTGGACAGATCCAAAATTCTCAGCAGAGTTACTAAAAATGTTTCCTAGACTCCAGTGGGTTTTACATCAAATTATTGATAATTATTGTTATGCATGTGTTTGGTCTCCAGAGACTGCCATTTAAAATTCTGCTACATATTAAACATTATAGATTCAAAGGCTAAAATGCTGCTCCCTCCTTCTTCCAGGTGAACCTCAAATTTAATTCTGCCATTTTCCCAATGGAGATAACTGCATGTCGCTTTCACTATACCATATCTAGGTACGCTCCCTTAGAGCAGCCACCAGCACCTACTTGATACATAAGCAGAGAGATTTTACATCTAAAGTTTCTAGTAAGATAAGATGACTCTAAGTACCCTGCAACTCCCAGGATCAGTCACAAGACCTGCTGGTCCTGTGAGCAGAACATTGCCTGCTTTCCATACTAGCTAAAACATGATAACATGATAAATAGCTTTCACCCACATCAGTGAAGCTCTTTGAACCTCTGGGATAGACAAAATACAATGTCAAGTCTTTCTTAGTAATCTCTGCTGAAACTCTTAGACTCTGCATGAAATGCTTTGTTGGAACATGTATAAAATGTTCATTGCAGCAGTGGAAAGAGCTCAGGTATCCCTTTGTGCAGTCCTAACCACAGCACGTGAGCTGTAAGGAAAGAAGCATCCCCTTTCTGTAGCTAGTCCTGCTCATTTTCATCCCACCAAAACTTAGGCTTTCTTCTGAACTGCACAAGTTAGGGGGACTAATAATCTGCAATTTGCTGTTGCCAAAAGAAGCCAGGCTACCCTGGAGTCTTGGTGTAAACAGTCACTCTGCTGAGTGCTCCACGACGAGTGAGTGGGTTTAGATTCAAGCCTAAACAATAAAATACACAAACCAGAAGAAACAAAATGGCTTTAACATTGCCACAAGAAGCAGCATACTTAGGAATAAAAAATTCCAGGCATCCTGCCTGCTGAATTCAGTAATTTCTCTCTTACATTCTATGTGAAATATAGCCACTTTACTAGCACCTAGGTCACAAAGAAATTTTTCTGTCCTGTATCTCTGGTTGGAATGCAAGAAGTCAAAAATACATGATGGTGAGAGATGATTCAAAGCATTCTGAAAGGACCCTAGAGTGAACTTCTTAATCAGAGTGCCAAGGAAATCTCTTTATTATACTAGTCATCATAGAAACATAGAACAGGTGGAGTTGGAATGGACCTTCAAAGGTCATCTGGTCCAACCCCCGCCATGAGCAGGGACATCTTCACCCAGATCAGGTTGCTCAGAGCCCTGTCCAGCCTGGCCTTGAATATTTCCAAGGACAGGGCATCCACCACCTCTCTGGGCAACCTATTCTTGTGCTTCACCACCCTCACTGTAAAAAAGTTCTTCCTTATATCTAATCTGAATCTCCCCGCTTTTAGGTTAAAACCACTGCCCCCTTGTCATGTTGTAACCTTGTCCAGATCCCTCTGGATGGTATCCTGTCCCTCAGGTGTGTCAGCTGCACCACTCAGCTCGGTGTCATCTGCAAGCCTGCTGAGGGGGCGGCCGATCCCACTGTCTCTGTCACTGATTAAGATATTGAACAATACCGGTCCCATTATGGACCCCTGAGGGACACCACTTGTCACCGATCTCCATTTGGACCTTGAGCCATAGACCACTACCCTCTGGAAGTGAACATCCAGCCAATTCCTCATTCACTGAACAGCCCATCCATCAAATCCATATCTCTCCAATTTAAAGAGAAGGATGTTGCAGGAGATTGTGTCAAAGGCTTTAGAGAAGTCCAGATTGAAGACATCCATCACCGTGACTTGGGCACTCAGCATCATTTCTCCTTTTGAGACTTTTTGCTTATTTTACTGTGAAGTCCTAAGTTCTTTGGTTGGTCGATTTTTTGTTTGTTTGGGGTTTTTTGTTTGCTTGTTAACTTCATTGTTCTTCACATTTTCAGCCAAGCTTTTAAAAATTAACACTAGAGGGTGCTTTCTGATGTGAAAACCCTAGGCTCCTTTTCCTGTAAGACATTCTCCTGCTACAGCACTGGGACAAAATACAAGGGAATATTTGCAATTATGGCAGCCTTTGAAGAACCATGACATCAGATTCCCAACACTTGCTTTTTTTCTGAGAAGAACAAACTCACTGCAGAGTCATTAAAGTGCAAACTGTAGAATAAAATTTAAGTTCCCTAACGCTACTTTTTTCAATGTATGAAACTCCAGTGGTACAAAGTTAATACTTTTTTGCATATTAAGTGCATCAAAATACCAATTGTATGGTATGCGTTAAGATATTTTGTTTCTACAGATATAAATATTTAAGGGTTTTATTTAACTATAGATCTTCTGTTTATATATAAAGTACTCAATATTAGTAAATAAAAATAAACTTTCTTCATGGCAAGTGATAGTAAATTCTGATACTACATAAGAAATATTAGGGGAAAATGCTATTCTTCTAAATTAAAGGCTAAATTAATGTCTCCATTATCTGCCTTTAAACATATATTTAAAACAAAAACAAAACAAACCAAACAAATAAACAAACCCTAAACTAGTAGACTACAACAGAGATAGACTGCATGAGTATTCAGTAAAGCACATATATACTGGATTTTTTGAACAAATAGCAAGCAAAGCATAACCAAACTGATTGCTGTAGCAGCCAAGATGCTTCAGCCAGTGCAGTACAACCTCAGGAGGCTGTGAGGAGTCCTTCCTAATGCAATAAAAGCCAACCACAACTAGGTTGTCACTTCTGAGAAATCATACTTACAAGACAACACCAAACACAGAAGTGATGGAGAACGGCTAAGGGAACATTGCCATGTGAAATGACATCTTTCCCTACCAGCTGAGATGGACTGGGGTCTTCAGATTCTTTGGATTATAATTATCAAGGCCTGTAGGAGATAGTTATTTACTTGTGTTTAGTGTGTGTTTCCATGCTCAGCCTTCTAAAGGATGGGGCTGGTAACCATTTTACTCATGACTGTAAACAGATAAAACAGAACCCAACAACCACATTGATAACTGTAACTTTAATAGGGAAAGTTTTGCTTAATTCACTTCAAATTATCATTCGTTTTCTGGTACCAGAAAACATTTGCAGTAAAGAGTGCCTATTTATTGCTACTCTATTTTGTTCAGATGTATAGTGCTCTCAAAAGCTCCTGAATTTTTATACCTGGCTTAATTTACAACACTCTTTGACGCAGAAGAGGCACTTGCTTGGGGCAACATTTGAACCATCATTGAAATTCATTCATAGAATTTACTCAAGAACATGGTACAAAAATAAGCACATCCCCTTTTACTCAATAACAAATACCTGATACACTTGGCAGCTCGGGCAAAGGATACCATTGTCTTGGATGCCACCTCTGTATCACCATGTTGAAACATAGTGAGCGAGATAGTGGCTTGTGTAGATTATGCACTAAATCCATCAGCAGGTGGGTAGATTGTTGCTAATAGCCAATGTGCTTTTTTTGGATGTGAAGAAAACGGCATTTTGCTAATGTAAATAAGAGCTCACACGGCTTGTGATGCTGCTACAGCTGAAGAATGTCCCTGAATTTTAAATAATGATGTAAAGTGCTCTGCATTACAGGAGCCTCCTTAGCTACACACCGTGGCACTGTGAGGTGGATTGTTGAGGACTGTGTAAAGAACTGTCTAGAAAGAAACTATAATTTCACTGTCTCAAGTACTCTTGTAATTCCCCTCACAGTAATATACCACAAAGCCTTCATTTTGTTTATTTATCTTCAGAACCTACTTGAAATAAATGGGAAGACAGGGAAGTGAAGTAGAACATGACTGATCTTAATTTGCTCATGTGCTCAGTAGTCCCTTTGGACATCTCAGATGTACTTCACTCAAGGTCACATTGAAGACCTTTGGTAAAGTAAGAAATCGAAGCTGGGTATGCTGAATCCAGCTTTGCCTTCTAGGAGTCACTCATCTCTCTGAAAGTAAAAGCTACCACAAACTGAGAATTGAAATAATAGCCCAGGTACAACAAGAGGGAAAAGTGGCAACAATGGATTTATACAGAAACATGGGATCACATAGGCTTTCTACCTCAACTTCTTCCACCAAATTGTGTTCATAAAGAATTTACATGGGACAATTTACACAAACAAAAACATACAATATGCCTGCTGAAATCCATATTAGAAACTTGCTTTGTCATATCAGATGCTTTACTGCAACAAGCAAAGTAAATATCACACAGAATCACAGAATGTCAGGGATTCGAAGGAACCCAAAAGCTCATCCAGTCCAACCCCCGTGCTGGAGCAGGAACACCCAGACGAGGTTACACAGGAACGTGTCCAGGCGGGTTTTGAATGTCTGCAGAGAAGAAGACTCCACAACCCCCCTGGGCAGCCTATTCCAGAGTCTGTCACCCTCACTGACACTAAGTTTCTTCTCAAATTTAAATAGAACCTCTTGTGTTCCAGTTTATACCCATTACCCCATGTCCTATCACTGGTTGTCACCGAGAAGAGCCTGGCACCATCCTCATGACACTCACCCTTTTACATACTTATAAACATTAATGAGGTCACCCCTCAGTCTCCTCTTCTCCAAGCTAAAGAGACCCAGCTCCTTCACCCTTGCCTGATAAGGGAGATGCTCCACTCTCTTAATCAAATGTATTTAGCTCTGAACACAAAAAATGTCAAAAAAACTACCTTCAAGCCCATCAAATACAATGCCTTAGATTATGCTTTGTGGTCTATTAATATGGGTCAGACAATGCAAAATAATCTAACATTCACATGTTAAGATAGGTATCTAGGGTGTGTGAAGCAGGTCATCGTTTAGACTGTCGTTTTCCATTGGTTAACGAGGAGTCTAGAGGACTAAAACTGAACAGATTAGTATATTTTGGAGAGCCAAATTGAGGCTGTTGATCATACTGGTGGGGACATTGATATTTTCAGCTTTTTACAAACAGGCAGCACTCTCAAACAAGGCAGAGAGCTTCAACACATTTTCACACACACACAAAAAAGACAAAAAAAGAAATAACACAGGTTTGTGAAGGAATGGAACAACATATAAATAGATGAATAAGGGCTGCTTTATACGGAGATATATATTCCACCTATGAAAGGATAACACAAAAATCTGCTATGTCATATTGCCACTGCTATTTCTCTCCTTGTATCGAATATTTATTCTATGGGTGTAGTATGAACACGACAACTCATAATTTATTTGGATGTAAATAGATGTCTAGTAAGACAAGAAGGTTACTATATCTGCATCAAATATTGTATATATTTATATTCTGGTTTGCACAGCCATAAGCAAACACCAGTCTAAATTTTTTAAGGCAATCTCCTGAGTCATGAACATTCTAAACTTATTAGTATGTACTAAAACTTGAAATTAATTCAAAGCTTGCCTATTTGCATAGCCTTTAAAAAATGTTTTCTTATGTGCTCTTTTATATGCAATTCACTTCAATTTTCTTCTGAGTGCAGCGCTTCCAGCTCTCACTCATTTTAAACGCCAAAGATTTTATGTGAATAAACGATAAGTGAGGAATGGAAATTAACTTAAACCTGCCTATCAACTACATTATGTTAGAGTACTTTGTCTCTTCTTGTTTTACTGCTATGGCTGTAAAATATTTTTTGAAAAGAACATGAATGTGCTCAGTTGTTCATGAAACATCCCTTTCAGGCACAGAGATCTGTGCCCTGTGCAGTTATAAGGACAGCACGGAAACAGGTACCTACCAAGAGATTTTTGTTCTGTGTTGGCCCTGCTGCTGTGACCCCGGGGAAGCCAATTAGCCTCAGTATCCCCAACCACATTATATAAAGGTGACTACCCTGAAAGGTACTTCCAGTTCCACAGATGAAAAATTAGTCCATCAGAAAAAGCACTAGTATACATCACTCCTTCACATTAATCTACCTGTCTGAAAGATCAGTACTCTCTACTGGCAGCATTTTGATGGTGGGTTGCAGAGCATATAGTAATGGGATAATACTACTCGAGTTTTAATCTACAAAGGAATTGATGCTGATTCTTCATCAAACACTGGAGTAAATGATTTTAAAAGAACAACAATTACAGTGTATAATTTGTTTTCATTGATTTAAACAACTTCTTGTCGAAGCAACTTTCACGTAACAGCTCCCACGCATCTATCCCTTTTGCAGACATAAGCCATGAGCACTGAGCACATACACAGCACTAGTAGGGCTGAAAGAATCCTGCCCAATTCCTCGCAGGCAAGTTTTAATTCATCCTATGCAGCATTTGAGTAATAGCAGGGACACATTTTAATAATGTATGTGTTTGTGTGTGGCTCCATGCAACCCTGTTTTAGCTCAGTTCCTTACTCCTAAAAATATGCAGTTATCTCCAGTTTAGTATTTGACTTATCCCTGAAATGATTATGTTTATTTTTGTCCTGAAAACTTAGAGTGGGTTTTTTTGATGAATTCCTTTTAAACTTTGCTCTTTCAGAAATGTAATCTAACAAGAGAGTTTTGTACATCTGTATCATGCTCATCTTTTATTTTTCCAGACTCAGTGTTTGACAAGCTGGATCATTCTTATCCAGAGAAAGACTCTGAAAATGCAGACACTGTCTGGCGCCAGGTGCACTGCAGTTACCGAGTCCCAGAATCACTGGGATGGCACGCAGGACGTGCAATTATTCTAATGTGATCTCTTGCTGTTCTTGGATTCCAGTTGGAGACATCTAGCAGGCTTGTTTGAGCAATGCTCACACATTGCTTTCTTACTTCAATATCTTTCATTTTCCTGGTCTTTGAAATAAGCTGGAAAAATCTATCACATTCAATTATCAACAATTAAGAATATAAACAGGAACTGCAGGTTTATGGCCTGTATTAGAATAAAAAATGATGTTTTTAGTTTGAATATATTTAATGTCAATTACAGTACAGAACAATTTACCACATCACCAGCAGGTCATCAGGGTATTTTATTGTTCTTATCTCACTGGCACCTTAGCTATTTATTTACAGCAAACACTAAAATGTGTTTGTCTAGCAAGAACCAACTAGTTCTTAATTGGAGCCACTGTGCTTTCAAAATCATCAGATACTTAGAATTCAGCTTTCTAAAGAGAAGCTGTGAGTAAAATATGTTCCACTGAATGCTTACCCATTCTGTTCCTCACTAACCTGCTAGCTCATATCTGTTGAAAATTCAGCCTACCTCAATAGATAGCCTTCCGAATACATTCCAAAAAGTAAATGCTTCCATTAAATAAACATCAGAATTTACGCAGGTAGAAGGCTCAAATTTCAGAAAAGTTGGATGTGCCTCTGCCATCTGTACTCATGGGTGCACCACACCCATCAGCAGTTTCTCAGGGAAAAAAACCAGCTGCTCATCTTTACTAATGTAAAATTCAGTAGAGTAGTCTGCCAAGTGGTGACCTCTGCATCTTCAGAGACCAGCTATCTGCAAAAGTATAAGTTGTTCCAGACCAAGTTAACTTTGGTACAAGAGCACTCTGGGTTCTCAGCCTGATCTCATAGTGCTGAGTTCTGGAGTCATTCCCAAAAAATGAGTGGCACTTGCAAGACCAGAATGAGGAGCTCACAAGGAATAAAAATAATGAATTTTCCGTATTTTAAATGGAAACTAAAACTGAGGTTAATAAACAGGGAGAAATCACTGACCTGCTGCAAAAATGGTTCCACAAAGCAGAGGCTGCTGTTCCATTCAAGACACCTTTCGCATGGTGGCCCTTGCCACTCAGACTTGAGTGTTCTGTTGACTGACAGTGACACAGCTACAGGTAGGGGAAGAGGCAGAAGAAAAACCTCCTCCTGGAGCAAATTTGCTAAAGCCAGAGGCTAATTTGGACTATGGAATTTTTGCAAACATTATTTCCTTCTGTCATAAATAAATTCTTTATTTGCTTCCCTTTGCTTAAAGAAAACAAAAAAACAAATTAAGTAAAAATAAATTGCAACTTCTGTTATTTTTGGCACGTCTGTGAACTTAGAAAAGCTCAACCGGTAACCCAGGAGACAGACAGCAGACATCTGCTAAATGCATTCAGTTGATATAAGGTGAGTAGTGACAATGTATGCCTCTTACTGCTCCAGACCTCCTCGGGGACCCTTCAGTCCTCACACACTTCAGGCCTGGAGTTACCACCACGTACAACACAAAGAACCAGTCGTGTAGGGTTTGAGATGCCAACTGCCACACAAAGACCTGGTTTCACACAGGGACTGAACAGCCATCAGAAGGCACAGTGATGGGGCTGGAATTTAATGAAAGCCCTCACTCAAAAGGGTCATAGTTTCCTTACTTGTGGCCAGGGATTTTTGTGAGTTGATTGCTTTGTCAAGAAGACAAATTTGTTACAAATAATTGTTGATTTGTTTGTTTTGGCTTTTTAATAGGAATAGGCTTTTCGTTTGAGAAAGAGAGACTGTGAAGTGTATGCAAAGGTCTGGAAAAATCAGGTTTTGACCCAAGAGTGATTAATGCTATGCAGCTGTTCTCCTGAACCATTTTCAAATGTGTTCAATAAACCTTAAAGATTTGTTACAGAGTGGTGACAGAATTATTTTGCTTGACTAACTTCACATTTTCATGAACTGTGAAAGTCTAAAATTTGAGAGAAGATAGCTTGTACTGATTTGGATGATTAATAGGCAAGCAAGTTTTAAATGGAGAGCACCACCAGCATTATAACACACTAAACATCACCCCTCTGTTACTCACTCATCTCTGTTAGTTATTCCTGCCTCAGGAGGCTTATTTTCCAATGACTGCTGTACAGTGCTCCCTGTCCTCAGGACCTGGGCGTTTCCTGTCTCATAGGTGCAAAATTGGGGGGGGGGGTTTACAGCTATTTATGAAACATGAGAGAAGGTAACAAAAAAAGGTTGAATTAGCACGTTTTCTTGATATCACAATCCTTTTCAGCTTAGTTTAAACCCATCTTCCTGATTTTCAGTCATGTTTCACTCAAAACAATTTCTAGATGTTTTCAATTAATTTATCACACTTGCTTCAGCTGTTTCCTTCTGCTAACTTAGGTTCTAATTCAAGAGACCATTTAATTGTCTTAAATTTAAACATGTTCTTAAGCTTTGTCAAAATCTATTTGTCATGGAAGCAACATTAACAGTCCCAATTCAGAAATGGACATAAACCCTTGTTTAAGCTCTTTCCTCACTAGGGATGTCTCCTGAATCAATACTTCCATCTTGTGGTGTGACATTTTCAAGAGCACTCAAGTAATTTAGCAGACTAAGTGTTGTTCACTTGTAGGTTGGCATTTTTGAAAAATTATGCTGTTGCTGAATAAGACTGGATTTCAAGATGAGTTTGAAAAGATTTTACTGAACTGCAGTCTTATTCAGTTCATTTATTTCAGCATATAAATACATAGTCCAAACTTTTTATTTAATTCCGGCTCTCACATTTCTATTGGTAACCACCATAAGCCATCTGCTTCCACCTGCTTCGCCCCTCCTTCCAAAACATACAACTTCAGTTTATCCCTGAAGAATATTGCCTAGCAGGGGATAAAAAAAGAAGCATTTATTTTAAACATTGCTTTAAATCAATGTCTTGGGACCGGTTTTCTTCCTAACTGTTGAACATCACAGGCTCTCGCTGATAATGTCCTCCGGGTTGTGAAGCAGCCAGCACTGCCCAGCAGCAGCCCCAGGCAGTTCTCAGCAGCGCTCACTCTGCCAAGTGCTGCCTCCTCTGCTCTGCACTCTGCATCTCTGACAGAACAATTCAATGGCCCATCCTTTCTTCTTCCTTTCATCCCCCTGTCTGCTGATGACCCTGTATATAAGGCTAACAACATCAATTTTTTCTGTATTCTCTTCCAGGTCAGAGTCAACGGTCATTGTTGTTCTTCATGTCTATTGCTATTACTATGTTTTTCCAAACATTTCTCTCCTTTCAGAAGGGAGACAAATTTACCTTAGTTTTGTGCTGCTTTCCTTGCTTCAGATGCTTGTAGATGTCAGGACACAGGCAGAAAGTTACCTTCTGATTTCACCCCAAATATCTGTCTATTGAGTCTGACATCCCTACCCTGCAAACTCCATGAGGAAAATGCAGCTGGCAAAAGACAGGTAGTGAGAGTGAAGCATCAAAACTGCCCCTTGAGCTCTGGAGAGAACAGGTTTGACATTCCTGCCCCTTTTATCGTAAGAAGATTAAACTTTCTTATCTCCAAGCACCTATAAACTTTCCTAATTGAAAAAATGCTGGTCCTGGCACAATTCACTGGTGGCTATGCAGGCTGGATGCCTGTGCCTGTCTGATGAGTCTCCTGCACTTACAAGTGCTTATTTTCAAAAGTATCCTTAATTGCAGGAACATTTGATAACAACATATCTTTGATCTCCAAGTTATCTACCTAATAATTTATAAGCTGGAAGATGTACCCCCTATTACGCAGAGATCAGAAAATTACTTCATGAGATGTAGCTAACCAAAGAGCAGGAATTCAAATGACAAGATGCAGCTGTCTCAATAAGCTTAGAGCTTGAAAAATAATCATAGAAAGTACAAGAGAACACACAGGTATGTTCAACTCGAAAACTGAGCACAGACAGGTCCTGCTGATCTCTTCACCCATCCCCAGAAAAGGATGAGCAATGCCTCAGCTGGGATTTTTCCCTTAGAGCTCAATTGCTATGTCTGTTTTGCAGCACCCTGTGCAAAAGACCCCTACATACCAAATGCACACAGAAGATGAAATGGTTTGGAAAACAAAGAGAAGCAAAATCTTCCAGATGGTTACTTGATCAAAACCATTCACCATTTTGCAATGGAATTATTCAAAAAATTAAAACCATTTTAAAAGCATTACAATTGAAATAATTAGATTATCTGTAAAAAAATACTTCTCATTTAAATGTATTCCATTCTATAAATGTAATTAAAATACCTTTAGATTTTAAAATATCACAATCCTAAATTACATAACTATATTTTTGGACATGAAAAATGTTTTGTTGCCCCTCGCAAACACCTTCTTTCTCATTTGACTGGAATGACTTCAGGCTAGGATGAGTTGCCCTCTAGATGTTCCCATTTCTTTACTGGCCTTTGGAGCGATGAATCTTCAAAGTTAGACAAGGTCTCAAGACACATATACAACATCAATAGGAACAGAATTAAAAACAAAAAAAAAAAATGAAGCAAAACTTTTCTCTTACATGATTCTCATTTCTCTAAATGGAAATGCAGTCTTCTTTGTCTATGGCCAAATAGCAAGTTCTTGGCAAAGGATCCAGTTGTATTGCTTGAAACAACATTTCATCTGATGATGTAGCAAGGCTCATTCTGAATGCTGAGACTTAGCTCTCGTGTGATCCCACCATGAAATTAAAACTCCAAAACCAAAGAGCTGAACATTTGGGATAGCAACTTTTCAGCTATCAGAAGGTAGAGTCTCCAGACAACATGACTGACCGCTGAGTGCCAGTGTAAGGAAAACAAACCCAAAAATAAACACTGAAAATCCATGTAGTCTTTCACTGAACCTGTATCATCACAGAAACCACCTGGACATTCAAACAAAATACCCCCAATTAGGAGAGAGAGACATTTTGTCAGAGAACACTCACTAATGAGCAATACTGCATCCTGCCAGCTGTTTACAGTATTTCATGTGTGAAACATTTAGTAAGGATTCTGTGTGTGTGTATCTCAAATACATATCATGTTTAAGAGAGGATTAGAAAATCCTTGGTCTCCTCTATGGAAATGAAGAGAAAGGTTGTGGTATTTTGTTAGATCATATAGGACTTTGCCATAAAAGCAGAAGGACTATAAATCAATGTCAGTAAGATAGATACTGTTAAAACAAAAAAACACACCAGTGCATTTAATATCAAGTGCATATTCACAAAATAATGAAAATAAACTTTCCTGAGGAAGGTTCTGGAATTGAAGAAAATGAGCAAAATGCATTGTGACCTATACAGCTCTAATAAGAATAAAGCCTAACTGATAACCTTGAGCTGCTTCCCAATAACATCGTAAAAAAAAAACCAACCCAACAAACCAAACCAACGATCAATAAACACCAAACAAATAAAAGCTTTCTGAAATAGAAAACTCTAGAAATACCTGAAACGCAGAGCAAACTTCAAGGAAAAATAAAAGGTCAAAAGAAAACTTCGACCAAGCTAATAGCTAAGTAAGTTCTTGCAGTAATATTGATTTATGAAAGCCCAAAAGGACATAATTGGCTACCATTCATAATCTAGTAACAGCTGTCTACCTACCTTCTAAGATGAACTGAAGTCAGAAAGAAAACAAAACCACAGTGGGATGAAAAATTAGGACTTCATATACAACCTCCTGATTCCTCAGCTAGTGCGCTTCCCTCTGCTCAGCAAATACTCCGCTGTTTTTAAGAATATGGGATAAACAGCAAAAGAAGCAGCTTCAAAAATTGCACAGGAAAAATGAGAAAGTGTTTCTTACTTGCAAATAATGAATTTGGTAAAAAAAGTAAAATGGAAGAGTGAAGAGGAGAACCTGTACTGCATGCAGAGAGGTGATAACGGATGGCTGGGTGCAACAGTCCATAGACTAGAAAGATGAAAGCAACACAGAAATCTTTTTCAAGACACAGTACATCTGCACGAAAGATAAATGCTTCCTCCCTTATGCTGCTTTTTAAGATGTGGTTTCATCTTCAACTTAAATCCATCTGAACCCACACTCACAGCTGTATTCTCCTGCCCTTTTTCTTGTCACCGCCAGCAATCACTGGTACATGGCAAGTCAGATCAACTTGCTGATAGAGCTGAAAGTTAATTTGTTTTCTTCCTTTTCTGCTGCCTGTGGGGCCAACACAACCACAAGTGCCAACACATGGAAGGCAGCACACAGTCATCTCTGAGAGAAAAAGATTGCATTGCCCTTGTCAGCAGCAGCTACAGGCCTTTAGGGTGATTTATGCCAGTAAACCTGGGAAAGATCACAGAATAACCACATTTTTCTAATCTCTTCTATTACTCCAAATTATAAGAAACCTGAAACACCCAGCTACAAGAGCTGTAATGAAGTACCCCACAAGCTGCCCAGCATCAGGAAGCAGTCTTCCAAGACAGGCAGCTCAGTGCACTCACAAACTTTCTGTGCAAAAATGATGAATACATGCTGTATTTCACTCTTTTGAGTTAATTAAGCAACAGACATAACAGGACATGAATCATGATGTAATAATTTATTAATAGGGTGTGGTAAAACATGAACCTAAATAGAGAATATTGATGCAATTAGGCCAAAGTTAGTAACACACAATTACCGCAGCATAACGTTTTAAGTGAAATTGGAAAAGGACACCATAAGAAAAAAACGGAAAAGAAGAAAAACTCAAATATTTGTCAGTCTGCCTGAATGGGCTGTGCTAGGCTATAAGAATTGCTGAGAGCTGACGCTGTGCACCAACAACAGGTTACTCCTCTCTAGTAGCTGATGAGCTCTTGGACTGTTGCCACTTTGTATGATCTCTTCAGGTCTTATACTCTAAAACGGATCAATGTGAATAAGGTTTGAATTATTTAACACCATCTCATGATTTCACTCAGGAAAATAAAGCCTGAAGATGAGGCCACCAACCACAATCCAAGCTGGATTCTTGACTTTACATGTATACATAAAGACATGCCAGAATAAATACAGAAATAATATGAAGTATACCGAAACAACTGCCCCATTTCCCACCCCCCTACACTGTAGTTAGGGCCATAAGGTGCTGGGCAGAGAAGTTAAATACAGCTGTGGAAAAGGACAGATGAAAATTGTGCCTGGCCTGAGCTGAGGGGTACAGAATGACTTTCGAATTTCCTCTTTGGTTTTGACTTGTATCTGACAAGGGTGACCAGACAAGGGATGAATTACACCCAAAGCTCTGAAGTGGCTTATGTTGCTCAAGCCATTGCTCAGCCAAATTGTTCCCCTGGTCCAGGACAGGCTGTCAAACCCAAACAGTTATCCAGGGAGGCCAAACATCACCAAGCACATCAGAAGGGCATCTGCATGCCCCCAACTCAGCCTTTTGGGTTTGAGGAGCAGCCGCTCACCCCACTGGCACCACCAGCCCTGAGGAGAGGCCCGGCCCATCCCACCTCAGGAATACCCGGTGTGTTACTCCTCACTGGGATAGCAGTCCTCTCTCTTCTTCACCTTAAAAGCTACATTTCCGTCCCTGGCACATGTGTTACACTCACACTGCCCATCTGGTGTCATTTGTGGTGCATTTCAGGGGAACTCCCCACAATTCAGGGTTTGTGTTTTGTTGTTTTTAAGCCACTATCTGGGCTGCCTCCCTCTGTCCCCACACACACCTGAATCAAATCCCGCTCTTCCTTCTGCCCGCCTTTCATATCCACCAGCTTCCCCTCCTCTGGAGAAAACAACAAAAACAAAAGAAAAAACAAACAAACATGCAAAAAACAAACAAACAAACAAACAAACAAAAATACCCCACACTCTTCAAGCACAGACAAAACGCATTTGACCCGGCCCATGGCCCTGCGGGCTGTGAGGGGAATGGCGGGTGTTCCCACAGCAGCTGGGGCAGCGCCGGGCGGGCTGTGCCGGCAGGTGGGAGCTGCTGGGCAGACAACCCATTAACTCCCCTTCCTAAATCTGAGTATCTACACGCTGAATCTATAGTGCCTTGCTTTCACCTTGCTGCAGTGTTAAACTCTACTGCAGTGTGGTCAGCACCACAGAGCCAGCCCCACACTAATACCTCTGTAGATGAGTTGCTAGGAAGTTTCCAGCATGGCTTTCCTCAGTCACGGCCACACCAGAGATGGCTCCAGCCCGCAGGAGACAACGCCGCTGCGGTTTGGCTTCTCCAGGCCATGTTGCTCTGCACCACCGTCCCGGCATCTTTGTCCCCCTGGCGCCTTCAGGGGCCCTGATCTCCTCATCACCTCAAACTTTTCGAACCAAAAGACACACAAAGACATGGCTGCTGTGCAGTTTGACCTGGGCCAGTCTGTGTCACTCCACCTTAGAACTACTGACTAGTCCTTGACTCTGTATTTTGTAGCCTAGAAATACACCCAAAGGGAAAAGGGCATGAGGGACGCCTCGCATTTGTGATCATGAGTTGCCAACACAACAGACCTGTGAATAAGGCAAGTACAATCTAAAACCAGACCTAGATACGGGGTTGCGTGGAGCCACCACAGGCCTTCACCCAGAGCCCTGTCAACAGCTGTGGGGGGAACAGGGCCCTCCTGCAGAGGGGACGCCTGGACGACATCGGCGGGGAGCAGGACCTTGGAGGGGCGAAGGGGTCTGCAAGCACACCACGGGAGAACGACAAACAGCAACCACTCTTCGGCCTAGACACAAAGGGAGCATAGACTGAACATGAATGCATTTTGTAAGCTTTAAAACAGGTATAGTTTTTAGTTTTTATAGATCAGCATTTTGCTCTATAACATGGAAGCAGAAACCAAAAATTCACCTGAGATGGTAAATTTATGGGGTTGGTGTGAAGATAGCTGTGGGCTTTACCTAGTGACCTGCCACACTTCAATGATTTTTTGCTATTGTCAAGTGAAAGGAACAATATATAAAACACAGAACTAAGCAGAAACTTAATGGCAGAAAAGAGAGATGTAATTTTTAAGTTTATCCCCAAAGAGCCAAAGAACAGTTTCCTAAAGAGGAAGTAAGGATAATGATGGCTTGTGTTTGGTTTTGCATTTCCTGATCTATTTTAGATAGTGGTTCTATCTGACTGGAAAAAAAATTAAATCATACCATGCGAGTGCTAATAGAGCCCGGCAGGGAGCAACCAGGATCTGTCAGAGGCAAGCTGTCCTTGTAGCTGCTGTGGAGAGCTGTTCCACCAGCAGCCCCCCTCCATCCCCTGCCTCCCACCGCGGTGCGCAGCCGTACCCAGAGCACTGCTCCTCAGCCCTCCCTCTGGCCGACCATATTTTCAATTTGTGCTGTTAACAAAGCATTGGGTCACCCTGCCAAGGTGCTAAAACATATAACCTTCCTTCCTGAACAGATACGTGAGGCTGCCAAGCTGTAAGAACAAGGCATCTCTTGAGAACCTGTGTGCACAGAAGTCAGTCACAGCACTCTACCATTAACTCAAATAGTATCCTGATACAGTGTCATGACTCTAAATCCATTAGCATAGATCAGCCTCTATAGGAACAAGAAACTGATGCTTAATGGAAGCTACCCCAGCAATGCTCTGTAATCTCAAGCACCTCATTATCATGTTCACCAGCCATCCTTGTATCTTTCAAAGTGTATTTTGTGGCACCAAAGGTTGGTACACCTTTAAGAAAAAGTACTTTCACCTATTAATTCCTTGGAAATAGTGACTGAGTATAAAGACCTCCAAATGCAGGAGTGGTCAAGGTACAGGCTTGAGCAGGTACAAAAATCTGTGCCAAAACTAGAAAAAGAACTTGCCTCATTATATTTTTAGCAAGGGATTATGTTTTCTATATGAAATGTATTACAGCAACCATTTGTAAAGCATTAACTCTTTACAATCATCCAACCTGCAACACCCTCTACAGATCTGAAAATACGAGATACAAGAAAGATATGACACAGGTAGAGTACTAATATTAGCTTTCTGCTGTAGTGTTTGTAAACATATTCACAAAATATAAACAAATATAAGTGAATTGACAATGCCTCAACATTTTGGGCAGAAAACACACAAGCAAATTGAAATAAATCAATGCAGTTGACAACCAGAGAGTGCGCAGTAACAGCAAGATCATAATTGAAATAAAAACTAAATTTGTAAAAACCAAACTGTTAGGAAAACACTGTTTTAAATTTGCCATTTAGCCTTAAATAGTCTGCGTGATATTTTTCAGAGATTATCATAACGACTGCACTAAATCATTGGGCCAGTAAAAGATTTTACTATATTTCTAGTTAGTAAAAAAGCTCTTGTCTTTCCTCTGCCATTACCTTCTCTCTTTTGGTTCCCTTCCTCAACTATGTGCTTTTGTTTCCTAGTCTTCTCCACCACTCCCTCACATACTTCTTTTGAACTTCGTTTCAAGCTGCCAAAGAGAAAGAACTATTTTCACTTGGGTGAATAATTTGACCTAGTACCCAATGTTTTACTTCAGAAAACGATGGCACCCTCAGCAAATGACACGTTGGGTGGGTAGCACTGGCTGGCTGAAAGCCCTCAAAGAGGTTATCCACAGGCCATCATTACTGAAAATATTTCCAGTTGAGTTCAGTGCTGTTTGAAGTTTACTTGGCGATTTGGTTGCAACTATCAAATCATGGCTTATCAAATTTACAGACTACAGAAGAGCTGATGGAGTGATAGATAACGAGGGAAAACAAGGCAGAAAAATTTGCATCATTTGAAGAATTAGACCCATTCAAACACAATGTTGATGGAAAGCCAAGCAAAGTTAGGTATCAAATAACAAGGCATCAGGTTTTGATTATGAGAGGAGGGACTATGCCAGGAAGTAGTAGCTCAAAAACATAAGGGTCACAATAGACAGGCAGCTAAAATATGAGTTTTCAAAGCAGTGCCATGGTAAATGAAACAAAGAAGGAACGAAAGCGAGAAGGATAATCTGTTCCTCATCTCAGTAATTAAGCGGGGGACAGAGCCAGAGACAGAAATTTTTTACCTGGCTATAGACCATTGACTGACAAATCCAGTCTTAAGAGAAGGTAGAACCTGGCACATAGGAAGAAACGTGTCCTTCATCAACAGTTAGAAATGTTTCCTTACAATTTAAGATTTAACTGTATGGTTAGATTGCCAAAAGATGATCAAGTTGTGGCTCATTTACAATGCAAATGTATCAGCCTGGGAAGACAATCCTGAGTGCTACATCCTTCTTTAATTTCATACAGAAAGAACCACCAACGGCCCGCAGCTCAATATAGATAATTTTAGGTCAAGGAAAAAGACTTAATTCTCAGCAGTAATTGTTGTTATTATACACAAATGGAACAAGCTATATTAAATGGTGAATGAGAAACACATTTATTGTTATCTAGCTAAGCATCATAGTCCAACAGAAGGGTTTTGACTTGCTAAAGTGAGATGTTGTGACCTTTTTTATGAAACTATTAAATTAAATGAGGTAACAGTTTCTTCTGGACTTAAAAAGCTGTGAAAACATCTGATTTCTCTCCCTCTTCTATTCCCATGTGAGTGCTATGCAAAAAAACCTGTTCTCCAGAAAACCTTCCTTCATCATTTTCCCTCCCTTCACCAGCAAGGGCAAGCAGCACAACTTTTAACAGCTTGCCAAAGAAACACATATTTTCTTTGCATTGCTTAACACGTATTGCAGATAATGATGTTTTGGGACCTCCTTGCTCTGCTTGTGCAGCAGAGACAGAGCAAACATCTGGCATAGGGACCTTGGGAGAGCCACAGGTGGCCAAAAGCAGCTTCACTTGCCTAGAATTTCTTGAATTAGGAACCACTGACAGCTGAAAATCTGCTTTGAGTTTGACAGAGAAACTCAGAGACGTGTGCTGGAGCTGTGTTTCCCATGCATTGCTGAGCAGTTCCTATTAAGAGTGAAATTGGACTTTTGATCCAACTTAGCCTGCCAAGACATGTAAGTTTTGTGTTTTGAAGAACCCATCTCTGCAATTTATAAATTCTGGTTTATTCGCATTCTCCTTACCATTCCACATCTCTTCTGCTAACAGAAGGAGTAGCACTTCCAGGGAAGCCTGGAGGCAACACTTTTGTACTGATTTCCTGCAGAAGAGGATTAGAACAAAGGAGAAACCCTAGCTTAACTCATGGAAAGGCTGCTTTCAGTATTGCATGGTCTAAAGAACAACCATAACTCTATAAGTACCTACCGGGTAAACTTCTAGAACAGGTTCTGGAGGCTCCAAGGGGTTAGGAATCACCTCTAGTCACAAGGACCTGAAGGCACAGGGTTCCCATTCCCAGTGTAGATCAACAGAAAGAGCTTTCAGATAAGGAACACAGTCAGAGGTTGATGGCATTGGCCTACATAGGCCAAAGGAAGCCAAGGCTGTGACTGCTATGGAGAAGAGTGCCTTTAACTGACTGTGTTTGAACCTGTGCACAAACTGGGGAGCTGTGTGACACGTAAACTGAAGTCTTTGAAGAAGATGGCTGTCAGAACAGAAAACAGAACTGTTGCACTCACATTGTAAGTTCACAATTAGCCTTCTAACTGGTAAAAACAGAAGGGGAGCAATTCTGCTTTGTCTGCTTTTTCTTCATCTCTCCTGTATTCAAAAGTGAGTTTAAGAAGTCTCTTTTCTTTTTACTCCATTGTAGAAACTCATAACAAGCTCCTATCATGTTTTCCCATGAGAGCAGAACATGTGTGGACCTAAGAAAACCTTCAAAAGGGAGCTCTGTGCAAACAGCAGAGAACTGAAATTCTCAGAACTCCTTTATCCTTGCTTTCTTTAAACAGGAAAATCATGAAAGGGAAAGATCTTGATTATATATATGACACCTGGTCTTTTCAGTTACCTTCTCTGTAGAAGCGATGGTGTGAATATAAGCATGATTACTGTAGGATATAAACAGGAGTGAATTTACAAAGATAGTATCTTTAATGAGAGTAATGCTATACTCTAAAAACCAGGCTGGCTTTCAGGATATGCAGGCTGAAGCTTTGATCCTCTAAGCAAAACACATCTTGAACTAGTGATACAAATTTAACCTACCAAGTCAATCAATTAGATCATCAAAGAAGTTTGTACCTGCAACTACGAAGCGGGGAGAATATTAAACAGAAGAAACTCTCTCTTAGAAAGCAAAAACAGAGGAATTGCTGGTGGTTCAGGAATACGAAAAACTATAACAGGACACAGAACTTACACATTTATTGACTCTAAAATTCCTGTGTAGCAGAATCAAGTTTAAGTAGTTCTTAATCTGAATTTAACTTTGAAAACTGGCATTTGTATTTCAGTGGAGAAGAAGAATTTATGTGCCTGACAGTGTCTCTTCCTTTGCATTTCCATCGATTGGTCTCATAAAAGACGTCATTTCTCCATCTGGATTCCTTAATTATAGCAAGACCACAAAAACATAGGCTCAGTAAGGAAACTCACAAAAGAAATGAGAGTTATTTTTATATTTATAAAAGCAAATTGCAAAACCAGAAAGCAAACAAAACTTTAAAATGTTAATTAAAAATCAAAGAAATAAAAAGAGGGCATGACCTAATGTGTCTTTCCTTTTTCCAAGTCAAAAGCTCCCTGATCCAAAAGGCTACTATTTCAAAATGCTGAGGAGCACCTCCTCAAGCTCAATGAGGTACACACGTTTAGAAGATAAATGTTCAGGAAATCTTTCTGGAGAGACAAAGTTTTTGAAAAAAAAATAAAAAAAAAATCATTTTAGCTTCAATGCAGAAGACACAATATCCTAGGACAGCTTTCTATTACTGCTGCCTATTTATCAGCCATTATTTGACAACTAAAAACCATTTGTTCCCACTTTTGTGGGGGATGAGAACACCAAGTAATGCAAGAAAAGAGACTCTCCAGATCTCTGTCCTGTAACTCAGATTCAGCAGGAAGCTGGAGGCCATGGAGCTTAGACAGGACGAAGTTTCTGAATGACAACTACAGATTTATTGATTTTATTTTTATGTCAGAGTGACCATTGACAGTAAAGTTCTGTATAACATTCCTTAGTGAACGTGGGTTAAAGATGTGAGAGAAACTGAAGTGTGGTGTTTTAAACGTCCACAATAAGCTGCACTATTATTGAAAAATCATATTTATTCCAGTCCTTGGCAATACTTCTGTGACAGCTCGAAGAACTTCGATCTAAAACAAATTTTTACTTGCAATACTGTTGATCTTTCTGAGAAGACAAATTAAACTACGGTCACTTAAAGTACCCACAGTGGTTTTCCCATAGTTAGGTCCCAGCAGAAGGGCCAAGAGAAGCCGCATGTAAAAACAAGATGCACAAGACGGAAGGAATGTTAGTTGCAAACTGTAAACTAGCAACGGTCTCTTGTGTATTTGGGTATATATGCAGAATGAGGCCATTTGGAGGCACTGGACTTAGTAACTGGACAGTTACTAAATTAAAACCAAATGAGATCGGTTCAACAGAAAGTCACTAACACGACGTGTGTTTCAACATGCTTTTGCTTAGGCTCTTGGGGTCATAAACAGTTACATTCAATAGTAAAGATGCTCTCCGCAATGTGAATGGGGAGGAATGAAATTACAATGTAGAGAGATCTAAACAAACAAAAAGAAACACTTTCCTTCAGATATGGCATGGCACACACTTCCACTGGATAGTATCAAACATTTCACAAGAAATTGTATTTTCATGAAGCTTGCCTTGGCAAACAGTCTGATTCCCAAACACCAGTGAGGTAAAAAACACAGTAACATTAAAAACAATGAATAAATGAACTAGACGTATTTATTTGCATCATGAAAGTTTAGTGATGAAGAAAAACTGGAAGAACTATGAAGCCATGTTTCAGGGCTTACATCAGTCTTTACTACAGACTAGGAGGCAGCTGGTGGATTAAATTGCACCTATCTACACGAGATCCAGCTCTTCTACCTAAAGGGCAATGCACTGGCTGTTATCAGAGCTCCTGCATTAGACCCATGGGAACTAAACTGGGTCATGGGCAACATTTGTTTCTTGCAGACAAAGCCACTTACACTCTGGTGCAAGTTTTCTAAAGGAGCCAAGTATGATGATGTCCATAGTTCAGTTCTGCTGCCCACAACTGGCAATGAGGCTGCTTTTACACAACAACTGCCATGGAAAGAGAGTCCTTGTTCTGCTGCGCCAGCCACAAATTAAACCAACAAGTTCACAGCTGTTTAGTACCACTGAATATGCAACAGGAGATACTCTCCACAACATTTTTCTGCAGAAATAGAGCAGCACTGCAGAAGACTATAAAAGTAATTAGAGCACTAGTTATAAAACAATAGTCCTAAGAAGGAACCGGAACCCAGAGAGACACTGGCTATAAAGATGGAAGAAAAATGACTGCTGGTTTGGATGTACACAAGGAAATGACTAAAAAAACCAAACCAAAACACACACACAACCAAACCAACAAACAAAAAAACACACCAAAAAAAAAAAACCAACACCAAACCAACCCACAAATAAACAAAACAAACACCCCCCCAACCAGAAACCAAAACCAAGCAAACGGCAAATCATCAAGGTGATACAGTTTCTGGCTGAACCTGGATTTCCACTTAGATCTTCTGGAGGCCAATTGAATACTCAAAACATCCTTTCTTTTTTTGGAAGGCTCTTTCCAATGGAGGTTGGTTTATACAATTAGATGGTTGAATTTGGGAAACATTTTAATAGCAGCGGCACCTGATGCCAGGCTATGTTTACCCAGGTAGCTTAATTTGTGAGAGAGTTTGGTTTTGCTTTGTACCACCTCTAAACAAGCCCTGATATCATACTTTGCTTAGGAGGATCCATATCCTATTAATTCACAAGAATGTTATGCAGTTAAAATTTATCTATAAATAAGGTAAAACTCCAGTCCTCAAAATAATGCCACAGGCACCTTGACTATGTTTGAGAAGTCACTTCCAAACGTATGTATTGAAATTCTGGCCTCGTGCCTTAAAGCTGTTCACATTTCGCTACATGAGAAGCAATGCACTTGCCAAACTGATTTTCTTTGTGAAGAGAGAGAGAAAAAAGCTGAAGTATTTTGCCATTAAAAACATTAGTTTCCCAGTTACGTGTGCCAAACTCAACTTTGTCTCTCTTAATAAAGTCTTAAGTGTAACATGAATATTTTATTTGTTAAAAGACTGCATTTTCAAGAGAAGCTTGCGATTTGAATAACCTTATTTAATACCATCTGCTTGTAAAAAATAAATAAATGCAGAAGAAACTGATCCAGGTACACTGAACAGATAGCAACCTCAACTACGTACCTCTGTAGTGATGGCTTAGGACTGGTATTTGAAACTGTCAGTAGAATGTGTTGTACAGAAGGGCTGTCAGAAATATCAGCTCATTTCTGTGTTTTGTTTGCTTTTCCTCAGAAGTCTGAAGACACCTGTCTTTCGTGCTGCAGCTTTCAAAAGCCAGAGAAACAATCTATTAAAATCCAAGAATGCAGCTGTCTCAACTGTAAGTAACCCCTACTATATTGAAGTTACTACAAACATGAGCTCTACTTTTACACCTACAGTCACCTGGAGAGATTAGAGGCTATATAACTTTGACATTTTCACAGCTACACAATTGAAACTAGAAATATCTGATCCGGACACCTCTTTTAAACAGGATTTGCAGAAACACCTCCAATTGAACTCTTTTAAGCTCAACCATTTATTAATGGCCTCAGAGATGCTGACACCGCTGTATCACTGCTGCTTGGCATAGTAAACTACCCCATACTGAGCTCTGTTCTGCCAGTTCCCGGGCTCCTATTTGGCCGGTATTTAAGCTAGTTTGGATACCCCTATATTACTACAGTCACAGCAGTGATGAGCAGCTGTGCTCTTTGCCTAGAAGTTAATTCATTAAGGTTCTAACAGGACAATATGTGGAACAGGGTGATACTTGATACGACAGCAGAGCGCAGAGGCTGTTGCAGCACATGCAGCCAGTGGCAGCGCTTTGGGATGTTAAGGCTGTGCAACAAGAGTTTAGTGGGGAAAAAGATGCTGTTGCATAAACTTTAAACATTAACACTACACACACGGTTGTGACGGAAGCAAGAACAACTTTTATTTTTTATTTCCCTGTTATTTGTACTCTAGGGTGGGGCTAAAAAGCCCTTAGGGAAATGCTGTTCTCTAGAACTCGTGTCCTTTGTTCTCGGCCCCCACCACATACATTCAAATTTGCTTCAGTGTACCCTCAGTAGGGTGTTCTGTTTCAAAACATTTTTGACGCTGCCCGCAGAACACACGGCAGCTCTTCTCTGAAGAACAGTTGCCATCTCAAGAGAAAATACAAAAAAAAAAGAGGAGCGGGGGCAGGAATTCAGGCCGCTGACTGTTGTGTATTTCCCATGGCTCTGTGTCCAGAGACAGCATTTCCCAAGGAGGAAGGAGGTTTTTTGGTGTCTTTCTGAATCAAGCAAACAAAGGATTTCCACTTCATGATCACCAGACATTCTTTTCAGAGATAAACAGGAATGAATGAAAATCCTACATTCCTTTAAGTATACAGAATAAAAAGCACTGTGAGATTTTAAAGGTTTATAAAGTAAAAAGCTTTTGAAACTCACCGTCAAGGAGCCAAAAAGTCTAGCTCCCACTTTGAATATTGCTTTCAGCCTCAACTAGATGCATTTTTTCATTCAACTTTCTCACATTTACCTAACTGCACTTGCCAGCATGCTTTGTCAAATTAGAAAAACTCCTGCAGAAACCATCTGCTTGACATTGCTTACATATAATAAAGTATCGCTCAATACAATGTATTGGAAATGTTTGGAGATCCTTACATGGGAACCAAGAGCAGCAGTGCTGACTTAGGCAGATCTCCTGCTGGTGGCAGTGGGAATTGTACCTGAGTGAGCACTGCTGGATCCCATACAAAGCTTGCTGTGCAGTGATCGCTGCTGACTGACGTGAGAACATATGGTTATAGTTTAACAATACCAACTGTAATGGAGATGAGAAGAAAATTTTATAGCAGTTCTGGCTTGTTGCTCTTATAACCATCAGAAACACTCAAATGATTCGTACATATCTGCTGCTGTAACAGTTTTTCCCAGCTTCAAGTGAACACTGAGAAACTTGCAGTTAGATCCTGCCTCAACAGGAAGAGTTTGAGTCAATCTGTTGAGACAGAAACTTGAACACCAGAAGACTACATACAAAGCCTAAAATAGGACTTCACAATTTCTCTGCAGATAGTATTACGTTACCTCTGGATAAGAATGCAGACATTTCAATATATTTCTCTTGGTCCAATCTGAAGCAGAATTAAAGCCTTTATAGTGCTGACTTTGTCAGCCTAGTGGCAGGGACACATGTGTGACAGCTGCTATACTAGAGGACAAGGGCTTCTTGAATCTGACTCCAAATTTAGGTGTTATAATATTACAGCTTTAGCACGCCTAAAAGCTAAGAGTGGCCTAAAACATCATTGAGGATATAGCACTCATGAATTGTGGTCCCAAAAGCAGGACTTCCAGGTGGATAAATCAAGCCCTCTCCCTCTCAAAGGCTGCAGAAGAACCGCAATACTGAGCCAACAATGAAGAAAAGGTACTTCCACAAGTCTTAACCACAGTTTGAACAGGAGGGATTCTGCACCTTCAGTACTTCCTAGGAAGGGGCCATATTAGAGATCCAAATCCTGAAGAGTAGGTGAAATACTTCCTATGAGAACCCAGTAATTAGCACACACCCATCACAAAGGTTGCAATTTGGCTGCAGCTCCCATGTGCCCTTTTCCTTGAAATACAATAGAGACTCGTGTTTTGCTCTCAAGAGTTTCCACTTGCCTTAGTTTACCAGCCATGGGAACATGTTCAGATCACATCAAGAAAAGCTATACTCCTTTTCCTCAGACACATTGACACAAGAGCTAAAAACCATCATACTTATTTTATTGTCTACGTTTCTTTGTGTGTTGAAAGCCAAAATTGGCTGGAAGATAAAAACAGAGATACAAGAGAGATCTTACTGCAAATCTCAACATAGAACAGCTTTGTAGTAAGCAATTATTCTCTCTGTTAGATATGCCCAAGAGTGGATACTTGGGTAGGTATCTTGCTGCATTTAGGCCTCCAGGATAGAGCGCCTGAGAAGTTTCAACCTGATTGGTTGAAAAATGATTCTAACTTAGTGTTTGACCTCTGTTTTGGGCAAAAGCCAATGCATTGCCACCCTATAAATTATTGCTCAAGTCACTCCTGAAGCAGACAGTGAACAATGCATTCCAGTAAAGTCAGCCTTGAGAATCAATGTGAGGAACATACCACCCAGGCTGGAGTTCAGCAACAGAGACTCTTTTTGTGGTACATTCTATGAGGAGATACTCAGACTATTTGCTTAGCCTCAATACTTGACTCATTCCTAGCAATACAGATGGGCACTCTGCTTGCCCTATAAGCCCTCTTGGAAGAGAATCTCTTTGCAAAGGGATGGTTAACAGGAACACTGAAGTATTGTTAATATTCTCCATGGTACATCCTCCTTACAAGACTTTCACAGACCAAGAAAACTGTATCAAAAAACTTTGACCCCTAAAACAGGCCCCTAATCCCACAGGAAGGGCTGCCTCTACCATTCGCAGCATCAAAATATGTAATTAGTGAAGAGTAAAAGAATAAAACTATCCTTCTCGTAACGCAAGCACTCCTGGAAGACAGCTAAGTGTTAGAAAAAATGTCTGGAGGTTAAAATATTTGGTTTAGAGGCATCATCACAGAAGGGGCACTAACTGAAATTCCAATCCAACTGTAAAAGAATTAGATTAATTAACATACAGAAGCATGATTAATTTGTCTCATGATATCGGTTCCCACTTTACTGTCACATTAAAAAGCTGTCAACCTGGGTCAAGTGAAAGAACAGAGAAGAGAACACTTAACAGTTGTGTCACTATGGTTATTCAAAGGAACACGAAGCCTAGTTAAACACAGTAAAACACTGATTTCAGGAAATGTTTCCCTAAAATGGACTTCAGAGGTGTAAAAGTAAGGTCTACCAGGATTCCTGTGCCATTTGTACAGCTGCTTACCTTGCTTATGAAAGATCACTTGACACAGCTATATTTCTCCTTTTGAGTGAGTTATTATACCTTCCTATCTCCTTCTTCCTATGTACCTATTGAGACAAAAGATTGAAATTAGACAAAGCAAGTGGGAAAAGTAAGAAATACAGATCACAGCTGTAATTTCTTCCCCTTTGCAAGACTAAGGTAAGAAATACAGTGTATAGCTCTTGCCTTAAGGGAAAGCAAGTCCAAAAGCAGGTTGATGCTGAAGCAAGCATCACCTTATGCAGTTAAGCCCAGAGAAGCAAACACTTGTTATTTAATTTTTGACGTCCCCGTGTCACGTTGCCCCTGTTGCTTCCACTATTACTTGTGTTGTTTTATCTTATGTTTCTGATTTCCAACTGAAACTGTAATTCTGTTCCTGACAGAAGCGCAACCATCTGCGGTTTGATGGTTTTGCCTGAATCATCAGTGCACCACGGTTAAATTTCGACTACCTCAAAAGCACGGAGTTTTAAAGTGCAACTTCACATAAAACTGTTCAGAGGAATCTGGCCAGAACTGTGTTGAAAGCAAGAGCACAGCCATATTCAGAGCCAGTGGACTCAATCAGGACACAACACTGTCTGCAATGTCAGTTGCATGTGAACACAAAGCAGCAATTTCAAAGGAGTGATGAACAGAAACATTTGCAAAGCTGCAAGAGGAACCGAACAACTCTGTACACACTGCTAGGTTATTTAACACTTCATTGAATGAGACAGGAGTTCTATTTTGGACAGTAGACTTTATTAGAAATTTTCTCCTCATTCATCAGTAAATTCACATTAAAATATGCTGAAGGCAGCTCAGTCTAAACATTTGACAACCTGCCATAACAACAACTTCCAGTTTAAAAACTAGATAACTGATCAGGCAGATAACTTGAAACATGTAAGAAATGCAAATAGAAAGCAGCATCTTAAAAAATGGGATGAGCCTGAAAAATTAATACATTTCAGGTGGAGTTGGGGGAAAAAAACCAAAATCAGTCACCCCAAGATGGGAAACAGATGAGAACTCCACAGACTCTAAACAGATAAATAAACATTATAACCACACATACATTAAAAAGAGAACCAAGTACTTAGAGTTCATACCACATAAAAATTATAAATTTGTTCAAATAAAAAAAAGTGACAAGCTTTCTAAAATACAAATATCCTAAATTCTTGGGAAAGTGAACACTTTGTTATAAACTGCAGAACTTTGGAGGGACTAGATTTGGTCTTGAAAACAATGGACTGCATCTCACTGTTACCACATCCAAAAACTGATCTTTCTGACACATATACCAGTTTTTTAACTCTTGTGTTTTTAGATCACACACTCTTCTTCTAGACAATAATCTGATTTTTTAAATACTAGAACTTTTAGATATCATAGGTCTGATTATGTTGAGTGCTGAGCACTCAGAGCTCTCAACAACTCTGGACACCAAAGGCAAGATTTAAATATTTTGAAAAAGTTACTCTCAAGATTATTCCTTTGCTAAAATATTTTCATCTATTGGGGTGAGGTGCAGGAGAGAATAAGAAAAAAAAAATCATCACATTATTGAAGAAAGTTCCGTCCTGCATGACAGTGGATCCCGCAGGTCAGATTTTCTATTGGTATTTACCAGAGGCAACAAAGATAAACCGATACGTGAGAGATGAGATGAGATTAATGGCCTTCAGGACTGTAAACACAACAGGCAACAGATAATACACAAATCTCGATCAAATCAATGTTTTCACATTCTTTAGTAGTCCCCCACAGTGATCTGCTTTCACTGGTTCAGAAAAAAATATATATTAAAAATTAAATAACACTTAAGTGTCCATCACGAAGATTTCTATTTTGTTGTAAACAATTTTCTGCCATTTGCATTGATCTAGTCCAACGTGAGGCCAGAGGGTTCTAGACGACTTATTGGTACTGTAAATAATTTTTCAGAGACAGAGGCAAAGGTAGAACTTCTATGTCATGCAGGCGGTCTCTGCCAAGAGCAAAACGAATTGATCTTCGGCACAAGTCCATTAAAGGCAGGGGTTCCGCTGAAAAAACACAAGAAAATCAAGAGTTAATTTTTCAGCAGCTCCATTAACAGGCAATGTTTTATTTATTAACATAGATTCTGTATTGTATTAAACAGTCATAAAGATAGTAATGGTATTGTGAAAAACTGACAGCCATGAGGTAATTAAGATAATCAATAAAAGCAAGACAGAATTCTACACATTTCACCCACAAGTGGCTGCAAAGTTTCAGACTGAGCTTCCTTATCTGAAAGGCTTAAAATAATCCAAACCCCCTCGTCAGGCTTGCCAAGTTGCAGCATAACAAGTTATTACATTTCCAGATTTCTAACAAGACAAAGAGCTTCCAGTCTGTTTGTAACACAACATTTGTCATGTCATGTTAACACGAACTACACTGGCAACTTCTGACCTTTACATACCAGTTCCTTCTGCGTCTTAGGAACTGGAAATGGTACTTAGGGTAACCAAACTTCTCACCAAATACCGCTTTTCCTGCAACACTCTCTTAGTCTTTCTTTCTAGGAAGTTCACAGGAAGCAAAAAACTAAACAAAACACCCTCAAAAATCTAGAGGAAACTTAACCTTTTCCTTCATGAATAAATTAGGGGAGGAGGATTCCGCTGACGAGAAGGCAGGGTGTGTGTTCTCATACGTATATACACAAACATCCCCAAAATATACAAACAATGTCTGTCGATGCTCTTAATTTAACTCTATTAATTTAAACTAAGTATCAGTCAGAAACACCTGGCTGATAGCACTTAAGGCTGGAGACACAAACACAGTGATCTGCAGCATCTCAAACCATTGCAGCCCCGTATCCCATCCTGGCCTGCAAGACTCGCACAGAATTTCAGGAACATCATAAAATTTCCATCTAATAGTAACATGAACGACCTCTGTGACTGGAGAGTCTGCAATGGAAATCTTTTTGCAGCAGGAACTGGAATAAAGCTGTAAAGACTTCAACCAGTTACAGCTATCTTCAACCAGATGGATTTGTTTGCACATGTTGGTTGAAAAGGGTAAGAGCCTAAAAGACCACGGGAAACTCTTTCTCTCTCTGTGATAAAACAGTGGTGGCCTTTCAAACCTTACTAGTGCTTCCAAATGGAGAGAAAAAAAAAGAGTCATATGCCTCTGTCGTAGTGATAACCTTTTATAAACCTGACAGATTACTTACAAGTGCTGAACCTTGTACGGCATTCAGTGGTTTTATCAAGAGCTCTTTTATGTGCCACATGCAGCATTAGACAAACTATGCTAATCTACCAATCCTTTAGCTGATAGTATTTTAAAACCTACCTGAAAAAAAAATCATTACAAAGCACAAAACATTTGATTTAAGGATTGGTTTTATAGGCTATAATTGTCTGCTCTGGTGACACACCACTTACTTAATGGATTTTCCACCATTTATCCTGGCATCACATTTGATTTGTATAGACCACAGTTCACTATGGTGTTTCCCAAAAGTGCCTGGGGAAAAAGCTTAGAAAGCATTCTGTTGTATTCTGAAAGACTAAAAAGCTTATTTAACTTTATAACCACTTCAGTGACTTGGATATGGAGCCTATCTGCTTAGAAATTCCACTTCATCTAAAATTTTGGCTATTAAAAGATTAAAATATAAGAGCCCTCACATTCCAGTAATAAAGTAACGTTTTCTACACATCAGTGATCTCAGTTTTTATTTTTACACACCAGAATTATGAACATTGAATGAACACTATGAACATTATGAATCTTAAGGGATGAAGCTGTAAAATTCATTAGCTGGGATTAATAAGTAGGAGCAAAAATAGCTGAGGAGTTCCAGGACACAGAATACAGCACATCTCACAAGCCTTACACCATAAACAACAACTTTCTAAGTATCTTCCCAGAATCTCTAAAGTCTCATTAAGAAGATGCAAAATAAAAACTAATAGTGTTTAAAGCCATTGCCTGACCATGTGGTCTCTTTTTTCCTAGACAAAGGAATATGTAAAATGTAGCCATCTGTGCAGCCAAGCACAGAGCTAATCCTAAACTTCAAAACACAATTTAAGGAAAGGTTAAAATATTTTTCAGGCTTGAAACCCTAAATTGATGTCTCCTGTCTCACTTCTACAGGGAATTTTCAAATGCTACAGAAAATGCCCCCAGGTGTTTGCAACAGCTGCTAAATTACACATACTGAAGTGTGGGTTTGCAACTTAAAAATGGAACTATACCCTTTTTATTCTCCTTTCTATCCAACAGCAGTTCAACAAAACAGAATAAAATCAGAATAGGTTTGTCCTACAATACTAAATAAAAGTTACATTTTCTGGGGTGCTGGCTGTTAAGAACTTGAGGAAAAATTGTAACAACAGCGTTCTAAGTCAAAAATTTTTGCGGCTGTGAATAGTCCTAAATGATCTAAAATGAAATTCAGAAGAACAAATGATCTCAGTTTTCAAAATAGTTTACAGTATAAATGTAAAGCTGCTTAAAATTACAGACCAACAATTTCTGGGCAGTCTAACTCAACAGAACCATTATTAAACATTTGGTATGTATCGCAGTGCAAGCAACCTCCCATCCATCACATCTCACATTTTTACTATGTATTTTACAAAGGAGGACCACTTGGAAAAAAGTGGTTTAACAACCACGAGTAAGTTTCTGAAAGTGTGCGAGTTCCAGCGGGAGGGAAGAGGCAGCAGAGTCCTGTGTAAGGGCTGTGGGGGCTCTGGTCCTGCGGGGGCTCAGCTCTGCGCGGGCGCACCTCAGCACCCTGCCCTCCGGCTGAGAGCGCGGGCTCTGCCAGGCACCCTGCCCGCCTCGCCAGACACATGCGACTGGTCATTTCAGAGATGCTTTAACATTCCCCAGATGCCAATAGCTGGTGTCCAGCCTGGCTGCCAAGCCCAGGCTCTGCCATGTCCCCAGGGCAGCTCTGGTGATCCGCCAGCTGTGGGGCTTTTTCCCTGTGCCAGGGGAGAGGGAGTTGCTCATCATCTGCTGTAACAGCTGAACTGTCTCTTTCACACACATGCAAACACCAAAGCTCCTTCAGGTTTCCAGGGAAACTCAGTGAGAAATAAAAGTATCGCAAGTAACACAGTCTTTACAGAGAAAAGTTCAACCAACCTGAGAATATATTACTATTGCACCCCACCTAAAACACACACAGAGACTTAACGTATCCAAAACACTCGACGGCACATTCAAATGTTCAAAACAGTATTTCCAAAATGGTATTTCTATTTGAGATCATACAAATAGTGCTGAGAAGAGAATATTCTAACAATGCAAGAGATGGAAAGATGAATATTCTGAAGCCACGTGGTTAGCTGTAAGTTTGGCTACCGGCAAAGTCTTTCTTTCACAACACTAAATGTTTGCCTTTGAAAAATATTTAAGTTCATGGATATTAACTGATTGTCAGAACATCTCACTACTTGATGTACCTAATATGCATTACAAGTGATGTATTTTTAGAATAACCCACAATGGAACTGGAATATTCAAGCCTCCCAGAAGAATATGAGCCAGCCCCTTTGCTGAAGTCCTGTGAAATCCAGTAATGCTCTTGCCATTAGAAAAAGGAGGTATGAATTGCTGAGCTGGAATGCAAAATTCTAAAGAAAACATGACTCACAAGAATGGTTCTTTGTATTAAATTCCCAACCAGGCTAAGACATTCAAAGCGAGACGCTCCTGGGTGAGGGCACCAGCCCCGCACAGGAAACCAGCGCTTCCTCCCGGCTGCGGCAGAGCTCGCAGCGCGCACCGCGGCCGGCTGGGCAGCACACGCTCTGAGCCCGACACCTTCCTCCATGTAATTTAAGGAATCGCCTTCTCCTTTAAAGTTTAGTATGAAACCTTGTCACATTACAGAAAACTACTTTTCAGGAGAAAAGAAACCAAAACACACAGTTAAAAAAATTATACTGCTTCATTTATGTGTCAGAGTTTAATTCCGGCATCTCCCAATTTTGTACCGGTAGTTTACAAGAAGGCCCGTTAAAAACAAACAAACCAACCACGAACAGACTTTTGCTTTTCTGCTTCCACTCTTTGTCGGGAAGGCTCCCACAGGTGCCAGCACAGGGGCTGTGGCAAACTGCCTTTTCCAGCACTGCAGCTCCATGCACAACACCTGAGCGGCCGGAAGCTGCGGGTGAGGCCACCAGCAGCTGCTCCTCTCACACAAGCCGCGTAGGAAATAGCTTAAATAACTATTTAACATCAGAGCTAATAGCTTAAAAATAGCTTAAATAGCTATCCAATTAATTAAACAAAAACAGCTATTAGCAGCTATTAATAACATAAAATAGCTGTGTTTATATATCTAGATATACTCGTTCTAATGGTATCACTCATGGTTTAAGGACAAAGGCAAAGAGATGTTTATAAGCAGAAACAACTATGTTCTTGTGAGCTTTTCTCCAATAAATATGTATCTGTGATAGCAATTTGCACATCATTACCAGCGTAAAAGTTCAATTAGTTTTGGCAACCTGTAGTTATTTAACAGTCTGGCACTCCAACAAGACTGCCTCAGCTTTGTAAACAGGCTTTTATAGTTAAGATACTAAAGTCATTTAGCAGCCAATAACACTACATGTTATTAACTGCAATCTTACATAAGTCGCATACAAAAGAGCAGCTTTTAGCACACAACAGCTATTTGCCAAATGACAATACTCATTTATTAAAGAAATTTTTAAAGCTCTAACAGCACATAATGAGCACAGCTTTCACTAATCTATGAAGAACATATTTTTATCACATTTTATAAAATCAAGAGTTCCCTCGGGAAAAAAAATATCAAAGCAAGATTAAAGCTGGTTGAGAAGCAAAGGAAGTTTTTGTAAGAATCATCATCACCGTTTCTTTTCTAATTATTTTATAGGCCTACCTAAGACACCAAGTTATCTTATATTTTTGGCCTTCGACTTACTAAAAAGCACTTATATTCAGTGATTTGTGTTACTGTTTCCAACTGCTGTAATGCAGCTTTAAACTCAGATTTAAAGAAAAAATAATAGTGTTCCGAGACAGAGATGCAAGTGCACATCATTAAATAAGCAGATGACATTCCACAGCCAGAACTTTGCTGCGCTGCCAATGGTGCCAGCAGCAGCAGAACCTTCCTTGTGGCAGAGGAGCGAGGAGAAGCAGCATCGCCCCAGGAACGGCAGGGAAAGGAACCTCTTGCATGAGTAACACACGCCTGGCGCAGAGAGGGCTCTGGGCAGCCAGGGCAATGCACCATGCCCCTGTTCATGTCCCCGTTGGGCATGTGGTTTTCTACACACCTTACGTACTTGGTGGCTATTGCCTGGTTCCCCTCTCTACCCACCCCTCCTTGCCACCAGTAAGTCAGCATCACACAGGTTCCTGCCCTGCACTTCTTTTCACCACTCAATTTTGATCTCGTACTTTGCCAACACCGGTGATGATGAGCGCTGTTAGAGGGCTGATGGCCCAATACAGGGGATCCAATACAGACAAGAGATGATGTTCTACACTGTCCCTGTTCTGGTGGGACATTCATGACTCAGGCAGGAAGGGAAAGCTCTCCCCAGACCTTGTCACCACTCTGCTACCCAACCCTGCCTGTTCCGATGGACAATCCTCTGTGTGCCCCCTCCGTGGGGAACACTTGAGTGCCCACCACACTCCACACTGCAGCACTTCATTAATCCTTTGTCTTGAAATTTCCCTCTTCCTCCAGGTATTAAAACACCTGCTAAGGGTGGCCTAAGAGTTGCCATTAGATTGATTTAAGGTATACAGAAATTTGTAACTACCATTTAATTATGACATACAATAAACATACAAATATTTGTAACCCAGGAGTTTTCCTTTCAACCTTTCTGCCAAAGATTAATTATTGTTTTAACTTTACACAGTACAGGCCAAACTCTTTCTCCCACATAATAAGGTACATAAATACAGCCCCTGTGACATATTTATGGCTTCCCTGATGCAACTGACGGAAAATTTGAGTCGTGTTCCTTAAATGGCACAATCTAGGGAAAGGAAATTGCAAATAATATATTAAAGAACACAGGCTATGACCAGTAATAAAAAATGCTAATAAATCTCTTAATAGCAATGAAAATTCAGTCAAAGGATAACAAGACAAAAGAAACCACTTATCTGGTTTTCCCACAGATGTCTTTAAGCTCAGCAGCCTAGCCCAGCAAACCATACAGGTGAAGCAACTTAGAACACCACATTTTAATTAAGGCTCAGGCGATCCACAGGAATCACCACTCTCACAAATCCTGCAATTCGAAAGGGGAACATGGTGGTTTCTCAGAAGAGCGTTGCCATTTTTCCGCTGACTCCCATGTTTATTTACCCAAGAGTGCCAGGCTCCAGCAGACTAGTACCTAGCTTAGGCTGGGGCTTTGCCGAAGTCTGGTGCTACAAAGCTCCGACCTTTGTAGGGGATGGTGTTAGGCAGGCACAGCACCCGCTCGGCCTCCCTCAGCCCCTGCGGCACCCCCTCCCGCCCAGGCGGCTTCTCCATGCAGCTGGAAGCCATCACGCTCGCTGCTTCAAAAGCCGAGCGAGTGGCAGATGGTGGGATTTTCCTGTTATCGGTCAAGGCTGATAAACAGCCGCTGTCTCCAGCAGTTGTCTACCAGGACAAATAAAGCTTTATGCAGCATCACATCAACGCCTTGGTTTTAGCAGACAGGTTGAGGAAGAAAAACACAAAAACAACAAAAGCACCCTCCTGTATCTGAGCTAACCCACATCCCACCAAAATTTGATACTTGAAATCAAGTATGTTAGAGGCAAAAGGAAGGCAAGGAAGCTTGGACAGAGGGAAGAACTCAGGGGTGAACCCCCCTCCTCCTTCTCTGATTGTCTTGTGCTGGGGTGGTGTGAGGAGCGGGGATTTTTACCAACACCTTTGTTTTTACCTGTTAAATACAGTTAAGCACAGTTTAACACTTCAACCAAGTATCATCTAGCAGAATTCAGCTGAAAAAGCAGCAATGAACAAGCAGATATTCTGCAGCATCATTTGTTTTCAGTTAATGCTCTCCAGCTGTGCTTTCTTGAGAGGAAAAGAGCTGAAAAGCAAAACAGCATGAAAACAAACCAAAACCAATCCCAAAAGCCAGTGGCCTCCTGTTAGGGGTTTGATAAAGACTCTGTCATTTGAACACAAGTACGTATCCTTGCAATTTCTTTTTTTGCATTTCAGTATTTGCAGTCTCCAGTGAAGACAACGCAAGACTTAGACAACTGGTCCTGACTCACCAGCACCAGAGCACCTGCCTAAATCCAAAGAATTCCGGGCAGGCTTAAAATTCATTCCTAAAGGTTTCAATTTAGTAGACTTAAGCATATACCTAAACACTTATTTTGAGTCATACTGGTTATAGGACTGTTTTTCCTTGGAAAGTAATTTGTCTCTCCGTACATTTCCAGGCAGGCTGTATATATAGAGTCATATACATATATATCTGTGGTAACCTTCTTTTGAGGGGCTGAAAGTGCTCTACAGTTCAGGGCTCTAGATCAAGTCCATTTAATATGCAGAACAGAAGCAATAGAAAGTCTGACCCAGGCCAAAACTTCAAGCACACTTCACTGTAGCAACTTTCCTGAAAACCACCATTTTTTGAATTGCAACAGCTATTTTAAATGCACATATGCATCATAATTTGATTTCCAGTAACAACAAAACCCCCCTATTTGAAAGCATTTAAAACCACTGTTTTTCCCGTCTACAGATTACTCAAATGTACTGCTCTAATGATTCCGAAGTCGCAAAACAGAGACAGATAATAGTGAACTTCACCAGCAAACATGTGGCTTTTTTAAAAAGGCACAAAGCCATGTAATAAGGCGGGTTTGGTACAGCTCGATCCATTTGCATGCTGCCAGACAGTGAGAGGGAGAACAGTGGCCACTTCCCTTCTGAAAGAGGAAGCGCACATAGGATTTCATTCCCCGTGTGCATCGGGAAAACGCAAACAGGAAGGATGAGCTGGAAAGATTTGCCTTCTGGTCTCGATTTATTTGTTCATCTCCTCCTCTCAAATACTTCCACAAAACACCTCTTATCTTTGGTCTTGAACACAGTATGAAAGTAAATCGAGACATTTATTTCAGTGATGACCTAAATCTTCTTTAGTAGAAAAGACACATGAATACATACTGGTTTAAATTTTTTAAAGTGCTTTATGTTGGAAGATGAACCTAAACTACAACTATTGGCTCCTTAGCTCCTCCCAGCTCAAACCTCTCCAAATTTAACATGTTGGGAATGAGGACTTGGCTTAGATTAATCTCTTATGTATACTTTATAGCTTTTACTCTTAGAAACGCATTTATCACCATTAAATTCAGCTTGTGTGCCAGGCCATAAAGAGGGAAGTTAAAATATATCAAGGTGAGAGAAGATTAAAGTCTGGATGAGAATTTCACTGAGTAGATGCACTGGAGTTCAAAGACAATGTTGTTCTGGGGTATGTACAGATTTATAGGCAAAGTAATAACTGAGAAAGTTGAAGGCAAGTTCAGGTTTCAAGGACAAACCACTGCAGACAATTATTGCAACAGAAGTTCACATGCTGTATGCAATATGCAACATGATGACTGAAATATGGTGAAACAGTTTCTTGTGTTTTATCACTTCATGTAATGTGCTTCAGAAACAGGCAAATAAACCATCCATGCACAGGTACACACCTAATAACAACCTTTATGGCTGTGAACAAGCCTTTATTGTTCTAGGGTGGGGGGAACTGGAAGGAGATTTCAGGATAATCTTTTCCTATCCCTCAGTTCACTGGCACACTTCTGCCTTAATAGTATTACAGCAGATGATGAGATTTCTTGGTGGGAAACCTAACTGTACTGATTAAAATAGTCTAAAATTCAAAATCGTTAAGTTTTCACAGCTGTTCTTAAGCACATTTTTTATTTTGGGTTAAGTTAATCAACTACACCTTTTTTTAGAGAGAGAGAGAGAGAGAATGAGTGAATGAATGAATGAATGAGAGACACATGTAGAAGGAGAAAATGTTAGAGAACCAGGTGGGTACCTGGTTGCCTGGCTGCCCCATCTGCCCTTCTCCCACTGGCCTGTTTTATCTACCTGTTGTATTTTGTATGACATACTCATTGTGTGGGATGATGAACGCTCTGGCATCTTTTCTTGTACTATGCCCAGCATGCTGGAGCCTCACAAGAATTTCTAAATGCTACCATACCACAATAACACATGCTCATGCAAGATTTCCACCTCTTACTATGGATGTATTCTCAGCTGGAACCTATCACAGTAGTTTTCTGTATGAGTGTTTCTTATTATACTAAAGTTATTTACTCTAGTTAACAATTAAATTGATTCAAAGCATCTTCTGCATCACATTGTGCCACATTGCAGCTTTCTCCAAAGTTTCACCATATTGACAGGGCAACAGAACTGATGACTTTCCCACTTGAATTAATACAAATTGTGCTGAGCTGTTTAAGACAATAAATACTTGACTAGATTCCTCATATCATCGTTAGATGACATTTTCTCAACTGCTTCAATTTCAATTACCCAGAGGCTGCAACATATGCAGATTTCCTCAAACCAAGCAAAAAATGGCAGCAGCATGTCATTTAAATTTTAATGCAATTGTATACAAGCTAATGATCTCTAGGGGAGATCCACAGACAACAGACATGACTCATCACTTTGTAACTCAAGTTTTGATATTAATAGAATTACACTAGAATAAATCTGCAGCAACGCAGTTGCAAATAGGCCCAATATAATGCATTTGATCCCATTAGATTAGTGCCATTTATATTTCCAATTTCTTGAAATTGTTTTTTTTTCTTAAGTATTGTAATATTTATCAGCAGAAAATGGGTACTGGAGACAATCAGAATTATTTTCATACTGAATTTTGGTTTCATTCCTGGTACGCAAACACTGCAGATGCTCTCTGAAGACATTTCTAAAGCACTAATTTCAACACGAATGCACCCTTACATCACAGGTAGAACGCACGACGCTGCTTTACTCACCATTGCTTTTCACAGGCTCTTGTTACCATCTTTCAACTCTAGCAAAGCTCTGTCTGAAATTCCACACTGCTATGCCAATGCCTACAATACTCCTGGCACATTGTCTCACAAATGGTCTGGTCATTTTGTGAGAAATAGAGTGTGGAAGGATGATTTCCATGTTATGCATTCCTAGAGCCATTGCATGCAATGTGTGATCGTACCCCGAGCCTCTGAAGCACCAGCATAAAACCCACCGACGGGAAGGTGGGGAGGCCAGGGAGAGTGGTTTGCCACCAGAAGTGACTTTTCCTGTTCCTGATCATGTGAGTGGGATCCAGCATGACAACAAACACTACAGCTCTCAAAGTTCTGGAATTTCACACAGGAATACTAGAATCTAATGGCTAACTCAAGTTTTGCTTGCACTGAATTTCTTCATTTCCAGGACAGCACCACTGGGCAAAACCTTTCTGTGCTTGGTCCTGCTGGATACCCGGACAGCAGGAGCCCTCCCCGAGCTGTCTTCTCTGGCCTGAAGGGCTCAAGTGGGAGGTGGCAGTTGTGGTGGAACCTGGTGCCATGTGCCATCCATCATCCTACTCCTCACCACACTGCGTAAAGCACTTGGAGAACTCGGCCTGCAGCAGCATAGCACTCACTGCCTGCCCTTCCTCCTCCAGCTCACCAGACCCGGCTCACACATTTTCTCTGCACCTGCCAAACCTCTTCCCCTCGATGGCACTCACTTGCTGTTCCCATGAATTCTGACACAAAGGAGAGGACAGCAAAAAGTGACGGGGTGGCTTACCCCAGCCCTCTCCTCCTCACACACCTCCCAGCTTCACCCTTGGTCCTTCTGTCCTCGTGCTTCACGTTGTCCACTCGCAGGTGTGTGACCATCTGCATGGACAGTGATGTGAAACAAGATGAGAACACCAAGGACGGCTGAACAACCGAGCAGTGTGGCTGTGCCCTGGGAGGAACTATAAAACACCACGAAGGGTCAGGGCTTATTGCTTCTTACTGATTCATTATCAAATACGTTTTGTCCATAAACAGCCTTTTCCTGCTCCCCCCCCCAGCTGCCAGCTGGCTGATGCAGTTGCACAGGTGTAAATGAAAGCATCATTTGGCCTGCAAAAAAGCTATTATGAACACAGATTTATCTAGATTTTCAGATCCTAAAGTCAATCTGTAAGGCTGGCAATTAAAAAATTGCCTCTGGGAACAACAAAGAAAAGCTGAGCAATTCGCTCACCTCTTTAATGTACTTACACACCTTATTTCTGTAGGAAAAGGAATCCCATTAACCCACCAATACGGCTGACTTCAAATAAACTAGAATGATAGAAACTGAATATGCACTAAAACCCCTATAACAATTTCTATGTGTTTATGTTTTCAGATTCCTGAGGAGATTCAGGTAGTAGCCTGAGGCATTCAGCACGCTATATAAGTTTGTGTATATACATGTATATTTATAAACCACATACACACACAGGCACAAGAACATAAAAAGGTATGAATATGAGGGAAACACTTGAACCACCCTCTCCCTACATACATACTTTACTTATTTAGTCTAGTGGCAGAAACACACCATAGAGTTTGGTGACACAAACCAGCTATTGCTATTTTATTTTAGATTTCAACAAAGGGAAATAGACAAAAGAGATGAAGTTATGAGCTGGAATTAATATTATTCTACTTATGTTAAGAAAAATACTGTGTTTCATAGCACAGAAAAAATCCTTCTAGAGTTCTACAGCTTGGGCAGATGTACAGTAATTTCTTAGTACAAAATATAAACTAATTTCAACATGGTTTTAGCTACAAGAGGATACATTTTCTTATGTGGGCATTGGTAAATATGCAGGTTAAGGTTTTCAAGAATAAGTGAGTTTATGCAAGCCCATATTTAGATACCACAATAAATGACTTGATTCATTACAGTGTCAAGGAGGCAGCAGAGCTTAGTGAAGACAATAAGGTCATTTCTAGCCCCAAAAAGGGGATGGCATTTTTTGTCAACTTTTTCTTTGATATTGTATTTACAGTTTTGGATATGACAATTTCAAAATCACATACTCACTTCTTTAATGGGAACAATTGTGGGCCTTTAAAAAAAAAAAATAGTGGAATATCAGTTCAATGCTCAATTTCCATTATGTTTTAATAGATTCTAGACAGACTACTATCAGCTTCATATTTGTAACCCTATCTTTTATCTTTTTCTTAAGGTGATGACAAAAATAAAAACAAAAAAAGTGAAAGAGAAATATCAATCCCACTTTATGCTTGTGTGGCATGTATAAAAATATTTTTATTCTTACTTACATATATATATATATATATATATCTATATCTATCTCTCTCTCTATATATATATATAAAACTCTACTGTGAGTGTTTGCAACCAAATCTTCTGATATATTAAACCATCTAAGTCTGTCTTGTTTTCTCCTCTTATCAGTCACCTCCTTCCCTTTCTTCTGTGCTCCTGCTCTCAAAGCCAACAGTGTCCCTCAGCGACCTGCCATTTCAAAATGAAAAGCCCTTCTACCTGTGGGTCTGTTAACATCGGGCACAGTATATTTTGCCTTTTTTAAAATGTAAAATCTAGGTGACATTGGTGCACCAGACTAAATGCTAAATTTTCTAAACAAATTCTTTACCTCAGTACTTAAGCCAAAGTACAAAGCCCCAAAATATTAAAAGCACATTCAGAAATACACACAGCACAAAAGAATGCTTCCCACTGAATTCCTTCTGCTCCCTGTCGACTCAGCCTTTTGCACTCCACCAGCATTGTCAGCAAAGCCAAGGGGAATTTTGCCAGGGTAAATACCGCTAAATGGGGTCTCCCATCCACAGATATTTCACTTTTCCCCTGTTGCAAAGTCATTTCTGATGTCGACCTGACCTGTAAGATGAAATTGATTACTTCTTTTCCAAGCACTCACAGTTTTGAGATAAACACTGACTCCTGGGGCAGTAGAATATGCTCACGTCATTTTGATGTCTTGGATATTTCTTAACTAATTAAGTTAACCAGGTAAACAATGAGTAAAAAGCTACACACAGCGTTCCAAAATCATCCTTTGCAGGGGTGGGAAGAAGCACCCAGACCAGACTTCCCAGGGAATGTTCAATTTAACCCATCCTCTAAACCCACCACATTAGTCAGTTGTTTACTTTGGTTATGCTTCTACTCCCCCGTCCAAGAGGAAAGATCAAGACCTCCCTGTGGTTGTTCTAAATCTTACCCAGCCATTCATAGAACCAAAACCTCAACCCCAAAGAAGCACTGAAAAGTCAAAGTCAGGCACCTGGGGCAAGAAAACTTATGAGTTTAGGGTGACCTGACCCACTCATGTATCCCATTTTCCAAAGCAGTGATTCTCGTTTTACATCTCTTGTCCTTTCAAAAAGAATCAAACTTCTTCAAAAAAGCAGAGTTAATAAATCAAGGAAGATGCTTTCCTTCAGAGTTGTGAGGCAGAAGCAGTCAACAATACCAAAGCAGAGACACAAACACCCAGGACATCGCAGTGAGAAGCAAAGTGGCTTTATCCTTCCAAAGCATCTCCCGGCTCAGGAGACAAGGAGGAGAGAGTGGTAGGGACCGTCTGCATCTCTTCCCCGGGAGCTCGCAAGTGCAGCTCCAGAGAGTGCTGCTCACTCATACATCCCGCTGCTGGCAATGGAGCAGGGACCTGGAGCCTGTTCCAAAGCCGTCTGTTCCTATTCTGTGCTCAGTAGTTATAGCAGGGCTGAGTCCTTGCTTTCTAATACGTAACACTCAATTAATTTTATGTGCATTTTTCCTTATGGGCTTTTTGGCCAATTTTGATGAAAGATTCAGCTTGGTCTGTTCAAACATGGATGCCTCACAAAAACTTACTTCCTTTGAGGCTATTTAGAATATCTGAATTAAATCTTTCTTGCTTTTGGGAAGTACTTACAGACGTCCTGGTTGCAGAATTTTGTTAATGGAAAACCATTTTCAAGGAGAAATGAGAATGGGATCCCAAATAATAATACACAGACTAAAAAAAACCCACTAATCTAGAAAGTTCAAAAGGTTGAGTTACCTGTTAATCATAAAACAAGAATACAGAACAGGCCAAAGCTGTCTTCTTGTACAACTGCCACCCTTTGGCAACTACCATACCTCTTTTAAAGGTCTGCTCTGAAATTTTGTCTCTGCAAATTGTTCCTAAAAGCTACGCACCTAACTTTTAAAAATAATTTCTTGCTTAATAATAGCAAGGTATTTCCAATTGTTCACACTAAGATATTAATATGCATGGACTTCTTCCTCTTTCCCGGTTTCACTGTGCTCTTGGCAGCAGTGACACAGTTCTTCCCAAGCCACTTCCCACCAGAATTTGGACCAAGCCTGGGACTTGCAGTTGCTCTTAGGACAAGTCACCAGAAGGGGAAAGAGGGACAGTAGGGGATTTATCAGTGGTAAAAAACATTCAGAGAAAATGACTTTAGAGCAAGCCTGCATACATTTCTATCTTTGTAAGTTCCTAATGCCCAGTGACCTCTTGGCTGCTGACAGTTCTCAACAGACTTCCGTGTTTCAGTGATGTTCTTGCAAATAGCTACTTCCTGTCTCGCTCCTGAAAACCCATTTCAGAGTCAGAATTTTGGTTTTCTGCATCTGTTTTCCATTGCCTATCCTGGCCAAAGCTGAGCTTCAGAGAAAATGGAGGCAAACACCATCACATAGAAAGTCCTTAGAGGGCAATGCCAAATTGCATTTTGGTTGAAAGACAGCCATGCTGACATCTGCCATGTTTTTGGCTTTCCTGTTTTTCCAAGCACACCTCTTATGCTACATGGTACATGAAGCATACAATAATTACAACGAGAGCCACAAATACACGACTACTATACAGCTAAACCCACTGCCACACCTGTTAAACATAGTCACAATAAATTTACAATCCATCACTGAAAACTTTAGTATTGATGTCCAATCCAATTATATTTGCATGCACAAAGTAATCTAGAGCTGACAAAGCAGGGAAGTTGAAGGAACAGCACAATACAAAAAGTAGAGCAAACCAGAAGCTCTCTGATGTCTCGACTCCTTTTGGGATTCCTGAAAGCTGCCCCTCACTCTGTGCAAGTTGCATTCTGCAGATGTAACGCAGTGTGTGACCCTAATCCTGTACAGCCTCAGTGAAGCTCTACCTGCTATAGCTTTAAAGCAGGTCTTCATGAAACTCTGCTTGAAACAAGGTAAAACCAAGAGCTGTTATCAGAAATTCAAATAATAATGATTCCCCCAAGTGCCATAAACAATTTGTGATGCTGGAAATTCAATATATTTTGGAAAACATAACTATGATGCACCCTCTCCATCTACCATTTGCAAAAACTGAAAACATCTGAAGGTCATCTGATAAGAGCAAAACAGCACTGTTTGTGCCATGCCAGAACACTAAGTCTTACGTGAGTCTTTAATCTTGACTTTCAGGAAGAAGAACAGCAAGGTTCCAGTTGCGACTGTATGATTCCATTCCCTCCAACAGAAAAAGGCTGTTTATCCCTGCCCAAGCAGGAGCGCTGTGCAGCGTTCCCAGGAGCAGCAGCCAAGCTCCGCAGGTTCAGAGCACAGGCTGCATTTTTCAGCGGGATGTGCGATGTAAAGGAGGTTGTCCCCTAAGCTTGCCTTCAGTAAGCACTCTCAGGAACCCACATCAGCCATTTCCTCCTCCAAATCTCTCGCTCCCAGAAGGAAAGAGGAAAAAACCTAAGCTTCCCTAGCAGCAAGCATCTGCCAAGAAATTTTAAGTATTCTCATCCAAACCCTCCTCCCTTTTCTTAAGCTTTCCATTTCTTGCTGTATTATTAATCACTCTAGGGAAATACCATGTGCTCTGAACATTTAACTTACATTCTGAAGTGGTAAACTACCATGTTTTACCAGCCTCTTTAAAATGTGGTCTATCTGCAGAAGCAAGTTATATATTGCTTTTTTCTATATCAATTTTATGCTACACAGATTAAGAGAGCAGATACACTTTATCCACCAGAAGAGCTTCTCCTACACATACATCCTCCAGTTTTTGCCTGTGAATACTTTTATTAACAATCATCTCCTAAACAAATCTTTTGTTCCAGGAAGGTCACTGTAGGTTAAGAATAATGCATTAAAATGCTTTCAAAGTATTTATAGAAAGATGTTGTAGAAAGGAAGGAATAGCTTAAGTACAACTGAGACTGTGCATCACTAGCAGAAGGTTCTGCAGATGTTGAGCGCTTTGATAGGACACGAGCTGGGGAGCGGAGTTCCAAACCAGCAGAGGCACCAAGAGAAGTACCCGCCAGCAGTGAATGCTTTCGCCTGGCACCAACCGACGGACTGCTTTTCTTTAACACTAAAGGATGATTTACCTATCTAAGGAGCATTACAGTTTCCTGTACGTGGTGACAGAAATTAGGAAAATAACCAGTAAGGCACAGTGCAGAGCGCACCATGTTCACTGAGGTCTAGCGATCGTTTTATTTGCACTTCAGTAAATTTTCAGGTGTCTAGCTTTGGATAGTAAATGCATAATGAAACAGTACTGAGAAGTTATTGCTTACATCTGTAGGGAGAATAAAATACAGTGCCATGAATGTAAAACTATACCAACCTCAGAGAAAGAAATTACCATCTTGCATTACTTTAAGATTGTGGGCATCTGGTATAAACATAGAATAGTTCGGGTTGGAAGAGACATTTAAAGCTCATCTAGTCCAACCCCCTGCTATGGGCAGGGACATCTTCACCCAGATAAGGTTGCTGAGAGCCCTGTCCAGCCTGGCTTGCCAGGGTTGCTCAGCCAGAGCCTATGAAACACAACAAGAACCATCATTTCAACACTGTAAAATGAACCACAGTGGTGTTGAGGAATCTGGACACTTTGTGAATACTAAACCACCGCAACATGTGAAAACACAGCAGTCACAGAGGACTTATTCCTAGCTCTGACACATTTCCTGCACTGCTTTGGCCAAACCACTGAGCTTACTGTACTCAAGCTGTCCCTACTGCACGTTTGTATGGAGAAGAGCAGAGCAACATCGAGCCACTACTGAGCTGACATGCTGGTGTTGCACTTGGATCTGACATGCCCCTGGAGACCTTCTGCTTTGGAATTTAGAGGAGTCCTACATCACTTTGCTGAGTCCTAAAAGCATTTTGTAAGAGAACATTTACGTGTAGGCTTCTGTCTGTGTCCTTTATTTCAGATCCAGCTTGAGAGGCTGAGCTAGGTGCAATGTTTGTCTTGCCATGGCTCACATTTGGAATGCAATGGACATGAGATGTGCTAAAAATTGGCAGACGACCCTGCCAAATCCTGTGTGTACATAATACAGGCCTGAATAGCTGAGAAATCCCCCTGTGTGCCTGAAAGGCCACAAGTACATATTATTGCAATAACCTCAGCTGGCATGAAACGGGTCCAGAGTCTTGTCCAGAGGCAAACACTCTTATGGAACCATGCAAAGACTTTGGTGGATCTTTCACCCAACACGTGCACGAGAGAACCCATTCCAGTCCAAAGGGAAAGGGGCATTTTGTATTTTGCCTTTAGCACTGCCAACATGTTTGATCCAGGCCACCCAACAGCCGCATGCCCAGGAGGCAGAAGCCAGCGCTGCCCCCGGGCTCTGTGAGGCTCCTCTGGCTGAGAAATGGCAACAGAGATGGACAGATGGCAACAGGAGAGCTTATTAGTCTTTACACACCTGATTGTTTTATTTTTTTAAACAAAATTTTTACTTCACAAAGCCACATTTTAATGAATGAAATCTTGTACTTTCGATTTTAGAGGTGTTTGTGCTTTTTTTGTTTTTTGTTTTTTGGGTTTTTTTCCATAAAATTCACACTGTGGTACAGTAACATAGAATAACAGATTCTGGCAGGAGACAAGCACAGCTTGGAGTGGACCCCTGTCCTCTTAGCAACATTTGACAACGTATCGTCATTATCTGCCTTCCTCACTCTAAAAAAATTCCTTTGCAAAGCACATTTGGTAATGACCAATATCCAAAGACTTTCAGGTTCTCCTACTACTGAGAGAGGAAAGAAAAAACCAAGTCATTTACAGGAGGTGACCGTTCTGCCAGAATGGCTTCCACTACAGCCATTTGCACACAGTGAGGAAAATCTCTAAAGATATTAACAGAACTGGCACTTGCAGTGGCTCCTCCATGAAATGAAGTTTGCTCAGCTAAAAACAATACCAAGGAAAGAAATTCTGAAAAGAAACCAGCTGAGCCACTTGGGAGAAACAAGGAGGGGGGCACTTAATGCATTAAGTTGCGTGCTTGTTTCTTTCTGTTCACCAATTAAAATGAGTGATTGAGACCCAAATACTTCTTTATTTTTCAAGAATACAGAAGGGATGCTACAATATCTAAGCTGGGCAAATGAGCTGTAACATCTGATTGCCTCTTGAAGAGGTACCAAGTTTTGCGTTTACTGTGGGTAACGTGCCCACAGTGAGCAGCTGCGGAACCCCCTTGTTCTGCACCACGGGAGGGAGCCAAGGGCTTCAGCAATGTCCAGGGGTACGAACCCCAGAACATCCCACTCCCCATGTCCTTGTGTGACAGCAGTGCCCTGCCAGCCATCCTGCTGGAGCAGTCTGGGACAGCGGGAACAGCCACTGCCAACCACACGGCTTGACTCGCTGCACAGCCCTCTCATCTAAAATAAAGCTTTACCTTCACTTACACTCAGTCGCTGCTCATTAAAGGTAAAATATGAAGGCAGTGTTCAACAAACCAGTGGTAACTACAGTCTAAAATATTTACCAACAGCGCTTCATTGCTCCATCAGCATCCCTGCTTTTGAAGCATAACCACCACATTTAAAAAAAGAAAACAAAAGAGCCTGCCTTTGGAGCATTCTTCTGAAGTGGTTTAAAAGAAAAGGGCTCACCTAAGTGCCAGCAGTTCCTGCGAATAAACCCAGAAGACCACGTTACTCACTTGGCAGCATCAAGAGCTAGCCTGAGTACTGCTGGCAACGTTTTTAGTGCTAACTTTGTTGCAAAAATGCCTGTCAAATTAACTTTTGGTATAATGAAGACTGTCGTCTTAGCTTGGTTTATCATGAGAAGCAGGAAAGAATCACAGTGGCTGTTCGCACAGGCAGGAGCAACATCGGAGCACTCCCGTTTGGATGTGCCCAGCCTAATTCCATTATTAAACAGATCAGCCCTGAGCGAAGCTCAACATCACTCATTCCACTTAGTCACAACTAAGTGCCTGAAAAAAAAATCTCTTCCTTCAGCAGCTTTCAGCATATTTAAATAAAAGTGGCTGTGAAACATACTGAGATCATAACAGATGGCTTGCTCTGAAAATGGACAGCAAAACTTGTCAAGGGGATGGACATGGAAAGCATCTTTCAGCAGTGAATTATGGAGCATGAGTCAAAGGCAAAGCTCAGATATACCTGTAGCTCCTTCCAGTTTGTAACAAGAAGAAAAAATAGCCTTCAATTTCTCAGATTTAGTGCAAAATGAAATCCTTAATCCAGTTTCCTAGTGCAGAATCATTAAACTGTGGCATATGGCATAGGAATGGATTACATTAGTACACTTCTAACACGCCAACATTTGTATGCAATAATTCAACATTTATGCCTGAATTAAGGTTGACTAAATTAAGTTTGGAACGAGAGATTAAAAGAACTCACATCACAGAATTTGTTAAAATGAAAGTAGAAATGAGGAGATGATGGGACAGACTAAAATCAAAAGTCACAGCTCTCAGCATGAAGAGCAACTGCTGCCTAGGAAATCGTACAACTTTGGAAACAAAAGTGGTCTAAGACAAATAACAGAAATGAGCTGCAGAATAACCTCCTGAACCAGAGAATGGGAGTTCTGTCATCTGATGCTTGTAGAATAGGAAGGCTGTGTGGGGGAAGATGCTAAAGCCATTCAGCCCAGAACAACTAAGTCTTCTGGCAGATGAACAGAAGCCATTTAAAACAAAACAAAAAACAACAAACTGGGTCATTGAGTTTACTACCTTGATACTGTAAATGATATAATATAGACTATTTCTTCTACTGTTTGAGCCTTATCTTAGAGCAGCCTGTTTATTTCCCTTGTAACAAGTATTAGAAAGAATAGCAAAGGGTCAACTCTAACATTTATAATCCCATTGGGTAAATTGGAAAAGAGATAGGCAAAAGTTTTTATTTTCTATCCTCTTATTACTCAAACAGGCACCAGAAAATTAAACATCACATATACAACTATCATCTAAAGAGAAATACTGTCTGATGTGCAGAAAGTTACACTGCATTTCTTAAGTAAACTTCTGATTGGCTTTTGTTCAAAGACCATTTCAATTAACCTGTTTTTGAAAAGATTGCTGATGAACAGTGGAACCTAAGAAAACACACCTTTTTTCTTTTTCTTTCTTTCTTTTCAATTTAATGGCACTGTGAAGTGCACCCACTTGCACAGACCAATGCAAAACATGCCTTCAAAGCAGATTTCCCGTTTTTGTCCTCCTGCGAGGCTTCCATGCAGCAAGAAAGCAAGAGCAAAAAGCTGCTGTCCTCTATACGCACACGTGGGCATCCTTAGAGTCATCTCAAGGGCCCAAGTAACTGGTACTTACAATGTTTCAGAAATGGCTTGATTTCAAGTTGATAATAAGCTTATAGCTATTAGCTTCTTCCATTACCAGATGGGCTGTATAATGTGAGGAAAAAAAATTACAAAACACTTCCCAGGGTTGCTTAAATGGCTGATTTGTAGCTGCAGGCATCCAGCAAGTTGTGAATGACTATTGATGTAAAAGAGCAACTCTAGTGGGGACGACAGTAATTAGTCTTTAAAAAATTCAGTGCAACATCGTCAGGGAGAAGAACAAGAAACATGAGTAATTTATGCACCACAATTAAACAATTGGTAGGACTTGCAAAAATTTAAACCAGACAAATATGGAATATAACACGCGGCACCTGCGGATTTATTGTCTCGTCTAACAATACCACTTTTCTTCTGTAAGAAAATACCAGTTAAGCACAGCAAACAACACAGAATTTTGTCAAACTAGATTATCTCTTCTACCACCATCAAATATCTTTCTCCGCTGTTTCTTCTGTGCTTTGAAATAATGTAAGTGGTCCCCTTTCTCAATTTACCTATGACAATGCTTAATAAAGGGAGCCAGAAATCCAAAGAATAAACCAAGTATGAACTATCAAATTAGCTGGTGCCATGATTTCTTGCCATTTACATGCTTTTAGCATGATAGTGATAAATATTACTGAACTATATGCCACATTTCTAAACTTAATTTGATAGCTCTAACTGACATTCTTATATATGCATGTATACAAATGCACATATAGAAAAACACACAAATGCCTGGATGATTCTCAGCTTCTGAGAGAGAAAGAGAGAAGTATTTTTGAAGCTCTTGGAAGAAGCATGACTGTGTCCAGCCTGAAAAACAATGAACCAAGGAATCCACCAGAGCAGCCCCATTTCAGCTGCTTATTTTTCCTGCTTTCTGCAGTGCAGTTCAGGCAGCACAGAACCCTTGATGCCAGTTCATCCAGTGCTCCTTATAAAAACTCCTGGTGTTACGTGGCCTTTCTGCACGGAGTAACGTCTATAACTTCTCAACTTAAGTGCAAAAAGGGGAAATGAAGGATTTGATTTTGGAGGTAACAGAAATGAGGCAGTAGAAGGGAAGGTGGCAGTGATGCAGGTAGAACAATTTCTTAGGCGGAAAACTGTTCATACTGACTGGAGGCAACAGAGAGGCTCTGACTGCATGGCACAAACTCCTTGGTTTTACTGCCTAAGCTTTTGCTGTAGCAATGGGATCGGGCCAGAGCTGGGCTCCTGCCCACCAGCAGAGAATCCAGCCCTCCACCTCCAGCCTGCCAATAACAGTAATAACAATAAATTGATGCAATATAGTACACAATGAATAAAAACTAAGATCCAACATTGAGCTCTTAGCATGCTACACCGAGAAATCTCACTTATTCTTGACTGTTTCAGGACTGTATGTAAATGTCTCTAGATACTACAGAAGAACTTTAATGTTCCAGTCCAGCTACAGCTTTTCATGAATCAAAAATCATTTTGTTAGGGTTCAGTTACACTTGATGGGGGTCAGCCAATCAAGTTAACTAGCTGAAAAATTGTTGAGTATAGCACCTTGAGAAAAAGCATAATGCGTCACAACCTGGATCTACCTCCTGCTATCCAGATAGGCTTAGGCTTACTCAGCTACCATCACACACTATATAGCCTGCCAACCAAAGTATTTCCTTTTAAAATAAACATTTGAATTACAGATTATAAAGAGCAGCCTGTTTTAGCAGGTGCACTGTCAATCCCTGCCATTCTCAAGTTTTTACTTACCTACTCAACATCAAGAGAAAATGTTGCTAAAGTTAACAAAGCATGCCAAAAATCTCTCCACAGCTGTGCTGGTTAAAACAGAGAAGAACAGATTTAAGCTTTTATTAAGACATTCAAGAGGATATTCCATCCAGATTAAGAAAGACAGGCAAGTCTCTATTCCCTGACCATCCTAGGAAGGGTGCATTAGTGTTTCAATAGTCTTCTGACCTTCAAGAATTGTATAAAACATACAAAATGCAACTACAAAAACTACTGCAAACAGCAGCCCTGCCCATACCTCCATGCCGTGCTAACTCACAGGGTCATGCCCAAGTGGGAGCACATGTGGAACCACCTGCAGATGTTTCCCCAGATGCCAGCTGCCCAAAGGCCCTGCCAACTGCACCAGGCTCTCCCCTCCTTCATACAGCAATACCAGAGGGTTTCACTGAGATCTAGTAAAGCTCTACAGACAAAATTATCTGAATATTGATATGCCAACAATGTCCATGGCACAAGAGAGACATTTAGTGCGTCTAAAGAGACCTCTGCTGAAGACCTTGAACACTGGAGCTGCTTTATCCATATCATGTGATTGACTCCTAAATTCACCAGCATTTGTAGACCTGCAGTTAATTCATTCCCTTCAAACAGGATGGCAGCTAAGTAATAACAGGAGGAGAAAAACCCTTAAAGGCCAAGAGAATTAACTGTGTCTTAGTGAAGCTAGCAAGGTCATGCATTATTCATGCATGGAGGACAGGAGAACACTCATCAGCTTAGAGGGCTACAGGGAGCTCTGAATCTGAAGCTCTCATAATCTGTAGCCATTAACAAGGCCAGCTGCATTGTTTTATCTGAAAGCAAGCGATAGTTAACTGCTGCATTTCTCAGAGAGCCGCACGGAGCCCAGGGATTGCTTCCAGTTCACACGGGCACTGCTGGAGCTCCTGCGGCACAGCTGGACGCCTCTCCCCGGACGCAGCAAGAGAACACCCAGCAGTATTTGAGCCAACTGATATTCCTAAAGGCAAGAAAGGATTCTTGTGTTACTAGAAGATGTCAGGGCATGTGGCTATTATACAGCATACTTTCATGGGCCCTAATGAGACCATCAGCATTTAATGCCAGCCAATACACAATCTTTCAAATCAATAAAACCACAGAAAATAGCTACTTTGTACTAAAAGTAGCCCTTTTCACTTAAACTATTTACATCCACTATGGAGTGCAAGTCCAAACTAATACTGCATGTTTGCAACTTTTCTAAAAATATACCTTTATAGTAGCTATTATTTCTCTACAGCATAATCATGGAAACTGCATGACTGCATTACTTCTATCCCATATGTGTTAAATAAGTGAGCTCATTTTGTAGAAAATTTCACACTCAAGTCTGAATTCTGGCTGTTATAACACAGTATTTACTTTTCACCTGGGCTGTAAACTATTAAAACCACAACGCCTAATCTTGCAGACAAAACTCACATTCACTGAAATCCTAATTGAAAACTGCAGAATTTTGAGCAATGCTGTCATGGTGAAGACAATGTTGGTAAAAGGAGGGCTGGAGAACCTCAAAGAATTATTTTGTATGTCAACAAGATCTCTTTAAGGGAGTGCCTTCCCCTAAACTAGGCTTTGCAAGCTGACTACCCTTCATTTCTACTTCTCCTTTATTCTTTCACATATATTTATATCAACTGTTACATGATATGCACTAGTTAAAACACGGAACATGAACAATGACTCCACTAAAGCATTATTGTGTTAACCAACCACATCTCACAAGCCGAGACTCCAGATTTGATGAACTATTGATCCTTTTTCTCCTTCTGGTACTCTACAAATATAATGAACTATTGATTCTTTCCTCCTCCTCTCATTTTCTGCTTTGGCTATGCATGCCCCTCCTCCACTGTCTAAGTCTCCTTTCCTGTACAGCCTTAGGCAGGGCACAAGCTCACCCAGAATTTACAACATATAGCTTAAAATTTCAGCAAATCTAGCTTACTGATTAACTTGAAGCAGACACTATATTAAATATCACATGAACTTATCATTCCAAATGATTTATTCTATTTAATAGGCATTTACTTAAGCTAAGTGATTGTTTTCTTCACTTCAGCCATGCCTTTCTGCAGCTGAATGGCTGCTGGCCAGTCCCACCATGGGCATCTGACAGCAAAAGCCCCAGCCAGAAATACAGAATCACACATTGAGCTGTGCTCAGCAGAAGAGCATTGGAAAGGAGCTGGTTCTCCACCCCACTGCCTGTTGTCCTCCTGTGCTCTGGAGCTGCTGCAGCATGTCCCTGTCACCTCCTGCCCTCCACAGGGCCAGATCCTACAGCCATGAAGCCACCGCACTGCCCCGGGGGAGATGCTGCCAGTGAAGCGAGGGGGAGAGCGCCCTCCGCTCACTCCATCCTCCTCAGCCCTTCCCTTCTGTTCCACATGAGAGCACCCTCTCTGCTTTCAGAGGTGACTGGCACAACACAAGTACCCCAGTGAAAGCCCAGCTGCCTGTCAATATTTCAGCCCAGGTTTTGATTGTTTTGTAAGTCAATGGTAGTATTTACTGAGCTCTGCAAATAAATATCTCCAATTCCTTAAAAAGCAAAATTATGAGCCCAATGCCTCTTCCCATGAGGAAAATATTTAATGCTTCTTGAGACTGTCCTAACTTCTTTGCTTGTTCATCCTTCCATCTGTAACAGCTCCCTTCACCTTGGCTACAAAGGCTTCCCAGGCTACAAAGGCTTACCGTCCTGCCCGGGCAGAACTCAGCCACCCAGGCCGCGAACAGCTCCAACCATCAGAACCTCAGGACAAAGACAGAGGTATCTGTAGTTTCACTGTTTACAAGAGGTTTAGCTGTACTTTCCCCCACTGCTGACAGCTCCTCCCCAGGCAGGGCAAGTGAGGAGAGCGTCCCTGCAGCCCCATGACACTCAGGTGGGGCCAGAGCAGGGCAATGTCCCTGGCTGCTCCAGACAGCACTGCCATCATGAAAGTGTAACTAAGACTATAAAAATAAAGAGCTATTTTTTAGGTAATTTTTTTCTATTATTCTCTAAATCTATAGAAAAGCTGCCCTTCCCATCTGTCAAACATCACTTCAGCCAAGAGCTTTACCCCCCCCCACCATCTCTTTGCTGGCCACCAGGCTGATGAATTAGAACCTCATTACAGCACCACCACAGCCCTGTTTCATCACCCTGTGCAGCCGACTTTCTTTTCACAAATCCCTGCCCTCCTCTCTGGAGGATACAGACATTAAACTCCGTGACAAAGCTCTGCTTTGAACTCATTACTAAGTGTGACCTCAGTCAAATACCTTACTTGCAGCATCTTCTGTAATATTCACCATAAAGCAGCTGAAGCCAACTGCTTCATCACATACACATACCAGCTCTGCAGATCTCAAATATTTGGAGTAAATCTTTTATCTTTGTCTTGTTATTCCATTTATGGAAATAATAGAGTTTAAAAAGGAAACAAGAAGTTGCTAAGCTTGGTGATACTTACAAAAGCATTCTTTTCCCAATTGCATCTAGTTCTTGAAAAAATACTTTTTAAGGAAGGAATATATTCCACACAAGCTCTAAGGAACACCTATATGCCCAAATATTGGCAAGGAAGTATGAAAAAAATAACCTTTTCTTTTTGGAGGAATGAAAATACTAGCTGGGTCCTCACTAGAAGATTTTCTTTAAAAAAAACAAAACACCGTCAGAAGAACAGAAGTAGAAACAACAGTCATTCTTAAGTTGTGTTTGTTACTTATTGTGAAATATTTTTAAAGTGTGTGTTTGATGTTTGCGGGGTTTTTTGTTGTTGTTTTGTTTGTTTGTTTGGGGTTTTTTTTTTAAGCTCTGCTTAAAATGATAAATACTGTGTTCTACCATGGTCCCACAGGAGTGGTAAGGGAGCCTAAATGTAAAATGGAGTAAAATTAACCACAGGTACATTGCTGTCATCTTTACCTGCAGATAAAACTTCACAGTCATATATTCTATAGTTTGGAAGGCAGAATATCCTCGTCCTTCCTTTATCACATCCTTTATCCTTTATTTAATTTATCACAGGAAAAGGCACTTGCACTACTGAAGTACTGCATTGTGTGAGAATGCAGTAAAATATGCAGCACGTGAAAGACAAAAAAGTCTTTTAATTTAAAAAAAAAAAAGAAAGAAAGAAAGAAAGAAAAAGAGAACAAATTCTAGTCCCAAAATAACTCTCACAGAGCTTAACAGTAGGAGAACTTCACCAGGCACTTTCCAGATAGAACCCAGAAGTTCCCCCTCCACTAGGAACATAAACGTCAGAACTAAATGGACGAACCTGTTGGACAGGTACACTAGAATAGGGCTGCTCATCCATAGAAAAGGATGAGCCGGTCAGCAAATATTTTGGGAAAAATCTTCTCAAACGGGCAAAAATGAACTTGGCTTGCTAACACAGTTATGGGATACATTACTATCAATAATATAGAAATGTTAACAACAACAAGCAATAAACTTGACATGTAGAGTTTGTTTCCAAGCTACCTCCCCTTTCTCAATTCTGAGAAATCTTTAAGATCTCATGTTATTATGAATCATCTATTCAATGTATTATTTCCCACCTGGAACAGCATTTGATTTCTTTATTATTCTTGTAAATTTGTAGAGGAGTGCTTCAGACCTATTACTACTGAATAATTTAATAGTCATGTGTTTCCAAACCTGACTGCAGTAGGAGACCAAATGAGACAAGAGAATGCAAAAACCAGTAGTTGAATCATAAGTTATGAGAGATGAGAGGCAGGAAGAGTTTCACTTCATCAGCCCTATTTCTATAGTTTGACCAAATCCAAACTCCCACTCATTAAGGAGACCACAAGCAGCTCCAGAGAATTATTTCCTCTACACAGTTTAATTTCCATTGTGAAAAAGTCTCTTACGCTTTCCTTACCAGGCAACATATCACTGCATCAGCAGCATCAACCAAAGGGTGATGGGAAACATGTTAACATTGATGAGCTAGTACCCAAAATTAACTTTCACACAGCCTCTTCCTCTCCCAAAATACTTGATGCAACAAAAGCCTCATTGTTGTGGCTCCAACCCAAAGAGCGCAGATGCTTATCAGATGCTGCCAGACTGAGAAGTGAAGTAGAAAAAGGAGCTTCAGCTGTTATGAATGTGACGGGGCTTGATCTGCTGCTATTGAAGTCAGCAGAAGGACCGCACTGCATTTTGTGACAGTAGGCACTGACAAAAGCTTATCCTCTGCAGGCAAACGTCCAGGATGCCCTAAAAAAAAGCTCTCTGAAAAGTGGCCTCCTCTTCTAATCCCTTCTCAGGTTCAGGAGACACACCATCCAACAGTTTACCTTGCTCTGTCCAACAAGAGATGTCCTCTCTGTCAAGGCCAGGTGTTCTTGTACTGGGCAATATGAGACACAGGTCACTCCTGAAAGGCTGTGTAAACGGTACTCCCTTTTCTGAACTACATGTCTTATTTTCTGCTGATATAATCTGAGCATCACTTGCAATTATCCATCTGTGCACATTCCAAAGCCTATTGTTTCAGTCACTGGGGATGGGGATGATACTGTGAAAAATGTTTTATCTTGGAAAAAATAAGAAATGCATTATATCCCAAGTTACAGAAACACCAGAATTTCTGAAAGGAGGGATAACGGAAAATGTAGAAATAAATACACTGCTTCTTCGGTCTAAAAGTATTTAGATACCTTCTGCTTATGCTTCAGAGTAATAACTGACCTTGGACAAAAGAAAACTCCCATGTAAAACACTTTTCTCCTCCAGACACATCAGTGGTAGAGGGAATTCCAGAGTCTACCGCACCCAGCTGTGCTAGGACACATCCCATCCTTTGAGACAGACCAGAGCAGGCAACAGCTTTCAGCTCACGTTTTACAAAAAGAGGAGCCTTCTGACTCAACATCACTGATGTGTTCCAATGCGGAAGGAAACGCTGCCGGGCACCCCGCAGGAAAGCCACACACTGCTCTGGTTATTTTCAATGCTGATCCCTGTTCTTGCAGTGGAACGGTCATAATGTTCATTAAAAGCTGAGGACTAATAAGTGATCATCCTCTGATCCACACATGCATGTCAGAAGCTCATCACATGAAACATACCAAAAGAAAACTGACATTTGAAACTACAAGTGATGTGTATTTATTTATGGAACTGCTATGTATTCCTTAGCTATCTAAATAGCACTTACACAGTTTTATTTATGGTGCCTGATGCTTACTAACCAAATCACTGAGCAGATTATTGATTACTCCATTTTCAAAGCAATATAAGGAATTCAGACGCACATCAATTTTAAATTGTGCCCTGAAAGCCCTATTTACACTGCTGTGCAATGTAGCACAATGTCTTCTGAGAGTTTGCAAATAAAACCCCAAACAAGTCAACACAACATAATAAAATTAGTACAACTGGTAACGCATGCCTAGAAACACCATGATTACATGATCTACCATAAACATATTTAATGCTTTGGCAAATACAGAAAGCTGACGCAGTGTCCACTGCGCTATCAAGATATATCAGTTTGTGGGGTTGGCCCTGCGCCCGGTTTGGTGCAGGACTCGGCCTGAAGGCACCACACAGCGGCCCAGCACCAACTCTGCCAGCGGATCCACAGTAACAAATGATACCTTCCCAATGACAACAGCAGCCAGAGCAAAAAGAATTAGAAAAAATATGTCTTTTGTATTTTAACCAGAAAGAAGTTGAATAAATGTTTGGTCATTTTAAGAGCTAGATGTGTGCTACAGGCTGTAACCAGCTAACAGGTAACTCGTGTTCCTCTTGTCTTGTCCTTCTCCCAGCTTTCAAGAAACACGGCAAAACCCATGACTTGTATCAGCAGCATGCTCCCTATGATTACAAAAAAATAACTCCATGCTCTTATTAGATTTTATAAAAGCTTAAAATGTTGTGGGTTTGTTTTTTCCTTATTTTACGCTATCATTCTGCAAACAAAACAGCCATTGTGTTGGCTTAAAGAGAAAGACGGGAAAAGACCGACCCCAAAAGTCTACAGTGTTGGTCTTTCCTCAGTATTTCTAGCCTAAAAATAGGTTTTAAAGGATTTATCAGTGCCATCAGGCTTCCAAGCCCCTATTAAATCCGGACCTGCCGAACTCCTCTCTTCCTGCCACGGCCAGTTCAGCCCACGGGAGAAGCAGCGCAACCTGCAACATGAAGCCTTTCACAATTTGGCCATTTTCTACGCCGTGACATTTTAAAAATCAGATTCAAAAAATGGAAATGTACATATTTATTCACTTTAGAACATTGTGGGGCTTTTTATCCTCTGAAGAGGCTGGAAGGGACAGAAAGAAGTAGGCAGCATTTAGGACAGCAGGGAGAGCTGCGGCACCCTGCAGCGTCAAGGAAAAGCCAGCACGGACCCACGGCATCTGACACTTGTGGGTGACTAATGCTGCCTCTTGAAGTGGGCAAAGAAACATAAGCCAAGCTGCAACAAGGAGCTCTCTGTAACTTTCCATTTGTCAGTCTTTGCAGTCCAAGTACCGCCTGTGTTTATCGTAAAGCAGATCAGTGAGTCCACACACGGGGTCTTAAACATGTTGTGCTAACAGCGGGGCCTGAGAGCTGATACTACCAGTCCTAACCAGCAGCTGCTCCGGGATTATCACTTCCATGAAAAGCAACAGGTGCTTGTTCATAAAAAATAGATTTATTCTCTGAGACTGTCTTCCTGAGGACCATTGTACACAGACACACATGTGGCCTGGACTGGATTCCTTCTCCTCACACTGTCATTCCCAAGATTTTAAGTAAAATATCTGATAATCTGCAACCACATGCCAATGGGCTTTCATCATCTTGGATCACTAGTATCTAGGGATGGACCCAGTCTCATAGAACACCACTCTCCCTGGAAACCCGCACTTCTCTGCACAGGCTGTCCCTGCTTCTTCATCTGTTGCATTTTCCTGACTTTTCTCAAACTTGCTGCAAAAGTATCCTGAATCACTATTAGACCATGCTGATACAATAATAAGAAAAAGCACAACACAAATTGTGTGTCTATCATTCTGTATCACATTATGCATACAAAAGCATTTTGTAAGGCATAGAATCACAGACCTGTTTTGGTTGGAAAAGATCTTTAAGACCATCAAGTCCAAACATTAACCTGTCACTGTCAAGTCCACCACTAAACCATGTCCCTAAGCACCGCATCCACACATCTTTTGAACACGTCTGGGGATGGTGACTCCACCACTGCCCTGGGCAGCCTGTTCGAATGCCTGACAACCATTCCTGTGGAGGAATTTTTCCTAATATCCAATCTAAACCTCCCCTGACACAACTTGAAGCCATTTGTCTTCTTCTATCACTTGTTACCTGGGAAAACAGACCCACACCACTGTTGAAACAAACATTATTTTGTGATACTAAAAATCCAAATCCGCTACTAACTATATACCACCTATATTGCACGCACACAACTGCACATTGACATCAAACTGAACACTAGATTTTTTTACTGCAAGCAGTCTAACCATAAATTTCAAAACGTACAACAACTAAATTCAACGTTATCAATAAAAATCTTATGGTGATAACTTGTTTTTTAATAAAGAAGAAATAAAGCGGAAAGAAACATGTTTCAAAAAACATCCTTTAAATCCTAATCCGATAATTTATCTTCTTTTAAATTGCAGTGTGTTATATTTAAAGTTTCAGAACTCGTTTCCTTGGTTATGAGAAGGATGAAAGTTACCCACAGCTAAGGCAACACACCTGGAGAGCTAGAATACAACCACTACTCCAAATACATGGAGCTACAATACATCAGCTGAATCTTAAAGGTTGAGGGGTTGGAAACATTAAGAAAAATGGCAATGTACACTTGAGGAAGAGGAGACGCCAGGCCCAGAGCTGAGGAAATAACTAATGGAAGTAGCTTTCAAACAAGTCCACAGCACCTATTACAAATCCCACTGACATGGGAGAGAGCAGAATTACCTCCCACATTACACCTCCAGGAATCAAAACCAGACAAGTTTTGCTGTGCTTTTGTCTGAAACTCATATCCAGCTTTTTAAAACAATAAGTAGACCACAATACAGTAAAACAGTCATCTCAGCCCCAAAAAAGAAATAACTAAATGTTTCAAATTGCATGCAATTGTTTCCCGTAACTTCTTGCATATTCTCAATTATATTCAATAAACTTAACACCAGTCAAGTCAAAGCTTTTTCCAAAATAAAATGAGACATCGATACAAGAATACTGACTCTACCTACAGCCCCAAGAGGCACATGCCACGACACCACCTGTTGATCTGACAGCTCAAGCTGATGTATGAATTACTGGAAAACACACACAAATACTAAGCTCTTAATCTCCACCCAGTTACGACCTTTCTTAGCATTAACACTCACCACACACCCTACTGAAATTTCCTCATTCTAAGTATATTAAATATATTTCTATTTTGTTTGATTGATTTTACATGAAAAGCGAGAGCACTGCTCTCTAACGAGTATTCCGCACAAGCTCCACAGGCTCTGCCCTATAAACATTGCATTGATTCATTCAGACCAAAGACACAGCTATCTCTGCAGCAGTGAGAACACTATCAGCTTGTTCTGAATCAGCAGAGAAGCTGGCAGCCTTTCCAGCCATCTGAAAAAAATTAGGTAGATGCACAGAGAATAAACTTCAAAGTGCTCGTCCAGAATTCCCCCTGGAAAAGAGCATGCATTTTTCACATGCTAATTCCACCAATTAACTGGTAGATGCTGCTTATTTATAAACTTCTAAATATTTTTTTTAAGAGAATAACAAAATTTATGTTAAATACTAAGCCCTTAGAAAAGGATACAACGTCTATGTGATTGTGCACAGGAAAAGTATGTTCACTTCTTTTCAGCCACATTAAAGTTCAAAGGATCCCCAGGAGGATGATTCAGCAGTTAATGCACATCTTTCAGTATTAAGCCGGTGAATCTCTTTCCTCAGACCACACACAGTCACCACCTTCCTCTTGTTTTTGAATTTTTAATGCATGAAAAATATTCAGTCACGAGTCAGAAGAGCAAACTTTTCATTATTAGTGCTTTATGTAGGAGAGAGGACTGACGCTGTGGCCAGTTCAAGTCCTGCTCTTCACTAACAGCATCGTGTTGGCTCCTGTCACCTGTACTTCTACCCCAGCAAGTACTGCAAGGCCCTGTCAGACCTGCTCTGCTGCAAGGACGAATGCACACACTGAAGTATCCAAAATTATACTTTATAATATTACGTTCCAGAAACTTGGAGAAAACCACGAAAAAAAACCCCTATAGTAGCACTCATTAGCTCACAGATGCTCCCATAGAGACCCTAATTATTTCCAGGACATTAAGCATCTTAAAATCCTAGACTAGGAGCTCACTTTGCTGTTTGTCTGGAACCACATACAGCACTTGGGGCGCAGGATTGGCAGTACTTGTACACTGACTGCCGGGGTTAGTGAAGGCACAGGAGCCTTGGGAGCCCCAAGCCAGGCAGGGTTTTCAGGCTGCCCAATTCCAGACCCATGCGTGTGGATCCTACTGCACATACATTCGATGTGAACATTTTAAACATTTGTTTAACAGAATTACAGACTTTATGTTAAATTGAGAAGTTTCTGACAGAAGCAACAACTCTTTGAACATGGACTACATACAGCTAGCTTGAAAGGAAAAAAGGATTTAATGGTTTTGTTATTTTAATGTCTTACACTTCATTCCTGCCGCCTGTAGCAGCACTAGCAAGACTATCAGAGACCCATACAAAACCAACATCTTTGTTTTGCAACCTATTTCCATTTCAAAGCAGCAAATCTAGACATCACTGTTTGAATGATTTCTTAAATCTCATTTCCATATGCCAAGCAGAGAAGTAACCTGCTTCTTCTGTACTGTGAAAGCTTCCAACCTACAGATCCATTTGATAAAGGCATGAAAATAAGTCTATGTACGCTCCCTGAGGCTTTCGGCTACAGAGTGGATTTGCATGAGGCATTACAAATCACTCTTTTAAAAAGAATGCAAAATCCCTAATTTACTCTGTGCACATATTTAACAGATTATGGAATTCATAATATTGGATAAAAGAAAATATATCAATTGTAACTGGCTGTTTTGGACAGGGTTATTATGGAGTGATCCTAACCATATCAGTAGCTTCAGAAATAAAAAGGGGCTTTAACATTCATATTGCTAAACTACTATTCCTGAAGGAAAGCTACAGCTGGCCATAGGTACATTGAGAGAATGCAACCTCTTCCTCACTCTCTCCTGGATATTTGTTGTCTGTATGGCTGTTGTGCAGCCAGACAGAAAATAACGTCAAACCTTCAGGCTATTCCTCACTTCTGACCATGTTTCTAATCTGCCTTTGGAAGCAGCGATAGTACTTTAACGCCTCAGTAGATTTAAGCACTCCAAATAAACAAACGCAAGGTATGCAGGGGAAACCGGTTCACTTCACACACTTCCACTTATTGCAAAGTTCAAATGGAGACCTGTAATTCATAAGCCTTTAACCACAGAAATACAAAAGCCATGCTCATAAAAATTAAACACACATCCTATTTCAGCCACATCCTTCTCAAACATTTCTGCAAGCTAAATTCAAGATTTCAACCCAAGTTGTCTACAATTAAGAAATATACCCATTCCCCATGACACAAGTTTAGCCCTTGGCACAGAAACTTTTGTACCCTCATATTTACATTTTTATTATTTTTTAGAAGAAAGCCATATTAAGATAATGAGCCAGAGCAACAGTCTACAAGTTGTTTCCATGTAGTTTGTGAAGGCAACAACCACCACAGGAACACACGCAGCCTACACGAGCAGGAATATTACCCTTTGCTATTTCAGCACCATTAACCCCCTTCCCCTCCTTCCCCCCCGCCAGCTTCTTTCCAGCAGGACGGGCTCAGAGTTACCCTGGGTGATGTCAGCGGTTATTTTGTGCTGATTACTGGAATCAAATCTCCAGACAGGATATATTTACAGCTGTCTACACTGTCTTACAATAAGCTGATAGATGACTCATCCTTTTCCCCTTCAGCTGAAAGCACCAGAGGTAAGACAGAGGCAGAGTGACAGGTGGGGGGGTGAGGATCCATCCTGCCCACCTGCCCTGCTCTGGCCACAGGAGACTCCAGCATGAGGAGAGGTGAGCTGCAAAGACCTTGCTCTGTGTTTAAAATGCATTAGAATACATGTCTTTACCCGTGTATGCAATGACAAAAAATAATCCTGGAAAATATATCATTTTTAATAATTCAGTATACATAAACCCACCAATAAGCAGGCATTTATTTTGAAGTTCCAGTACCTGTGTGCTTGCAAAGGCTAATATCCCAGCGTCACAAGCGTGTATTCCCTTGTCATTCACATTAAACAGAACACAAGAAATTAAAAATCAATAATCATAGATGCAAACACAAAGGATGATGAAGCATCAGTAGAAACAAAAACTGGACTTTTGCCATCAACTATCTAGTTGGTGCAGATTTGCCAGCAGAATAAAAATATGACCAGATGATGGGCTAATAGCACAGAGTGAGCGACAGAGACTGTCAACTCAGCAAATGTGCAGGCCAAAAGCACGTCTGCTCTTTGTGTCAATGGGGAAGGATGTGAGTTTTCATTATCACAGACAAATTTAGAAGAGAGTAAGTGTATTCATAGCATGCTCACCTCTCATTTCTGTCAGCATCAGCAAAATCACACTTGATGAAAGTCTGCAAAGAGTTCATGGGTTCGAGTTTGGTTGGTTGGTTTGTTGTTGTTGTTTTAAACTGGGTAGGTCAGTTTATAATCATAGCTGATTATCTTAATATATGCTGTACCAACAGAACAGTGTGTCTTTCATAAGCTTTGTGAGTACTAATAAATCAGCTGGCTCAGTAAGACATGAACATAACCCAGTTCTGCCACTGGCAGGTTGGTCTCTTCCTCCAGCCTTGGGCCAGGCACCAGGAAGTCTTCACGTAGCGTTAAGCATGTGCCTACGTGCTGCTGACTTCATGTGAATTTAGGCAAACAGTTGAAGAATTTGCTAAGCAGAGATGACACCCTGGACCGGGGCGGGTGCTCAGCACAGAGCCAGGCACTAGCGCTGCCAGCGGGTGAACAGCTTCTGCGTGAACACACCAAGAGTTTCTGTGCAAACTTCTTGAGCAACACAAGGAAGCTCTCGAGTGGTTTGTAGCATAACACGGAACTACAAAAAGGGGTTAATCTTGAGTCTGAGAAAAAAAAAGTATTTTAATCAAAATTAATAAATTTAAGAGAACAATTGTCCAAAGGGCTTCTCTTTAGCAGCTTTAGGTGAAGATCACATCTATAAATCCTCAACCTTTATGTCCAAATCATTATCCCATTTATGTCAGCAATATCAACATCCAGATTAATCTGTATTAGAACTACAGATTAACAGTAATGACGATAACACTTTTGAAGTATTTGCTACATAAGAACGCTGCTTCTCAAACAAAAAGCTTCTAATACCATAGAGATGACCAAAAGCTTCACCTGAAATATTTTTCTCTTAAAAAAAAAAAAAAAAAAAGAAAGAAAGAAAGAAGCAATTCTATGTAAAAAACTCCCATTCTTGCACATCATATCCCCAAATGCATGCTTGCTACAAATATTTGAATATATATTTACAGTGTGCAAAAGAAAAAAACCCTAAATTATAGAAATAAACACATCAGTACTGGTTTTCAATGCTTAATGCTCAGGGTAAGCCAAACCAAGCGGTATATGTTAACTCATGTATACAAAATCCAGAGTTCTGAAATTACTAATTCTGGATTAAATGCTTACTGTCAGCCTTCAAGGGAAGTTTTGTCAACCAAAACTGCAGCTTATAAAATCCACTGATTGCTTATCTACAAATGGCAAACATTCCCAGCGCTTTCAACAGTACCGTGGAATCGCCATCTCCCTTTGAATATCCTCCTGACTTGGCTCATTTCTGCTAAATCCCAGCATTTCCTTGCCATCTGAAAGGGCGCAGGCAAACTAAAGTTATTCCTCCTTTCTGAAGGCAGCTTAGAGGACTCCAGTGATCCTCTCAATGGACACAGCAAACATGGCACCAGCAAACACAAGTGCTGATTTTCTCTGACTGCAGGAGAACAGGTGTGGAAGTAGCACATAGAAGAATTAACAATTCTTCCACAGGCTACCGCACAGATAAATAACAAACAAACACCACGCACCCCAACAACCTAGTTTCTAGACCCAATAAAATACTGATATTACAACCTATTTAGCATAGCAATACAAGCAGTGTAGTCCTAAGCACTAACCTGTTTGTGCAGTACAACTTGGCTTGCTCCAGGGGATATTGATTTTATTGTGTGACTATAATTTAGGGAGTCATCTAAAGTAATTACAAAATTTTACTAATTAGCCTCCCTGCTTCTAGATGTGACTTCAAGGTCATAACTAGAATCTACATCAAACTGGAACGACTAAAAGAAATCTCTGCTGCCAAGCGCTAAATTATCTTTCCTTCTCCCTCCGCAAACAAACAAAAAAGAAAATCAATTCTTTATGTGACTCATATTGCATTATTGATGTAGAGATGACATAAAATATCCGTAATTCCATTAGCTGCTGTCTAAAAGAAATGTTAGTAAGTACATGATATTTAATGACAAAAGGACAAGAATGCTGTGGTGCCACCATCAGGGACAAGCCCGCTCACAAGAGCCAACCCCTGTTCCTGACAAGGGCTCTATGAAACCAGCTGTCGGGCAGCCCCCGCCATACATTATTCAAGGGTCTCAGAGGCTTTGCAGACTAAAAAACTGTCACATCTTTTGTGCCTTACCCAGCCAACCATGTCAAACACACCATATTAAAGGTTACTCTGCAACATATGTTCATGGAAACCTTTAACGTCCAGATCTCGTGGCTGCCTCGCTGTGCCTAAGAGCCGAGGGAACATCAGCCTGCACTGCTTTCCATTTCTCAACTGGCGAATGCAATGGCCACATTACGTTACTTGTCGTTGTAACCCTGCTCCAAGCAGCAACAGGCAAGTAAGCTTGGCTGCCATAGCTACACACTACACAAGTATACGGGTGGCATTTTCAGGGGTATTCAATAGTACTCCAGCAAAAAATCAGAAGCGGAGCTGCCCTGGCTGTGGCAGAACAAAGCCAAATCAGCACCTCAGTTCAAGAAGGACAAGGAACTGCTGGAGAGGGTCCAGCGTAGGGCAACCAAGATGATTAAGGGAGTGGAGCACCTCCCTTATGAGGAAAGGCTGAGGGAGCTGGGTCTCTTTAGTTTGGAGAAGAGGAGACTGAGGGGTGACCTTATTAATGTTTATAAATATATAAAAGGTGAATGCCATGAGGATGGAGCCAGGCTCTTCTCGTTGGCAAACAATGATAGGACAAGGGGCAATGGGATCAAGCTGGAACACAAGAGGTTCCACTTAAATTTGAGAAGAAACTTCTTCTCAGTAAGGGTGACAGAGCACTGGAACAGGCTGCCCAGGGGGGTTGTGGAGTCTCCTTCTCTAGAGACATTCAAGACCCACCTGGACATATTCCTGTGCAACCTCACTTAGGCGTTCCTGCTCCAGCAGGGGGATTGGACTAGATGATCTTTTGAGGTCCCTTCCAATCCAGAACATACTGTGATACTGTGATACCTGCTGAGACGGAATGTATCTCAGCAGCTCTTGTTGAGACAGATGAAAATCACCCAACTTTAACCCAGCATAGTGACTGCCACAATCTCACCCTATAACCCCCCCAGCAGATCCGAAAAATGGAATACAGTTTTATCAAGCTACCTGAACTCCAATTAAAAAAACCCCAGCAACTAGGGGAATTTACTGGATATCCCTTGATAAAGTGTTCCAAAGGACAATAAATCACCCTCGCTACTAAAATATGCAACTTACTTCCAGTTCCTACTCTCCTGCTAACCAGCAGGTCTTACTGGGCCCTGCACATGGTAACTGAAAGAGCTCTTTTCTCATCGTTTTTCTCCTTGAATATGAACTCCTACATCACGATGCCGTTTCTGGCTGAAGGAGCATTCAGCAAGAAGTGAAGCATGCAGGGACTGCAGCTGACAGCTGCGGTGCAGAGGGCAACCTCGGCTCTGATGGACCAACACAGAAGATGGCTCTTTCAAGCTCTAAGAACATGTTTGGTTTGGTTTGGGGGTTTTTTGGTGTTGTTTCTTTTTTGTTGGGGTGTGTGTGTTTTGTTTGTTTTTGTGTTTGTTTTGGTGTGCTTGTTTTAAATTTATTTCTATCTATATAGATGAACAGAGGTGTGAAGAGAGAAAAAATGATACAGGAGTTGACATGGAGTTTTCTAAATAAAGAAATGCTTCTGAACTTTTCTAAACAAAAACAAACAAGGCCTGAGTGTAAATTTAGGTCAAATGAGCATTTCAATAATTGCAGTAAGTTTTAAAGAGGACTTACGGTTTGCTGGTTGGCCTACACATACTTCTAAAACCTAACATTGAAGACACAAGTTTAAACTGTAATGGAAAAATGTGTGGATTCACCCACACATTTTTCAACATTTCCCCTCACAGAAAACAGTAATCACTCACTTACAGGAACTGTTTCTCAAGGGAGATGCAGTAAAATTTCTCTCAAAAGAGTCAAAGAATAGAAATTTTATTTCTCCCCAGGTGCACTCCATGGATTTGTTCTATACGGTAATGGGATCCATAGAGCCTGCGGGCAGAGCCTGAGCAACGAGACGAATCCCACAGAACACCAACAGCTGAAGAGAGATGCAAATCATAAGCCCAGAGAGGTCCTGGTGTTTAGTTTGGCCTCATCCCAACACAAGCATTTTAGCCAAAGAAGCGCCAAGCTTTTTTCCTCACCTTACCAGCTTTCTAGGAGCACATGGCCACGTTAACTCTACAGTAATCGTAGCTACCTAAAGCAAGATCGACAGAACCATTTTCTCCACAAAAAGTTTCTTTGTAATAAAGCAACACCAAGCAGGAAGTGAAAGAACAGAGGCTGTGTTTCTAGTGCAGGAGCGCTCTAGTCAAAACATTTTTGTAATAAAACTTCATAGCAAATAAAAGTTTGCACTAAGAGCTTATGCAACAAGCAACACTTCAAAAATTAAAAAAGTACATGAACGCACACCAACAAAAATACGCATCTGATTAAACTGATTCCTATATTAATACAAAAGCCTTGTGTCCATTTTCCCTGTTTCTTACAATATTATTTTTGAAATATGCCATTGGAATGAGAGTCAATCGCCATATGAAGCTCAAATAATTTTCTTCATGAAATCACATTAAATAAGCTTGTCTCCAAAATCATCCTACACTCAAAGGTGACCATACTATCAAATTAGGCACCTCTCTCTTCTGCCCAGGATTCATTACAGTTTCAATAAAATATTATATATTACACTACCGAGGTAGTTCTGAACAAGAGCTTTATAAATAAGGCAAAGAATTAGGCTGTGCAATTTTACATGCTCTTCTTCCCCCTTGAAGTTTAACTCAGTACGCTCTACACAGCAGCAGTACCTAAACTTAGCTCCTACGCCCCGTAAGCAATGTAGTCAAGTATTAAATGTCATCGGACAATACTGACCCAGCAAGTCTCTTCTTATCTTACAACTGCAGTCAAAGTTTGCTTACTTTCAATATTTTCATTTTCCCAAGAGAAAGCAAATTCTGTGCTTGTAAAGGCTGAAAAACACAAACTATGGCTAGAACACCAAAACTGAGCCCAAAGTACAAGTAGCACAGATGGGGCAAGGAGGGAAGAGGAAAAAAAGAAGATCACACTTTTCTGCAAATGCATCCCTCCTGGGCTTAGCAACCGACACTACTGAGGATGATTACTAAGACAACTGATAATAAACCCAAACCACAACATTAAAAGGAAAGCAACATTTTGCATGGTCAAGTCCTTTGTGTGATGTACACAATGTGTTATCAATTCCCCTCCTCAGTATTTTTGGCACTTTAATGGGACCTTAATATCAGGAAAGAACATGAAGCATTTCAAAGCCCTAACATCACAGCACCGTTAAGTTATAATTTTCAAAGAGGTCAATTTTTCTCAATAAAACAGCAGCAGGGAACATATATGGAGGACTCCACAGTCCATACTGTCAAGTTACATTCCATATTTAAAACAAATGCTCTTTTCTTCCAAGTGTTAAGAGACACAAAAATAATAGAATAGACAAGCTACAGGCTTCAAGTAACTCCTTTACAAGAACACACATTTAGATCCAAAACAGATCTTAATGCTGAAATAATGCATTTAACCAAAGAGTGGAAAAGCCAGAAGGGTGAACCAGATACCAAGTAGAATTTGTCTTCATGTACTGGCCTGTATAATGCTCTGCAAAGCTCAGCAAATAGAGAAACTAGATGCTCCCATAGAAACCCTAATTATAAAAAAGAAAAAGACACACCACACACACAACCACCACCACCACCAGCACGCTTCTTGTATGGTTTTAAACCATTGTGCAGAAACTACTGAAAGTTTTCCTGCTCAATGAATTAAAAGCCACAGGTTTGGTTTGTTTGTTTGTTTGTTTTTTAATTAAGAACTTATCGCTAGGTGCCAACAACAAAACAGCCTCGGTTCACTCTCTCTCTCACACAAAGCTAAAACATTAAAAATGCACACCTCTTTCATATGTCACTTAAGGCATTTCATCTTCTTCCAGAATCAATTACTGACCTCCCCAACGCTCTCCAGTGCAACTGTCCGACAGTAAAGAGGCCCAGGAGGTTTCCTGAAAACATGAGCTTGTTGGACATCTGATGCTATTGAAGGATAAACCAGAAGAAGCAGGGCAGGGGAATCGTTCTGGGCGGGGCCAAGACTTGGTTACCTAATATAAGACCTTGGCAAAGTTGGGCAATTTGGGATCTTAAGCTCCAATTCAGGGAATAACGAGAAAGTGACCTTCTTTAATGGGCTGGATCAATGCATGTCAAACAGATTAAGCTTGCTAGCAGCTAAGTCAATCTGCAAATGAACTACTCTAAGGGTGTTCAATGATTCAAGTTCCCCGTAATTTATTTTTCTTAAAACTCAGTATATTTTTAAATAAACTTCTCAGGGTTAAAAAAAGATAAGTTTAAAATGAATGCTTTTTTCTTCTTACATCCCAGTGTTTCTAATAGACAGCATTTCAGTGACATATTTGTTAGCGATGCTTTAGGGAGGTGAAGATTTGCAATAGAGAGTCACATCAACTTCACTGACTGCCAGAAAGGTATCCTGGCGCTTTACACCCTGCCTTCACATTCAGTAGCAATTATGTTCCATGACCAGCCCACTGAGGCCAAACTTGCACCAACGCTCATAGTAACAGCATGAAACAACGTGAGGCAAGATGCAGCTTTTGTCACAGGCTGCGTAACACCTTAAGGATATATTATAGAGCACCAGCTTCCAAATGTAAGCAGAAACAAGACCGAGATAAAATGAGTCAGGAGGTAGCAGTTACTTCCCTTACTATCCTGAAGCACTGGTGATGGGTTTGAACAACAGCCAGATTTTTTAGATCAGACATAGTAAGGTACATCATTCTAAATAGAACATTTTCCTTCTTCACAGGTTGGGCGGCATCTACTTTCTATAGCGAGAGAGAAGGCAAAATAATTGCTGGTTTTCCTCACAGGGAAGGTTTTACATTTACAATGTGTTAGCGATGATCTAGTCCTCAATGAACCATCAGTGAGTGGCTCTGGCGATAGCTGCAAACAACACGTACAGCTTCCTTTAGGTTTAAAAGTTACCTCAATATGAACAGACGCACATATTCAGCTCAAGAAAAAACGTGGAATTAACTCCACTATCAAGCAACAGCAGGAATTCTGCCACAGTCTAACCTTCATTGCGAGCAGTTTTTAGGCTTACCTGTAATAATCCATTTTAAACTGTTTCCATTTTAAGTTGTTGAAACTATTTTATAAATTGTGTCTGACAAAAACTTGTTTTAGTCTCCTGGAACGATTTTAAGCATTTAGTTGGTAATGGAAAACACATGCAAGAAATTGAATATCAAATAATTCTAACAGTAGTATTTCCATAACTTATTTTTATCTTATTCATAGAGGCGAAGTGGAAATGAAATTCACCTTACATGACCAGACAAACCAGTCTGCAACTCATAGAACAGCTTCAGTGTTCTTCAAAATTACTTGACATTTTACTAAAAATCAAGTTATGCTCTCTCTGCTATCATAGATCATTATATGTAGAGCCACAAATTCACTTCTCTTACCTTTCGGCATTTTAGTTTTAATAAACATATAGCTAAACCTTTAATATACAAGGGAACCATCATATGAAATTTCAGCCTTTTCTATGAGTAGGTAATTTTATTATAGTTTAGCAACACTATTTTCTTTTCCATTTTCTGAAATTTCCTATGTTGAAGGATGTAACTGAACTGCCACATTCAACCAATATCAGCGGATCCTTTGTGAAGATATTTAGTCCCTTTTCAAACCCATTCATACTTTTGATTTCCACATAATTTCACTCCAATGATTCATAGGACTGATTTTTTCAATGCGTGATTTTTTTTTTAAACAAGGCACCCGATATTTCACTTGAACACCTCAGTCATCACATTTTGACACAAGGCCTTCCACAGTCACTGTTTCTATGCCATTTATTAATGCACAGACATTTTTTAAATATTCTCTGCAGTTAATTCTTTTTCAGGCCGAAGAGTTACGCCAAAGCAAACCAAAGGAGGTGGTTTTCACATAACATACATATATGTAAGCTGCCACAATGTGCTCTGGATGCAAAAAGCTTACACAGCTCCACAAAAGGAGACAAGAGTTTAGGAAACTAACTATGAAGGATTACTTAACAAAACCACATCTGGCTAAGTAAGTCACTGAAATGCAGATGATGAGAGGCTAAGGAATCACCCAAACAAAATAAGCTTCATAGGAATCAGGGAAAGAATAGGGATCACCCTGTAAGCTTTCCCAGTTCCCAAACCCCTCCTTGGCCAGCTATTAATCCTCACTGAGGACTGGATCCCGAGTTAGGTGGACCATCGGTCAGATCCAGGTTTATGTATTCGTTCCTTGTACAGAACCCACACTTTCCTGCTTCTCCAGCCTACGAAGTTTAGCATTTATTTACTTGTTTTTACAGCTGGGGAGAGGAGGCAGAAGAGGACAGGTATGGACAACTATAGCACAGAGTACTAAAGATACAAGCTGGCCACAATAACATAACCAGGTTCTTGTTCTGTTCCAAATGACAACATCATATTCACCCTTTGGATCACTCATCTTTACTGATATTTTTGTACCATTAGGCACATTGCCTCCAGGTTCTCGTTCCAGGCGGCAGCAGTTCATTGTGCACAGAACTCCTCGCTCACTCTGCACAGCAGGTCTGCTCCCTTCACCCCGTCCTTCACTATGCATTACTGGGCCCATAACACCGTTGAATTTCACCTACCACTTTGTTATCCAGTTGTTATTGTAAGTACTGCAGGACTCTTCTATGACTCTCCTTGGAGTCTAATTAAGATTTATCCCCCTTGGAAAACTTGGCGTAAATTACTTCACCTTATTTTCCAGTTCATTGTTAACAAACTGAGCAGAGTGGAACCCAGCAGAGATCCTGCTAATAATCTCCTTCCAGCTTAAAATCTGACCATTTGTTTCTAACTTTTGTTGCCTGTCTTTGATAAAAGTCCCCTAAAGAACTGTCCAACTTTAACAATGTACAAGTTTCTTAGAAGGGATGCTTTTGTCAGGTTCTCTGAAGTATCTGGAATTTCAAAACCTAGTGGACCGCTCTTACTCCCACCTTCAGATTGCTCTTGTTACCACCTTCAGAGAACTCTGAATAGCATTAGACTAACTTCCTTCCACAAAACGATCACAATTATCTTCATATATATATATATATATATATTCACCTGCCTAATAATTCTATTCTTTATTACAGTCTGTAACAGCAGAAGCCAAATTTCTTCTTAATTTTTTAATTTCATCTTTATCTGAACACTAGATCTCCAGCCTGGATCAATGAGAAGCAAAAACTCTATGACCTTCCCTCTGTAATAGAATCTATTGTACATAATGTTGACTAGATGATTCAAAATAGATTTCTTTTCTCAAATGGAACATCCAGAGAAATTGAAAAGCACTGCAGAAGTAGGTCTGAGGCCTCAATGGGAGCAACATGAAAATTCCGGTAGTCTGAGCATAAAAATGGCTGTTAAAATGCTGCAGTCACCATTCCAGTGGTGGAAGCTCTAGTTTCACACAGTCATTATTAAAAAGGGACCGACCGCCAGAGACGGCTGCTCCGTGCAAGCTTGGGAAACAAGTCAAAAGAGACACACACATGCCCTCAGAGCCTGCTCAACGGCAAATCCCTGGACATGCAAGTGTAAGGGACATCCAGGAAATGCCTATAGGGAAACTACACTTAATGACTACACCTTCTAATGTACTTAAGACATGTATCTTTGTCAGCCTAATTAAAACCAGAAATCATTTACTGTTCACCGTTTTTCCTACGAGGCAGGAAACAACCAGAGACTGATGGCAGGAGAAGTGCCCCAGAGGGCATTGAATTCCCTGCTACAATTGCCCAGCAAAAAGGGCAGTAACATCTTCGGAGACTCCTGTCTGCACCAGACAATTATGTGCTTAATAAAGCAGTTGGTTTCATTTCTCCAATAATAGCTGAATGTATTTTATGGATATTTCAAGACAGGCCCTAAAATGGATAAGAATAAATATATGCATTCATTCATCTTAGATGGCCAATATGGTGCACAGATACTTTGCCTCTGTCTGCGGAAGCTTATTTGTCAAGTTATAGTGCAGCCAAATGTGCAGGTCATTACCTAAAAAACAGATAAAGATCTGGAGAAGTTACAGGTCTAACCCTGCTTAATCCAGAACACTTCATTCTTTTAAAGTGTCGTGTAATACCGGACATCAGCCCTTATGTGAAAAAGGCTCCCTTTGCTTACCAGTTTATTGCACTCTGGGTAAAATGGGAAAGCAAGCTCCACAGGTCCTGCCAAACCAGGTCAAACAGCCCTTCAGAAACCCTGAGACTGAGACAAATTTCATCACAGAAAGAGAAGCAAAAGGCCCTTTTCAGCATCAGGAGTAAGATCCAGAAGGGCCTTTAGCCAATACCTCCCCACCAACCAGCTGAAAATCCATCTTTTAGATGGCTTCTCATTCTACAAGGTTGAAGAAGGATCTACAACTGCATCAGTTCTATTGGGATTTTCGATATTAAACAAAACTAACTTCTTGACAATCAAAGAAATTTTCTTCTAAAAAAAACAACCAACCAAAAACCAACCAACCAACAACTTTCCAGTTCATTCAGGGAATTAATTCCCATGTAGATGTGCTCAAGACAGCTTTGCATCACTACATTTTTATATCTTGCTCACTTGGCTTACCTCAATTTCTTCTAAAGGCATGTCTCACTTTTTACCTCAAAACACTATTTTAAAATGATATTCTCTGCAGATAAACTTGAGATCCAGCATTACCCATACCTGCCTGCTGGCAGGAGGCATTCCTCCATCCCCAGATAAACTAACAGAGACGACTTCTTGCATGAGGAAATACCATTTACCAGCAGCCTGTGGATTTCAGGCAAGCACACAGCGTTACTGAGCTCCGCAGAGGATCAGGACATTATTGCCAGATCAGCACTGGGAAATGGATTTACCATCTGCCTTCTTGGCTCAAAATCTTAATCCTAAAAGCTTGAAAAACAAGCTTTTTTACACTTAGTGTGTGTTCTCATATTGGTTACATAAATGTGGTTTTCTTCATCAGCAGCTGCATAATTTAGTACCGAGCAACCTCCCAAGTAGAAAGAACATTTGATTACCATTTTCACCTGCTCTAAGAGCAGATTAGTTCCTATAAAACACCTACTTTCAGGTATTACTTCAAATTCAGACCACGTAAAGTCAGTCAAAAGCTGTAGTTTAAAAGCCCAACCTCTTTTGTAAAAATTAACACTGCAAAAGCAGTTGTGCACTGAGGAGAGAACATACCTAGAAGACATTAACATTAATGGGGTTTGCATCTACAGCTTATCCTTTGTATAAGACTGACTAAACATACAACAGGAAAAATAGCAAATAATGACATTTGTTATTGTGAGGAATTGAAAACAATGGAAAAACAAACAGTTGTACATAATGTTAATTAAGCTCCCTCCTGCCTAATTATTATTAGCATGCTTTTTTAATTTTCATATAGCAGTCTTCCTCAACCTTGCAGGACTTAATCTTCATGACACTGGCAGAACATCTTAAAGCCAAAACACTATCTGTGGCTTAGTTAGGATCTGTGACTATACAATGCACATATGGAAATATCACTTAATGGGAGAACTCATGCTGACTTATGAACATTTGCGTTTGCAAGCAAGTTTGTTGTCTTCAGAGTGTATGAGGGAAAACTGACATTTTCACCAGCTACAGTATTTTGCTTTTTCCTATTTAATGTATCATGCTTCCTATAGCTGTTTATTAAGATGTCTCAATAAATTAATCAGGTACACTTAAAGTGAATTTCTGCTAAGCCGAAGTGACAATCATTCAGGATAAAGGGGAATAAGTGATTCAGTAGACTATGTTAAAAGTGATGTTTAGATGTTATGCTCACTCATGTTTCATACACAAAATGTTTCTTGACACTTGCATTTTAAGGAAGTTTCTATCAACACAGTCATCTGGGGAACAGAAAGCAGATGGTGGTTCCAGCCGACTAGTCAGATGAGAAGTTACTTGGAGCTCTGGGATTTGATGACCGGCGTGTTCAAGTGGGTTGCTGAGAAACCCTCCACCACAACAGCGTAATGGGTTTTCTTGCTCTGAAAGTAGCGCTATACACAGAAAGAAGGGCCACTTCCACGGTACTGTATTCCCCAACACATTTCAGGGGAGGCACTTCTAAGCATACAGACACCCCAAAAGGTGTTTTTTAGACATTTTTTGGAAATAGTCAACCTCTAGCCCATTTGTGCTGCAACTCTTTCTCAGCAGTGAGTTTTCACCCACTAAATACATATGCAGCATACAGACCCCACTCCAACCAGGTAGGTTCTCTCACACCTTGTACCTCAACACCTCACCAGATCCTGTGTGTCTAGAGAACCAGAGAAACAGTACGTGGATAAAAAGCAGAAATACAGAACTGCTGCTGCTCCACAGCCAGAGATGCTGCTGAAGGCAGAACCCCCTTTGGTACAAAGTCCTCACCATCATTCCATTTTGTTCCATCTCCATTCCGCTCTGAAGACAAACTTATTTTCATTAATAATTTACCATTATAGCATATATATGCATTATGTATTAAAGGTGTTTGGAAAAAACTGGCCAGAGAAAGCCTGGAAGTTCCTCTGTGCAAGTGATTTAAGAAAAAAACATATTGCATTCTCGGAAGCTGTTGTTTGCATGCAGATGATAGCACTGTTCATGCTGCCAATTTATCAGAGTTGCATTGTGGAAATGTTGCCCAGGATGATGATAGAATGCTATAACTCCAGTATTTTAAGTACATGAAGTTATATGCTCAATTTTGAAAATGTTTGAATCGTCGATGTTTTAGCTTCTGCTTTATTCTCAGTCAATGAAATTATAAAATGCCTTAAACTTTAACTGGTGATCAGTTATACATGGAAGTTAATCTGCCATGTAGAAATAACACACAATTTTTTAGTAAGTCTTCAGAAAATTAGGAACATGAATTTTAGAAACAGAAAAGTCCATAAGAAATTAATAATATTTCAGTCTGCAGGGTTAATTCAGCCTCTTGGATCCCGAAATACTAATAGCTGACTCATCTCTAATCAAATTGACAAGTTCAGTTGTAAAGTCATTCATGACAAAAGACTCACCTGTGAGATACCAATGGCATCACAGTGATTCCTGAAATACTGAAAATACACAACAGATTTCTAAAGTTCTTTGACTTCCAGAGGCTCTTAGTTTGACTTACAAGATCAAGCAGTTACCGGCAGTCAAGAAATTCCAGCATGGCTGAGCTTAACCAGGAGGAACCGGGTGAATTTTCACTCCCTACCATACAGTTGGGGGCTGCAATCTGAGCTCCTCTGCTCCTGCCAGAAAAAACTGCTGATGAAAGAAAGTGAAGTAGGGAGGTTTGGTCATTCAGGAGCTTGGATAGTCCTGACCTTTCCTTTCCTTGTGTGCTACTTGATTTACTACATCAAGGTTTACTGGCTTCCATCAAAATCTCAGCATCTTTCCTTTTTAACTCTCTGACCATACTTCCCTGCCTTCTCTTTTCCTTTTAAGCACTAGCACTCTTTCAAATATCTCTTCCTAGATCTCACTGGTACTTCTCACTTTACCTCGTAGTTTTCCTCCTCCTGTGACACACATTAAATTCTGTTGCACGTGGGTCATCTGTCTCTCATGATATCATCCAGTCTTTGTACACTATAGCCTTTTTTTCAACGGCTTGTCCGACCAACTTTAACATTTAAATCTCAGTCTAAACGAAAAAGAAAGCATATGTTAGCATTACTTCCCTTCTTGACGTTAGACAATACCATTGAAGCTGGTTTCTTAACATAATACCAATGCAATTCTGTTCCCTGAAGCCTGCATGTACCAGGTGAAGCTTCTTATCCTCCTTTCCAAAGGCATCATGAACAAATAATTTGGTAGTACAAAAGGATTGGCTGTAACCAAATACTAACGTACACTTGATGGACTGCAGATTTTGCAGGATGTTTAAAGTTTACCCTCTGATCTCTCTGAACTTTGGCCTTCATTTGTTTATACAGGCAGAGGCCAGTAGGTCACATCACTAAAATAAGCAAATTGTTTACACATATGGCAAGCACGGATGGAGCAGAAGTGTAGTCATGGCTACAACCATCCACAGCATATTAAAGCAATTACTTTAGTTAAAATAACAAAGATACAGTGAGTCCACATAGGTGGTGAGGAGACCTTCAAGTGCAATGAAACTCAGTATGAACCAAGAAATTCGTTGGCATTTCTTCAGAAGCCAAGACGTATGTTCCAGTCCAGTCTAACCCAAGTCACTCACTGTAACAGTCCTTGTTTCATGAAAAGTGGCAGCCTTTGATACCATCAGAGTCAAATTTAAGTGCAACCTCAGCCCTGTGGCACTTAATACTGCAAAGACTAGAGAAGTTTACGGAGCGAGGCTGGAGCGGCAGCTGTCGCTGCAGTTACAGGCCCAGCGAGCACCCCTGGGCTGCCCCTGTTTGACCCCCAAACTCCAGCACGGTGCCTGTGTCTGGATGATGCATTTCACCAGAGGCCAGAGACAAGTTCTTTGTTCAGTGAAAATACATTATTTTCATCATATTTATGCTAGCTTTAAAACTAAAATTTGCTATTTAAAAAAATCATTACATGCTTAAAAAAACATAATTCCTAAGCCTTTAAAAATTATTTTAACCTTTATAAAGGCCTTTTAAAAAGCCTCTCCAAACAGCACATTTTACATAACATGAATGACCTGGAAACAAGGCTTTTTCAGAAGCAAAAAGCAATTCAATTTTGAAAGTGAGAATGGGGTACTAATATAACCCCACACTGCGTTTTCTGTTGATTGACAGAGGAACGTGTTTTTGAGAACAGTTACAGGCTCTCTGCTTAAGAGAATCCCCACCTCCCCCCCAAAAAAAAGAAATGAGAAAGAAATACTACAAGAAATGAGAAAAAAAAAAATCACCAGAGTGTAAAAGAAACTAATTGTTTTTTCTTGGTTAAATATACTGCAGCTGTCAAGCTTGCTGAAACCATTTTTTTAGCTCCAAGATGCTGTATCAAGGCTCTGTGGCCAATTCAGTGCCATACTGAATAGGCATGCAGATACATGGCATACATGGGAAGAGTATAAAACATTTAGCGTTACTTTTTATTGAAAAGGAGAAGCACATCTTTAAGGTTCATGTCCAAACAATCCATGCAGACATGGGTTCCCATTTGCACTGCAGATGCAGCATGCTGCGGAAATCAAACTGTCTGTTGGGACAAAACGCAACTGTGAATCTTAAATAAAAATTATCCTTTTCTCATGTTACCTACTTGCTTGCTCAAAATCCATTTTGGTTTCATACAAATCACTTTTCTGGAATGAGATAACTTGTTTGGCCAACTAGTTCTAGGAAATTGCTAGAGACAGAACCAATAAATGATCTCTTAATAAAAACAAACAACAACAAACCCCACAGCCCAAAGATATGCTAAGTCTGGAAGCTCGTTACTTTCAGAAAAAAAACATTCACATAACAATGTAAGAGTATCTTCCTGCCTTATTGATCATCTGAGTTTGACATACCTACGAAATTAGTGTTTTCTTAGGCACATCCACAGAAAGCAGAGGTACAGGTGTGACCGGAGCCCTGCCTCACTCAGTGCCCGCCTGCTCAGCCCACTCTGAACAAGCATTACCAAAAATATTTTTATCCAGTGCTCCTAGTGAATAATGTTCCCATTGCAGACACTCTGGGCACCAGTGCTGAAGATGTGCAGCTCCAACCCAGCCATGCAGAATCCCAGCCAACGTGCAGAGGGCTATACAAAACGCTCAGTTTGTCTCAAATTACGAACAGGAATCCTCTTAGAAATGTCATTTTATCTTCTGTATTTCACCACCAACTAACATTTAAAAATAATGTTTAAACAACTGAAATAATCCTCATAGTTCTTGTACATAGTTCTCGTTCAGCTGCGTCAATAACTTCTAACCTCTCTGCCTCCACCCTGAGTTTCAGTGCTGAACACTGAAATGCCCCATCTCGCACTTCCAGTGTCAGAGGTTTTTCAGTAAAAATCAGGTTTGATAATAGGCCTGAAGACAGATATGATCATCAGTCTCACCTCAAAACAGTTTAAAGCTGAAGACTAAAGTTATTTAAATTCTCTGTATAGTCACCCAGCCAACAAGACGAGTGGGAGCTTTGATCCAGTCCTGTGCTTGCTAGCAGGACTTGTCATTTGTTATCTTCAAAGGGCAACACAAAGCTGAACCTGAGAACACAGGGACTGACACGCTCCCTCAGGTTTCCCCAGCAGCTGTCCTGGGGAAACTACAAAACACGCCAGCTCTCAGCCACCCAGCACTGGAGAGAAAAGTTTCAAGAAGAAACACAGCCAGGAAAGGAACACAAAAGGATGACTTGCAGCAGAACTTCCCACCTTTTACCAGAGTGAACAGTGCAGTTAAAGGCTGCTGAGCTCCCAATTACAGCTGCAAAAAGCAAAGCCCGTTCTGCCCCTTGCCAGCTCCGCAGTGTTTGACCTCACAGCCTCAGCACTGCTGTACCAGGCGCCTGGGGCACACAGGGACACACACAGCACTGCCACTGCTTTCAGTGGAACCATCTGCTGAACACGGCAGCATTTCTAGATGTGCTCATTTTGTGGCACATTACCTGTAGATTTACCATAAAAATACGGGTTTTGCTATAATCTGAAGACTGGTATTAAAAATCGGCACTCACCACAATATACTCCAGGAAGATCACAGTCTTCATGTTCATATTTTTAAAATGGAATTTGCTCTGAGCCCAAACTAGAAATTACGTTGCTATCTCGTCTTCCTAATAGAGGAGCTACTGTCTTTTAAAGGAAGAAAAAGCGGCCATCTCCAAAGAGCTTGTGATTAGAGAAGAAACTGCAATGGCTAGACAAAGTAATTATCTTAAGGAGAAATATAACTTATGAGGAAACTTTTATGAAAACATAGTCAAGATGGACAAAGCACACACATTTTTTTGGCAAGAAGTTAGGTATATCACCGGATAATCTATTGCAGAAGCATCATTATTTGCACTGAAGCTTGGATTTATGCCATACAATGCCCAACAGCAATATGGATAGAACAGATCTAAAAATAAATACCCTTTACAACTTTCTACTTCTAATACAAACCTGTAAGAATCTGGTCATATTGCTCAGCAATTCCAGCATCGCAGCTCAACCAAATTCATAAAAGGATCAAGCAAGGCTATCAATTTTCTGATTGCTATTTTACAGTCATACACACAATACTCAAAGTATAACTTCAGATTACAACTTTTACGTCCATTTTGAGAACAGAGGTGTTGTCATTGCTCTTCAAGGTTTTCACTTCTTAAAAACAAGATACATGAGAAATTAGTGGAAACGTAATCAGAACACACTAACAGGAGTTGGTGTTAGCAGTTGCCATGGCACTGTTATGAACCAGAGAAGGAAGAAAAAGCACAAGTATGTCAGGATGCAAATAAATCATAACACAGCTGTGGACTACTGATACTGCTTCTCAGCCTCAGGAGCTACTGACCTTAAAGTATGCCAGCACCTTCTTATATTTTAGGTCAATGATAAGTGGATTCCCTGCTAAATAAACTAGACTAGGTTGTAAGAGAAAAAATGTTATCTGTAAAGCTAATGAGTGTCTTAGATTGCCTGAGGAGTTTATTGCTGGAGGTCTTAATAGGTCAAAGTTGTATAAAAAAAGACAAGGCTAATCTTAAAAGCATGAGAGTTTGAGAAGCTCTTTCTAGCTCCGTACCTTCATAAGCAATCACTTGCGACCAGCCTGAGGTAATCAGATGATTCTCTGCATGACTGCAATTAATTTACACAAATGAAAAACTCTGAATATGCAACATTCACCCCAAAAGACCATTACAAAGACCATTATGTAGTGATTTCAATGCAAGGAGGAAAGGTTGAAAATTAATTAGAAAGTGTCAACAAATTAGGATTAAAGGACACGAAATGCACTTAACCCAGGGAAAGGGAGGTGCACATGGAAGACAACCATAAAACCCCTAACTATCAGATTCCTGAAGTAGGAACTGAAAATGCTGCTTCCTGTTATCTCAAAAGCTAAAGATTGCTTCTCTATGGCATTAGCTGCTTCATTACTACCACTTCATCCTCTGATTGCATGTCTGTAGATAAAAATTCTTCATAAGGTTTAGCAATATTGGATTTTCAGAGTACATTACTTCCATTGTAACATCCAGAATAATGTATTATAGAAATATCATATAAAGCAAACTGGTTTAGATAAACAAAAAACATATCCATTTAAAAATTTTGATTTAAAACCTTTTGGAGGAAAATCCACAGTCTGATGAGAGATTAAATATTTGTCTTGGCAGTTAACCATTCTGCAATTTTATTCGTTATTCTCTTTGGAATTTAAAAAGGCAAAAGAAATTCTAAGAGTAAAACACGGCTGTGCTGGACAACAAACATTATTACCAAGAAGTTGATTGGGCAGCATTACCCCAAAATCTTGCCAAATTTACTCATATCTAAGAAATAACTTCAGGATTTATAACCAGAAACATGAAAAAATCGGTGGTAATGGGGTGCGATTTCTTCATCTTCAGTTATTGTGGTCTACTCAACATGTCATAATACAGAATTCAAAGTTCTTTCCTCTCACATGCAATTTCAAGACTTTTAAAGCTCATTTAAACATTTAGTCATCCTTCATTCAAGCAACTGCCCAAGAGTCAAGAGTTTAGGCAATTGTTTGGCAAGTTGTCGCTTTCTTTAAAATTGTGATGATCACATGGAGACAGTGTCTTCAGTTGGGATCCATCCCACAACATATCCCAACCAGATGTTCCACTCCAAGGCAGCAGCTGTAGCAGCCACTGCTGCACTTCCAGCAAGAGTGCACATTACAGGACAAAGAAATGTGAAAGCCCTACAGCAGGCATTTTTAGAGATGGCCAGAAAGCCTGTGCTGATGCAAACCTCCAAATGTTTCTTCAAGACCCTCATGAGAACCTGACGTGCTGACATACATACATGGGAGGGTTTCCAAGACCAGCAGAGCCCCTCCAGCCCTCCTGTGAGCCCTCAGTATTTCATTTCAACAAATCTCTGCACTGTCACACAAGGATGGCTGGGAAAAAAAAAGTCTTTCTGCAGCCTCACTCCGCCCTCTCCCTGCCTAGGAAGATATTAAAGGCTAAGTTTTGTACCTTTGAGTTGCATTATGCAATTCTATGTCTATGGATCACCTATTATTATTATGTACAGAATAGAGACCATCTGCTTTGCTCTTTAATACCAATTCAGAACAGGACAGAGCTGGACCTGTAATGCACACTTATAAAAGCGTTTTGACTTCTGGAAGTCAAAATACTGCCTGTTCTGTTAGGTATTTTCAAGGATCAAAATAAATCACTCTTGTTCAACTCACCTACTCAAAGTTCTCCACCATGGCACTGTTATATTGTCCTCCCACCACTTTGTTTAAACACGCAAGTACTAATGCATCAGTCATGATCCACAATGTACATTTACACAAAAGTGTTTTCCTACTTCTCTGTTCCAGCCTATAACTAGTCTTCAGGATTCTTCATCAGAAAACAGATATAAATAGCCTAGCTTTTTTAAAACAGGCACATACCCTGATGAAAGAAAGCATCTGAAAAATAACATATACTGCATTTATGTTATTTGGGTTTTCTAATTCTTGTGATATGCAATGAGTAAGATGTAAAATTCCATAAAACTTAGGCACTGCGCAAACATCACTGTGGTAAATACTCATAGTGCTTGATCAACGCTTGTCCTGGGAAGAACTCAACATGCTTATGATGAGCACTCTCTACCCTGTGCCCCTGCCTTCCCTCCCAAACCCTGACAAATATTTGCAACTCTGAGCCTCTCAAATGTGAGTGAAAAACTGTTTTGTGAAAATCCCAACACATCATCATGTGATGCTCAAAGCAGCTTCTGAAAGCAGAATACTCTCTGGGTATCAGATGCAGCTGGCATCTCTTTTAACTACAGCATTATTCTATGAGCAATACCCAGAGACCAGAGGGCACTCAGGTTCTCGATCTTTGACCTGCAGGCTTATCCTTCTATGACTGCCATCTACGCAGTAATTAACATACTTCAAAGTCTGCATGGTCTCTATACCACTACGACATATGTTTAAGTTCATTGCAGCTGCACAAGCCCATCATCTGATCCTTTCACTCTTCCATTCCTGCAAGCCTTTCACTCTTTGTCAGGCAACTGAAATACATGGGCCTTTAAAGTATTCAGAGGTCTTCTATTTAAACAGCATGTATTGAAAATGCTAGAAATCCCCACAGTCGAGCTCTCCATTTGCTCTGCAAGACAGCACATAAACAACCATTGCAAGCTGTGGTATGCATTCTGAGAGTTAACAATCAATCACTAAATAGCAAGTTACAAGTCTCTGTTTGACAGCAGTTTCAAGAACAGCTAAGCTACTATTGCCAGATCTACGAAAAGCTGCAATCAGCAGTATGAGATCCTTCCAGGGAAGAAAAAGAAAAAAATTAAGATGAATTTGTAAGGTTAAAAAGCAAGCAAACAACAATCCCCCACACCCACAGACATACGTAGGTTCAAATGTATCGAAATTTGTGAATGCAACACGAACACCTCACTCTGATTTTCAAAGAACAATTATAAACCGTACTATTAAGTGCTATGAGAGTGAACATGAAGATTGCCACAAGCTTGCACGGGTTCACAAGGGCTGCCTGGATAGAAATGCTTTTAGCAGAGAAGAGAGGTGTTTGCTTTAAAGCACCAGCTAAACAAGCTGCTTTGGTTTCTTGAATGCTGTTTTTGTTACAGGACAGTAATGGATCAGTGAACATGTGATAACAAATGATGTGATTCCAGGATGTCAAACTGCCCCATGGCAAAGTGGCTTTAAACTTCCTCTTCACATGATCAGATTAACACTCAGGCCTAGTTTAGTTTACAAGTTTAATTTTAGCCATGGGTTCATGCTCAAAAAAAAAACCCAGCAAAAACAAGACTACTTTGACTTTCTCAGGGATAGTTTAGGAAGCTATCCTGCCTCTTCCAGCAAAATTATCCCATGAGAAACCAGATGGGAATTTTTCTCTCTGTCATCTCACAGACCACAGCTATCCTTCTCTACTTAGTGCCTTTTATTTTATAATTTCTACCAAACCCATTCACATCCTCCTCCTGGTGTTTTCATCTTTCTAGAGCTCCCTTGAGCAGCCCTGCGAAGGCTACAAAAGGAATGCAGAACGATTCCTTGTGTAGACATGGTGGACCAAGCTGAGCTGTACTTTGCTTAGTTTGGCAGATATTCCCGGTATTATAAAAACTGCTCTTGCACAGAAATTATCCAGTTTGCAAAAGTACCTCTCCCCCACCACCCTCCACAAAAAGCCCACCAGACCTGTCTGCACACCACTCTTTGCTATGACTAAGTAATCGCAAAATACTTAAGCTCCTCTGATATTTCCCTGAAAAGAGGGATATGAAAGCACTCAGGAAGCTGCCATTTAGCATCTGGCTGTAATAACCTGCAGAACTTCTGTGGATAAAGATTCTTTCCCCCAGTGATTGTTACAGATGTTTATGAAGAGGTAATTTTAAGGTCAAATTATTTAATTATGTTTCTACTTTGTATGTCAGATGTAAGGCTAATGAGCAGAGAATTACTTTTTGACAGAAAAAAAAAATCACACCACCTCAACCTAATTGAAAAGAACAGAAAATTCCTCTAGAAATTACTAATTGAAAGGCAGGTGTTGTACACTTGCTATTACCCTCCTTTTACAAGACTAAGTTCCATTCATAGAGACCAAACACCACGAACGCTTCGTTCAGTCATCTGTTTTTGTTAAATCCATGTATTTATATTCATGTTTCCGCCTATGGCTCAGATAATACAGCGCTAAACAAGAACAATGTTCCACTTGCTACCTTGTTCAGCCTCCCGTTCCCCAATTCACAGCAGCTGACACGCTGACAGGAGATACCTGGGCATGACAGAACGTCTGCGGTGCCGAGTATGGACCTGGCCGAGCAGCGAGAGGAACTGGACAAGACCCAGTTCTGCAACTCATCTTTTGGTGGGCTACCGCTTCACCGTCACAGCAGCAACATGCTGCTCCTTACTACACAACCATTTAATTTGATATTACCCCTTTGGATCAAAAATAGCAAATGCTTATCCAAAAACCCGTATTTCTGGAGGAAAAAAATACCCTGAGAGAGCACCTTCTGAAACAAACTAAGGAACAGAGCTCTCTTTCATTGCTGAAAGCAATATTTGACCTGAGCTCCCAGATTTTCAGGGATCCACAGCTGCTTCTGAGCGTCCTGGAAAGGCAACTATGGAAAGAAGTCTACTGGCCTGAATTCAAGTATGTTTATGCACACCATGTAAGAGTTCCCACTACTACAGGAAATTTTTACAGGATCCACAAATCCTATTTGAAAACCACAGATTTAAAACATATCCTCCAGTAAACAAAAGTTTTAGTGTTAAATATACCCAGAAGTTTCTCAAGATCTTTTTTCTCAGTCTGTTCACTTTCTTTGGACAGAGATTCCTTGCTACTCTGCTTGCCAGAAGGGAAGACACTTTGATACAATCCATACCGTCATTACATGCCACAACTGACAGGTATTAGTTGTGGGCAGTAACTATGGGATGCAATTTACTCACAGTGGACAGTCCCCACCCTGGCACACTCTGCTCACAATGAAAGGATAAATAAATAAAAAATCCTACATGAGAAAAGTCAAAAGATAGTGTAATGAAGAAACATGGTAACACTTACGGTCAAGTCCATTGACGTATCTCATTGTAATTTCACAGTGCCCCCAAACTGCACTGACTATGGGGTAAAGTTTTTTCCCTTTTAGTCCTCTGAAGGCCACTCCAAGATACTGTCCATCTACCATGAAGCTAAGCGTCCCTTCATCCATATCCAAAACCACCAGTAAGGAGTCTGGGAGTACAAAAGACTCATCCGGTTCCAAAAAGACAGGATACGTGACTCCAGGCTGGTTTTTACAATTGTGGTAGAGTTTGTTGCGTCCCAGATCCCAGCCCCACGATTCACTATTGCTACCAACCAACGACGTGTATCCCACCGAGTGCAGCGGAGCTTCGGCCGTGGAGACGCCCACCACAGCGTGAGTTCCCCGTTGCCTCGTGGGCCAGTGGATTTGCCAGACGTGCAGGCCCCTCGTGTAGCCGACTTTGCCCCGGATGCAATCCGTGCTTTGGGCAACTGGGTGTCTGTGAAAAGTCAGTTTGTCATCTTCCTTTACAAATATATTTAAGGAGCGATCTTCATTATTCCAAGCATGTTTATACTGGACCTCCAGCTTGGCAGGGGGCATATCCAACAGCATGTCCAGTCGTGCTGGCTTGCAAAAATCCGGGCCTCTCAGCTCTCGTTTAACAGGTCTATAAGGGGGCTCCCTCACATCCACAGACTTTATGCTCCCTGAGATTTTCTGGCCCATTGCTTGGCTGCAGATTTACAAAGGAGAAAGAAAAGTTGACTTTGGCCCAATGTTACCTCATGAAAGCACTTTTACACTGAGCCAGTGACCTGACAAGTTGACTGGATTTACTTCTCCTGTTTGGAGCTTTTTAGCAGCAGTGTTTTCAGAGAAAAAATGCTCCTGAAAGAAAGCAGAAAGTTTCCAGTTAGTTTAAGAAAGTCAACAGAAAACCCACAGCATATTTTTAAAGAACTTCTTCTCATCCCTAGTAGTTATTTAAAACACCAGAGCTGACAATTCCCCACTTTTTGTTCAGTATCCTACAGTGCAAAGCAGCCTGCCAGCAGGATGCTCTGAGCCCACCAGCGCACAGAGCGCAGACAGTCATTTCCTCCAATTCATAATAGGATGCAGACATTCCCCACCTTCTGCCCTTCCACCCATTCTGTCTGGCCAAGTTCACAGCAGCCCTGCAGAAGGCGTACGCTACTCCCCAGCAACAGCGATAAACTTTACGTTCAACGGTAGCTTCACTTTCACTTGTGCCTTTGTTTCATAGTCTTAGAATTATGCGGGATGCAGAATCTCCTTTTATTTCTAACTGTTCTCTTCCCTGGGCCCTGGCAACACAGGGCTTCAGGTTCTGAACTGTTATTTAACAAGGAAAGAGGAGGCGTGGAGGACAAATGACAAATGGTAATTTCAGTTCTTCAGCAGACTCTTCTGTATGGGCAGCTACTACAACTTTGTATTTCTTCACACTACTGGACAGCAGGCTAATTCACATTTTCTATATTGCAATATTAGGCTGACGTGAGGGTGTGGAGCACAGTAGGACACATCACAGGGAAAACATGATTTTGAAATGTATTCTTTCTGTGCTTCCATGAACAAACACGGTAATGTAGCTGGAAGTGGTCAAAACCACTCAGGAAAGATTCTTTGCAGCCCAGATAAGTTACATTCATTCCCCTTCTAGAGGTCAGGTAGGGTGCAAAGGGAAACCAAGAACTTCCAAAAGTAGTAAAGGGATAAAATGAAGACAAAGTCCTATAAACTCAAGCAGATGATTGACGTAGGATCAAATATAGTATCTCCACCAGCAGACATACTTCTGTCTTCTACCAAATAAGTGCCAAGTCTGGGAGTGCTCAAATATATGATAGGTGAGGAGACCCACTCTGATTATTTACTGACAGAGTGACAGAAAGTTTAAAGAAGCAACAAAAATCACCAGACTCTCAAAAGCCTGAAGATCCCATCTGACAGCAGGTTTTCATAAAACACCAGAGGCATAGATTTGTTGCAAAAAAACATCTTGCAAGATATCACCGTCCTTCCTTTTAAAGAACTTCTACCCCAAATACGCTGTCCCATTGCAAACATCATTTCTGAAAGAAGAGTAAGAAATGTGCACTCCCAATGAAAGGAAGTAAAAAAGAGAAGTCTACAAAAACAACACCTATAAAATGTACAATCCAGCCATGTTTTAGAAGTTAATGAATTCTTTATATTATTTGTAGTGGCCAATATTATGTAAAGTGTTTTCTGCATGTATCAAATACAGAAACTAAACAACAGCTGTGTTAAGTCAATGCTTAAAAAAAAAACCAAAAAACCCAAGAACCCACACTAAAAAGCGTATTTTCAAATTCATGTGACAGTTAAGTGACTGTATATAAACATTATTTTCTGGTGGCTGATCCCACATGGTATATGTGCACACTTGAGCTTAAAATAACCACTTCTTTGCACATAATTTTAATCTTTAAAATCAAAATTAAACATAAACCCCCAAGCCCCTCATATTATGCTTCTAGGAGGATCCAGAACGATTCACAGGAGCTTCTTCCCACTGATACAGTAGCCACAACTTGAAAATTAACCCACGTGAAATCAGCTGGAACAATCCCCCACTTACATCTTTTCAAACCTCGTAAAAATAATCTGAAATTTTAAACAGCAATTACTTATAACTTGACGGTTGCCATTTCCACTATTGCAAAAGCACTAATAGGTTGTTACAAAGGTATAATGGGATATTTTGCCCATCGAAGAAAGTTCAATACCTGATTCTACACTAATAATCCTGGGAGATAGGAAACACTGACCCTAATAGACACACAGGGAAGCAACAGGGAGTAAATGTCATCAGGAGAGTGAGCTTTCCTAGGAGGACACATGCTCACGGATTGGGCAACTCCTTTAGAAAAGGTGTTTGATTATTTGAGCTGGAGAGGAGGATAGGAAAAGAGAAAGCATGCAGATATTGAAGGGGAATCCCAGCGATTTCTGTATGAGATGTAGCTCTACATGCCTTTGAAAACTTCCTCTTTAAAACACAAGACAATTGCCACGTCCCTGTCAGGGTGCAGAGGGGACACGGCCGGGGAAGTCCTCAGTGCATCCTCCTGTATCACTTCCTGATCACATGAGAAACTAAACTTGGCACAGAGGCTGAGCTGGCAAATCACCAAGAGATTATAAACACCAGAGTGACTCACTTGGCAAGCCACAGACAAACATTCTTCCTAATGTGCCCCAAACTGTAAAATAAATAGACTGCTAATAGATAGATCAGTAATTCAGAGGAGTAAAATGCATCATTTTAAGTAGCTTGATATAGCGCACAACTCTGCCTTTATTCTGGGATGCACTTAGTAAGCACTTTGGTTTGAAACTGTATTCTTACAATATTAGGCCTTTCTTCATAGATGAACACTACTACATAATTTAATTATATAATGTAACATTTTGCTAAGTAGCTTTGTATGGACATAAGACTGAACAGTAATGTAAAAGTCTTACAGTCACTGAAGCATCCAAGATGCCTAAGCAGTGGCACAGCTCAAAAGCTACCTTCCTCCCACCCATTGTAACATATTATACTCTCTTGCATCCTAGTTCTGTGGAGCTGGTAGTTGTTCTCAACTTCTGTTAGAAGGCCAACTATAGCCGTACTTAAGCTCATTCAAGTATCCATGGACTTGAACAAGAAAACGCAAAAAAAGTCAACATTTAATCGTTTGTACCAGTACAGTAATAAGGGTGTAACCCCATGCTGGCTGTGATCTCACGGCTCTGATTGCTGGTGTTTAGTAGCAGCTGACATTAAAACTTCATGCGAGGTGGCAGCGAAGGGCAGTACCGCGTGCCTCCTGCTCACAACCCATGCAACATTAGCGTCAGCTCTACAGGGAGCGACTCATGCAGAAAGTCCTCCCAGCTGCTCACAATGGGCCTGCTGGCTGCTGGCAGGAGCAACCTGTCTGAAAGCCAAGTCCATCCATCCCTTGTGTTGTCTGCATCCTGTCCATTTACACCAAGCAGATGGCAGAGACCCACGCAGAGGCGTCACCTTGTCCTTCACCCCACCAGAAGCTGCTGTTGGAGTAGCACAGCTTACCAGGGCCCAGCCCATCTCCACCAGCCAACATCCCCTCCCTGTTTCCAATGCAGAAGAATGGGAAGCATCAGACTCGCACGGTTACCGTCAGGATCTCCACACAGCTTCTCCCAGAGCTGCGCAATTATCACACGCCTGTTACTTTTTTGTAATCTGATACTACTCAGAGAACCTTAGATTTTCTTGCCTGTATCTTCTCACTAGAAACATAAATATTCTGAAATTAAAAAAAAAAAAAAAGTGCATTTTCACTGTATAGTTTTGCTTTTGAATACTTTCCCAAATTTTGCTCTTGCAGTAATTTCAAAACACTACAGGAGATAGGAAATAAGAAAATATTTCAGTCTGTCTTAACATACATATCACCTCTCTCTATCATACCTGTTTAGTGACTACAGCTGAAACACTAAATTTCCTCACTCACTCCTGTGATAAAAGGTATTTTGTGGAAAAGACAATAGTGTTTTCATGGGAAGAGAAGAACCACACACTACTCCACTCCTGTATCAACTGGAAATCTCTGGTGGAGAACACTGTTAGTTTTTGTAACCTAAATTACTTCTGTCTCAGTTTCACATTCATGCCACGCTTTGTCAGGATATGATGATTAGATTAAACGTACTGTACAAGAACAAACCAACTCCAAACAGGAAAAGTGTGTCAACATTGCTTAGCAGTGTCCTCATGCAGATTGCCAAAATATTTAGGGAAATTATTCACAATAAAACCACAAATTATACTTACTCCTTACCAGAGAAAGGCTTGCTGGGACATCACTTTACTGTAATTAAATAGGGTGCATTTTTAACAATCCGATTTGTTGGCATCAGTAGAACATAACCGTTGTTAAAAGAAACATGCTTTCTGCAAAGTCAGCTTTCAGCATTCATAGTTATATTTCCCTCTGGATTATGATGTACGAGATGTGCAGACAGCTTGAAAAACATGCGTAAGAAATGACACTACATAAACGTAATTCAAAACTACAGTAAGAACGTGCTACGACTTAGGTTAATTCTGCTACATGGATTCTTACCAAAAAAGTGAAAAGTGAGGCGAGTCCCAGCAAATGGTACTGATCAGCAAAACTGTCTATCAGAAAAAGCAGGGCAGGTGATCCCTCTGTCTATCAGCATCTCCAGCTGTTGCACAGCAGTTGCCACTCTTCTAGATATTGACCCTTGTTGGGTTTTCTCCTTCCTGCAGCCAAACTTAACTGCCACCTCCCCTGCCAACCTGGGCTTGGCCACCAGCAAGCCAGGGGACTCCTGAATGCTGGGAGTTCAACAGGAGGCTCTGAACCAAGGCCCCTTCTCCACGGGCACCCAAATTGCCCAGATACCTGAACAGAACCGATACCTTAGGTGTTGGAGCACTCTGAACCTAACCCTGGTCCTAACGGCCCTACAAGAAGACAGAAAACACCAGCTCTGCTGTGCTGAGCAAGTTGATGAAGAAGGGTTTGCAAGTTCAAGATGAAAGACTTTTACCTCCACCCAGACAACGTAGAGGCACGAGGCCCACTGTCTATCCACTATGTTCCCAGTGTGCGAACAGCTACATAACCATGACAACACTGGTTTGAGGGTAACAATGAATTAAGCACATTTTTGGCACCCTAAGAAGTTTGGCCAGCTTGGATTCAACTATAGATCCTGGTATCCAACTTTGATGATTTATTGCCCATTTTGAACAATGTTGGCTTTCTCTGTCAAACTGGGAATATACAGTAACAATGAAATCAGCCAGAAATGCTTGGACACTCTAAACTATCCTCTGCTACAGATAAAATTTTATGCTGCATGAACACTTAGCAAATGACATTTAACATGTGGGATGAACAATGCAGCAGTAAGTCATGACTCCTTCAATTCCTGAAAGGAATGCAAATCCTGAAAATCCAAGGACATTCCTCCCTAAAGGGTAACTTGTTTCGTACTGTTACAAATATGTAATTGTTTCAAAATTCAAGATAAGCTTGTTATTAAAATACACTGTGCATTTAGCCACTTGGAATTAGAATAATCTGAAATACCACACCATCTGTACCACCAGAGTTAGAAGCAGTGTAGTCATATGATGAAGAATTCAGAAAGAATCTCGAGTAGCTATGAATACAGCTGAATGTATATTTTTAAATACTTCCATCAACTGTACTTTGGAAGTGAGCTGGTTTGAGGTTTTGGGTTGGTTTTATGCCTTCTACCTCTCTGCATATGTTTCTGGAATTCACCTCTCTGCTACTGAAAGTTGGTTTTAAATGCAAACATATTCTGAAGAAACATGAAAGGTGACAAAAACCCGACTTCTGTAAACAGGGTTTTTTTTGCATGCCAACTTCTCAGTTAGAATAGAGCAATGTAATTTGAAAAACAAATATAGTAACATAATATAATTACCTTAGAACAGCAACATTCCAGTTCTGAAGTTACTGAAAGGAAACCTTTACTTTCTTTTCCGAGTATTTAACAGGAATACCCTTGTGATTGCACAATTAACACAAGCTTACAGATGTTCAAGCTGCTACATCCCTTCTACCACCCCTTCCTATTCATTCTTCCCTTTTGTCTTGCAACCCCCTGCATTCTAATGGCCTGGAGATGGGTCTGCCTCAGCAAACTAAAGTGGGTAAAAACTAGGATTTTATTTTGCCAGGTTGTTTTCAGGTGGATAAGCCCTTTGATCCGGCACATCAGACAATAATGTAAACACTTGCTCTAGCATAAGGAAAGGGAGAAAGAAAAAGCTGAAAGGCAGAACCATCTATTTAAAAAGCAGCCCGAGAACTGTGGAGCGAATTTTCAATCACTTTAAGCTGCCTTAAGGGGCAAAGCTGAACTTCATGTCTAAATTCAGTAAAGTCATGAGCTCCGCTTGCATGTTTCTCACCCTTCTGCCGCGAAAAGATGCATCTTTCATCCTCCAGCCACCCCTCTGTTACAGTAAACACTTTCCTGCCTTTCCTGAATGCCTGATGTAGCCATTTTGAATATTCAAGTGTCAGGGTTATATTAAAAGAGCAAATTAGCACATGAGAAAGGCTTAACACTAAATTGAGAGTTATGTTTTCAGCTCTGCTTTGCTTTATGCAGGATCATTTGCTACTTTACATTTCTAGTCAGCCATGCTTCACCAAATAAGTAGTATCAATAGGTGTCAGACCACATGAGATTTAAAGCCCAAAGAATAATTAAGTTTTAATATTGCAATTTCTCTCCAGTCACTACTACTTGTCACCAGCTTAACACTTTTTAGACTGTTTATTTTACTCTTACCTCTACAGCTTTGTAGAGGATCAATACCCCTACAGTCTCAATTTCAAAACCAGATCAGTCATTAAACAATGCCCACAATGGCTGAATATCTTCCAACCATCTTTCTTTTGCTATAATGTACAATGGAGACAGTTGTATTTCAAAAGGAAAGTTAGGAAGTCATAGATGAGAAAAAGACTCCTGGAAAGCATCATTCCTTATTCTAGCCAGCAGCAAATCCCAGGGGATGCGCCAGAACAGACTGATGGGAGGTCCAAAGATGTAAAAAAGTGACGATCAGACAGATGAGAGCTCCTCTAGCTTAACACCATTTTTCACCAGCACTTCATTGCAACTGCAGAAACTGTAATAACATGCTCTGGTGAAAAAGTGTCCCATTAGCTCAAGTATTACATGTGTCAACATACTCCAAACCTGGTGAGTCTTCATAATTCAAGATGGAACCTAGATCTGCAAGTGGTTTTCTAGCGGCAGGATCACAATGAGGATGGGGGTAAGGAGGAACAACCACTAGTAGCAGCTCTTCTTTAATAACAAGGCTGCTGTAGACTTCTTAGACTCTACAAGAGATGGCTCCACTCTCACAGTGCTTGTCTATACTTTTTGCAGTTAATGGATGAGACGAGTTCTCAGCCTCTCTACCCTTTTATCTACAAAAAACATTCGCTAACAGCTTAAAATTTGCAGTGCTCTTGGAATGGCTGAGATAGTTTTGTCGTCTTCTTTTGTTTTTAAGCCTTTATTTAATTCTCAGTTGAACAGAAGCAGCAGCATACAAACAATACCTGTCAGATGCTCTCAGCATTGGTGGGCCAGAATCAAACCCATGCAATGCTCCAGCTGAAGTAGCTCACTAGAGGCAGTTCCCAGTCTGACCTGGATGGCTTTAATACTTCCAACAGCGCTACCAAACTCCAGTGACAAAACAGTATTGTGCCTGCCTTTGGCCAAACAAAATAGACAAGAGTTGAAGATAGATATTCTCCTTCCTGCAGCAAGTTGAACAGACTCAGAAGAAGATGATGCTCAAAAAGGCTGTTTCGGGCAAACCACGGGTGATCAGTTATAGGGGAGCCACAAACACAGGCAGGGCTGGGGCCCATTCCCGCTGCTCAGGGTTGTGTGGGGCGAGGGGGAGGGCAGGGTTGGAGGGAACCCAGCCATTGTACTTGCACAAACATGTAGAAGATGAATACACCAGAACAAGTTTGATCCTGAACAAAAGCGTATTCTTTTGTTTAATAGGAAAATAAGCTTACACAATCACACCATCTGCATCCCTCCTAACCCTTCCCCCCTAACCATTTCAGTCAATAGCCTCCATGAGCCAAATTTGACACTACAGCAGCAGGCTCAAAGATAACCCTGTTGCTACAGAAGGGACAGCTGGAGAGAGGACAGGCATCTTGGAAGTGACCTGATGGAAGGTCAGGCTGGGCTGCAAGTTTACATCTTGCCAAGCAACCCAAAAGAGAACGAGCTCACTTCAAAGCTGTAACCTAAAGAGTTCAAGTGAAGTCAGCCACAAGACACAAATCCAGGAAGCAACGCTTCATCAGTCCTGCAGTTTCTAAAGCGGCTTCTTTTAAAGAACAGAAATTAAGTAAACAGACTTCATATATCTTAAGGAAGCAGCATCACAAATTGAAACTATGTGGCTGGCTTTGTATTTCCCAGGTGAGGTGACAAATGAAGTCACACACAGCTTTTGAGAGCTAACAAGAGCACAAGCCAACTTCATGTTAAATAAGTGTTTTCTCAAAAAGAACTCAACACATTTTTAAGCAACAGCAATGAATTTAATCTGCCTTAAACACACACTTCTGCTAAAACCAACTGTCAGTAGAGAACTATTGCACAGACAAATGAGGATGATGGAGAAAGTAATATCATAGAAACAAACTGCCTGAGCTCCAAGCAACAAAATCTATTTTCCTTGTGCACATAAAAACTTTCCCACTTTATAGAGCAGTATTTTCCTTTGTATTTGCTAGTAATTTAGGAAATAGGGCACGTGGTAATGCAGGAGAGGCTGGGAAAGGCTACAGGGATTTCAGGAGTTAAAGATTTACAGACAGGTGTGTCCCATGTCAAGAGTCTGTTCCTCACCCTGAAGACACAGAGGACACCTTGGTGAGAACCCAGGCTGGGTCTCACAGTGGTGAAGGCTACATGGAATGTTATTTTCCTTCTGGACCTTTCATTGTCCTAGAGGGCCTCCAACTAGGACGAGCCATGGTGAAAGAAGTTGCTACTCCGAGTAGCATTTACATGTCTCTACTACTGACCTAACAGTCCACATCCTACAACAATTTAATGCTACAAGTGCCAACAATTCCAGGTATTTTTGACCACAGAAAAGAACTTAAAAAAATCCACACTAGACTTCCTAACAGACGTGCAACAGCTTTGTGCCTGCCTACAGGAGTCTCAACACACATTATGATCTGCAAGCTCAAACACAAGGTCTGTATTTCTCAAAATAACTTCATGCTTAAGTCCCCACTGCTAAGCAGTCTTCCACGAAGAATTCTCTTTCAAGAGATGTTTTATTTGTAACAATTAATTACTAGCCGTATTTCATTCTTTAATGCATTAGGAGGAAAAGGAAAAAAAAGAAATACTGAAAATTATTTGGAAGAAAATTGTATCAGGATGCAAGTTTTGATGGGAATAAAAATAAATTAGTACTCAATCTCTAGTTGTGCTGTCACCTAAAATGACTACCTGGAAGTCTTGCAAAAGCTATATAAAAATGAGCATGCTCCAATTAATCTTTGCACAACAACAACAACAAAACGTATTTGATATTATGGCAAAGAATCTTCAAGACACCGTCTCAATCTGCCAGACACCAATCTGCCAATAACTCAGGCAGGCCCTGCTTTGCCCTGAAGAAAAATATGCGCAGTCTATATTTGCATCAGCAGCACTATACACAAAGAGAAAGCACATCAGTAAATACAAGCCGAGCTACATCAACATGTATAACATATAATAATATATAGACTTGTTTTTGTTTATCACATCCTCAAGAACAGCACAAGCAGGAGGGAAGTGAGCTGATTAATACAAACATTCTTCCAGAATCATTTGACGTTAAACCAAGATATTCACATCAGCATAAATGCAAATTTGCATTTATCAAGCAAACTATGATTTACTATTGCAAAAGACTTGGAAGTCACATATAAACCGCCCCACTCTTTTGAATGTAAAACCACGCTGGATACTGCACAATCACTATAAATTGCTTCAGCAGAGGAAAGCAAGGCCTTTGGCCGATGGATTATGACAAAACAAGAGTATCTAAAGATACTATAAATCTGAGGGTTTTAAGTTTCAACCAGTCTTTCAAAAGATGCACTGACATATACATTTCCCAGCATTGTGCAAACATGGAAATTGCTACTAGAATCATTGGATCAAGAGCAGTTGTGCATTTTTAGATTTACCATTAACTCTGTTACAGTTTACAGTAAAAACAGATCAAAAACAGAGCCAAGTTCAAAGACAGTAATTTACGCAGTACAGAAGTTAAATGGAGTGTTAAAGTCCAGAAGTTTATGAATGCTTTGAACTACCTGAAGAATCTCTGTCACGAGTAGCGGTCTTTCCCCATAGCAAGGGAAGGAATGAAAAACAGGTATTTTGAATTCCCCTGCACATCATCTTCATCACAGATTTACGGCAAACGGCTTTCTCTTACAATCCTGGTCTTTTCAGTCTCACCCTTATTTCCACCCCTTCCCCTGCACACCCCATCATCAGCTTCTTTAATACCAGGAAGCCACATGTGGCTTGCTTAATCATGCAGCCTTCCTGATGGACTCAGTTCTGCTCATATTAGGACTCAATTATGGGACCAATTCAGGGCTCAATTATTCACAAAAATCTGAAATATCCCCAAAATAATTACATTTAGGCAAGGCTGGTTTGTAAAAGCTATCTGGCTTGCATTAGTCATCAAGATACAAGATTCTACACCAAACTCATTACATAAGAGAAAAAAGGCTTTATTTGTGTGTCCCTGTTCTGTTTTCTCTTCTTAAGAATTAAGGCTTTGACTCTCCCTAAACTGCAGAGCTCTCTTCCACGTGAGTCTTCCTGACCTCACGCCAGAGACTTCATCATCACAACTCATCACTAGTGGATGCTGATCCTTCTCCACAGCCACTGGCTCACTCCAATTCCTGAAAGATCACTGGTTTCCAAATCCTAAAAATCAGCTGCAAATATTACCCAGATCCCACAGGTGAGATTCACCTAACAAAATTTAAATTCTATGATGCGGATAAGCTCACCACTGGGATAAAATTACAGCTTGTAAATGCCCGTTCTGCAAGAGAGATAAAAGTAAATCTTCTCCAAATTGAGAGGAGAAAGAAGAGGAAGAAATTTATCTCATACACCTCCAGAACCAAGATAATAACTCATTTAATGTCCTCCTCATAATCAACACTGAGAAAGGGGGAGAAACCAGTACATATGTAAGGCCACCAAAAACACTTGGATGCTCTTCTCATATTTTAGTATCCTTTTAAGACATTTACCTCCAAATCCACAGCAAAGGTTCTTAAAGCTAGTAAAGCCCAGCTGGCACTGCTGGAAAAAGACAGACCACACAAACATACCATTCAACCAACACCTTTCATTAGGTAGCAGTTACCTGTTCAATCCCAATTTACAGACTTAATATCAAGATGTTTATGTCATGATTTTTATCAGCACAGTATAATCGAGGGGAGGAGAAAAGGTAAAAGTGTCAGGGTCTTCTCTGAAACTCTTGCAAGGAAAAGAACAGTTACAAACACAGATCCCCATTTCCAAAGCTGCCGCATGGATTTAAAGACGATCCGTGAGACACATCTCTACTTCTAATACTGAAAAAAATACTTGTATTTGTTCAGAAAACTGGTCAAAATAGTCTGTGGCCATGTAACAGTGGAGCTCAGGACACATTCCTGCTGGAGGACAAGACAGAGCCAGATGGAGACTCCTATAATCTGGAATTTGTTGGACCAGCAACTGAAAACATAGAAGGTGAGCCACACAGAGCTCCAGGCTACCACAATACCCAAAAGTCAACCCTGAGTTTGTGCTGCAGTAGTTCCTAATGGGTAAGTTCTCTAGTACCACCAGACTTCATCTTTGGCCACTTTCTTGTGTTCTGAAAAAGAGAAGACACTATAACGTAACCACCATTCTTACTAGAAACAAAGAGAGACTGACAGGAACCCTGTGCTACAGCTGCAGCCAACACAGACACCCAAGAGCAATGAGAAAACACACATTCGAATGCTGTAATTGGAACATGGTGCACAGCGTTCGTGAACAACAAATCCCATGTAGAAAATCTTCCAGTCGCTGCTTTGGCCAGGCTCTGCCACGGACGTATCCGCTATCCAGCCCAGGTATCGGAGGATGGCATTCAGAGCCAGCCTTGCACCACAGAACAGCTCTGGAGTAGGGCAAAACGCAAAGGGAAAAACGGGGACATTCTTCTCTGTGCAGAAAGGATTCATAGTGATCTATGCAGGGGGCAGCTTTCAATACTAATAAAATATAAGGTAGCCAGTCTCCATTCAATTGCACTGTGCAGAAATCACTATGATCTATGATTTCTGCCTAGATCCAATTGCAGAGGAGAAAAAAACCCACCCTGTGTGTGCCTCTCGTACTAAGCATATGCCATCTCATGTCTGTGCAAGATGCAGGAGCAACCAAGGCTGCCTGCTTTACACAGGCAAAATATCAAAGGAATTAATTCCTAAGGCAACAGGAAAATACTACATGGGACAACTTCCAAGTCACATATTCTGCTTATTTAAGCTAAGCTGCTTAATCAAGGTAATTGAAGGAATTAAGAAAGCATCTGGAGAACACATTCACCAACCAGTCTCCATCCACTCCTGCTCTGTGTTCGTGTTTCTGGGTGCAAGTTCCCCTGCTGGCACAGCACAATCTATCATCAGCCATTATGCTGATTACCATCCATTAGTTTTGCTAAGTACAGGCATGAAATTTAAACCTATTTTTGTTATTTATTTACAAGCTCTTCACGTACTGGATATGAAGCAACTATATAATGCTTATGTTAACAAGAGAAGCATAGCTGAGTATTAGAGTTACACATTAAAAACAACTAATAGAAGTAATAATTCTCTTCACAGAGAATTTTTTATTGAGTTTTTGTTTGGTAAGACAAGCAAGACAGAAGCTTACGCTCTTTAAAAATACAACTTATTAATATACAGTGAGGGAACATATATGAACCCAAGAGAACGGCAAGTTTTAAGTATCAGTCCCATAAATATAAAATTCAATTAAAATGTCATTCTAGAAAACACTGAGAATGGAGTTGGGACTCTTACAAAACAATGATTTTTCTTCGCTGCTATTAAGATAGAGTGATTAAAATGAAAGATAATCCCCTTTATTTCAAAAGCTAATTCTTGCATATAATAAAAATTTCTTCTTGCACCATAAGAGACCTAAATGCAACAACTGAATTCTACCAAGACCACCAACCCACACATCTTTGCTGCAACAGAGTAACTGCTTGAATTTTCCCTTACAATTATACAATAGTCCGTCACAGTCAGCTTTGATTTCAGCATACCCCATTTCTTACCGCTTAGGAAACCAAACACAAAACAGTTGTGGAAGCAGAAACCACTGTATGCAAATATTCAGATTAAAAAAGGAGTACAAGCAGAAAATCCATTGTGAAGACCACTTCAGTAGGAACTCTGATGAATGCTGTATTAAAATGCCTGTGATGTCTTGGTGCAAGGATATCCAGAGGAAGCATCCCACACCCATTTTTCAGAAGGGGTACAGAGATGCCTGCTTGGCACAGTGGAGGTGCCTGAATGAGTTATGTGCCCAAGCTGTCTATGCCACCAGCATCGCTCCAGAGGAACTGAGCTGCTCTCTACACTCACGTTTCCTGCACCGCTAATTCAGGCATCTAAATTTAGATGCCAGATTAAGGCAGTGATTTTCCCACTCCTTCCAACACTCAAAATTAAAAGAAACACACTTCTGCATTAATTCACTATCTTCATTCATTTGCAGAAGCACACAGGATGTCAGGCCTTCACACACTGGAACTACATTACACCAACAATCAATCAATCTCAGCAACCCACAGCTACAGGGAAAGAGAAACAGTCTCCCCTCATCTCCCAAACAGCTGCACAGCAGGCAGCATTCACTACTTATTCACACTTCTGCCCAACCTTGGGCACAGGTTCCCTGAGTTCCAATCTATTTTAACACAGGGAAAACAAGTCTAAAAATAAAGGGAGTAAAGAGAGAGAGTTGGCTTCTGTATTCATTAAGACGTTCTGCTCCAATATCCTCTATTAGCAGGCTGTGGATGGAGTACAGCAGCAAGAGCGAGCTCATCAGTCAGCCGCGCGTCCCTGGAGCGCTGAAACACTTCAGCTTGAATTTCTCTCTGGTGTTTTCTTCCAGCAGTCAAACTGAGATGGCCTGGCACATATCGATTTTTTCTACTCTTGCACTATCATTCAACATTGCTTGAAAGAGGTGCATATGAGTAAAAATAAGCTGCTGATTCATGTTACAGGGTCTAAGAGTAGGAAACACAAAGCAATTATCAAAGGTGAGGTACGTTTCCACGTCAGTGCTGAGTGCTTACAGGGGTCTGAGCATTACAGAAGCATCCTGCAACAACTCCAACAGGTTCATTTGTGCATCTTGCCTATGAAATCTATTTTCGCTCCCCATTTAATTTTAAAATCCTGAGGAATACTTAAGCTTAGCCCCTTTGACAAATTAAACACCTTTTCTCCAGGTGCACCTCCAAGAACCTGTGCTGTTGAATGTTCCTCTCCTCCCGCTGTGTCTGTGCTTCAGCACATGGCTGCTGGGAAGGTTATTGTACAGGCGAGCCTCTCTTCCCTTCCTCCTCTCCACCCACACATTTTGCTCCACATACCATTGATATGAACGTTAAGAAACTTAAGAACAACCAGTACATATTCCACATCTCATGCTCATGCTTGTTTAATATATCTTGTTATATTTAAACCTCAAAGGATCAGATACCACACATGTTGTAACAAATCCTTCCTGAGCACATTCTCACATCTTTGGTAAATTATCGTTGCACTTAAAACACTGCATCTTAGTCTAAACAAGCCATCAATGAACTACATGGAAGATTTTCTAGACTACTGGAAACTCTTACATCAGCACTGACCAAAGTACAAAGGAACGTCTTTATTTTATGTTTTAATAATTTTAAATAATCAGCAGCCTCAACACATTATGTGCCTTTGAATACCAAAGGTGATGGAAAAAACATCCTTTTTATCTTGCAACATCAAAATGAAGGACTATATAAATATTTAGTGAATGATCTGTACACTCTAAATTAGAAAGGGGAATATCACAGTAAGTATTACCCAGATGTTAACAGCATCAGAGACTGACAATACCGAAAAGCAGGGACGCAGTCAACAGCTGGCACAAACCAGGTGTAACACTAATATGCAGCAACGTAGTTAAATTGAGGTTGGGATGGCAGCATTTGCTGTCTTTTATACACTCCAATGTGTCACCATCTTCAGTTCAAACAACTCCTGACATCTCTGATGTGCTCAACAACAGTTTTCAACAACAACAGGGAAGACAGTATTTTGGCTTCTTTACGTTGCATTTTAATTTATTACAGCAAGTTGACACAATGCACCTAAACCTCCTTGGTGGGGTCACACCCCCAAAATAACCACCAAGCTGCTGTGTTCCACAGACAGGGACCTTGTTAAATCACAGGATGAAACCAAAGCTCAGAATTTCATTTATCAACAGTCTCAGGTTTAACACATGCCCAAGGGCATCTGCTGCTTCTTTCCTATAGAAAGAATAAAATAATGATGCTGCTCAAGTGAACTAGCTGGAGCCCCAAAATATTCATAGGTCTTTGAAAAGTTCAGCATGTGCCAGTATTGCACACCCAGTTCCTCAATTTAAGTCCAAGGAGACCTGCGATAAACCATGTGGAACAGATACTCAGTTCTCCATGCAAATATGTCACACAAATCTGAAAAAATATCTACAAGTCAATCTTCTTATAGGTTAAATAAGGATAAACTTTGAAGATAATAGAACAAAAGGAATAGTTAAATTTTAATTTTAATGAGCTTTTCTTAAGCTCAACTAAGTGTCTCTTTCAGCCAGAAAAGCAAATAATACAACACAAACAATGCTATAAAGACCAGATTTCAATTTTAACTCTTAAATCCCCAGATTCACTACACTGAATTATGGGATCACTTTTAAATTGAGCCAATAATCCATGTAAATTAACTCAAACACAGGATACACTACAAAATTATATGTAATGACATCACTAAGCAAGAAATACTAGTATCAACAAATTAACATTTTAACTTGATTTTAAAGCAGCTATTCGCTTCAAAATACTACAACAATTCTGCTGCCAAAAGCACATGACAACCTTTGGCAAATAACACAGCAGAGCTGATTCTGGAAATGGAGTCCAAAATATTTAGCTTGGAAAACAAAGTTTCAAAAGTACCCGTGATTGGTCTATATGTCCAAGCTACCCTTAAAGTAATTCTCAAAACAAGAAACCTTTTACAATTTAGCTAGTAACATACAAAATAATTTAAGCTCTGAATCAAAAATTCCCTTTACCCCACACTTAATCCAACTATTTCCTTGGATACACATAGGTTGGACTGTCACGGCATTTTCTCACCTGTGAAGTAAGACAGTCATCATTGACAAATTTGTGCACTGCATAGCTCCTATCAAAAATAGTTTAATTATGAAATAAGCTTGAGATTTTTGGGAATAAGTCAGTGTTCAAAGATAACAACAGCCAGCTTTCTTGCAAGCCACTTCTGGCTCTCCCTAGTAAAACTATTTTTCAGAGTATTCTTGAAGAAAAAACAAAAAAATAAACTCACAGATCATGACCATGCCCTATAATCACCACTTAGGGAGTTTTGTGGACAGCACATGTTCAGTATGAAATGTACCACTGATGTAAATACTTTGTGCAACAAAGCTTTCTTTTGAAATTATGGCCTTCAATATATAACAAAAAATGTAGGGTATTTATTTTTGCATTCATTGAAGAAGAGGTGGTTGAGAAACAGTAAAAATTAAATTACGACTAAGTACCTAAACCTTTTGGCAATTTTGAAAGATCCTGCCTTTATCCATGTCTAAAACTATGCAAATGCTCTCATATGATTAATGCCCCCTTGAGAGAGCAATTCTAAATAAGGTGATTTTTTTAATATTCAAGAAACACCACTTTTAACAAAGGCTACTGAGTTTAAAAAGAAATGGACAAAGCACTGCTCAGACTACCTAATACTGCAGTCTTACCATGAGAAAAACTCCAAGTCAGGCGAGGCAGCTGCTGCTGCCAGGTGTAGAAGGAGCCTGAATGGTGTCTAGGTACTGACCTCCCACTCCCCCCTCATATCGAGCCTTGCTCCCTTCGGGTACAGAGCACAGGAACTACTCAAGATACACAAGAGCAAAGCGCAGGGCAGCGCAGCCCTCACCACAGCCCTCGCTGGCAGCCGTGGGCAGGAGCTGCTGCAGAAGCCCAGCAGCCGCCCCACCAAGGGCAGGTGTGGGGAGAGGGAGCTCGCCCAAGTCAGACCCTGCTGAGGTGCCAGGGCATGGACCTGTTTGTGCAGGAAGCAAATAAATCCTCGTTCTTCCGACAAGACAGCATCAACACAGGCAATCTTCTCTCTCTCTCAAAAGGCCTTTGCGAGATCTTCAGGAGTTGTCAACATAGAAAGGAACAGCTCAGTCTAACAGAAGACAAGTGCATGCCAGACCTCGGTGATAAGGTGAAACAAGAAAGGCAGTATTAGAAAGAGCTTTGGGATATACACATATTTAAATCAAGAAAGCAAACTCAACTACAGCGTCTGCGGTATGGCTCTGAAAGAATTAGTTTGCAATCAGCTCAAAGATGGATTTCACGCACTGCCATCCTTCGTGCCGCACACCAAAGTGTACCTGTCACTTCAGCCTTTGACAAATCCTCAAAGATAAAGTTGCTAAGTCACCCGCACTCTGCAGTGCAACACAACAAAACCTGTCACCTGACAGCAGTCAGGAGCAGCATTACTCTATCACGTTCAGCCCAGATACACAGATTAAGCAGCGAGAAGCAAAAGTTATATCAAATACTGCTCAGCATCCATCTAAGTTCAGGTGACTCCAGTATGAACAGATTTAGGTCACAGCTAAGCACCCACGTTTAACCTGAGCACTTCACCTCTCACTAAGAGAGCAAACAGATACAAACTCTCCCTCATACGTTTCTTATTGCATTTCAATTGATACACAGATTAGGAGATGCACAGCATTAGCCTCTGAGGCAAAGACAACATCCATTTTAAAAAGATACCCTCAAAAAAAATATATATAAATATATACACAGGTAAATTTAAATAAGCTAGTACTTTTCACTACTCCATTACTGGTCAAAAAGGAGCCAAAGGAAGGAAAGTAGTGAGCTCTACCCAGCACTCCTGATGGGCAGGTCCAGTCTTTAATAGAGCAGAGGTAGCCAAAATATAGCCATCGGGTTTTAACCAAATATTGCCAGTCAAATTGCAAGTGCAGTTCTTAGCTGAGACCCATGGCACCCTGCGAGCACTGCTCCCAAAACATAAACCCTGTTTTCTTGCTCTCCTCTTTGATACATTTTTCCATGCTGCCACCAAGGCTATTAGGGCACACTGCTTTCTTTAAGCCTTGCTTTAGAACGAAATCTCTTCAGGGCAAGGATTTTTCCTTGGTCAGTCATGGATGCTGTTGATTATACTGCCAGCTTTCCAAACACACACACAAAATTATCATCATACAATGTAAAGGGCTGTGGGATCAGTGGGATTCAGAAAGCACCCACCACTTCAAATACCTTTCCTCTGGAAAGAGCACACAGCAACACTCAAGCAACAGTAACTTAGACAGCGTAACAAAATAACTTTCTCGGAGGACAACAGTTGATTTTTCATTATTCAGCCCTTTTGGAGTGGCACACTACAACATTTATAGGATATGGTCTATTGACCATGTGAGCAAGTCACAGCCACCTTTTCAAAGTAAAAAGCAAATAAGCAAGATGTTCCAAACAACCTCCCCCCCAAATAACCTGAGCCAAAGTTGAGCAAAGTTAAAAGTCTGAAGACATAAACTACTCTTCCCAGAAGCACACGATACATTAACATCTTATCCTACAGCACAACCATACATCAGCTACAGAGTTCTCAGCTGCCCAAATTGCATGTTACAGAGACAGCTTAAAGCCACCCCTAAAGGATGTGTGTGCTGCAGGGAGTGACGCGGATTCACTAGCATGTACACAACACCACAAAAAAATACGTGTGGGCGAGGTAGCTATCTGGTCTGGCAAGTTGCAATCCACGGCACATGTTTGTTCTCAGACAGTAAGTCCAACAACACTAACTTCCAGAATTATTAGCAAATATTTGGATACACATAGCAACCTTACACTGTATTTTGACTTCAAAAAATTGGTTAACTGCTCAAGGGGCAGCCTTAAGCATTGCCTTCATCACAGAAAATTGATCTATAATGGGTTAGTAAATACTGTGAGTTCTCAGGACAATATGTGTGGCTCACATCTCCATTAGCCTCTAAGTTGTGTACTCTACTAACATAGTTCAGCAAACCTACACTAAATTAGCTGCGCCCATCTAAACAGTTTTGCCAGCGTGAAGCCCTCCACCGCTTGAGCCAGGAGCCCAGGTTTGCTTCCTGGCTGGCGTCAGGAAGGCAGGCACCAGCCTCTGCTCCTCTCTACCATCAGTCTTGCCTTGGCCTTAAGCCAGGATTTATGAACTCCGGCAACATTTATGTCAAATCTCTATCCTAGGAAACCTGCTAAAATGAAAATACATCTACAATTCCTTTACATGGATATTCTAAGAAGAGTGCAATTATTCTCACTGAGGAAGGAAATGGGAGTGAGTATCAAGGACACTCTGCGTTATCATTACTCAAGCTGGCGTTTACTGTGCACAGAAGCACTCTGAAAGCCTCACCACCAAAGTGGTGTTGCCCCAGCACAAAAAGATGCGAGTCAAGGATGTCAGCACAGTAGCAGTGAGCAGTCAAGCAGGTTAAAGAGAGAAGACAGCTAAAATGCTGCGTGACTTACAGAACTTGAATTTGGTAAAGGCATCCCTCCTTCCACCCCCCTCTTCTTGGCCAAGACAAATCATGGGGATAGGCCAGCTGGGTCTCTAACGTGATGTTGCTAAACTCTTTAACCAAGCATTTTTAACAGCTAACATCTAAGAAAACCATGCTTTGCTTTGCTTTCTTCCTCAATTGCTGTCACTGTGCCTCAAGTGTATAAGCAAAACAGCTCCTCAAAGGCAAAGTCTCCAGCTGTCCGAATTACAAAAGCCAACTCAAAGAAACCACCATGGAGTTCTACGACACAGCATCGAGTTCCACTGTGAAAATTATTTTCCTTCCCCACAAAAGAGGACTGTGACCTACAGGCAGAAGAGGAGCAAACAGCCATTGCAAAGGAAAACAAGACAAAAATAGCTTGCTTGATTTTTCTTGGTACATGGAAAATCCATTACAGAAGTTTACACAGCAACAACGAGGACTGACAAGTTAATGAGCTGCTACTTACGGAGTGACAGGAAAGAAGGCTCAATCCTATGCTGCACAAAATTTGAGTAAAAACTGACTGCAATGTGGTCAAATCAAAAATCAAAACTTCTAGTTATTTCAGAAAACAAGATATTCAATTAGTACTTCAGTAGGGGAGGGTTGTGCCTATATGAAAAAAAAAAAGCCAAAAAACTCACAACTCCTAATTACTCCCAAGCCCCAAAGCCTGTTGAACAGGAAGCCTGGTGTTTCAAAGCTGCCTGAAGTGACATTTGCAAAGACAAACACAAGTGCAGAGAGCACACTGGTAGGAGGGGACCAGTGAGCACAGGGCTTTCCAAGCCCAACAGCACCAGCCTGTACTTCCAGAGCAACACCCACATGAGGGCCCCAGCAAGGCACGGAGCTGTGAAGTTTTATCATCCCTGTGACGCAGGGAAGTACCGGGTCTCCCTGCAGCCCTGGCATGGACACTGAGGCACACGGAACGGTCATCCAAGGACATCCACAGTCAGCAGCAAGACACTGAGGCATATTAGCTACCAAGAAAACCAGACTTCCATTACCAAGGCCAGTTATAAAACTTCGGCTGGTTGTTAAGAGAACTCAATGGATCTGGCATCACTCTGTCAGCAGCGCCAAACAGCCTAACGGCTATTTGATATTCACGTCCCTTACAAGCTGCTTTAGTTACAGAAACAACATTAAAAATGTAGCATCCTTTGAGATATGCCGCACGAGCCAGGTCAGTTTCAGCCACAAGCATCAGGAGTAACTCTTTGGGGCTGTTTCCTTCCCAGAGGACAAGCTCTTTAGCAACGTGGAGATATCAGGGAATCGCTTCTGTCACCAAAGGCAAGCACAGCACTGTGAAAATATCAGTTATGACTTCAGCACCAAAGGGCTGGAGCAAACATCAAACCGGAGACTGAAATAGCAGCTGGCCACCTCTCCGCATAGGATGCTTGCCCCCCTAGAGCAATCTATGCTCCACGTCCTAGACACAAAGAAATAAAAATGAATTGCAGCCAGCACAGACGCTGCCACATCAGCTCCTTGGCTGCCCTCATGCCGAAGCCTCTTCAGGAGCGATCCCGGCAGGAGGGCAGCGATCGGTCCCCAGCCCTGGGCCCTGCTGCAGGGGCAGCACCTATCCCGGCTGGCAGCTCTAGGAGTAACGCGGGGGGAAATTCAGTCAATACCTGTCTTTGTTGAAACTCCAAGTCTTGCATACAAATTCGGACTTGACTTGACAAAGCCTCAGCTTGCCTCCTAGCCTTGCTGCGAGGATAGTTTAGGATTTCAGATCCGTCTAAACAGTTGAACTGAGGTCTGGCTTTTACTGCCGGAAAAAGCACCAAGTAACCACGGTAAAATATTGGCTTGTGGCAATCACCAGGCAAGAGGTTTTGCTTTCTTCAGCGCAAAGTCAAACAAACTCGGTTTATAAGAAACGTAAATCTTTAGCTTCCTAACACGTAGAAATAATTCTCTTTTATAGCTCAAGAAACTATTTTCTATTACAAAATACTTCAGCGTAAATCAGAAAGCGTTTCAGAAGAGTATTTCTTTAAACACCAGCTTGAAAAACAGCACTGTTTAAAGAAAAAAATCTCGTCTCTACACACTGCAACAAAACACAGAATTCCCACGAACAGAAGAGCCCACCCATGGCAAACTTACCATAAACCCCCTCCGAGCACCTCTATCGATCCGTTATGTGAGCAGAGAAAGAATCCCGGGGAAGAGACGCCCGTCGCAAGTAAACAAACTCAAGCCGCAGCCGCCGTGACTCGCAGGAGTGCCCCCTCCACGGTGCTCTCTCCGGCAGAAGACCGATCCCAACCGCCTGCCAGCAACCGCCGCCGCGCCAGGGCGAGTCGCGGCCCCGGGGAGGCGGGGGGAGCCGGGAGGCGCCGCGCCCGGGGCGCTGCGAAGGGCTCCGGGGCTCGGGGCGGCGCAGCCCCGCTCGGCTCGGCTCCGCTCGGCTGGGCCGGGCCGCCCGGGAGCCCCGCCCGGTGCCCGGTGCCGGGGGCGGCGGCGAGGCGGGAGGCGGCCTGTGGCGGCTCCCGGGCTTTGTGCGCGCTGCCTCCCCGGGGCCGCCCGCCGCCGCCTCATGCGAGAGCCGGCGCAGCTGGGGAGCGCGGCGAGCGCCGAGCCCCCTGCGAAAGCCGATCCCGCTGATCTCATCCCCGGGGGCACTAATCCAATGACCGGCAATTCGCAGCAGATGGCGACGCCCCTTCCCCCCCGCCCCGCGCGCGCGCAGCGCCGCGCACGAGCCGCCGCCCGCCGAGACGGGCAGCGCGCGCCCGGGGGTCCCCGCTGCCCGCGCGCCCCCGCGCACCTGCAAACTTTTCCAGCTGCTGCTGCCGCCGCCGCTGACACCCCCCCCCCCCCCCCCCCAGCCCCGGTTCGGGCCGGAGACAGCGAGCGGCGCTGGGGAGCCCCGCGAGCGGCGCTGGGGAGCCCCGCGAGCGGCGCGGGGGAGCCACGCGAGCGGCGCGGGGGAGCCACGCGGGCGGCGGCCCCGCACCCGGCTCAGCGCCGCGCCGCGCTGGGAGCGACCCGGCAAGGGCAAACCCTGCCCGTGATTCCCGCCCGCCCCCCGTGGGCTGCCAGGGGAAGCCGGAGCGGGGCACGGGGCTGAGTTTGCACGTGGGATCACTATAAACACTATGTACACAAATTACTATCTTGGGGCGTGTGTTGTTCTTGTCTTTCTTCATTATTTGGACTCTCTAAGCCGTATACCTGCAAGTGAAGCTCTCATTAAACTATTGGATGCCAAAACCGAACACACACTTCTAGGTAAACTCCAAGACTTCTACAAAGCTACAGCCATGGCAAGTTACAAGCACAGGTTACAAAACAGTCAAAAGGCAAGCCCTTCCATTGCTTCTCGTTAATATCAGTAAACAACCTGAAAATCAGTGTTTTCTAATCTTAATCTCTGGCTTGAAGCCCCCCAGCACCAGGAACACCAGCAGAGTTTTGCACAGATGTTGCATTTTCTCTCTCACATCCACAGCACGTGGGTCAGAGCTCGAGCCAAGAAACATCAGATGCTGTCTATGCACTTCCCACCCCAAAACTAGGTGAACCTCTCAGAGAGTTTAGAGCAGTCCATAAATGTGACTTATCTCTTGCAGGACAAAACAGTAAAAACTTGTAAAGGTGAAGAACTTACACTAGGAAGTACATTTCCTCAGATTTCCTACAAATCCTTTGTACTTCTGGAGATGGAGAGGGCAAAATTTTTTCCCCTTAGTCTTCCATGGTGATATTTATTTCTACATTATTTTTACATCTTTTACTAAAATCCTCAGACAGGCTTTTAGCAAAGAAATGAGCCAGACAAGAGAAATACCCGTGCTTAGACCTTTAAAAAAATAGAGAGGAAATTCTGCAAATTCTTTTGAGAGTCTTCAGTCGAGAAAACCATAGTACAAGCTGCAGCAAAACTGGCCGTGTGTTTCACACATGCCATGTGGGCAGAAGAAGTGCCAGATACAGGCAGCACCTCTGCTGTGGGGACCCAGAGGTGCCTCCAGAGCTCAGGCACTCCAGAACCCTACCAAAGTATTTCAGAAAAGCACACTGAACTCAGGCTCCTCTCCAGGCCCTGCACACACACACACACACACACACACGTCTCCCCAGCCTTTCAGATAACAGGTAGAAGTACAGTAAATAGAAAACAGAGGATGAATGGGAGTTTTCTATATGCTCCACAGTTCTTTGAGCTTAGAAAAGGCTTTCTACTGCTTCCCATTCCCTCAGGCGCTCTTTATCTGGTTTGTATATACACACGTGGAAGTCTTGAAATGAGTAGTTGACTGTGTTTTTTACTAGCAGACACGTTACCGAATTTAAATCCTCCTCTTGGATGTGAGCACCAGCTAATACCCGTTCCATGGCAGTCCTTTGGGAGAGGAGCCCTAGAACACACAATGTTTAAACAGAGTAAGCAGGGCAAGCCTGTGCCTTGAAGGATGTTTTCCTTTCTTTTCCTCAGTTTTTAACAGACACATTTCTTTGACACACTTTCCAAAAGCAGCAGTGTCGCCTAACGCTTTTTTTGGCAGTAAGCACTGTGTTTTCCAGTGTAAGATGGGATGTGGTCCTTCCCGCGTGTGCCAAGCTTGATGCAAAAAGAGAGCCTGGAAAGACTTTCTACATGGTTTGTAATACTAATTCTACAAATGAAGATTAAAGAAATCACATTAGAAGCCAACTTTTGTATCTTTTCAGCCAGCTTTAGACACATAGGTCTGAAAATTGAAAAATGCAGAGATCAGTCAGTCAGCACAGAGTTTGGGGAACACACTTCATGTGCAAATGTGAAAACACTTGAGGGTGTAGAAAGTGTCATTTTGATTAATGAGGTCTAGAACATGCTCTTTGTACACAGATGAAGATGTATATACACCTCTCCACAGGACTCACTAAAAGAATAGGAAACAATCACATTTTAAAATATTAACATGATTTTGAAATAGACTTTGAGCATGGTATAGATACAGCTGGCTCTCTTGAGCTGATCTCATACAATAACTGGGGAGGTGAGGAAGAGGTAGACGTTTGCATAACATTAGGAGCCTTTCAGGATAAACTCTGTGACACAAAAGCAACAAAACCAACCATTTGGTACAGTTCCTGGAGCTGCCCACCACAAAGAGCAGAACCCAGGCTGTATCATAAAGCATTGTGCATTACTCAGATTCCCCAAGTCTTCCACTGGTTTGATTTACCTCATGAAAGAAAACTCACAGTCAGGAAGGAACTCTTACCATGCATTTCTCTATGTGATTGTGAAATGCCATTGCTAGGTGGTGAGGAGCAGGTGAGAAATCTTTTGCCTCTCCTATCTGCTTGGAATTGCTGGTCTGACAGTTGAGGGTAAAAGCTGCTCACTGCTGCCCATGAAAGAGTGAGCACAGTTAAGAAAAAAAGATGAGGAAAGGGAAGTTGAATTAGATGAAGAGAGAGAAGGCAATAATCTGCTCTCTACTTGTATCACACATGAGAATCACAGTTTGACGTTGTATCTTGACATGTGAGCTTGACAAACAGACAGAGAAGAAATAAAGGCACAAATTTTTTCTGCCCTTACACATTCATTTTCAAAGTAAGTTGCACGTTTACCTTGAGGTGAACCTTCATCCACCCTCAACTCTGCTTGAAAGTAATTAGGAAATATTTCCTACACATATGCAATAAGTACTGAGCCTTGACCCTACAATTCATCTAAATAACAAATAAATAACTATTATTTTATCCTCTTGGTTTCCAGGTACTGCTGTATGCAGGGTGTCAACATCTGATTTTGAGAACCAGGCTGATCTGCTCTGTGACAGTCCAGGCCACCTGCCTTGCGGCCACCCGGCTTTCCCCACAGAGCCACCTCACAGCACAGGCCAAAGGAGCTCGCAATGTGACACTATTGAGGTACCACATCCGCATCCCGTGGTTCTACACCCCTGGAATTCTTCCTGCTTGGATGCAAGTCTGAGTGCAGGTCTGAGTTTTGGGCAAGATCCAGGTAAGAGCAGGGAAGAGAGCTGAGAGGCCACAAACAAAAGGTTATCAGCAGAATGGACAGTGAGGACAAAGCCCACCTTGAAGTCCGCCAGACAGCACAAATACACAGTTGAGATTTATAGATTGTAAAGAACTATGTTTCATTGCATCATATTTTCCATTTAAGGTGCTTAAGCAACCCATATTATTTCTAACAGCCCTCTTAGGTACAGCAATACTACTACGATCATCATTCTTACAGAGGAACCAAAGTTGAGAATTATGACAAAAACTTGTTTTCATGCATTTTAGATATTCACACAAAAGGACATGATGTTAAGCTGTAGCTGTCTAAAATTCACAAAGCACTCACAAAAGATGTTTAAATCTTAAGAGTTGTCCACTCTCAAAGCTGAGAGTGCTGGATGAGTGCTGGACATCTGTATCAAAGGATCCAGAGAAACACAGAAGCATACACCTCCCTCTGACCACGCAAAGCTCTGTCCCATGGTAGAGCTACTTGACATGGGGGTTTTCATTCTGACCTCGCCATGGACTTGTAATAGTGAATTCAGACTCCCCCACTGCTACTTGGAGTCTACCAAAACTATTAAGCAGGAAGCTACGATATGCGTATCTCTTAATGAATTGACAAATTGCTGCTGAGACTGAGATCTGCTCCCATAGGCCATTGGGCAGAAGTTAGAATTTACCTTCTTAGAGTACATCCCTCTACAAGCACAACGAGGAAAAGTCCACAGAGATTAAGAAATAGTTACTTGCATAAACATTTAATTAGTTCAAAGATTCTAAACAGAGGATAAAATTCTGCATGCCCCATTTGAGAAATAAGGATGGCATTCAGAAATACTTAACATTGCAAGAATAGCTTATTTAAAATGTCAAAAGTCTGTCCAAAAAGCAGAGCTACCCACACTCTCAGATGTATTTCCAAAGCTTACTATATACTTCCTATCCTACATCATAGCCAAGTCTCTTCCCCAAACACATCCGATAAGGAAAAAAAGATACTCAGACTATACACACACAAAACTCTCAGGTTAGAAAAATCCAGCTCAAGCCCCTTTTTGTTTTGCTCCGGTATTATCTTCATCAGACCTCATCATCTCAAGGACTGTCTGGAGTAACTCACTGCTCTGTGGTAGTCAAGTCTTTCACTCATGCAAAATTTAGTTGGACATAGATAGACATAAGTTTCCATCAACATAGAAACAAGACAGCCCATGGTTTCTAGGGAAGGGATTTTTTTCTTGAACACTGTAATGACTACTTGGTCTGTGCCAGCAGTAAACAAGGTAGGGACATGTCAGAGGATGCAACAGAATCAATTGATAAACAAAGGCAACAGTTATTACAGTACTGAAACCAATCTGAACTTCATTCTACTTACTTATTTTGGGTTCAGCACAACCTGAAGGGCAAATTCCAGTGGTTAAAATCCAACACAGAAACCTCTATCTGAGAATGATCTCTGAGGATGTAGTTAATGTTTAGGAAGCCCAGCAAGCCCGTACCTCCCCTGGCTGCTGCAGCCCAGCACAAAGAGAGGTTTTCTTAGAACTTGCTTTAAAACATCATTAGACCCTTTTAAGTCATTACAATGCACAAACCTCATCAGAACCCGACTGGCAGCTAGTTCACATCACAAGACTCTGGCATTGTGGTCTCCTCTTGAAAATCGCATAACACACATGATCATATTTTGCATTAACTTTAACTTTCAAGTGATATTACTATATAGCACTTCCCAGAGTATATTATAGCTATCAAATGCAACTACAGGAAGGTCCATTTTGGGAAGGAAATTGAACACAAAATTTTCAGTAGGAAGGGACAGATATAGAGTCTGGGAGGACAGCGGTAAGAGGAACACCCCAAACCCAGTCAGTGTACCAGCCTGCTGATGCTGCAGTGCATCATGTGCTTGTTTTGCAAAAGGACAGTGACACTGATGAGTTTGGGGTGCAAGTGGGTCCTCATTAGCTCACTTGAGTCTCCTCATTGCATCAGCATCATCCTAGCTTGACTTAGACTGAATCATGAGTGATCCAACCCCCAGGATCATTAGGTCACTGTGTATTCATTCTGTTACATCAGCCACTATACAAATGAAGGAAGCTCAGATTAGATATTCTTGATGCTTTTGATAATATTGGTACTTGTCCATTGAGCCAGTCAAAGTGAGGTAAAAGGTCTGCACAACCTGCCATGTTAAAAGCTTTTACTTTATTGTTAGCAAGAAGTGACTACGACAATCTTTCCTATCTTTTTCTTTTAATATGAATACAACATCCCAAAATAATTACTTGAGGAAAGCCACAAGACGCATACTTTGGATCACAGGCAACTTGAGCAAGCAAAACCAGAGCACATTAGCTGTTCTTTCAAAACCTGTTGAGGAGCTAATGTGGGTAGACCTGTCACACACATTTCCCCACAATGTATTTCTAGAAATATAAGCAATAAAGTTTCTCTCACACACAGTGCTCAGAAATTTTTTAACTGAAACAGACTGGTTTTTGTTTCCACACTGTTTTCCTAAACTACTTAGTGGATAATTTCCATGAGTTTTCAAAATAGAACTATCAGAAAAATGAAGAAGTAGGTCCAAAAAAGATCCTTCTCTTCAAAAAGGCAGAATTTACCCTGTATTCTGCCTTGCTTCCAGAAGAAAAATCCTGCGTTTTCCAAAACTTGAGGAAACTGTATCAAAGATAGATTTATTCACATCCTCCCTATAAAAATACACCACTGCTGTTACCCAGCATATTCCAGACATTCACCTTATTTTATAGATATATATATGTGTGTATATATATATACATATAATATTCCAGGAATATTAGATCTATCTAAGAGTTTTACTGTTTCATTATCTTACCTCCTATGTTTGGAAGAAAAAAAATCCAGTGCTAATTACTACTTCTTAAAAGACTGAAAAAAACCCTAATTTTTAGAAAAACACATTTTAGCAACGTGCCTCCGAGAGCTAAAAACCAATTTACATTAATACATTTTTCATCATGTTAAAAAAACAATCAATCAAAAAAAAAAAAACCCCACAACTTTGTTTTCCCAGCCCTGGAATACTTACTCAAAGATCCCACTTAAGCCTGATTAATACCTGTGTGGACTCTTCTTTTGCTCAGACTGATGATCAACATCTCAAACTCCAGGAAACTCCATCTGAAACTCTCAGGATGCGTCACATTTTTCTGTTCCCAGATTTGAAGGTCAGAGAGGAGGGGACAGAGCCTCAAAGGTTTTCTGTTACTGTCATTGCAAATTTCTGGGAATATTCTATCAACTGTAAAGTCCTCTTGAAAACATTTGGTTTCGGTAAAATTAGACTGCTAAATATACCAGGTATCAAATATGGCCTGTGTGAATTCAGAACATACCAAAAAACAATAATCTGTGTTAGTTGCTTAGCTGCAATAATCCAGGCAACGGGATTGAAGAGGTATTCTACTAATTCTACCATATTTTCTGGATTTTAATGTTCAACTTCTGCAGCGCTTGTTTCCTCAGCAAACCCAACAAGTAGCTGTAATTTATTCAGCTTGCCCCAACTCTTCATGATTTACAGTGATACATATCTCCGGCAATTTTCCCCGAGAGATCTTTTGTTTCTTCAACTTGAAAACATCCATTCACATCAAAAGCCAAGTCAGTACAGTTTATTATCCATTAGACAATTTGAATATGATTCTTCTACTAAAGGCTGTGACTGCAGGCAACCATCTGGGGTCTGGACACACAAAGGGCTGTTCCTAAGGGTGCGCGCACAAAAGCGCCGTGGGGCTATGGAAGTGTGTGCCGTACAAAGACACACGATTGTCTTTGGTTTTCTGGGGCTTTTTTTGAGGGTGCCATAAGCACCTAATCAGAGAATTAAGCATCAGGGAGGCAGCCCTCGGATGGCAGCCGTCAGCTCCAGCACGGACAGATGGCGAACAAAGGTGAAAAGCACACAATACGCGTGGGCCAGCTTCTAAAAGAAAACAGCTCCAGCCCTCAATTAAGATGTGTTACAACTCTTGTGACAATCTATGTTGTGAAGTGAAAATGTATCATTTTCTTTATGGGACTCTGACACCCACAGGGCCACTTTCCAGCAACTTAGAGCATATGCAGGGTCTCTGTTAATGTTTTCTCTGCAGTATGACCTGCCCTACCTGGGACAATGCACAGGGCTCACAAGGGAGATACAACCTCTAGGAAGGAAAACAATAGAGATACTGGTCTCGCATAATTGTTTGTTAGGCAGAACGTGTCCCACTGACTGTCTTTTAGAATAGAAACTCAAGGTCTGAGGAGACAAAGAAAACAAATCTCGTTATTTAACTCACCCCCCCCAAAATACACCTGAAAATAATTTTTCACTTATTTTTCAATCTGTTACGATGGACTTTAAAGTAGGATTCATAAAGCAGCAAGTTGCCCCCCAACAGAGCTTTTTTCTAATGGTAATGTATCCATAGTTTGTGTGCTGTTACATATACTATGGCACACATCCCTCTGCTAACTAAACTCTGGAAGACTAAGTGTACTTCTAGCCCATCTTGTACTTTTTCAAAATTTCCAAAACCAGAGGATAAATAGTTTGACATCATATTTAAACAGCAAGGATGAAGTGACTCTCCAGGCAACAAAGCCCAAATATTTAAATAAAGAGCAAGATGCCAGTAGGAAAACTAAAAAAGTTTAAGAGATCGTAAGTCAAAGAAGCATTAGTCTTTTGATATAACACAATCCTCGCTGAATTTGTAAACTACTTTAACTATTGCAGTTGCTGTTATCTAGGAGAAGAGAATGAGTCCTTCCCTTTTCCTTTTGCAATATCTTCTCTCTTAAAAAATAGAAAGAATTAAAAAAAAAATGCAGAGGTACTTGCATAAGGGGGTGCTCAAAATAATCTTCTAATTTAAAAACAATTACCATGGTCTGTCTGTCTTCCTATTCCTATACACAGAGGAACACATAAAAGTCTTGAAAGACTCTTGTTTTGTGGAACATTGCCCAGGCGTGGACATGTTCAGCATCTTTGGGAAGATTGTCATTTGTTCACTTTAGACTCTCTGAAAATTGATCCATGAACAAATAGTGGCTCTTTGTGGATTAGCCCATCTGCCTTCCAGATGGGGAAAAGGTAGTATCATAGTAGCAGCTGCTCTGGCAAGTATAGCAGATCACAGAAGAACAAGGATGAGGAGTAAAGCAAGGAGAGCTAATATTCAGGAAGCAAGTGAATTTTGAATGAGATCGAGATGAGAAAATATAGAAACATTTCACTGCCATATCAGCACAGAGAAAACACAATGCAAGTTTAAAGGTGTAAAAATTAAATCAAACAAGACTATGTTAATTTACTTAGGGAAAGAAGGAAAAGATATTCAGGAGTAACACACAGCCTTTGTTACCTGCAATTTTGATCTAAAAGCCTCAAAACGTTGAGAACCGAGATTTCTTTGTTATCTTTATCAGAGCTTCAGCCATGAAAAGTGAAAATGAAAGTGTGTGTGCAGCTGGAGATGTGCTTTTTTGGGTTTTCCACCTTTGGAGTTCTACATGAAGTCATAAACCAAATGGTACTGGTCAAACCCATGTAGCCGAGAGCTCAACAGGATTTCCATCCTATCAACGTATTGTTCTTGGGAGTTAACACTACTGTGGATTTCGTCTCTAAGGTAGAGTGTGCTGCTCAAATTCTAGCCTGCGTTTAGCTTGAGACAAACACCAACATGCTACAAACACCATCCTACAAGCCAGCTACCAGCCCGGGTTCCCCTGAATTCACTGCGAGGTAAGGACATTTAATAGAAACTGGCAAGCGAGAGGGGAAAAAACATTTTTCTCTGCTGGAAGTTAAACAAGGACTTCATAAATTCTCATTTCTTTCTTTTATATTTTTTTTTCCCCAGTTAATTGGATCAACACATGGTCTGCAACACAGCATTCCTACCTCCAGGCTATTCACCTCTAATTGATTTCTTCTTGGATGCTCTGACCCAAACACTTTAACAGGAGAACTGCTTGTTTGGAAGAAGTGTTGTCACCCACCTCGCTCGGTGACAGCAGGATGCACAGCCAGTATGTCAAATTACAAACGCCCAGAACTCCCTTCCTTTGAAGGAGTTATTGTCATATGTAAAATTATAATTGCACGGTATTATGTATTTCAGAGTGCTGAATTGCATGCATTTCAGCTGGTTTTCACTTTTTCAGAAAAAGCCACTTTTTTTTTTTTAATCAGAAATCAATCAAAACACATCTTTACTGGAAATAAATTAGTCATTGTTTAACTCTGTTAATAAACTATATCCTCAGGATACACTCCAAAACATAAAATATCTTATGTATTCTATAGATGTCATAAGATGCAACGTTTAGTATCTACATTTGCAGATAGTTCTGTCAAGAAAAATGGATATGTATGAACAGAATCTTCCTTCCAATTCTATCATATGACAGGAGAACAATTTGGCCAAGAAAGAAAAAGAAATTGTAACAGCAATTTCGTGTTGTTCATTGTCCAAGTTCAGAAAGTTAACTGACAATAATAGCATATTCAAGCAATCAGACACACCAACAGTTTGCGAGAACAATAAAACTGGTCTTGAAGACATGCAGAATGCTAAAACTCATCACAATCACCTTCCAAATAAAGGAAATTCCCTCCCTCTGCAACATTTGGAGATAATTGATACTACTTACAGCTCCCTTTCTGTTTTATTAGAAACCTAAGAAGTACCATGTAGAATAAAAACCTCATCACCAACACCACTAATATGTTCCCATTCATTTGCTAAGTTTCAATCTAAACAGAGCAAGTTACAGTTCGGTGGCACCGATGGTGCTGACATTCCTGGCTCTGCCCTGTCCCGCCAGCATCCCACACTCCCCTTCAGCTCCCACATTGCTACCCACCATGTCCTACACTTGCAGAACAAAACAGCAGACCTTTCACAGCATATATATACATCACTGGTGATGCCTAAACATATATATATCTATATACAGACATATCAAACATATCAAACTGCACTGTCCTGTTTTAAGCCCAATTTGTAGGACAATTTTGCCAGAACATTTTCTTACCTCTTCCATAGAGTCAGTTGCATTCCTTATAAAACAAAAGACATGATCTATTTCAGATGTACAAAAAAAGCAGGACTGAACATTTGATGAGAGGAGATGTGGGACCTAAAACATTTAGGATGAAACACATATGGAAAAATTATCTTCTCTGTTCAGAAATAGGGAAGGAAAGATTGTCATCTTGTCACCTCCCCTTGTTTTCACAGAGAAGATAGACAGAGAACCATCAGCATGAGCCAAATCAACATTATATATACCGTATGTTACTGGATATCTTATGCGTAACTACTTTTGCCATAGATTTTTCATGAGGAGAGAGCATTAAAGATGACTATTTCAATCATGAGTTAGGAAACTAAAGTTTAGTATTAGACCCTCTGCAACAAGGGTTCAAATGAATTTTTTACCCCTCTCCCATCCTGTAGCAATCAGTCCAATCCCAAACACAAGATTATAGAATTTCCGTGACTTCTGAATTCCAGGTGATGCTCAGAGAACTACTACTTAGGAACTTTACCACAAAATCAGCTCATGTTCAGCAGCATAACATCAGACATCAGAGACACTTTGAGAGATTGTCCTAGCAGCACATCTTCAAACATTTTGGCACTGACTGAGCACAAGCTCCATGGAACATCTGGGGACGCAGGAGCACCCACAACTGGACACTTGTTTCTGATGAGACATGAACCTCCAGTGGGCTTGGACGAGTCAGTGCAGCTTCTCCAATTCACTAGCCCAGAGAAAGCAAACAAGGGAGGAAACCAATCTCCTCATCCTCACTGCAAGTACTTTGTGGGGTGGCTGGTTTTAAACTTGGGTGTTCCCTGTTAACCCCTGATACAAAAGAGTGGGGGTGAGATATCTAATCCTTCCCTCCAGAAATAATTCAGGAACACAGGCCTCTGTCCCCCAAATAGTTTGCCATGGGATGCTGAAGTGACCCACGAGCACAGCGTGAGTCAGGTGTGGAGCAGGCACTGGTGGCAGAGCTGGGGCATCGCCTCCTGCTTCCATCGGAAAGTCAGCAGCTCTGTCATTCAACTGTAATAATATTAGCACAATGCAGAAAGCTCAATTCAGAGATGAAGTTAAATAGGATGTTGCCAAACTATGTTCACGCTGGCAAATAAAGGAATTCTAGATCAAATTAAGCTTCCATTAATCATACCGCAATATTATCACTTGGTTAATTAGAGGCTTTTTTTTAATTAAAAAAAGTTACTTAACAGACAAGATAGTAGGCTTTTATAAGTTATATACATGCGGCCAGCTATTTAGTATATGGCTCTGATCTCCCATCCATATAAATTGCTGCTGCAGCTACTACACACTTCAAAAAGCTTTTAACTCGAGTTCTTTAGATCAACACAAAGAAATCAACTTTGACAAGTTCCTTTACAATTTTCTTAGGTTAAGAAAAAAGTCCCACATACAAGATGCATAAAGCTTTTTTCTTGTATTTTTTTTTACTTTTTTCTTTTTTTTAAATAAATCACACTTTGTCAAAAATGTATTCAAAATCTAGAAGATGAAAGGAAGAGGATGCTACAGAACAACTAAAACCAACAAAAAGCATGTTCAGTAAAGGAGGCCCTCACCAGAGAATGTTTATTTAAAGTGAGCGCTAAAAACACGACTATTGTTCAGCTGGTGAGCTTAGAATCATCTTTCACTTCAGCAAACTCCTAAGGCACTAAGTCTTTTTCTTCCCAAGAGTACGCTTGTGCGTTTGGGCTTTTGCAGGGGGGTGGATTTTCTTTGCTTTTGGCTTTTAAGGAGCAGGTGTTTGTTTTATTATTTAAATAATTGCTTTTGAAACATTTGCAATCTTGCTATGGAGACACGGTTCCGTGTGAATGGATTTCTGTCTCTGGACTGCTAGGTAGTCACACTTGACTTTGAATAAGGAACTTTTGAGAATGTTCTCAGTTTTTTTTCCTGAAAGTGGATCCAGACAGTTGATAAAATTAAATACAATTCAACCAACGTTCCAAAATGTTAGTTCAACTGTATATATTTATGGATTTTCACTAAAGAAAAAAGTTTGTTCACTACACAAAAGTGCTGATATTTTTCCTCATAAAAAAAATTTAGTTTTTAACATACAAGATCCCATTTATTATTAAGATTTTATTAAATTATATAACTTTGAGACCACGATACATGTAGTTTAAAATGTTGATGGAAAAAAAAATATATATATTAGGTACAGGACCCATTATAACCAATTTGAACCACAAGAAATAAAAAGATAGTGAAACCATAAATATAACAAAATCTCAACCATCATTTAGCCAAATAAGGCATCACCTTCATTTTCATTGCAACATAGCAAAATGCAGGCCCTAGAAAATTAATATCTGGAGGAAGAAAGATCGATTGATAATAATAATTCATGTTGCTGATAACTGAACTTGTAATTTCAAGTAGTGTTGCTTTGAGAATGTGGAAATTTAAAAAGCAAAATTGAAAAAAAAAATCAATCTTTGGTACAGATACCTGAAATATGTTATGAAGCTGACTATAACACAAATGTATTTTTAAGGCCCCTTAAGCCATTTCAAATTAAATTATGGACTTTTTGAACCTAGGAGAACTGCAGAGAGCTACATGTAGTGCCATCTTGCCATTAAGGTATAGTATAGCTCAGGAAAGATGCTTGCAAAAAACAAGCTGATTTGGAAATTATATTATTGTTCATTTCTTAAAAAGCACAGACATTGATACCTGTTAATTGCATTAGTAAGCAGCACTAACGCAGTGACAGGATTAACTAATCTCCAAGACAATGTACTGAAGCCTTAATTAACATGAAGCTCCAGTGGAATGACACTTGGTCAGTACTGAAGAGCAGCTGGAACAGTTGTGTGGTTCAGGTGGGGACCTGCCCTCTCCTATCCCTGTGTCAGCCAGCACCACTGCAGCCCCTGCAGCCCCAGCCAGCCCCACTGCAGCCCCAGCCAGCCCCACTGCAGCCCCAGCCACACACCCCCCAGCGAGGGACCTGCATGGATCACAAGTAAGAGAGGTGCTGTCCATCCTACACACCATGGATTGAACAGAAAGTAACTTAGCTAAGGCTGAATGTTGCTCCTCCAGACTTTTAAGGACAAAACCTTTTTTAAGGACTAGTTCCAAGGGCAACAGACAACAAGGACATTTCCAGAAGTGTGTTCTCATTATTGCTGTGCTTCCAGCCAGCCAGGAAAGTCACTGCTGACCCCGAGCCAACAGAGAGAAGAAAGTCTTGTAAGGGAAAAACCATCTTAACAAAACAACCCGGAGGAAGCTCTCCCCATTTCCTTTGTAGTCTGTCCCACCAGACTTCTTCTGCAAAAGTAAAGTTCTACTCTAAATAAGGAAATTATCCTGAAATTGGTTAAATGCACAATTAGGTTCTCTGTAGAAGAAAGTAATACTCAATGTACTGGTTAACTACAACTCTCTAAGCAACTCATCATGTAGATTTTCTTACAGCAGAGCAAAAAGGATCAATCTATAAAAACTATTTGGTGTTCTAGTGAACCTACTCTGAAACAGATTAATTTAGTAATATGTAGGAAAACCTTCTTAGATTAGGATCTGTTCTTTTAAGTTTTATTTCCTTTTTTTTTTTTTTTTAATGAGATTAACATGCACTTTTGCACATCTAACACACAACTATACATCTGGATTAAATGCTCTACTGATGCCGTAATAGCTTACAGAACTATTAAGAATTGTCAGGATAGGTATTTTTAAAACTATTTCCTTAACTACACTTAGACTTGTTTTATAAGTAGGCACACTTTGAAATGAGTGGCAGATTTGCCATGAATATGAGGAACATTTGTTTGCACAAGTATTGTTCTTCAAATATTATTTAATGAAAATTCTGCTATGCAGAAGACAGATGTTAACAATAACTCACGACACAGGAGGCAACCAACAGCCACTGAATAAACAAAATCTACATTAAAGCATGTAATTGAGATTAAAATCTTGTATGGAGCAACCTTTCCCCATCAACAGGCTCTCAGATCTTTGCGATTCAGAGGTGTGAACACGTTCGTTTGTAAAATGAGATCATCCAAAGCACTGAAAGTCTGAAGAAGTGTAACTGCCCAGGTGTGACTGAAAGGGCAGAGCCCCCAATGTTGAAGTGTGCCCAAAAGCAGGACAGTCAGCACTCCCCTCCTTTTCCAGAGCACCAGCCTGTGCAAGAGAGCACCTAACAGGCAACAGTGTGAATTTAGTGTGCGCCTCCATTTGTGTGCCCTCGACAGTCACCCCACTGCCACACGTGGGGACAGTCACAGTATTTGCCTCAGACATTTAACTTCATGGACTGCAGTCAGGAGCCTCCTCTCCTCACATCCCCATAGCAAGGCACAATCACAGACTGGCTGGGGTTGGAAGGGACCTCTGGAGATCATCCAGTCCAACCCACCTGCTAAAGCAGGTTCACCCAGAGCAGGTTGCACAGGAAGGTGTCCCCAGGTGGGTTTTGAATGCCTCCAGAGAAGGAGACTCCACAACCTCTCTGGGCAGCCTGTTCCATAGCATGTTGCCTATATGGATATGAGCAGAGTCCTCCAGAGAACAATTAGAGTTACAAATCACCTATTGTGGGTACCTATGTTTTACTTTTAGCTATATATGAATCTTCTGCACCTCAATGAGGAGTCTAAAGGTAGCAGCTCTGTACAACAGCATGAATACACTGTAATGTCACCCTCAACCTACAGGACACTCATTTCCCCAGATAAGCCAGAAAGTGTCCCAAGTTGCACCACCAACTTTGCAGATACTAAGGAACCAAAACACATAATCCAGAGAGCTTTTTGCTTTAGTAATTCTTACTGCTTTTCACAGACACTGAGTAAACTAGAATATTCAAAAATAGAACTATATCCTGAGAGGCTGAAAAGACTGAAGTCACTACACGAAAGCCTTCAAATACTTACATAGTTTCCCAAAATATGGTAAAATCATCCAGCTACTGTATTACATGACATTGCACAACTGAGAAAAAGATGCCAAATGGCTGTACTCCATGCTTAACAATTTGGGAAGTTCTTGTCCGAATTGCTGCCAGTTTTAGATTATTTACACATGATCAGGAATGTGGTTTGATTTGTGCTCTCTCCTGGTTAAAAAAAGGGCTGCATTTCTCATTTTTAAAGTATCACTAGAACAGCCACAAAGCTGTCACCTTATATTTTTCAACTAGCCACTAACAAGAACAGAAATTTGTTAATCAAAAGGTCATTATGATAACGGTTCATGAAAAACAGTGATGTTTAAAAAAAGAAAGCAAAGATAAAACAAGCTACATAAGTATAATGCTCTAAAGCTAAGCTTTTTAAATCTTATTCTTATAAAAATATCCAAATATAAAAACAGAAACCAGCCAAGAAAGATATATTGATCTCTAGCATAACTTGGTGGCAAACAGACATCTATGGCAAATACTTTTGTTTATGAACACGCCTTTCCAGAATTTCTGCATTTGTTTCACCTCATTTGAACTAGCAGAGCAATACTTATATGTGTTTGCAGCCAAGAAAATGACACAATTCTGTCCTGGTCCTTATTACTTCACACAGATAATGATCTTTATCACCTCTTATCACTTCACCATTAGTTCTTAGAACTGCAAATTGGACTGCAACACTCCACTCATCTTACTGTCAAGATAACAAATTGCAACATCTGCCCTTGGCTTCATGCACAGGAGCAGCGGAAGGACCGGCCATCTGCACAGGTCTTCAAGCAACAAAGTATATGGAGACATACTCTTTACCACAACAAGTTCAACATTAAAAAAATCCGGTCTTGTTTTTGAAAAGTTCAGAACTGCATTTTACTATGTCAAGGATTATTTCAACAGCAAAAAGTGTTTCAATGATGCAGTAACGCGTAACCCGCAAATTCAGTTTGAGGATTCATCTGAACGTTTTATTGATAAAAAGTTTTTACTGATCAAAGAAATGCTCTCTGACATGGTGGCCAAATTCTCAAGATCCAGCAGGCCGGATTGTCCGCAAGTATCCCAGTCTACGCCAAATATGTCACTGGTATGAGGCAGTACCAGAGCGAGAAGCAGCGGGTTCATCGCTTGGAGCAGCTCAGACCTGTCCTGCCACCCAGCACCGCACTCTGCTTCTCCATGTGCTCCACCACACAGTTCTCAGAGCAAGAAGAACAAAACTTTTTAGTTTTCCTGGCAGCACACAGGATTCAACCTCTCTATGATGAAAACATAAGCCTTTTACCTTCTTGTTAGACCGAATTCTACAGGTGAGTGAAATCAAAACTCTCTCCCATCACTATGAAAACAAAACAAAACAAGGAAAAACCGCAAAGTCTCTGCTGTCTGCCTGCTACCAATGCCTTCTCTCTCCATCACTGATGCCTTTGGTACCTGGAGAAAAGCAAAACTTATAGAAAATAGGTTTTAAAGGATTTGCCCCCTCCTTTGTTTTCTTAAAAAAAGGTATATTGCTGCCAAAAATATGACAAAAAGGTTTTGTTTGTCCATTACTACTCATAGAGGGGGAGGGAACAAAACAAAAGTGCCTGACCTACAGTTTAACGGAGTTTCCAAATATTATGCCCTAGGAGGTTTCCAGTTCTTCTAAGATCTTTCAGAAAATCAGATTAATATAATCTTGGAGCATATATGAATGCCTTACTCATAAACATGTAGTTACAGCATGTCTGCTCTGCAGAAGAGCTGGAGATTTGTTGGGCGACTCATTCATGTTTTACCACAACACTCATGGCAGTGCAACATCCTTTGAAATTCCTTTAACTCCATGTTCACTACACTGAGAAAAGCAGATAGCAATGGTAATACCCTACCGCATAAACTAATTAAATACATGCTCTACTATGGTTTCATTGGGGAGACCGGGTGGAGGGCATAAAAAAATCTGAAACAAGCATAGGAATTTGCATCCAAAATCTGTTTAATTTAACACAGCATCTCAAATCTGTGTTTCTTTTTTACTTCAAAAATAGTCCTCATATTTATTTGTTTTAGGAGGAGCACTCAATTTACTTAGAACAAAGACATCTGTGTTACTGTGCTTCTAAAACAAAGCTTGACTTATAAAATGTGATTAAAATTTCTGTAGTGCTAAGAACTACCCTTTGACTTTTAACTTTTTCATGCCTTTTTTTTAAGATAGTCTGACACAAAGACTAGATTGTTATAACATTTCCTTTGGAAACCCGTTTATGTGTAAAGCACCATGGAGATTTTTTTTTTCAGAGCGATGACAAGAATTGAAATTGTAAAAGAAAGAATTTTAAGATAAAAAAAGGCAAAAAAAACCCAAACGAAAACAAACCACAAAATTATTTGGTTTGGAGGTTTTGGGGTTTTTTTGTGGATTTCGTTTTGGGTTTGTATTGACTAAGTGAAAACGGAAGTCAGTTTCAGCAAGATAGTTTTATCTGCCATCCACTTCAACTGTACTAATCACATAGATCTCCAGATCTAGACCAATTTAAGACCATGCATTGTTATTTGGGGGGAAATCATTATCATGCTCCACAAGCATGAGGAAGGCCAAAACCAAGCACCCTGAGCAGCAGCATGTGCCAACATGCACACAAACAGGATTAACACCTCAGAAAAAAAGTTTAAAAACCCCACGATTCTGAAGTGACCTCCAAATATTTCCAATTGGAATTGCCTGGCAATGATACTGTTCTGCCACAGTATTTGCAGTGCAACACTGAAGAAATTCAGAGTTATCAGGTTTGGGTTTGGCTTTTCCCACCTACTCCTGTCCTTTCTGACTTTGCATGTGAAAGACTTTCTGTGCTTGAGAAATCTTCAATGCCTGACTGTGATAGTTATGGTACAGGTCAAAAGAAGACCACGTTCACAGTTATCCTTTTGACTAACAAGATGACAGAAGCAATTATTAATTCTTACTTTTGGGCTTCCACTTTCACTGGAAGACAAGACTGAGGACAATCAATATCATTTTAAAACTGAAATTAAATTTGCTATGAATTGCTCAGGCAAATCCTGTTCTGCAGTGCTCATTTCTACTTTTATACTTTAGTATTCCATGTATACAGATTTCCCACCTCATATCCATACAGTGCCAGGTAATCTTTCCTACTTCTCCACTTGCTGGAAATCAGTTTTTGTATCAGTAAACTGCTGTAATCAAGAATCCCCCCTTATAGATCCCAGGAATGGCATGTAACTGGAGAAAAACAAACCCACTGAACTTTTAGCACCCTGTTGTTCCTTCTGCATTCTTTCTCACTCCAATTCTGTCCTCTTGATGGCTTTGTAAATCGACCCGTTTCCAAACGGGTCTTCACAGAATGCATCTCAGATGTGTGAAGCTGTGAAGTGTTTGCCCATCCCATACAGTATCAAATCAGTGAAAAGGTATAGCAGTGCAAGTTTTAACTCATATGCTCTAGACAGAATTCACCTTGGAAAACATAGAGTCAGCTGTGCTCAACATTCTCTGTTCCCCCTCTTCCCATGGTAAAACCAAAACCAAACTATACTAACATATTGCTACCAAAGCCATCTGACACGTTAAGAGTAGCCCAATATTGAGTACCTTACTTCTGTTCTTTTGAAGCCTGGTTTTTCGTCTGCAAAAATAATTTAAGAATGGAAAATTTCTCCCATGAACTTATCTCGGACCAGCAAGACCCATCTCTCCCCTTCCCCTTCTGAGAGAGGTGGCTCAATACAAGCCCCACCCTGGCAGCCAGACAATAAGGCTGCAAATAACTTATTCTGATCAAAGCCCCATCTGCTTGGCAGCAGCAATTCAACTGCACTTGTGGTTTTTGTATGGCTGCAGCTTCTGAATTGAATGATCCTTTCATTTAGATGGAAGTTTAAACAAAATATGGTAATTAGCATCAACCACTGTGGCTTTCATGGCTACTGTCTACAAAGACATCTCTAATAAAAGGACTTCCCTGCTTTCCCATCTAATTACACAACATTGTTGAACAATACAATTTAAATTTAAATCAGGCAGCTCTTTTTCTTTAAGTCAGTTAACAGACTTCCTGCCTTACACTACCTCTCAGATGGCAGAGACTACGATTAAAAAGAATTGCACCTCAAAACCATGTCACTGAATTTTGTTTTCTCATCCCCTGAGGAACATGGCTGCGGTTGGTAACATTTAGCACTAACTTTGCTAGTACAAAGCTACCTGTCTACTTTTTGAAAGGAAAGTGGGATTTAGCTCTATACCACGGTAGGGTGAAAAAATCAGACATTGTGCAGCATTGCAGTTTTATGACATAATAAAAGATGCCAGAGTGCAATGATGAATGTTTTTAATGAGGCATCCACAATGCTGTAGTCCATAAAAATCTTTATAGGCACAATCATCAGCGATATAAACAAGATGAAAATTAGTTTATTTTAACCACTGCCGGTTTTTGTTTAGGTACTATAATCCCTCATTGCAATAAAAATCAATAGTGGAAAATTCAATCTTAGCAAAAATATTTTTGGCAAATGAAACACACAATGGGACGGGGTCTGGACGTACCTGATCTCCCAGCGAAGCCAACGTGGGCCTGAGCAGGGCTGGGCTTGAAAGGGAAACCCCTGGGGTGGAACAGCAGGTGCTGGACAAAATAGCCAGTGCTCAGTGGGAACCACTTAGTAAACATCAGCCCACAAAAACTGATTGAATGGAAAGACTTAATCTGCCCCCATCGCTGCTGATGAGCTGATAGGCAGGAATAAAATACTGTTTTAAAGCCTCTGGCTGGGGCAGGGATTTGGACATCTGAATTCCCTTAGGCTGCTCTGACAACTCCAATCTAAAGATTTATCCCAGAGACTTTTCTTACCACCTTCTATCTGCCAAGTGAAACAAAAAGGGCAGGCAGACGAAATATATCTGAGGGAGCCACTTATTTTAGTAGCATGAGTTATAATTTGAGGGAACAGCTTTACAGTGTGTATAGTAAGTCTGACATGTTTGTGAAACTCATTTTTAGAAATATAATTGGAAGGGAAAGCTCCAGATGGGTAAGCGGCATCCTCCATTAATTCCAAAACAGTGAGAGTAACACAAGGCACCAAAAGAGGAAACCTCTCTATTTAAATAACATCATCTACTGTACATTCCCCCAACAGCTAAATCCTGAACAGACTGGGAACTGGAATACAGACAGCCAGCATTCCTCACTGACATCCTGCGAGAGAGCTGAGCAGTAAAACAGAGAAAGCTGAGATAGAAACTCTGTGTTACATCCAGCTCAGCAGTCCCAGCTTTTAATAACCATTCCAAGGAAGCAGCCTCCCACCCAAACACCTTGGGCAGACCAACTTGGAAGCCTCTTGTCCCACCCTGCACTACAGCTGCTCTCACCGGGCAATTATTCCTTCAGTTCTCACCTCAGCTACTGGTACCCCCAGCTCCCCAGAGCAGGAGGCTCCTCACCCGTTTGTCACCCAGGAACACAGCGTGTGGACTTCTCACCTGCCACAGAATATGCAACTCACCTTCCAACCCACCTAACCTAGCACTGAAACACAAGCATGCTCTTGCTTTCCACTGAAGGAAAAAACAAACAAACATCACAAAAAGACACACCAAACCCACACCATAGTGATAAAATGTGGCCAAAAGGTCGGAGACTGAAAATGCTGGTCATCAGGAAACTGCCTGAGAGGCATCCAGCTGTCCCCTCAGCAAGGGGAGCTTCTTCCATCAGCCTTAAAACCTGCAGCAGGCAAAACCAGGAATTCTCTCCATAAATTACTGTCTTCTTCAGAATTATTTTGCCTGTGTCTTCTTGGTAATAAATTGAGGTACATTTAGAAATAGTCAATACAAGATTCATGAATGATTAATAAGCTTTCATATTATGTGATACAGATGGTTATCTCCATGTTTGGGGAAAACATTTTAAATAAGCTACAACACCCTTTACTCATAAGGCTCTAAAACAGCAGAGACTTCTCAATTCACCTTTAAACATGTGAGAATTCTGTAACTTCTTTGTATCTACTTTCCTCACATACCAGAACCTCTTGCATGGCACCTTTGTGTTTCAAAGGAAGAAAGTAGAAGTCTGTGTCTGGGTAGAGTTTCCAAAGGTATGTTATAAAGATAGCATTTTGTCTAACTTGTGACTCAAACACATCTTTGAATTTAAAAAAAAAAAAAAGAAAAATTAAAAGCATTCTTTTTGTGTTGTATTTCTTAGCAAGAATGCTGCCAAATATTGTGCCTTTAATTGTTACACATAAAAAACTACATTAACTTGAAAATTATGTGTCATGTGCACATTGCTGGAGAATGACCTTCTGCAGAGGAAAGTATTTGCCGGTTGCGCAGCTAGTGTTATGCCTGGATAAAGCACAAGGGATTTCATTATGATACAGCAATTTTGTTTGGAATTTAACTTGAACCTTTCAGCAAAGAGTATCTGCTAAACTGAAAATACTACTTCTTTGCAAACTGAAATGTCACCAAAAACGGAAAAACGCTTCCAAGGCTACAGCCACATGGGCTCCAGCACTCCCAGAAATGCACACACGTGCTATATAACTGCTGCCACACACACAGAGCCCAACGCATCCCCAGGGAGAGATGCCGGCGAGGGGCTGGTACCACAGGTGCATTCGAGCAGCGGGACCTGCCCACATGTCCCAGCTGCTGCTCCAAGTCACCAGCACCAATGCTCTGGCTGCACTGTGACGTTTGGGACACTAAGAACCAGTTTTTCCCAGAGAGCTCTGGCATTATCAGAGACAGAGATTAAATTTAGTCTTAATTTGCTAGTCATGTTCCTGTATAACCTCTTATTTAGTTTTTCTTTTTCTTTATATCAGAACAAAATGCCAAACAAGGAAAATATTCACCTACTCAGAACTTAGCAGGCTGCTTCAACAAGCGCTGACAATAACTCCACAGGTATCTGTAGAAAATGGCAATGATGCAGCATGGAAGGGGGCAGCCAGTCTTCATCATACTAAAACCACTATGATCAGATGCCTCCAGTTCCAACAAGGACCACCTTAATCACAGAATGGTTTGGATTGGAAGGAACCTTGAAGATTACCGAGTTCCAACCCTCTGCCACAGGCAGGGCCACCTTCTACTAGACCAGGTTGCTAAAAGCCCCATCCAGCCTGGCCTTGAACAATTCCAGGGATGGGGCATCCACAACCTGTTCCTGTGCCTCACCTCATTAATAAATGTTGTTCGATGTTCCTATCATTTACAATGCAGAGAAATGATCTGTAGTTCTAATGGTAAAATTTTAAACAGTAAAACGGCATCAGATGAGGATTGAATGGCATCATGTTAAAATTAAATATTTTTCTTTCATTAAAAAAAATCCTTTTTGTACTTTAAAAGGCACTAAAAAAAATGAGATAGTAAAACGAAGGCACAGAATGCTCTTTTTCTAATGGAAAGTGATCCACAAGACCAAGATACATATTGAGCCCAAAAGCTCACATTAACAGGCCTGGGACCACATGATGAGTCTTGGAAAACCTACAGGTAATGATTTTGTACTATTGATCCTCTTGAAATAGACTTCTGAAACCTATCATCTGGAAAAAAGCTTCTGATCCTTAGGAGATTCTCATGAAATCAAGTTTCTGCTGACAAGCAGCCAGGCGTATGTACCTATTCAAGGTTCCTTCAGACAGAGGAAGCTTTACTTAACCATTACTATTTTTGAAATGTTTTCCCCCCTCCCCAGATTAAGGTAACACCCTATCTAATGCTATACTCCTACTGACAGAGCAACTACTACCGGCTATTAATACACTCCCATCTACAACAGTCTCTGAGAAGACTCAACAGAAATGATAAGCAACAGTTCTCAAGGGAAAGTATGAATACACACACTATAATAAGACTGCACAGAAGATATTTGTCTAGGGCACCATGTTTCCATGAAATGTACTTGTAATTATGCAAAGCCACTATTATGATTATTTTGTTCCCAATAAATGCCATTACTTGACAGAACTGTATATCTTATTGCAGTATATACAGGGAGTATCTGGCTTTTAAAGCACAGAAACCCTTCAACAGAATGTGAATTTAATTGTAAAAAATGGCAGTTAACTTTTGTTTGTTTGATTTGTTTTTTACAGTGGAGAGTAGGAAAAAGCCTACATTTCCCTCCTCTTCTCCAACGGTGCCATTCATGTATCAGTGCACCTATCGACCAAGCTGTCCCTCAAAGGACTTGTCAAAACTCACCAGTACTTGTCAATACATAGGCAACTGCTTCCACCTGCTCATACGCAGCGACTAGACCTATTTGGACCTACATGAGAATTGTACACTTTTTGTATTTATATTGATTATTCCATCCTTGCCTCTTGTTTGTCTCTTGTTACATTTCGTCTTGGGAAACTACAGCAGATGACCTGCAGAAGTTCCTTCTAACAGAAATTACTCTATGATTCCATGAACTTTTGTACTGCGAGTTCTCTGGCGAAAAAGCACTTTGTACAGAGACCAAACCAAAACCTATATTTATTTCACACTATAAAAATAATTCTGGGTATGGTTATGAAAATGTAGAATTATTAGTGGAAACATTAACAGTTTTCTGAATACGTAGATACACAGACAAAAAGCCAGCTGTCACTTTCTATGTAGAAAGGCACTCTCAGACTCAGTTTGCCTTCATTTGCATTAGTGTGTAACTGGTTACCGTCCACAAGGTCCCCTGTGTTTGTTCTAATGTTTGTATTAAGCTCAGTAGGCCAAGATGGATCAGCACAGGTAGCAGAAATAGGCAGCACTTCCATTTGATCAATGCATAATAAATTTGTGTCTTGAAACTATCATTAAAACATCTTACAGGAAGTTCTAGAATCTATCCTAAAACATAAACATCACATTCACAGCCATGTCCAACTCTAGACAATGCCAGTGTCACATCATCATATATACAACTCATCTGAAAGTGCATTATTGTGTGGTCTTCTCACCTTTGAAATGTCTACTTGATGCTGGCAGAAAGATATTCCAGCAGTGAATTTAAAGGATTACTACAGTTTTTCCGCAACTGAAGTCACTTGCCTTTGGCCTGATGCCTTATGACACAGCATAGGCATACAATAATCCTGCAGAAAAGCACTGCCTGTCTTGTCTTATTATTTAAATATTGAAAGGCTGACGAGTATCCCACTTAAAAGAGACAGGGCATAATCTGTAAACACTTCAAAGGGATCTCTAATGACTTGGCTTTAACTCATCTTTCTTCATTTTAACTGCAGCTTTGATGTTCTCCCTAATCTTCATCTAACCCTCCGCTCAAGAACACGTCATCACACAAGAGTTTTTGAGAATATAACATGTCTAACTGACGTATTGAATAAAAGTCACAAGTAGGTTAGATCTGGCAACCTAGTTTACTTGAGAAGTGAATGAGGCCTCTGTGTGCCACACTAACTGCCGACAGATACTCCTCAGACAGGGGACCGATACCGATCAACACCACAAGAGGAGTAAACAAAGAAGTGCCACACTTTTTGGCCACACCTGGTGATGGTAACATAACCTGCAGGCGGGGAAGCATTTGCAGATAGTATTGACAAAGGTTCCACCTTCACCTTTGTGACTTTGTGAAATTGTCCCAAACTGTTATTTGTGTTTCAAGAACTCATCCACGTTGCTCCACTGAGATATTTTAAATCAATAATGGATGTAAATAATAGCCATTTCTAGTGGAGAAAAGTTGAGTTTGTTGTTTTGGGGTTTTTTTAAATGCAAAGCAAACCCCAAGTAAGCTAATTTTTGTAATGTTGAGACAGACATAGAAAGAGAATTAATTTTACTCAAAAGACATTCCTTATAAACATATACTACTGCAGTTCTATGTGGAATGGAAAATTAGTGACTGTTTTTGCCCTCCACAGAAGCTAAACACTAGTGTAAATACATTTAATAAATGTTATTTCTGGATCATAAATATCCACACTAAAAAAAAAGCACGAATACACTAAGACTACATACTAAGTAGTAGTACTATTAACTGCCAAAAACTAAGACTCTACATAACAGGATAATATTCTAAAACACTACCATGAAGTTTCTTCTTAAGGAAATGACCCTCAGATTTATAAGCAAGTGTGAGTTTCAGAGGTGAGGGATTCCATGGCCGCCCTGTCCAAAGAGATGAGTCTCAAGGGCAGAAGAGCAGCAGAATAACAGAGATCCGGCTTTGCCGGCGACAGTGATCTGTCAGTGAATCATACATGTAATTTAACATCTGTGCCAGTGCTGACAATCCTCATTTCTCCAGTGTTTAGAAAGCGCAGGACTCTTTGCAGAGGCATTACCCAGTTTATTTTTATGTGGCTTTATTAAGCATTTTTTCCAGTCCTCAGAAATGTAAACGTTTTCATATTTTGCACACAAACTCCGCTACCAGTTACAGCCCAGATAAGAGTGTGAAGCCTAGAGTGGCTACGCAGGAGAAGATACCAAGCAAGATACCGCTGGTTAGTTCAGGAAGGCAAACATGGAATTTACCTCTATGACAGCTCAGGCAGTCAAACAAATAGCACGTCAGCTCTGCACAGCATACGCAGAGTACAATTAAAATCAAGTTCCACAACAACACACTGAAAACATGCTGTCAGCAAAATGCTCTATATTGGCATCTCCGAGTATAGCATGGGGAAGTCTAAAATAGTTTCAAAGCAGTGAGACATCCAAGTCATTGCAAGACTCCTGTAATCCTTGTTTTCATTTGATGTCTCCTGTATAACCAAGCAGCCCTATGTCAAGTCCCCCAGCAGCGTAACGCTGGTGTTTTCCTACCGTCTCCAGTGGGTGGGTTATAATGCCTGTACTGACTTAAGAGACTTTGTCTAAGCACTCCAGTGAGCTCACTGTTCTATTCTCTGGAAATTCAGATGGCTTTTGAAAGTGGTGGCAATAAGTTGGCAAAAACCTTCAAAAAAAAACCCAACCCAGTATTTAAGTAGAATTTTCTGTCTGGAAAGTGAAGGAAAGAAACTCCTCTGCTTCAGGCAAGCAGAATGCAAATCAAACCATAAAATACAAATTCCTGAAAGAGGTAAAGACCATTGATCATGTGCCCCATCTGCTATAGAAAAAAATAAATCTACTGATTATAATTAGGGTACCAAACATAGACTTGTAATGCTTATTAAGGCTCTATCCTGTTGTACAAAGTCTTTCCTCTCCCTCCAAATCCCTGAGTGCGCAGCAGGAACTATACATTGTGTGCATTATGTTACAGCACCTGTGGTACCAACTGCCCCATGCTTTGCTGACACGCTAGGAAAAATCTGTGCCACAGCAATGCAAAAGATTCCCCTGCTAGTTCTAAACAGAAGATCATCAGAAAAGAGATGGGTGACAAGACTTCTGCATTTTCTCTTGTATAGTTTATTTCTGCAGTTCAAAAATAACCTATGATTTCACAGTAGTTCAGACTGTAAGTGAATCAAAATAAGACAAAGAAAAATTTATTGCATCCTTTCTGTTTCTCTAACAATTTCTGTCTCTGATTTTGTACAGGTGACATGAACTAATTCTTTCAAAGAGATGCAGGTTATATGAGATCCCCATAGCATGTTAAAATAGACTTTGATTCTGACAGTTTGAGATGTTAATTTCTGATTCTACTCTCACTTGACCATATGAGTCTTCCTAAATTTTCACGTAAGAGCATCACACTAAAGAAGACCCTATGTGTGTGAAACATGTTGTGCAACAGAATTCCAAGCAGTCATAAAATTAATAACAAATTTTCACAGCAACGGACTCAAATGATTTGCCTGCCAGAAATGATTTGGTGAAATAACTTGTGAATATCAAACAAACAACACCCAAACCAAACCAAGTTCTCCACAATCTGCTTGAGAACAATGGGTAAAAAAGATAAAAAGCCACAACTCATTCACTAATTCACAACTACTAATTTATTCACTAAGTTACAATGGCATTTTACGCTGCAAAGCAGATACTGGTATTCCCATCACAGAAATTTCAAGTGTAGTATTCCAAGCTGCATGAGTTTCAATCATTTTCTTGTTTACTTATTCTACTTGCTTCTTTTTAAATTTGGACCAATTCCTTCCCAAGCACAAAAGTGCAATTAGATAAGGAGTTTTGGTTGTGTGTTTGCAGTCTATGCTGATAACAGTGCATATATTTGTGCCAGCTAGTAATTGTCATAAGCTTCAAAAAAAACATTAGAGGTTATGAAGCTCTGTTACACCATACCTGGCATTTCTTTGAATTGCAAGTTTCTGTAAAATAAAAAAAATGGGGGAAAAAACCTCAATCAATCAATCTTGGAAATGAGTTAGTGCCTTGAAGGACAGTTAATAAGATGGTCTAAGCACAGAGCTAAACCGGTGGTGAAACCTTAGAATTAACATACAATTAGGAACCAGCTTAAGGTAGTTATTTTGGATAAAAGAAGCAGAGAGAGCCAAGGGAAAATCGGGTTCAACTGAGACTAAGCAAAATGTGCTTGGCTTTGTTTATATTCATTTTGTGTCTTAAAAGAAGAGACCCTATTTTATGGACGCTGAACCATGGCACAGCCAGAGCTTTAGATTGCAAACCTCAGAGAAATTAATTTCTACATGTTTGACTACCTATGAATATCTACAAACTGCGAGTGAAAAAAGCATTTCTTTTAAATTATAATTTAAGACTCCGCTTGGAGATTTTGAATTCATGCATTTTTTATATGACTGAATGTGGCTGCGGATATCAGAGTCACCTTGTGGAAATTCTGAAGGTGGAAAAGCCACAAAGGGAAGAAAAACAGTTTTGTCAGCATCAGGGTACAATCAATAACATCCCAGATTAGACAATCAGTGCCACAGTATATCATGCACATATTAAAAAAACAAAAAAAATTGAATTCTTAAATAATTTAAAGATATCTGCTTCATAAAAAAAAGGAGGCCATTAAGAAAGTGATTTACAAGAGACCCACAACTTCCATCACCTTCAGCTGAACTGAGTTGAACCGAGCCGAAACTTTCAACATTTGTGTGAACAAATTAAAATGTCCATAGCATAAAAACAAAGATTTACAAGATTCCTTTAAAAATACATTTAAATAAATAAATAATGTCATGTAACTATGTACCCACAATTATTATGTTTACCATGCACTGTTAAAAAAAAGAGCTGTTGGTACAATTGCTGACTGGAGTTAATTTGTTCTCCCCTCCCACTGAAATTTTCATACAGTAACATTACCTAAGTAATTCTACACAAATTAATTTCTAGTGGGACTCAAGTGCGTAGGTATTTACAGAATACTTCCTTTCTGTTAATATTAAAATTAAGGCTAAAGTAACATGTTCTTGTACTCCTCCTTTCACTAAAGGTAGGAAAATCATCAGATACTAAATTGTATTCAAAAGAGAAGCAGACCATCAATCATACACATGGCTAATTCTGAGTTTTCTTAATTTTTCAGTGGAAAACCTGAGAGGGTTGTATGCTATCAAATCTTAATTAAAATAGTATAATCAAAATAGAGTAGTGTTTATGTATTACTTCAAAGCTATCCTATAGAATGCAATAGGATTCTGTTGCATCAATGTATTTGTTTCAGAAAAGTTTACAACTGCTAGGACAGAACAACACTTCGAAATGCATAACACATTCCTACTAATTGTCAACCCCATTATAATGGCTTAATTCAAAATAACACTCAACATCTGTAGGTCTTTTCTGAAAGAAACCTGTGTTAAGAATTAGTTTCGTATGACACAACACATAATCTGACACACAATCAATCAACCTGTGAAGATAAAGGAATTTAGAGAGAAACTGAGAACGCGCATAACACCTAAGTACAAACAGTAGTAGTATAAAAATTTGTATTGAAGGACACACACATGAGTAGTTTTAATATTTCAAACATTACTTGTGGTATTTCCTGTTAACAATTACTAGAAAAATTCATAGTAGCATCATATGTTTAACATAAAATATATTCTCAAGTCCTCTCAGAAAGCAAACCCAGTGTTTGCACTGTTGATAATTATACACCTCTTTTACATGCATGAAGAAGTGCAAGTGGCCATTACCAGTTTTAGAGTCCACTGTAAGTGCACTGTCAATCAGCTGCAGATTGCACAGCCAATTGCGATTATGCATTCACAGCAATTTGATTTCTCAAGTAATTTAACGTGAAGAGTTAAAACTCTTTCAGGGACAACTGGTATTCATTGTTGATTTCTTCAAAAGTGCTATTGAAAACAACCTTAAAGTTAGATTTGTCCCTAGCATTTACTTCCAACTTAATGTGTGCTTCCTAAGCATAAAAGGCTATTAAGAGAGGTGTTAGGGGAAAAAAGTATTGCTTCCTTTGAGTTCCTTCTGTATGGAAAATTCTGCCAGCAGTGCAATGCTGAGTAAACCAGTCTGCGCTCTGCTTTAGTAACAGGAAAAATACTAAAGTGTCGGCCTTTTTTTCAGATAAACATCTGGACAAACTGACCAGTGAGATTACTTTGGAAGTCTTTCTTCAGTGCTACAAACACTACTTTGATGGAGAAAAGCATTATACAGAAGCACCCAGCGATGTGGCGTATCCAGCTTTTCATAAAACTGTTTGTCACAAAATCTCCTAGCCATAAAACAGAATAGTTTGTACACAAAAGGGAACATTTTTTCTCTTTCTTTAAGAATTCCTACCTTTCCCTCATCTATTTCTGGATTTTCTTTCCTTGGTTTGTTTATGTCATGATTTGAACTGCAACTAAAACTTTCCAGGAAGAAACAGTCACAAACGCTGTGAGAGATTCAAAATCTCCTTACATATCATTAAGGCAAAATTCTACAACTCTGAAAACTTTCCATTAAACATCTATATTTTCCTATGGCACATCAGCAGTGCATTGCACATGGTAGGATCCATTCAGTGACCAGCACACAGCCAAATGTAACAGCATACGAACAGCCAATTTGCGTACTAATTACACAGCAGCTATCGCTTGCAGGAACGTGCAGGTGTGTCACGCTGAAACAGGCATGAGTAATTAACATGGTTTGCTTTAACTCAGATGGTTACATTTTTGCTACTTTACTTTATCACCTTGCAATATTAGAACCATTGAAAGACAGCATAAAGAAATACCAACAAGCTCTGCCTCAGTATATCCAAACAAATCATCTTATTCTGCTTCACAGGTCTTAATCTAAGCCTAGTCTCAGCTGCTGCTTCAACTCCCTCCAGCTTGCCCAGCCTAGGTCTGTAGGTTGTCCCTCTGTCTTTCGGCTGGGGTGTCCCAGGCACCTCTGCAGCCTGTCACCAGGAGCTGGGAGGATTTGGTCTCACGGGGCGAGAGGCTGACACCTTGCCCTGGCTCTCCACTATCTGGCCCAGCCTGACAGGGAGGTGTGAATGCTACAGCTTGTGTGTGGCCTGCTTAAAACTCATTCCTTAACCTCTTCCTCCCCTGCTGCACTTGCCAGTTCAGAGAGCAGACCCTTCACTCTGCTAAATATATAGATTAAATATATATATATATACAGAGAGAGAGAAAACAAAGGTCAGAGCTGCTGCTGCTGCAGCTGCTGAGGAGCATTGTGATTGTTTCCAGCCACAGGATAAAATGACTTCTCACCCAAGGTGAAGATGTACATGGACGGAACTGTGTGTAGGATAAGGCTGCTTGCAATTCCTTAGGGGTTCTCAATCTAGAGCAATCAGTAAGAATTAATCTGTTGTTTACAGGAATTTGTTCCTCTTGATTGTATCTCAGTCCACTGAAAGTTCACACAAAGTGTAGCTAATGTGGTTTAACCCATAGTAAACTGCACATCAAGATGTTTAGGGTAGAAATGTGTGGGAAGAAAAGTCTCTATATTTGTTCTCCTTTAAAAAAAAAAATTAAGTAAGTGAAAGAATGTCAGAAGTTGTACAGGAAAAACCACACATGAAAAAGAACAGCACATGAAAAAAAAAAATAACATTTTTTGTACCTGCTCCGTGTTTTTTTAAAAGTATTTTAAAGTATTTGCTATCAGTAAAAATTCCAACCACTAACACATTTCCTTCTAGAAAAGGAAGCTCGTCGCTTATTAAACTCTTTTCTAATCTGAATATTGCTGGAGGATTTCCAGGGAGAAGAAATACACACTCCGATAACAAACGTCGCAAGGGAAGCAAGAACGCTGTTCATAGGCTAAAACTGCTGCCACTGCTTTTAGCCTTGTTTGGAATCAATGTATTTACAAAAAGAGAGTAGTTCTTTTTTTACCACTACTCACTATGCTCTCAAGAGTCTCCTGATCGCTTTCTTTGCCTCTACAAAAGTGAATTTTAAAATTTAAACATAGAGTGCAAAATAAATGAACAGTTTATGGGAGTTTGTTTCCTTGTCCTTTGATTCGCTGACAAGTTCTGGATGAGGCAGCACTACTAAAATCCAAGTACTCAAAGATCATGAATCAGGCCACAAATTCCATGAGACCTTATAGAGAAACAGCAAAGTTGGACTTTTTATTTTACTTTTATTTTCCATATCTGTTTTTAAATTAATGTTAAGGTCCAGGAACTCTTATTAGCCTGGAGGAGTTTTTTTGGTTGTTTGGTTGTTTTTTTTCCAGAAAACTTTGTAAATTCTTGAGACTTGCAAGCAAATTGATTGCCAAGACTGAGTTAAGAGGATATTTAAGAAATAAAGATATTGTAAGCATAGAAAAAAGTAAACCTTTGTCTATTATAAACTACTCTTGAAGTCTCACTCATCAATTAAAAACAAAACAAAACCAAGTTTAACATTGTACATCTCATTCAGACCCATGGAGAGCTAGGATTTGCACAGTGCTCTCTACAGGCTTCCCTACTTTATTCTGGTTAGTTTAAATCCCAAAAGGTAATGAAAACCAGTAGGAATTCTTTCTTTGATTTCAAGTTTCAAGATTGGCTTTTGGTGTATAGCTAAAAAATGAAAGTGCTACTATCATCCCAGTTTTTAGACAGATTAAAAAAACCCACACAACAACAACCACACACAAAGCGAGTCATTTACTAATGGACTTTTAAGGCCTGTTTAAAAAGGATGAAAGGAGAAAAGACACAAGAACCTAGCTAAATTCAACTGGAGAGAAAAGATTCAGCACTTGTGAGTAACACAGAGAGTTTCTGTAGTGACTAGGCTGGCAAGCTCCGATATCATTAGAATGAGGAATAACTACAGAGAACTGTTGGCATATGCTGAGATTACTTGTATCCATGTTACTTAATGGGCCATCACCAACACTGGTGAAGTTTTTCTGTTTGTTTTTAAGACTGACAACAAGGCTGGAAAATTAAAAACCTCTAAAGGACGAACATTACATAAGCATGAAACAGAAGAGGAGCTCTTCCATGAGGGTACCCTGACTTAAGAAGAGAGGATAAAGAACAACACAGGCAGATTTCTAGAGGAATGGTGACACTAAGCTGACCATCTGCCAGAACCCATGACAGCTGATTAAGAAGAAAAGGGAAAAACGTGATTAAGCCATAATATAGGTAACCGTTTCATACTGTACCATCATCTTTGAAACACTCTCAAAGGAGCTTTTTATAGAGTCTGACCTAGCAGATATATGAACACACTTTAACAGCAAGAAACTAAAACTAGTGAATACAGGACAAATAAAATGTACTCATTAAAAGTAACTTGAATTAGTGCAGAAGAGCCTCAGATTCAGGTCAAAGTGAGCAGACTTCAATAAAAGGAGTCAAAGGTACTGAGTAGTTTAAGCACCCTGATAGTTCAATATCGTTTTAGTTTCTTTGCTGAAAAAGCAACATAAAGCAGCTAAACCGGGCTAGTATGTGAAGAGAATTCAATCAATTCAAACTAAACCAAACCACCCAAATCTCAAACACAGCTCTTCACATTTATCCTTAGAAATGCAAATGAGCATTGTCCTTGTTAACAGGTGCTAACTAGCAAGGCACCATGCTGCCTTCAGATGCGTTATGGATCAGCAGATGCCTTTATGTATTTCTGGTGACAGCCTTAGGAAAAGTGTCACACATTGAAAAAACAAAGACCAAACGTTCCTCAAAGCTGACTGTGAGATTTCAAAAGGTAGAACCAGTGATGGGGTTGAGAAGTAACACCACCATCAGTGAAGCAGGACACTGCCATTGTGCATAATTTGTATTGTTACGCCTGTGATTTAACTGTGTGAGAGTTTGTGTACATATGCTAATTTTCAAGACTCTCCTTTCAGCAATGCGAAATTCACCTGCTATTTTCAGTCAAAACTTGCTTATTCTACCATGTTGATATAAATTGGGCATAACTTCATAGAAGCAAAGGGGAAAGTGACCCAAGAGACTTCTTATACTGTCATCGTTTTTCCCAACTTTCATCTGCTGTGTGTATTTCACACTCCTGTCACCACGTGTCTCACAATCACCATGGTGAGACAAGACAAAGCTATTTTTTTGCTTCACAGATGGGACACCTATTGGCATAAAATACAAAAACCCAGCAGATCAGGTCCGAACGCCCTGGTAAATGTGTACGTTCAGGCAGACAGGGACACACCTAACACATATAAGCATCTGTGGGCTTTAGGTATCCACAAGATGAGCAAGTAGTTGTGCGTGTAGGTGCCTATATGTATAAGTTGACCTAAGATCCTTTATAAACCATGTCCTACTGAGTTTCCCAATAGCACATAGAACTAAAGTGTCCTAAAGAAGAGAAAAAAGACACTTAAGGTACAAGTAAATGTAAAACAAAGTAACACAGTCACAGCAGAGCTGAGTAAGTCACCTATCTTGCCATTGAGGCGATAGTGTCTTTCAAAGAATGAAAGCCAGGATCTTAGTATGGCCCCATTGATCTGTGTGGGCCTAAGGGCTCCTCAAAGCTAGCTCAGTCCTTTGTGTCACCCTGCATGCAGTACAATAGAGAAAGAATGACCAAAAGTATTTGATGGATCACAGAATTAAGTTTGCTCAGTTCCAGACTAGAACCCTGAGCAGAGGTTCCTCCATTCCTTCAGGCCATATTCACCAGCTCGTTTGGCAATCTGGGCAAAGGGAGATGTAAATGAAGGTTTTGTACACCATTTTGTTTGAAAATCCACAAATTAATCCTGCCTGGGGCAGGGAAGTAGTTTAGATGACCTGGCAAATCCTGTACAGCCCTGTTTCCCATTATTCTACTCTTGCTTGGGATTGCTGTCTACTCTGTTCCCAATTTACCCCAGTGCCCTGATCTTTGTGCAAAAACCACTTTTAAACATTTTAAGTGGTTCAATTTTTTTTTTTTTTTCCTAAAGCAGTCAGTTACCAATATGGAATACACCAATTATTGACATTGTGATAAAATACCCATGTTCATGTAAAAAAAAGTTTTAAACTTAATTTCATCCACACTATCACTTGCAAAATCTTCTGGAGAGGAAATACACTTAAGTGGAACTCCTGTCCCAGGTTCGTCTGCAATCTTTCCCCATCTCAGCTTAGTTAAGAGGGCCCAGCTCACAAAATCTGCTTGCATTGCTGTAAACAGCCTCAACTGGATGGTGCTTGGCAGAGAAACAGATGTTTTTCAACTATATTAAAATAGAAGCCCAAGCCAGACATCTCTGACTCAGATTTGAGAGACTGGGCCTTACAGCAGATCTTTCTCATTTGTTTTGCTCTCTCCTATATCAGCCATTGGAAAGTATAGAGTCATTCTCTGCTCTGGAAATTCATTATCTGCAACTTGGTTCTAACAGGGCTCATAGATAATTCATCTCTTGACAGTGAAATAGATATTGCAAGAGAAGGAAAGATACCCCAAGGTCAAATATTGCTTGGTGTTCATCATTCACACAGCTCCACGCGATGCTGCTGCTTTCTGCTTTCCTTGATTAGATTCAAGAGAGATGACTAAGTCAAGGAAAAAATTTTCGAATTAATGGGACAACAATATAGCTGCTAAATGATCTAAGAACTGTGCAGCTGGGGAATTGACATTTTAAAAGGTTATTGATTGTGTAATTAACATAGATAATCAATAAAATGTAGTTAACATTTATGCAGACGTTAGAGTATGGAAGCTGACTGTGAACATGCGACAAATATTTCCACTAGGAATCTAATGACACATTTGAAGAGAGATGCTTGGCTGCAATCTGAAAATGTGTAATAAAACTGAAGAAAAACCTCTGCTAGATCCATTTAGTAAACTGATCTTTCTGCAAACTGTTTTTACCCACTAATAAATTCCTTAGACACTACCCACAGCAAGTACCAAGTCGGCATCACAGCATGGATTTGTCATTAATCAAGTTCATAAGTCGCTGCCTTTTCTCTAGAAAGGCCAGGTCCCACCTTGCTCAGAGCATGTTACTTCACTTCTCATCAGTGTAGCAAAACCAGCATAAAAAGCACTCGGCAGGCATTAGTTACAGGTGTCAGAGATATTAAAAAAAATGTCTTTTAGTCAGAATATGTTCATTTGAGGGGTGAGGGGAAGAGAAAGGGGAAAAATAACCTTTTTCTTGGAACGTGCCCATCCCAAAGAGGTTTTGTGGGAGAGATTTGTCATGACTGGGCTCTATTTTCCCATCATAGTAGCCAACAGGCAAGTGGTTGCAGATTGCAGATGTGAATCGAGCAGAAAATCCAACCAGTGGTTATGGACTATTTTGGACTCTGTCATTTCTTTGCTGGTAAGTTTGTTTTTAAGTGCTCGAAAGGTCTGTTTCACTTCCATGGCAGAAAAGGAAACTTAACATGTGGCAGAAGAGAATCTGGATTTCTAATTAGGCGGTAATTGCATTCTTTCCTTTCCTAGCTCACCCCGGCTCTAGGTGGGCTGTTTCACAGACCACCCAACTGTGGAACCTTGCAGGCTCCAGTCCTTCCAACACCTCTCCAGAGGCTTTCTGTAAAAGAGCTGAGTTAATGCTCAAAGCATCAAAGTGCTCATACCCTCAGCTTCCTCTCCTTTTCAAGAAAGGTAAATGTGTTCAGCTCTTCCCTGTAATGAACGAGCTGATGCACAAACTGAAAGGCAGAAAATGAGTTTGAGTAAAACAGCAACAGGCAACCCAAACATTCTGTGAGCACTAAAGAACCACAAGCTAATAAAAGAGATTCATTTTTGTATATGTTATCTGTAGATCGAATTCAACTTAAGCAACAGTGGAAACACCACATGAACGCTAGCAGGGAAGTTACAAAGTAATTTTTCTTTCGGTATAACCCCAAAATTTTCCCAAAACAAATCAGAAACTGCAAACTTGTTCTGTGTAATTTATAAATCATCCATTCAAATAAGGCAATCTCAGCAGAACCAAAATAGCCACACTGAGGAGCAGGGATGATTTTCACTGAGCAGAAGATGGATAGAGAACGTGCCCTGCCAAAATATCAGGAAAAGCGAGCATATTTATAGGGTTTTTTCAGTGACACATTGTTTCTTTGATAAAACCAAAACTTTAAAGACGCAAAACCTATTTCAGCCATAACAAACATATAGGTAAATGTATACATACACAGAAGTAAAACAAAGAAATCACTAACCTTCAGGTAGTTACTTTGCCACAACATGTCTAGACTGCCCAAAATTACTTTAAACAGCTGTCATAAAAACTAGAGATTTAAAAAACAACCAACCTATATGAATTCTCCATATAAATGTTACATTCTTGCTTTGAGCAAAGCAGTTTGTGCAGGGTTTACTGCTATCACAGTAATGAACTATCCAAGCACGATGATTCTGAAGAAGTTTAAAAAGATCTCATCCGCACCGTAAAAAATGAGTTATGACGCTGAGATAAATGGAGGCAGGAAGATGAAAAAGAACTTGTCAGCAGTGAAGTGATTCTTCAGAGTTACTAATGCTCCTTCGCTCCTCTGGCAGTTCCACCCCTGGAAGCTGACTGCTAAAGGGGAAAAGGGACACCCAGCACTTCAGGGCAGTATTTACCCAAATCATTACAACAAGAGTTTGAAAAAAGTTTCCCCAAACCTACCAATACTAATATCAAATACAATTTTGTTAACAGGTACTAACAACATGGATCATGCCAAAGAGGTAAATGCCTTCTTAAGCTAACGCTCCAACCGATTCACTCTTAATAATTTGCCCACTTTCAGTGACTGCGTCTGTGATGAGAATCGTAATTTTATCCTAGAAAGCAAAAATGTGTAAAGATCTGCAATAGAGACATTAAGATGCATTGGAATGAAGCATGGAAGCATCTGTGTGTAAAAGCACCAAAAGAAACAAAAGGACTTGGAACATGTGCTGATGGCCTGACTGGCAGCAACCAAACGGGTAAGCACCAGAGCATGCTGTTTCCATCAAGATCAGGCAGATTATGTCATTTCTCTTCCTTTTAGCCCAACAGAAGGTCATATTGCAGCCATGAAGTTACCACAAACCAGAGAAACAAAGCAAATGGGCAGCATAAGATGCATGCAGGATAAATAAGCAAGATTGAGGCAAATCTCATGCCATAACTGCTGTCACGTAAAGGACATGAAAGACCTGTCCAAAACTCAGCTCCTCACCACAATCCAAGTGAAACCCAAAAGTTACAGTGAGGATTCAACAGCCAGCAACCTTGTCCTGTGGGCTACATACAAGGATCCTGGCCAGACCCTCGGGCACACGTGGTTTGGTGCTGGTGTTCTCTCAATACTCTAAGAGGCTGAAAACAGACCTGTTTTCCCACCCATCATGAGATATATTGTGTGGTTATTTCCAGAGCTCACGAGCCAGCTTTTCTCTGGGCATATGTTATGACATGAGCTGAATTTCCTTTGCTTCCACCCTCCTTACAAAGTCCTTGTAAAAGTATCAGCAGATCATCACAAAGAAGTATTTGGTTCCAGAGGTGTGTTACCTTCTCTTGGTTCAAGCCCTGTGGCTGATGACCAGCACACACCAGTGGGTTGTATGAAGGAAGTGAACGCAGCTTAGTTTATCTGTAGTTGCACTTCTGCTTGCTTTCCAATAGATAGGAACTAGGAGTTTTTTATGTCCTAGGAATTCAGATCACAAATGCAAACTAATGCATATAATACATATAATACATATAATTTTGATATTTCCTTGTCAGCAGTTAAAAAACAGATAAAACAAACAAAAATCCCTTCCCTATAGAGGAAGAAAACAGGAAAATACAAGAAATAATAGTAATGCCATAAAATAAAAATGCAGCTTAATAGTTCTGTAGTCTTCTGACTCATTCAGTCCTAGTGACTGGGTCACCCCTCTCACTAAAGAGAATCAATAATATAAGCTACAATCTGATGCAAGCAAAAGATGACAGAGTCTTCACTCATCTGGAGCCAATGCAAAAACATTTTTCTCCTCTCTTTTAATACCAGGCTTTATGCTACACCAGTTAAAGATTGGGGACATTTTCTCTAATTATTCACCCAAAGTGGTCCTTTATATTTCAGCCAGGATTATCCAGAGAATAATACACTTTTATCCCTTTCCTCAAAACACACTGGTGGCCCAGGAAATTTAACTGCCTCTGTGTAATCCCATGAAAGTCCTTTCTGAATCACTTGGGGATTGACCTCATGAATTTTTCATTGTTATTTCTTGGTGGGACTGTCAATCAGAGATGAAAAAGAGGAAAACAAAACACAGAGTGAGGTGGTTTGCTAGAAACATCACCTCAGCCAGCGCCAAAATGACATCAGATGGCATAAAGAAGAATCACTTTGAAGAAGAGGCATGGAAAAAAAGTGTTTATTTTGTGTCCTTTGCTCACTGTTTTCTAGGATTAATAGCTTATTTCCTTTTTGTGGTGGTTCTACCACCGCCCCCAGCACACTCAATGTTGTATTCTGTTTCCCAAAAAACATCGTGGGCACTTCACAGAAATTTACAACAAAAGCCTAACATCAGTTGTGTTTTAATCAGTTTTCATCAAGTCATCCTTAAATCAAACATCCCAAGGTTTTTTTTCTTCACACTTCTGTTCACAGTAGTGACAGGAATATGGAAGTGTGGCTCGGATCCCACAAGATGTCTGATCACGACTGACAAGTTAAACGTGGGCACAAAGAATGTTCTCCCACAAGCAGTCAAAGCACAAACACTGTACATCCATCCCCACCCCACTAGGCACAAAAGCTTGGTCTAAGCAGCCCAGACCTGGCAGTATTTAGGAGTGGAAGCCACACATTAAGACCCCACAGGTGCCCTGCAGACTGGCAGGGCTCATCTTCACCGAAGGCCAACTAGTAACCATCTCTAAAGAAACACAGAGGTGATGCAGTAGTCCTGTGACTTTTGTAGACATTTTCACCTGGCCTTAAGATTACTTCTTCCCTATGAAGTATGTTCTTTCAAGCTAAAGGCTTTTGAAAAAATATTTTACCAGAAGAAAGCCAAAAAAGAAGAGTCATGGAAGAAAAAAAATCAAGAGGAGCACTCACAACTGAGAAATAAGAAGTCAGAGCGCAATGCTCACCCCTGAAAACTACAACTAAGCACAAGGCACAGCATCTGACATGCTCAGGCAAATACAGGTAACAACTTCAGTTTGAAAAACTGGATCTATTCTCCCCAGACACAGGAAGACAATTTAGATACAGCTGCTTTCCGTATTTCTATTAATACAATTCTATACCAGTAAGACCTTCACATCTTTGCAATGTAAGAATCAATCCCATCTAAGTTCAAAGATGCAAAGATGTCGAATATGGCTATGTATGAGGAACAGCTTGTGTATTTTTAGAAATACGGGAATCTGAACTCTGTCTCATTTGATGCATACATTCCCTTTCCATACTATTGATATTGCCTTATTTTAAGTTCATTTCTAGTTTGTTATGGCTACTGTTTTCAGTAGAGCTCCAAGACCTTTGAACACCTGCTTTCTTCAAAGCTGATCCTTCACCTCACAGGTTGGAGCTCTTCATGTACAGCATTATCAGTCTCCTGCAGCTTCATGGACTCGGGCTGCTATAGAACCAACCTATACAAAGGACTTATATATGCTGGAGATTGTCTATTCCAATACGGTTCCGAAATCAGGAGACAGCCTCCCTGCCCCAACTGTCCATGTGAGCACCTTGTTCTGGGAAAAGGTACTTTCTTCTGGGAAAACAGAAGTAAATTTTCACTTGGGAATAATTACTCTGCTGCGAGTCCAGAATAAAGGCTCAGCATGAGAATGAGCCAAAACAATTCGTGTCACAACAGTTGTGCCAGTCAGTCTCTGTGAGAGAATTAAAAAAAACAACCAAACAAAAAAAAAAAACAAAAAAAAAACAAAAAAAACCACCTCCAAACCAAAAAACTGCCATGCAACTGAAGGTACAGGTTTCAGATTTCTTTTTGCTGGCTAAAGGTTATTTTCTATACTGGATTTGAACAACACGACTGCCCCTGAGCCATGTGGATCTGAGTCTGCTCAGCCATTACAGAGAATTCAGAATATCCTTACACACATGCACGAGAAGAGAGGCAGGATTTTCTTAAATCAATATAAATCAAAGGCTTACTTCATGGAAGAATAAATAACTCAAAGCACATATAGCTCACACATATAGCTCTACCTGGGAATCCCAACACCGTGGGGATTTTTAGATTAATGGAGCAACATGAGACTAGATTTTTTGGGAGGGGGATGAACTTTAAGATGATATCTATCTAAATAAGTACCTCTAATGTATTTCAAGATGGAAAGAAGGACAGATTTCCTCCACTGTTACTCCCTGTGCAGCATAACATTCGTGCAAGGCAGAGGCCAAGCCTCACGGATCCTTTGCATTACCACTGCAGCTGCCCAGGGTCAAACAAGCGCTAAGAAATGTGGATTTGTTTTCAATTGGTCACTTTTTGTTTGAATCCTTGGTTTTGTGTTAGCTGCTTGAGAATTTGTTCTTTGAAGGGTTTTTTGTTTGTTTTTAGTGGACTAGTAAGTTGTCAAGCATGAACTAAAAACAACCAAACTCAGGAGCTGTGCTCTATTTCATCACAAACACCTCCCCCACTGTTCTATGCACTGGTTTTCCCTATAGGAAAGTTTAAAACGGCATTTATCAGCTCTCTTTAGCTTAACTCTCCCAGTAGCCGCAGAATCAGGACAACTAACAAAGGGCTAGTAGGAGCTTGATCTTAAATAATGATCAGAGCCATGCAATGTCTAAAATAATATCAGCCACCTGAAGTCCATTAAACAAATGTTACTGATAAGTAAACTGTAATTTGTTTTAAGTTTTTGCTTTGGTAAATAAAAGGAGTAACAATAAGCTAGGTAAGGAAAAATCTGTTTACAACATGAATTTCATCCATTTTTTAAAAAGAGTATATATATATATATAAAATATATATAGAGAGAAGTATGTTTTCATTAACTAAAGACTCCATATCCCTGTACCCAAGAGTGACAGCTGAGAAAACTGCAGATTACATTTAGTCAGTTTTAACATTATCGCACTTTTCCAAAAGGTCCTAGGGCAAAATGGGGAATAGGTAGGTTTGGGGTTTCTTTTAATGAAATTTCAAAAAGAAGGTAAGAATCAATTTATTTAAAACTCTATATCACTTGATTACATCATGAGGGAAGAATCTTTCTCTTGCCAGTTAAAATTTAAAGCTTAGTGAAATCTCCCTGAACTTTCTTTGTGCAACTTAAATCACAAGCCAGACTTCAAAAAGAAATAATACAGCAGTTACACTGAAAAGCCAAATAATTTGGGAAAGAGAAAGTCATCAGACCAAGAGACAAAGGATTGAACAGAGCTCTAGTTAAGAGGGGAAAAAAGTCTGTCTGAATAGAGCTGGATTCTTTTCCAAGCAAGCCAAGAAGTGCTAAGCTTTGAGAGTTAGAAAGAAACCTTTTTACAGTAATAAGACCACATCCTTCCTAGTAAAGAGGTACTCCTTCTTCATTTGCACTTTGCTTCCTTTCCTGTTCTGTAATCAACCTATCAGGTAATTATATCTTTCATCTTTCTTTTAGAGTTTGGTAATTCTTTCCTTTCTGGTTGCACAGTTCACTAATGGAGGCAAACAGGGTACTGGTTTGCTATCAGCTGGCCTGTGTAGAAAGTAAAATATGTCTGAAGTATAAAAATTTGAAATACTGTCTCCGTCTGCATTTATAATGCTGAGGGATTATGTGCAGCTATGAAAGAAATATGACATTTTACCAGGAACAGTTCTCCTTTCCTCTTCCTCTTTTAACATTTTGGTGTCTGCTCAAAGCCCCAATAATACACGCAATTTGTTAGCTTTCACACATTGAGACTCACTCTTTTGGTTCCCATTTCACACTCCCACGTGTTGGCGTCCACACCACATGTATCCGCAGCACGACACTGCTGCCTGTCTGGTTGTAGACCTCCTCATGCCAGAAGCAGCAGGTCAGCAGATCTGTGCCAGAGACCTGGGGAAGGACAGAAGAAATGAGAATGCAAAGGGAGAAACACGGTGCTTGAAGACAGCAGCAGTTCTGCCCTGCAGGATGCCATTCAACTCTTGGTTGTACTTCTGCTATCGCCTTCCTCCAATCCACACTAACAGAAACTCCAAAGCGTTTAATGGTTATATGTATGATACAGTCATTGTATGGCAAGATAAGTGGTCTGTACAGACTTAAATCCATCCCTCATTCAGCATGTTTAACCTTAAATGAGACTAAAGGACATTCTTTAAGATAAACACATAAACACATGCCTCAGTAGGTCCTATATCAATAAATGTTGCAGTGTGTTCTACAAACAATTGTCAAATCTCCCTTATGTTAAACTTCTGCATTCTTTTGCCTCAAACAAGCCTTTACAGACATTCACAGAAAAAACAAAAAAAGAAATAGCTTCAATGCATAAGTGTAGTTTCTCAAGCATGTCACAGCATATATACTTTAACATATTCACACAACAAAAAAGGAGCCTTAAGTTGTAATGACTGGTCAAGTAGCAATCAATTCTGAGACAGGTGCTTCCACATCTGATCAAAGCAAGCAAGAAAGGATGAAGACAACTGGTCTTCAGGGCAGGAAAAAACAGAAAAGCTCCCAAGAACGGCCAGCAGCAGAGAAAAAAGTGCCTGCTAGACGTATTTTTAAGATAGGTACCATTTTAACTGCTCGTTCCACAGAAGCGTCTCAGGCACAGATCCCAGTGGCTGCCCCAGGGTGCCAATGGCTCAGGCCCCACACTGGCCCTTCACACCCCCGCTGTGGGGGGTGGCAGGGGTGTCCCTGCCCACACCTGGGGCCCACATCGGCCGGTGGTGCTGTTGCCATGGTGACAACTGCAACATGTGTTGCCAAGCCCACCGGCCGGAACACTGGGCACAGCCGTGTCAGTGCCAGCTGCCGGGTGAGGAGAGGGCAGGGGAGGGACCCGGCTCGTCTGAGGGTGCCCAGAGGGGACAGGACCCCACACCTCAGGGTCCGGGCCGGCGCTGTGAGCTCACCGGCACCTCGGCTCTTCCTCAGAGTCAGTGGAGGAGGATTCAGAGGAGACAGGGACTCCAAACGCTTGCTGTTGATGTGTACAACGTCCACAAGGAAGGAGACAGCCCCTGATGCAATGGAGAAGGGTGAGAGCAAAGCCTCCCTTCCCACACCCTGTCAGAGCAGCTGTGAGGGCAGTCAGCGCGGGGCTGGGGGCAGTGGCAGGGGCGGGCAGGAGCTCTCCAGCCACCTTAGCAAGTGGGGCCCGGGCTGGGACCCCTGTGCCTGCAATGGCCCCTTCGTCCCCATGGCCTCCAGCCCTGCCCACCAGCCAGGCAGGCAGGGATAGAGCAGGGCCCTGGGGGTAACCCCTCAGGGACGCTTCCCTGGCCTGCCGGGGCGCTCACTGCCATGGCATTCGCTCTGTCCCCTCCAGCCTGCATGCTGTGTCACCGGGCTGCGGCCGACCCAGACGTCTGTGGGCACAAGCTGGAGGCAGACGGGCTCTGTGCCCATGAGTTCTGCCTGGTGAGTTCCCCCAGGGCTCCCTCCAGCTTCCTGCCAGGCCGTCCCTGACACATTCTCCTCATCGGCTCCTTGGTTTTTCTCTTTCACAGTTTTTTGCCAACAAGCTTTCTCAGCAAGGGGTAGAGGAAGTCGGACTCAGAGGGTTTCTCCCTGAGGATATTCGACATACAATCAACCGGGCAGCACAACAGGTGAGGACCTGACAAGAACAGGGAGATTTATTCCAGGAGAGGTTTGTGGGAGCTTAGCTCAGACCTCGAGAAAGAAATCCCAGCCCTTCCAACCAGCTCCGGGACCGAAGTCTTGCTTCCAGCAGCTCCACAGAGGGTCCAACACAGGAGCCTCATCCACCAGCAGATCCGCAGGGTGTGACCCAGCAGCAGCCACATCCAGCGCCCTGCCCAGCACTGTGGGGATGCTCTGGAGGCCCTGAGGCTGCTGCTGATGGGGGCTGCTGTGCTCTTTCCAGCACTGCTTCATCTGTGGGGACAGCGGGGCCACCATCACCTGCTGGGAAACAAGCTGTGACCGCAGTTTTCATCTGCCCTGTGCCACGGAGGGTGAATGTGTCACTCAGTTCCTTTTTCAGTACAGGTACCTACTCCCCGCTCCTTGCCACCACCAGGGAAAGACCTAGCACTTCTCATGTCACCCATCCCTCTCCTCTTCCCCCCAGGTCCTTCTGCTGGGAACACAGCCCCAAGCAGAGCTTGGAGGCAGCTCCAGAGGATGATACCATCTGCCTCGTTTGTCTGGACCTTGTGGGGGACAGAAGGTCCTACAGCGTCATGGTGTGTCCAGCGTGCAAACACGCCTGGTTTCACAGGGGCTGTATCCAGGTAGGAGCCATTCCCTTGCCTCAGGACACAGCAGGCGCTCAGCAGCAGCAGGGTCTCACTCCCACTCCTTGTGCTTCTCCTGCAGGGACAGGCTGTGCGTGATGGCATCTCTCGTTTCCAGTGCCCACTTTGCAGAGACAGGGATGCATTTCTCTTGGAAATGCTCACCATGGGGATCCGAATCCCCTTCAGGTTGGTGTCCTCCTGCCCAGCTCCCAAGACAGGAGGGTGGCAAGTGCTGTGCCACACCAGGGGCTGTCCCTGCAGTCCTGGCCCTCCACTGTCCCACAAGTCTGGGCTTCAGCTTCCTGGAGGAGGTGGAAACAAGGCAGGGGGGGGCAAGAGCAGGGATGAGCTGCATCTACCTTATTGCTGGGGCAGCAGGGACTCATCCATTTCCCTTTCTCCATCAGATTGCCATCGTGGGACAGCCTGGAATATGGAGCACTAAGCGAGAGGCACAGCCGGTGTGATGCCACCAAATGCCTTTGTCCTGGAGGCAGGGGGCAGGTAGATGAAGAGGGGTAAGTCACCAAAGTTACACCCTGGAGCTCTGCACAGCATCTCTGTCTTGCCAAGTGCTTGAAGCAGAAGGACTGAGAACAAGAGCTCTTCCAGATGCTGTGGTTACTTTGTCCTCAAAGTCATGAACCTGTTTGCTTCCCCAGGCCTTGGCAACTTCTCCTGTGCTGCTCTTGTGCTTCTGAAGGTACCCACAGAGGCTGCTCCTATTTGTGGAACAGCACGTCCAGCTGGGAGTGCGACAGCTGTGCTGGCCTGGGCACTGGTGAGAGGCAAAGCACCCAGTGCCCCTGGCCTGGTGCCAGGCAAGACCTGGCAGCAGGTGCTGTGGGTGGGCTCGGCAGAGCCTCTATGCTCCAGGAGGGCTGGGGGCACTGCCCTGGCCTCTCCTGCCCCAGGCCTGGGGGGCAGTGCCCTTGACCTTCCTGCTTCCCCTTAAAGCCTCCAGTGCCAGACCGGAGCTCGCTGGCCCCACCACTCCCAGCCAGGCAGAACCGGTGTCCCCCTGCAGCTCTGTATCACGTCACGCCAGCAGCCACTCAAGCCTCTCGGGGCCCATGCGGGCGCGAGACTGCTCCCGCCAGCCACGTCGGGACGGCAATCCATACGGCCATCCCAGAAGACGCCACAAGAGCAGCCGCATTCCAGCACGAAGAGCTAAGAGCAGCACCCGCAGCCCGGGTGTGCCAGGGCCTTCCCACGGCTCACAGGCACCAGAGACCAGCAGCCACAGCCAGCTGCCATCACCGGCCTCCAGCAGCTCTCCACCACTTGACAGCAACAGCTGCTCCAGCCCCCCTGGGCCCATGCGAGCCCGCTACCACCTGCGACATCAGGCCCCAAACCCTTACAGCCAGACTGGACGACGATGCAGGACCATCCATGCACCATCCCCAAGTGCTGGCCCTGAGCCCCCCCGACCAGCACAATAAAGTTGGTTGTTAATCTCTGCACTATCCCCTCCTTGCCACCACTGGAGAAGGACCCAGCACTTCTCATCTCACTCATCCCTCTCCTCTTCCCCGCAGGTCCTTCTGCTGGGCGTAGAGGCAGCTCCAGAGGTCAACACCACCTACCTCATCTGCCTCATTTGCCTGGACCTTGTTGGGGACAGAAGGTCCTACAGCACACTAAGCAAGAGACACAGCCCGTGTGATGCCAGTGGCTGCATTTGTCCTGGAGGCAGGGGGCAGGCAGAAGGAACGGGTGAGTTGCTAAAGCTGCACCCTGGGGCTCTACATGGGATCATTGTCTCACCAGGATCTCTTACAGCCTCTAGTGCCCACTCAGAGCTCACTAGGGCCCCAGCCACACCAGCCAGGCAGAATCTGGGTATTTCAGAGCTCCCTTGCACCCAGCACCAGCAGCCCATGCACCGGCGGCCAGCCGGCATCAAGGCCCTTCCACAGTTCCCCACCACTTCAGGGTGGCAGCCTCTCTCTCCAGCCCCCCTGGACCCATACAGATGCAAGGCTGCTCCCACTTGCAAGGCTGAGATCAAAATTAAGCAGCTTAGCTGCTTGGTTGTGACATAAACCACAATTTTCCAATCACTGCCTAAGGCAAAAATGTCAGAGCTGAACTAAATTGCCTAGATTAGGTTGTTTAACTTGACATGTTTATTCCAGCTGAAAGCCAAACAAATTTTCCAACTTTCTAGAGTTTTCTTCATCCATCTTCCTCATAAAAAAACAGCTAATCAATTGTTTTCCTAGCAATTCTACAATAAGGAAGCAAAATTACAAATGTACACATGCAAATACATATATACAAACATCCACAAAATACAAGTATAATATATTACCTTTTATATATATATATAAACAATCATATTTCTCACTATTTGCAACAGTGGCTTTAGGTGGCAAAAGATCTAATATTTGCAGATAATTTATCATGATCACCTTTAATAGTCATAGGTAAATGTACTTTGGATAATCAGAGGTGATTTTAAATTCTTCACATGGCTTAGCAAAAGTCAGTCCACTGATGGAAATATCAATGAACTTCATTTCTGAGGATGAGCAGCCCTCTGTGCTGCTGGCACCGCTAGGAAAGGATCAGACAAGAGGGGGAAGAAAAAGGGGAGAAACGGGCTCCCAGAAAGCTGGAGCTGGCACAGTGAACAAATGCTAAGTATGTCATCCTTTCAGCACCAGGATATGCAGCTGCAGTACGGTTTACAAGCACCATTGGTATCCTACCTTGCACTCAAGGCAGAAGAAACTGCTTTTTGGCTTGAAGAATTGTCTGATCTCCACATCAGAATAGAGTCAGCAGGTACCTGGAAGGAAACTGAAAAAAAAGAAGCCATTATAAAATATCCCATATGCATTAGTAGTTGTGCTTACACAGCACATGATGCATTCTAATATATATACACTGGTGAAATGAAGGTGAGGTGGCTTCTGAGAGAAAACATATTCAAGTATTTTCAGGTGTAGCAACTCAGGCACTACTGAAAACTGCAGTTTGGTCATGGAGGGTGTGCAGCTCACGTGAGGCTCAATCTTTGTGGCTGTCTAGCAGTAAAAAGCCACATCGAGGACATGAGAAGTCACCTCTGTGAGGAGGACAGAAGAGGGATAGAATGAAAAGAGCTGTCCTCATGTGTGAATGAGCAAAACGACAAGCATTCTCCATCTCTTCTCACATGTTTGATTGATAGAGAGAAACCAGATCCAGGCACTATGTTCTCTACTGTTTTCTCTACAAAGATATCCCTTAAGTATAGGCAGGCAGCCACTGCGGAGAAAACAGCTCAGAATGGAGCAGAGCGGCCAGAATCTGACAAAGGCCTAGAGGAGTCACACACAGATGCTTTACTTTAGAAGAACATGACCCACCATGCCACTAAGATTTACAATTTGGGGATTAGAAAATGTTTTGGAGAAAACTGCAATCAGAAATCAGGATTCTGCTTCCCTGATCTTGTCCTTAGGACATTTTTACTGAAAGGGACAATCTATTCCCACCTATATATATATATATGTATATTCTTTTCGTATGTTTAGCGAGTAGAGCTTCACATTATTTAGCCTCTATACCAAACTGTATCCTTTATATTAAATAAGTAATTCTGTTACTAAAGATCTTTTTCCAGTTTAAAATACTATCCACTGAAAGTCCATTGCAAAATGTCCTAGATCTGCTAGAGTAAGACAGACTAAGTGCATCAAATTGGACTGTAAATTATGCGAGTTCTATTTTGAGCTTGCCATCATTCATTCTGTTGTTTCAATTTAATTATATTTAGCCTTCAATCCATCCCCAGCAGCCCTAATATTTCACATTTTGTTAGTTTGTCTGCTTTACTCTGACTAGTGACTTACAAAAATAACTACACTTCAAAACATCACTTCAGAAAATTAACCCTAAAGCAGTGTTCACAACCCATCAACACTTCTGTGCAAAAGGAAAAATATCATGAGCACCCAGTTGACAACAGTAGTTGCTGAAAGCAATAGGAAAAAAAGTGTAAACTCAGAAAAACACACATACAGATTTCAGTTCTTAACTGGTTTATAGCCTAGAATACTAATTTGACAGCAAATACTTCAGTTATTTGATTATAACCCAGATTCATATGCATAAAGCTTTCTATAAAACAAAATATGCAATGCTTCAACATTCCTTTCTGGAATGCAGCATTTATCTAGCAAATAGGGATCCTACAGCTTAGGAAAAAGTCTAAATATGCAATTCTTTCCTGAATTCAAATGGTCAGCTCAAATATAAAAGTGCAACACCCCAACTAGCAAAAATTATGGCTGCTTTTTTGTTGTTGATTTTAAACAAACCAGAAGTTTCTTTTTCTTTCCAAAGAGTACCAACAAATACAAAAGGACACCACTATTGACTGCGAAGGACTCAACACTACACTAGTGGAAGTGACACTTCTGTTTCATTTGTTCAGTCTAACATGGAAACGCTTCTCATCCACTCCCGGTAAGACAATGCTTAGCACCGTTAAGGCTCACGGGACACTGAAATTTCACTTCAAGTCCTACTTTCACATAAGACCTAATGTCTTATGTTACAAATTTTTCTTTTGTTCATTTTTTCTTTAAACTCTCTACTTGAAAGTGACAAAGTTGTCTTGGATGTAGCGCAGGAAGACGACTTACCACAATCATCTTTCACACCAAAGCTAATCCAGCTCAAAGCACCAGCAGAAATGACTTTGTGTAAATAAACATATTTAGAAGGCAGCCAGTGGGAAATAGCATCTGATGATTATGTTTTGGATGTGTAACAACTGGAGATTAACAAATTGAGAGTGCAGCTGAGATCTAACCTGCTATATTTCCCTCAAATCCAGATTTATCGTTGCCTCCTGTTGCTGAGTTCAGCTCAGCATCTTGCCTCAGGGTGTTGAATGACACCCTCAAGGTCCTGCTGGAAAAGAGTAAAAGCTTTTTCTCTCAGCTAACCAATAAAGAGCAAGTCAACAGCACTCCAGGAACACCTATTAAAGCCTAACAGAGTCTAATAAAAACAGTTACTTAAATATTAAAGCCATTTCATTGCTAGTGCCTGGAACATGAGAAAGCAGGCATTTCAACTGGTTCAACCCTTTATCAAAGTTTAAAAAGAAAATTTATACTATTTATAGGCATAAGCATAGAATAACTGAGCTCACCAGCCTGTTTTATTGCAACTTCAAAGTAAATTCATCTTTAAACCAATTATTTCTTAAATCCTGCAACTGAAACTGATGTCTCAGCCCCCTACATCAGCGCTACTGTAACCAGGCACTCCAAGGACAGCCAGCCCAAAGCAAACCCTGGGCAGTCAGTACCATTAGTATCAACTATGGGGTCAGAGTTTATAAATTCTTTCAGGGTGCTAAAAACATCAGAAACACCATTTGTGTTTAGACAGATGTAAAGGCAGAACAGATTATGGGCTTACAAGACTTAACAGTAACAAAGGGTGCAAAGGGAAACAAAAGGAAATCACTACAAATAAGGACTGTAAACTTCTCATTCAAGATAAAAATAAAACCATTCCTAAAATAAACTAAATTCATAATTACACCTAAAGTTGAAGATGTTTACTTTCCTTTAAATTGAATTCTAACATCGATCACTAAAGTCAAGGTTCATTTCATCCTTTCCTCCTCTCCTGTTGCACAGCATTTCCATCCTGAAAGCAAGCTGCCTATATTGCTTTGGTTCAGAGAGAGTTTTTCTTGTGAAAGGTTCAGCTTTGCTGCAACATCTGTGGGTTGAAGAGGAAAAAATGGGAATTTTGGCAGCCCCCAGGGAGAAACCTGCTGTGTAGAACTTCATTTTGGATGGCCTGTGGATGCCCTCACTGCCTGCTCCCTTCCCTTTCTCCACTCACCTACCTCAGAAACATTCTGCACTCCAACAAGGCTTGCAGGTTGATCTTCACATTTCGATTATTCATATAAGTGTGTAGTCAAAAGCATTCAAATTGAAGTTCTACTTTATTTCATTCCAATATGGGAGATTTTTGATTTTTATTTCAAAGATGATTACACCTTTTTATATTTATACTTGTTCATCTAGTTCTTTAAGCCATTTATGGATGTGCTTAAGTATATCCTTGTTCAGCAAGTCACTTTAACGTGGTCTGTTGACTGGGGAAGCAGTGCTAATTAACAGCCTAGTATCTCCTTTGATCAAATCACATTAACACCATGAACATACATCTGGGTTATTTTTCATAAGTAACTTAACAGGTCTAAAATATGTGTATGTATGATCTAAGTATCATAAACCAATCGTGCAGTAATCCCTGTTTTTCCTCTACTTACATTCTCCTACAGCCACATCAGCAATTTTTACCTCATCTAACATTTAGGTTAAATACATTTCCATAGCAGATTCATCTTCTTCTGTTTAATATAGAGTGGATGTTTACAGTAATGTTGGCTGTAAACAATATGCTTTTTACATGAAAAGATTAGAGGCAGATAAGTGCATGTTTTAATAGCATGCAGGATAGCACTGGACTGGCATTACAATTACCCACAGCAACATAAGAGAGCACATGGCCCTGACAGCATTAACTCTGTGAGAGTCTACAGGACAAGTTCATGGGTAACATGGGAGTTACACACAATGTAAAGGGGCAGATGCTGGTCTTGACATTACTCAGAGACATTCACGCCACCCAGCGTAAATAGGCATGAGGAGTTTGTTCACGCAGACGGGAACGCTCCATCCTCTTTCCAATAACCAGGTTATGGCGCACACCACTGAGAAACAAGGGTGACTGGAATGCTGTGCCTGGTAAATGAGAGGATCTAAGAACAATCCCAGGACGCAGCACAGTGGCTAACCTCACCAAAAAAACAGCTAGGTGTTGACCACATGGTAAAAATGTTAAGTGCGTCTTGAAAATGGTTTGCTATGTAACAAATCATTGAAACTTTCACATAATTTAAGAACCTTCCTCTGAAAATACAGAGATGGAAGATACATGCAAAGGGAAGGCCAAGTGTATGACAGCAATGCCCATCTGCCAAAGGCACAGCACCCATCAGGGATCACCCAGTTCCCTTCTGCAGGCAAACCGTAATTAGGTGGCCAAAGAAAGAGAACAGAACAAAACGAGCTATGACACAGCACCCAGAAATGACAGCTTTGCCCTTTGAGCATCCTGAGCAGCAACTTGCTGCATCTTAACTAAGGAATCATAGAATAGAGACACCCATCTCATTTAGTCTCTTACACCAAACTAAGATCAACTATATCATGCAATTCTTCATACATTTTCCTCTTAATGATTTTTATAGATACTGCTGAAATACTGCTGTAAACTAAGACACTGTAGAGTTTTACTATTAAACAAAAGATGATAGATAATTTCTTCTAAATAGCCTAAAGGTCATCTGGGAGCATAACTGGATTCCATTAAGAGTTTAAGTCTCATCATTAGTTTGTCTTTCTCCTTAAAGTCTCCTCTCTGGTAAATTTCTTTTAAATAATTAATTTTAAAGCGTATGGCAATCCAAAACTCAATAAATGTAGCCTGACTGCTACTTACAAACTGGTTTAGCCTCTCTGGTTTCCTAATTGGTACCAGACAGAAGTAATTATAACTAAAATAAACACTCTTGTTTGACTTTGCCACCCCTGAAGTGGTCCCTAAAGCTGTAAGATAAAGTAGTGTATTTCACTGAGGAATAAAAAGAAAACCAATAATTGAAATTTGGCCCATCGTTTCATGATATTACACAAATATAGTGATTTTGGGAATAAAACTAGCAAGCTCATCATCTTGAACTAGTCCTTCTGCTGGAGGAAGAAGGAGGCAGCTTATTTCTAGAGCACGAAGAATTTTTTCTGAGACTGCTTCACATTGCATCACCATGGATGTAGAGCACATCTCCTGTCAGCACCATGTGCCAACACACACCCAGCATGGTGCCTTGGCCACCTTGCTTCCCCACCATGCCTGGCTTTGGTTGTGCAGCAGGCACAGGTGCTTCTTTCCTGACCATGAAAGAGTTAGCTCCCGGCATTGTGCAGATAAGGAAATTATTCTTCAGTTTGTGGGGTACAGTCTTTAAAACTGGGAGTTCAAAGAAGCCATTAGTTTCTTCTGTTTCTGAACAGGTACCAACCTGTTTGCACAATCAGAAAGTTTAGCCCAGTGTAAGTACACTGTTCCTCCCCACCTGGGTAGAAACCAAAGTCTTGCCAGCTCCCAGTAACCGCAGGGGTCTCACAGGATTAAGCGCCTTTCTTGAAGGGAGTGCTGCAGAGCAAAGCATTCCCATGACAATCCCAGCCTTTAAAGCAGGGCCTCTAACTCTCACGGCTGCCAAGATATGCCTTAAAAGCTGCAATGGTTCACAAAATAGAGGGCAACCAGAAATAACAGTTTCTCATCTAATGATTTTTAAGTGTGCCTCATGTTCTTCGTGTACCTGGTGATTTCAGTAGTGACAGTCGCAAGTTTAACAGGTTGCAAGTGTGTGAGTCTCCTTCCTCTGCATATCTAGAAATGTTTTAAGATACTTCCGATATTTTTTTATCGGTAGGATACAGATAGCGTGAAGAATTACTTCAGTACTATTTCTAAAATCAGTACTTAAAACTTTTTCTCCACTTTGCAGCAGAGCTGAAAGAAAAATAAATCTGAGCATGCTGTCCACTCAAAATATGCCCTTCCAGCTCAGCCTGCCAGCTGCTTTCTCCTGAGTCAGCAGAGAACCGAAGGAGACAAGACAGCTTCCCCCTAATAGCTTCAAAAGGTTAACTTGCCTAATTTGATATCCTATCAGTTCACAAGAATTGAGCAAAGAAAGTAGAGGGTTGGCAGGAGACCAACACTTTCTAATTTAAATGCTAACATTTCCAGGCTTTTTAACCCTCATTTTAGCAAGCTGATGGATTTGTTTGTTCCTTTTTACTCTGTCAGTGGATCTTTTTAGAACAACCCCATTTGACATTGGGATAAAGGTGAGCGTGTGCATTGGGCAGTTTGAACGTGTTGCCAAAGGAACAGAAAGACAAATGCAAAACAACTCAAGAAAGATCCAGAATTTGGAAGAAAGCATGGGATATATATAAAGATCATGTAGAAAGTTACATGTAAACAAGGCTACTCATTAGCATATTCTTAGAAGTGATCTAAATGTGATAAACAATTAGATTTGTTCACTAATTATAAGGTGACATCACCTAATGATTGCACACAAAGTGTTCACAGGAACATTTCATTCTGTTCTTAAGATATCAATGGCAAAGGACAATCCAAATACAAACCAAAGTAGCCTCACATTTTCAAAATTTTTTTAAAAAATGCACCATATCACAGCTTTCCCCCCCGCGTTGGAACGGTGTTGAAGATCTAGAAACAGAGAGCACGCAAAACCAGTTAACTACTGCATTTAGACATTTCATATACTTTTTATTACATTACCAATTATTTTGCCATTTATTTCCTAATAGCCTTTCTTTAAATCCACCCAAAGTGACTGGAAGTTTCAATCAGCAAAGAAACAGGAATGGGGACTCAAGAGTTTGGATCATAGCCAGAAAAAGCAAAGCTGGTGCCATATGTTAAATGTATAGGTATGTGTCATTGCAGAACTGAATTCGAACTTCCCCAGGATCTGCAATTTCACTTTAAAAAAGTGTGGGATGACACAAGATGACATTTTAATACCAATTTCAGTAATTCTGTAATATTATCTGAACAATTACTTTACTGCAAACAAATGACTCCACTCATAAGTGATGTGTATTAATTTATTTATGCTTATATAACAAAAGTAAGATCAATAGAAGCTCATCAATATAAGCTCAAAAATAAAACCACGTTCTGCTACAGGGTGAAAAAGGAGGGCAGGAAAAGTTAGGAGAACAAACACGGGAAAAGAAAAACAGCAACTAAAAACCATTGTAGAAGTCGGCAAAATACACTAAGTCTCCAGAAGTGGGAGAACAAGCAGAAGTGTCAGAAGCTTCATATAATATTCTAAAAGTCTTTGATACTCATTTACTTAAGGAACTTTGAAGGTAGTGACAAAATCATAGGTTATCAATGGGAACCAAGGGTGTGGGAGTGCGCTGCACTGAAAACTGATCAAAAAAGATCCCTGGCTCTGCCAAGGCTGTTTGGACAGTATATAGTCGAGCAACTTTCCATCAATTTGGAAGAGTTAAAAAAAGCCACTTCAGGGGAAAAAAAACCAACCAAACAAGAAAAACCCACCCGAACAAATGTATGCTTGCTAGCTACCATGGGCAACTCCAAATAATGCCACTGTATAACCCTTTCACTAAAAGTAGATTAATAAGTCTGCTAGGCACTTTGTTACTTAAGAAGGACAATTCTGATTTTGGTAACTGTTGAATAAGGACTTAGTTCTTTCCACTCAAAGAAAAATCCAATTAAAAAGAAATACTGAAGATTTAATGAGGACAGACATTATTGTTCATCTCCTGTTCCACTGCCATACAAATCCTCTACAAAATCTCAAATCATTAACAAATAGGAAAAGCAAATTACAAGAAGGTCAGCCCAGGTCAGTTGCCTGCACCCAGACAAAGATGCAGAGCCAGGAAGAAAGTCTTTGATGGAACCATATTCTGCGAAAGGATGCTGACTCAGCACAACCACAGCACTTTGGGAGTAAAATACCAATTTTGCAAAAAAAAAAATTGTCAGGTACAAAACCCAGAGGACTAAACTTCTTGAGAACATCAAAATGTTGCAGCATTCCATGAAGGAAATGTGGCAACATTTCATTTTAAGTAACATAGTATTAATTTTGTATTTCATTACGATAGCACAGTTATCAAAATACTTTAATCAAGAACATTTTTGTCCCTTCATTCATGAAGAATTTGAAAATGAATCAACAGGGATCTTAGCTAAAAAGGAGGCAAATATTGAATGCTTCAACTCTTCACAAAATACATCAGAACACGTGAACTGCAAATAGCATGTCTGATCATCCCACAGAAGTAAAACTGCTCTAGGAACACAGTATACTGCTTCTATTACCGTTTCTTCGTAGATTAGTTTTTTGTTAAGGGCAAGTGAACTTCACAAATATCCTAAGCCCACAATATATTTCTAACTATTGAGGTTAAAATTGGCCCACACTAACCCACATTACTTCTCCCATGAAAACACGATCAGGTAAGCCCTTGCTACAGCTACATAGATATCATTACAAAGTATCAAATATACTTTAGATTTTGCCTGCTAAGTGATTCCTAGTGACCTAATTAATTAAAAATAAAGATATTCAAAGTTTTCTATTCCAAAACAATATTACCTGAAGTACATACAGAATGAACAGGGAGTAAGAAGTTCGGTTGCTATTGCAGTATATCATCTATGTTGACTCAGCTGTAATGGCAGGAGATTAGGAGATAGCAGGAAGAAATGCAAGAACTAGTTCACTTGAGATGCATTTCTTCACCTATGATTTGAAAAGAATTAGTAATAATTTTCAATAAAATGGGTATCACTTATGTTGTGTGATATGTTTCTCATATAATAAAAATTTAATAGTCTTAGACAGACATACCTGAATAATTTGATACATGTCGTTCATATTTTTAAGGAGCAGACAATGGAGACGTGGTGGTTTCTCTTAGAACAGATTAACTGTTGGAATTTGGTTGCAGTGAAAGGGTGAACACATCTTGGCTGGTTTTCAGGTTGTGACAGGCAGCAGTCTAACCTTGACAGAAGAGAGTTCAGCATGGATTTACTTTGTCAGGCCTACAAGGACTCACATGCCTTGTGGGTGACCGTATTTTAAAATGTGGATGTGCTTTATGATGAAATAACTCTTCGACATGATCTCACTTCTCCCCAGCAAGGCACTCAGATCTGAATGTTTCTTACTTCAGCCATGCTTCTCCAGCCCCTTTTCCTCTCCATTCAACTTCCTTGTCCTAGCAGCCTTCTTCAACCCTTACTCATCTCCCCCTTTCACATGCTGTTTTTAAATACTCAACTTATTTCACACAGGCCCACAGAGGAAAACGTTCTGTATGAAGCGCAGACTTCAGACAACTAATGGAGAAAACAGATGGGAAATGAACTGAATCAGTGTCCTCTTCAGAGAACCTCAACAGGAGCAGCATTTCTAGGAAGAACGGTGTGTCCATGCTGTCCGAGTGACTTCCCAATACACCAAAATCCCCCATCCTGGAGGAAGGAGAAGGATCCCACCTCTGTTTGACATCATTTCCCATAACAGACTATCACAGCCCTTCTCTTGATTAGCAAATACCACATAGTGCTGTGCAACTATGTGCGTCAGCCCTTCCTTGGCACAGACTTTCCACCACAAAAGTAAAGCAGAAAACCCTACACAGATACTTAAGGTAATGATCGTGTCAACCTGACAAAAACACAGTTTTCAAATTCTCTTTTCTTTCACTATAGCCTCTTACCATATATCTACCCAACTGCTAAACCAAAATCATATTTAGTCAGTAATGGTATAACCAGGTGTTTACATCACAGTGTGAAAACATGAAACAACCTGGAATGTCATATTTTGTAATATCTACGGAATGAGTTTTTACTTTAAAGACTACATTCTACTGTCTGAGCCATTTTCTGCATTCTAACACTCCCAGAGTGGTACCGCACCATTATGTATAATGAATTCAACAGCAAAGATTACTAAGGCAGAAGTTGCACAACAGATAGCATGCCAGCCCTTGCAGCCATCACTGTAATTTTTCATCTTGTTACCTAGCAGAACATACTTGGCATGAATAAGAGCAATGTATTACCATTGCAAATATTTCTGTATCAGCTCCTACTAGTGACAAAACACTGGCTTTCTGTGCAGTTTGCAAATGGAAAAAAGAACATTTATGTTCTCTGGGATTTTCTGGTACGTGGAAGTATAAAGATTCATTTGTAAGGAAAAATAAGACAAAGGAAACCATAAATGATGCATCAAATGCACAACTACAAGTTCTGTTACTGGTGATCAGCAGTTAGAATCACAAAACATGATTTCACATAGCATTGGAGCACCTTGCATCAAGAAAAACAACATGAAACTCGATTGACTGGGACATGGCTTTTTTGTTCCATATCAAACCCAGAAGGATGACAGGGCATTGGTGTTTGAACCATCTTTTTTACGCATGAAGGCTAGAACTGAAAGTTATTTTCAGTTAATTTTGTACAGCTGTTTGTAGACAAGTGCAGGAATTCTGGAAAAAAAACCAACCCTGAGTAGCTGCTTTGTGCCTCTGGTGAGAGAGCTACGACGTGACTCAAGACTGAAAACAGGAGGAAATGGTATTTTGTTTCCCTAGAATCAATCACTATGGATTGCCTGACAAAATTCTCTGGCACTGGAACTGAAGACAATAAACCAGAACTATTAAGAAGCCTGGAAAGCGCAGCTGGGGTATACCGTTTTCCTCATGAAGGGAAAAGTTCTCCGAATCCTTTTCATAGAAGGTGTGAGAGGTTCACAGCACAAAGGGAAAAAAAGGAAAGGAGGGGGAAAAAAAAAGGAAAGACAGCAAAAAATGGTTAACGGAAAATAGAAAACTTTACACTCCTAACATTGGTAGGAAGGGGAAAATGGAGATCTCACATACATGCTAAGCTGCCACCAGAAACAGACAAAACACATTTCAAAGTGACATTGTCTCTTCTTTGGGAACTTATAAAGATTTTATTTCATCTAGATAGCATGTCAGTAATATAGAGTTCAAATTGTAACAATAAAAACTGCTGAGAAGATGCATGTGGACCTGCCAGAGGACAGCAGCATGTCCAGTTGTGTTGGCGAGGCCTGTGGAGCTTTCCAAGTGTGGCCTCTACCCCACGCCTGCCAGGGATGAGCGGGCTTTGCAAGGCCAACTACATGAGACAGGAACTAAAAGGAGACAGAAATTAAAGCTACCTTTCCCAGAGAAAATTTAGGTGGAAATTAAAGTGCCATTAGCCAAACTAAATGTTCAGCAAGTAACAAAATTCAGCTACATAAATTCCCACCGAAAATGTTGCCTCATGGTGATTTAGCTGCAAGACAGAGCCTGGCACTGATGAGATAGAAAGGGAGTCTCCTGGGCATAATTAAGATCATTTTCTCAAAAGAAGATGGGTGAAACACCATCAAGAAACAGATAAATCTGGGCATAAATGAAAGTTTTCTGTTACTTCCATGCCAAGAGGACTGGAAAAGTCTCAGAAAATGATTTGCTAGGTCCACAGCCGAGATAGATATAAGAAATCGTATTAAACCCAGCCAAAATTGTGAGCAGGTGACCCATTTACTATTCCTTAACAAGTTATCAAACACATCAGATCTGAGGAATTGACTGCGCAAACATTCTTAGCTCATGGGAAACATAAAATAAAAAGACATCGGCTTTGATACCACGAGAAAAGCGTTGCCTCATGTTTTCCTCTTTCAGCTCTGGTTCTTCCCAGATGACTACAGCCTTCCAGCATCAAACCCTTAACCAAAAGGCCTTCTGGCCAATTTGCCGTGGCCATGCAGGTACTAGCAAGCTGCAGACCAGAGTTTCATGGCTCTGAGTCTCGAAGCAGAATGGAATCACTGATGAAATGAGCTAAAGTACTTTTAAAAAGCCACACTGTGAAAAAACAGCATCAAAACACTAAATCCTTTCTAGCTGAAGCTTAAGAGCAATTTCTTTTAAAAAAAAAAAAAAGTGAAAAGTAGAAACAGAGGATCATCTAGTAACATTTAATATTTCTTAGGATCTACTGCTTTGGAATACTTCCTTGAAAAACACAAAATTAGACCAAGGAGAAATACCTGAGTAAGCAAAAGAGAAAAAGGAGTTACTGATAAAAGAATCCTTACTAACACAAATTGACAACATCCAAAGATGGCAGCAGACATGGGCTGTTAAGCCAGTTTCTTTTCCTAGGATGTTTTGAAGACTTATGAATGAGAGGTATGTGCAATGGTACAGACAAGTAAAGTATTATATAAAGGCATAAAATTGTTGTTAAGCAGCTAAGAATGTGTGCATTACATTAAACTTTCATCATCCTGTATGTATCCACTATGTTTCCATTATCCTGTATGCACTGAAATGTACAATTACATTAATCTTGATGGTGTAATTACTCCTAGTTGCAATTAGTAACAGCTGTGACATTCAGACTGGAGTTGTACAAGCAATAAACTTTTCCCAGAGTTCAATAAGCGGAGTCTTTTTGTAGTTTTATGTTGTGTTCATGAAACTCTCTTCAGGAAACCTCATGTGTTGGAACACAATCTCTCCTCCGTCTTTCTTCTACAAAATAAAACCTCCGGTAACTTTATGTACAGAATGTTTTACAACTGTTTTCTGCGCAGCCCTAGTGTTCTCCCCAAATCAAGACAAATTAAATTAAACAGTATTCCCTGAAAAAAAAAAACCAAACAGTTTCAGAACAAATATGAGGCCTTGGTACTGATTTTTCAAATGTTCTTTAAGCTCGCAGGTGTGTGTGTGGGTGCAGCGAGCAGCCGGGGAGCTGCAACCCGCAGAACCCAGGCTGCTCTCAGTGCCCTCCTGACTGTGCCCAACAGCTGGCCATGCAGCTGCCACTGAACCTGCACACGGCCTGAAACTAAAATGCTCCTGAAGAAACCATCTACATAAATCCAAGCGTTGATTTAGAAGCTCAGAAGACAACTGCTTGAATGTAACATGGGGAATTTCATAATTACGTAGCCTAAGCAAAACCATTCAATTAACAAGACTGTTGCAGAGTTCCAGCTATTCCACGTGACAATACATCTACTGAATTTTATTCTACTACAAAAACACCTTTTCTTTCCTCTTATAGTTTCTGGAAGGAGCCTGCACACTTTCAGTGTACTTAAAAAAAAAAGTACAGCACGCACTTGTTTACTTTCTGATTCAAAATAATTATTTTGATTATATTTATTTCATTTTCCATTTGAGGGAGAAAATACATAGCAATTTAAAAAAATAATTACCTGAAGCTGCTGGGAAAAACTGAAATAAATTACAAAGTACATCAAAATGCTGCATTTGATTGTCAGAATCTACATCTATAGCTACAGAATGTAGCTGAACTTCATGGTTGAATATACAAGCCTATATAAATATCACATCTATATTTAAAAAAATAGGTCAAAAAGTGTTTGTTGAGAATAGCCTGACAACAGAATAATGGAAATTCACATCAGCTGTAATAACTGTCACAAAAACACACTAAATAATGTAGAAGACTGTAAAATACACAACATAATTCTGTATATTTCCTACCAGTTAACTAACTTAATTCAAAATACAATTAACATATTGGGGTGGGAGATGAGGGGACGGGGAAGACAGTGAAATATCATAGATCACTAAGGAGCTCTCTTTCTTAAATAATTCTTTTAAAACAAAACAAAAAAAATAGCAAACAACTAAAAACCTCAAACATAAATTAGCAAACATCCCTCACCAAGAGCTGCCGCACAGCACAGAAGCCTGGAGCTCCCGCATTTCACCTCCTCAGGCATCCACACAACACAGGCGGGCAGCAGCGCTGCATGCATATTCATACCAATCCTCTTGCTTTGCACTAGACAACTTCATTCCAATTCATTAGAGTGAAATCAAAGCCAGATTCCCAGATTTTACGCTCATTGAGAGAATTTAAAAAAGTCTTTAGGAGGCCTTATAAGAAGTTCACAGATGCTATTCTGATGAGGATTACAAAATAATTCAGATTCGTCATCGTAGATTATATCCCATGGAAACATGGATGAAGATGTAAAAGGCCAGAACCTCTCCCCTGATCTTGCCAGGATTTTCCCAGGTTGCCCTGTCTTCTCCCCACAACCCGTCATACCCTGGGATTGTGCCCAAGCTCAGACACAAACACTGAGGACATCACTGCCCAGCTATCATCTTGGAAAAACTACTCATTCATTAAATCAAGTTTCTAGTTAGCTTGCTTCTATACCCAATACCTTAAATAATCTCTGCAAATATTGTGACACCACTACCAAAATTTTGAGAGTCGTGCAGGAGCTGATGGTGAGAGAGCAGGGGCAGCTGTGAGGATGAACTGTCCCAGCAGGACACTGGTGATGAGGAGATGCTGTTGGGATACCAGAGATCTCAGTAATGCACTACAGCTCACTCCTGTGCTGTCCAGTGACAGCATTTCCCTTCCCCTTCCTTTTCAGTATCTGGATGCAGTCAATTTTTGAACTGAAGTACCAGTAATAAGCAGCTAATGCTACTTCACGGTGTGTTCACTTGCCAATCAGCATCTATTGATAAAAAAACCCCATACATACTGAGTTCTAATGGTGGTTAAGGACGCGGGAGGGGGGAAGCAAAGCATGAGTTTAAGGCATGTAAGTATTAAAAAAAAGAGGAATGTCAAAACTCATTATTTAAGACCTTGTGATTTTCACACTCATATTGTGATAGTTCAAACACTTGGTTTTGAAGCTACTGATACTGAAAAACCATTGACTTTACATACAATAAGCAGCAAACCAGAAATTACGTATTAGTGATGAGATGGCTTCACATGACATAACAGAACACCATGTTCCTATGGTTCAGAGTTTTCTTTTTATTTAATGTATTTTCCATGCTTACACAGCCAAATAGCTTGTTGAAAACTGCTTTAATAAAATTACCCAAATACAGACTCATCCTCTATTGCAAACCTCTGAAAACAGGAACTAATAATGGAAACTCTGGCAGAAACTGAACTATCTGTCATAAACAGCAGTGTAATTCCTCGGTGTAGATACCAGAAATACATTTACTGACTCACATGCTGTAGATCCATGAAATAGCTATTAACACCTCAGGATACACATTTCACATCCCAGTGCCACTTCTTTAGCCATTTGCCCTCCACGGCTTTCCCCATCTGTTTTCTTGACCCCCCAAAAAAACCAAAACAAGTAACAAAAACAATCAACACCAACCAGCAAATAAACTCAGCACAGCACTCAGGCCATGGATCTGTCCTTCATTTGCAAGAATATATTTATCCATCAAAGAGCAGATCCAAACCAGACACACCCAATTTACATGACCGACTCAGAGCTCAGATAAACTAAATATCCAGATGTCAGACAAAGGAGACATGTTATTTGAAAAACAGCCCAGATTGGATTTACAAGACTAAACAGAGAGATTTAATTATTGAAATGTGGGCATGGATCTAATTGGCTGCAGATAGAGAAGAGTGCAAATGCTACTAAAAGTTGTCCACAAAAATTAAGCGCTCTGCCAAAAGTCTCATTTCCCCAGTGCTGAGTCCTGCCCTTGTGAGACACCTTCAGTTTTGTTCACCTTTACTAGTTAAGCAAACATTAACTTCTCAGAGAAAGAAAGCACTAGAAACACAAAATGTGGGCCTGAACTGAAACCTGAATACTATTGCAACTTGGCTACATGCTGAAACTCAGCAAGACAGAGCCTGGAGTGCAGAGCTTACTCTAATCACCTTGGGTAGACTGAGTACCTATGTTAAGCATCTCTTTTGATAATCCATGGACACGTTTATTTCCAACACCCACTTCAAAACAAAACAAAACACAAAAATTCAGAGATGACACTGAGAATTGCCTTTATATCATATCAAGGTAAATCAACTGCTGATGCATCAAACCTAATTAAAAACAAACAAGCAAAAAATCCACAATACACTTTGAGCTTCTCTTCCATGTTAAACTGTTGTCTTCTCTCTAAAGAGGACTGATGAATAGTCATTCTCAAATTCCAAATCCCATAAAATCTGCAACACAGCTTACAGAATTAATCTATTGATTAATCTATTAATCTAAAGTTCATTTTAAACTTTGTTTTTACAAAATGTGCCTTCTAGATTTACAGAAATGGAGCAGAGGAAAAAAAAATGTTTCTCCTGTAAATTTACAGGAGATTGCAAAAAAGCAAGATCATATTTTTATCCTGAATGACAATGAACTCTTGAAGGTCTGCAAATAGCTCCACCTCTCTTGACATTACCAGCACATAGCTCTACTATATGATGGACATTTATGACATACGCTTGATTGCAAATAGGGAGATGCAGAGGCAAAAAAACCTTTCTGAACAGCCAGACAGCAGGATACCAGTGGCCTTCTGGTAATAAGCCAAATGAAGATGATCTGCAAAAGACTGCCCAGTTGAATCCATCCACAGTAATTGTGCTGTCTGATCCTCAATCCATTTCTTGAAGGAAACATGTTCATTCAACTGTGAGTCTTTGAACTCTAATCCTCCTGAAGTCACAGGATCTACATGAAGTCTACAAGGGCAAGGATTTTATCACTGATCCTCTCAAATACAGTATTTGATAGATTTCACTGCACGAAAACCTCTAAATTGAAGTATAATTACTAAACAGATAAAATACAGTAGCAGATATTTTTTTTTTTTCAGAGAAAACACAACTAATACAAGCTATGCCAGCTGCATAGATTTTTTTAGTACTACCCAGTGGAGTTAAAGTGGAGCCTAATGCTCTGGTCACCCTTGGTCTTCCCCAAGCCACTCAACACAGGCACAGAATGCAGAGTGGGGCCAGGGGTGTAGAGAGAATTAAAACCTTATGTCAATCGCATACACACAGAGAAGTCAAAATCAGCTTTGATCTCCTAGAGCCAATGATAAAGGGGAAAGATGCTCCTCAATAACTTACCTTGTTTTAAATATCTTTATTCTTCCATGCTGGAATCTTGTATTTTCATATTTAAACTGATGTTTTGCCTGAAAAGGTACTACAGAATTTGACATAATCCAATTAATATAATACTTTTCCTAAGACTAATACTAAAAACTAATACCAACAAGTTTGGGCTAACTTGGTGGTATTCCCAGCAGCTGAAGCACATGGAAAAGAATGGTTAATTACAAACAGGATTTCGAGAATTCATCAAAATCCATACAGATCAAAAATCTAAATGACAAGCCACTGAGTATAGTCAAGATTAAGATTTTCATGACAGATTATGATAGGAGAAACCATCAGGCTGGTAGCTTAGCTTTCGAAGCAATTCTCTTTACCCTAAACGTAACTCTTCTTCTTGCTCTTATATCTACCCTGTATAAACAAACGTCACCATAAACAGGTCTTCCTAAAGCAGAAGTTTAAGCTTTGATCCTAAATAAAGAGGCATATGCCTCTATTTACATACTGTAATTAGCTCCATTAACAGTGACTAATACAATACATAGCAGAAAAAATAAGCATGCACATACATCTTTTGTAATGTTACAGCATGAACACTTCAAATCTCTATAAAAATGACTAAAGCATATACAGTAGGCAGGCAAAAATCCAGCTTGTCATAGCAGACACTTTTCAGATCTAATGTCTAACAAAAGAGAGCACAAGTTAAACAGAAAAAAACATAATAAACACAAAACATGAAAAAATTGTTAATGTGCTCATTTGAAGTACTAAATGAGAAATGTTGAAGATAAAGTAGTAAAAATCATTAGCGACACTTAAAGTTATGCAATTATTTTAGAAATATTCACTTCATTAACATTAACAAGTAATAAGTATGCTATATAATTGAATTACTGCGAAATTAAGTTCCTTTGAAGAATGACAGATAAGTAAAACTATTGTTTTCTAAATTGGTTTTCTTATTGGAAAATGAATTCATTATAAAATACAACCATATCTAGGCATCAAAGCAATGTATTTATTTATACCGCTGCAATTTTGTTATTCATGGGAGGAAGTATTTAAGGCATTAGCTGTTAACACTAATAAACTCAAACTTAAAATCGACTGTTCTATTAGGAACAGCTGAATCAAAGCAGATGGAAAAGCAAAACTGTATATATGCATTATTCAAAATTGTCTTGCTATTAAAGCACAGCTTTTAAGTAAGCTACTACTACTCCAGAAAATGAGCCAGCCTGTCATGGATTGAGAACCTTGTCCTGGTACATGATGACTGTGACACATTAACAAACAAGTTTCTAAACAGCCCAGTCTTTCAATACCAGCAAGAACCAATCATTGAATTTTGACATCAAGTGACACATTTGAACTCTGCATTGAGGGCACCACAGGGGTAACACCACCCATCGCTAACCCCTGAAGACAATAGCTGCTGGAATTATACTGAAATTAGTATATAAGGAAAAATTACACCAAGTAGTACACTGTTTAATATATCCCACTAAAAAATAAGAATCCCAGGCAGAGAGTTATGCTCTTTAATTTAACACCTGACAGTTTACTAGTTTTGCACATTAAACTTATTATTGCCTTATTTTATGCTGCCATTGAAACTGAACAGTTTAACTCCTTACCTAATTATAATCACCAAATTGTACTTGGTATAGGGAGTCACACAGCACCATTAATTATCTGATAATGCAGAACATAAAGATTTTGATGGAAACCACTACATCTGAACTGCTTTAGCCTCCTCCTTTGTCTCTTGCCCAGGAATAAATGCAGCATTTTCTGGACCACACACCCAGATAATCTTCATTCTCTTTCAAACAAATGTCAGCTTAAAGTTATTACTTTTCTGAAATGTTTTTTTGTAGAACACGTGGTACCCCTCAGTGAGGCAAAACCTGCATTTGCATAGCTACTTTTCATGAAAGCAACAGCAGAGGTACAGCCCGGAATGTACTAACAAAGAGCTGCAAAAATGCACAGGGTACCCGGCTCACTGGGGTGGCTGCTGCTCCAGGTTCACTTGCTTGAAGGTGCTGCAAATACTCACCACAGCTGGGCAGCTTTTAGTTTTCAAAATAATGTGTTTGGCCTCATGAAAAGAGGGCCCTAAGCATATTGTGAGCACGACAGACCGGATACTGCCAAGAAATCGGACTCTTTACAGTTATATTTGTGTCTCAGAGAGGCAAGTAAAAAGAACTTGGACACTCTACAACATAGCTGTGCCTTGAGGTCCTTAATATTTTTATCTTTATATAGAATCTATGTTTAAATAAAGAAATGCTTTGGACGAGTCAGCATTTCCATCTTAAATACCTTAAAGGTTTTTGCTTTTGAAGAAATTAAATTAAGGTACTGATTAAGCAGCGATTTATTCTATTTCCTTTTATTGGAGTCAGCTATGGAGATCTTAAGTATCCTTTAAAATGGATACATATGGCCACGAAAATTACCACTATGGCAATTGTGGCTTTTAGAGAATTTTCTACAAGCATTATTTACAATTTGTTTGAATCAGCAGAGGCCGTGTTAGCATCTGCACCATAGCAATCTTCAGCAGAAAATACAACACCTAATTCTGCTGGTAATCAGAATTCTCTCTCCAAAAAGCTCTCCAGTGTTTAGGTATCTTGGTACTGTAATTAATCACGTCGTGATGTAAGAAAAATAGACACGTTTCCTTTCAAAGCGTTCTAACAGTAAGTATATACTTATCAAAGGAGTCAAAATCTGCCTAGAAATGTTTACAGACCCCACTTAACTTACTGACATTTTAAAATGCCACATGTCCTGCAAATTGACATTGGTGCAGGCAATGAACTTTCTTGTGCACAAAAGACCACCAAGCCGTGCTGCTCCGACAGCCCAGGACCTGTCGCAACAACAGCAACCCCACTAAACTATACTTGCTCATTTAGAAAACGTATTTGCCAAGATTCCAGATGGTTAAAAGTGTTAGAAATATGGGCACTAGGTTTGAAAATAAGAATAAACTCAACAAGGTGCTAGTTTATCATCCCACATTTTTAGGGTTTCAGCCAGTCCTGCTTCACTGGCCCCAGCGGCAGCTGCCAGACGCACACACACACTGACAGTGCAGCAGCGTGTTCGCTACTGAGAGAACACCTGCCAACCAAAATGAGCCTCATTCACATCTTGGGCTTAAAAAAAAGGGATATTTACTGTCACAGTACCTAACTTTAAGCTCCTAACTAAAGTGCCTGAACATAATTAGAAAGACATATGCCTGCTGAGCAACCCAGAAACATCAAAATGCTGAACCAGCTTCTGAAAGCATCTCTCACGTCAGAGCCCCACACAACTAAGATTTTAATCTAGGGACCACAGTTCATTATGTAAAATTAGTTACAAATAGTAGTGATTCAAACCACCTAAAATTCATTTTCTAAACCAACCAAGGCCAGCTCTGTGCAGAATCGTTTTGCCAATAGGACAATACTAGTGCTTTTTGTTTGTTTAATTCTGCCTACATAATCACAGCCATGAAATATTGTTACCACAACACCATAGCCAGCGGAGTACATATCCTTCCTCTCTCCAGTAAAATAAGCTGTATTGGCAAAAGGCAGAGTTTGGCTAATGTAGTTACCACTATATCCAATGCTTCTGCATGCAGAGATTGTCAGGGTTGAAAACTCTGCCTCCCTTGACCACCACAGCTGTGCAAGAAAAAGTCCTGCAGCAAAGAATTCATATTCAGTATCTGAAAGATCAAATCCTTCTTTCTGTTGCTGGCAGTTTGTTTCTGCCGGTGAAGTTGACAGATCTTGGCCTATTACATATAATTTAAAAAATTGAGATGAATAGAGGATTTCTAGCCCCCACAGGCAATGTTTTATGTGTTTTGTGAGCCTTTGTTATAATTTGTCCATATTCTAGCCCCCTTTATGGCTTGACACTAGTGCATAGTTACTCCCAATGTAATGTCTTCTACAAGTTTTACTGGCATGCCATTTCCTCCCTTCTAGGTAAGTCACCAGACAGTTTATCAGTCTGGACTAACAGTGATCCCCAGGGCATCATTCCTGCCTCCCTACAGGTCAGTACTTTTCTTGCTATTATTACTTTTCCTTTTTTTCCCAGTCAAACTACTGGTACAGCCAATTAGCAGCAACACGGCCCCGTTACCCTGAAGGGTAGGAGCAAACAGCCCTCAGAGGACACAGACTTCAAGGAAAGTATCACACACATCTCCAAGTATTTCTTCAATGTCTCTAGCCCTGATATCTCACTTTCCTGGCCCAGTTCTGACCGGACTTTTACACAAATTCTGGGTAAAACCAAGGTAAAGAAATGATGAATTAAGTCCTTGGTGAAGTAAGCAGAACTTAATAGTAACACAACTAAAAAGCATTTTCATTAGGATATACAAAACAAATTCTTTTTGGTGATCAAAACCCCTTAGTACCGCTGTTCCAGTTATGCCAAACACATTCATGTAAGGCAGTAAATGCCATTGTAAAGGTGAAGCAACCAGCGATCATTTTCTGCTGGAAGTATGAGCAAATGCACCATCACACTTTTCCTAGAACAGGCTAAGTCTGATATAAGGTGACACTGCACACATCTAGAAGGGAAAAAGAAAAAAGGTAATTAAAATGTTGGCCATCAGCCCAGTCAGCATTTACTCCAGGGAAGAAGAAAAAGAAAAATGGTGCACGAGATTACACCTGGCCTGAAAAGCAGAAACATCTGCTGAGCTCATAAATTATTGGATTAGTTCTGCCCCAGGAAACCAGCCTTGCATACGTACCCTCTACAGACCAGTTTAACTGTGCACAGTAAGAAGCAGAAAAAGTTGTGCTGAATTAATTTCCCATTAAAAGAAAAAAACAACAAACCACACATGCATAATTGCTGAACATGGGGTCTTTTCACAAACTACAGCATAGCTTGCATTTGACACCACACTTCTCTCAAACAGTGAAAAGGACAAGCTATAAGGACAGCTTGCAGAGAAAGTTCATTTTATCAGTTCAAATGGTTTGTTTTAACCAAACTGGCTGATATACTACTAATCATTTTTCCAAATGTGTGTGGGGAAAAAAAACCACAAACAGCAACAACAACCAAAACCAGCACAAACAAAACAAACAAAATCAGAACACCCACATAACACACCAGCACCATCAACAACTTACCCCAAGTCACTGAATTCTTGCTCTGAACTGTACTGTAATTGGGACTGCTTAACTGGGCCGTTTATATTTTTGCAGCCAAATTTGAGAAAATACACTTGGGAACCGAAGAGTTAAAAAGGCCCAGAGTAATCACCTGAACTTATGTCTCCGGTTCCTTGTATATGGAAAAGCTTACACTAGAACTTGGTAACACAGCTCCTCACTGTGCCCTTTCCTGGCCTGCCCTGTGTGAACATATGCCAAGCTGGGAGGGGAAAAACAAAACCAAACCCCCGCACACAACACACCAAAGAGGCGGCTATGCAGCCCCGCTCCCTGTGCCCCCAGACAAGGGGAGTCCAGACAGCATTGAATTACATGATGTGACGGATCTTGCCTCTACATCTGCACAACACTGCAGGTTCCCTTCACTCCCCTTCATCTGGCTCATGGGATTTGGGAGTCAGAATCTGGAACAGAGAATTTGGAAATTGCAAATGCCTGAGGTCAGGAAGGACACAAGGCTGAGCTAACAGACAGTTTGCTACTGCAGCGCAGTGCTGCCACGGCCCCTGATCCACCGCAGCACGGGGATCGGTCGGGAGCACTGCGCACACAGGGCTTGTCCCCGAGAACCTCGGGGTGAGCACAGACCTGAGTGTGCATCTACACAGGCATGAAGTGCAACTACCTTTACTTGAACAGATTTTGATTCCTTCTGACCGGAGTACAGTGCTCACTCACCATTTACACACACCTTCAAGGATTTATTCTCCCTCATCACACTGAGCTCCTCCCCTACTCTGTCACACTCTGTCTCTTCCTTAAACCCTTTTTGCTCCATCCCAAAGACAGCCAAAGATCATCTGCTCCATCACTGTAAAGTACTGATGTACTACTTAAATTTCTCAGGAATGTGAATACATGCTGGTTTCATCCATGAATGGAACCGCAAAATTATTCCTAGCAGTGGCATGTAGAAGAGACAGTCTAAAATGTCTCTGTTCAGTTTTCTTGAACTATTAAGTAATCTCATGGGATTTTCCTCTTTCAGGTGACCATGTTTTTCCAAATGTTGTGGGAGATAACAGCGGTGACTACACTGAAAGCATTTCAGGCAAATATGGTGTCAGTATTTTGCCATGCTGTATTTGAAGGTGAAATCGCCGCCGCACTTTGGTTTGAAATGTTGCTGCTTAATCGCATTTCACTCTGAAAAGTGCATTATTCAAATATTTTTTTCTGGCAAACTCTGTCAAATTCCCTGACGGAGTTAGAGCTGGATGTCACGGGGCAGGCTTCTCAATCCAACAGGGCTGTCCTGGCTTCCTTCTTTTGCAAGTTAGTTAGAGAATAAGCCATCATTAACTGATTTCTCCTCAATTAATCAAGTTTAAATAGATTGGCATTGCTACCTAGCTTATTTTGAAGAGTGATGTTTCCAGACAAATAGTAATAATTAAAAATTATACATTCATCCCACTAATTACCACAGCTAAAGGCAGCTCAAATTTTAAATGATTCTTTGAAAACTGAGACAGGAGAAGTCATAGACCAAATGCTCTATAGGTATTAACTTCTTCACCTACATGTTCTGGGTGAGAACCACACCATGTCATTATGTAAACAACCACTGGACCACTTCCAAGATGATATCCTTCCCAGCTGTGAACAGGCAAAGAGCAATGTGGGGAAAAAAGAGAAAAAGAAAACCCACATGGCAAAGTAGAATTGGATTTGCATCAACCAAGCTACATAAGGACCCTATCTTGAGGCTTGACAGTAATAATTACAAATCAGCTTATAGACACCAAGTATGATGAAAGTCATTCCTCTTAAATGCTCATGGACACTGAGCACTTGCAAAGAAAAGAAATCTTCAGAACGTCATAACACTGACAGACTTATTTATTCTCTGTATGGGAAGGTGGTCCTGCTTTTCTTACGTGGTTGGAATTAATGCAGATAAGCAACAGTTCAAAGAAAACTTCAGATATTTATGCTTTTTAGAACATTTTAAGTTCTTTCCCCTAACTTGCAATATGATTTTTTTTTTTTAAATAAGCTATTCATAGCCCATCCTAGAGAATAAACATTTCACTATTAATTCTGCCTGAACTATAAAGGTCATAAAGGTGGATTCTGTACACTCAAAAGCATCAGTCCTAATGCTACAGTCATAACGCTGCCTTCCAGCTGCAGGCCCGCTGGTGTCATAAGGAAAAGGTAGATATGTCTAAAGATACTTCTTTCCACTCCAGCATATAGGAGAAATCAAATCATTTATCTCTCGCACTGATACCGCATTCTTTGTTTAAAGGTCACCTATAAATCTCAATGTTTCAAAACCGGTAGATATTTCTAAATAAGGTCTTTCTAAATAAAGTTCTACTTGAGAATAAAGAGATACTTCAAATATTTTCTAGAGTATGACTTCAAGTTGCCAGTCAGTTTCCAGTTCAGCTGAGGTAAACAATCTATTGGAAATACACTGGATTTTTCTCTTGCAAACATTCCAATCAGCACATTGAAGCTTTGCTTTCATTTTTGCAAACATTTGGTGCCTGCCAGCCAACCCTACCACCAACATCGGGACAGTTCCATGACTGAATTAGTGGGGAGAGGATTGAAAGAACAAAGCCTCCCTTGTTTCTGTTACAAGCAGGTGGCATTTCTGCCTTGCACCTTTGGTCACACCTGACTAGTTACACTGCTATTTGCTACGGAGAATCAAATGCTTTGTGGCCTCAGAAGTGTGTGAACAAAAAAGCCAAGCAAGCCCTGGATGACACCCTCATCTGTCCTAAACCAGCAGTTTCTCTCTGGTGAAGGCCTTTGTGGCTCATCACAGCGGGAACAAAGAAGAAGAACTCCTCCCAAGTCTAGAGAGAGCTTTCTTTTCAAGGAGGCAGCTGTATATCATGTCATTGCCATCTGATAGTGTCTGAAAATCACTGTGGTTCTGATAGACCTAGAGGACAAGGGAGAAAACACAGCCAGTTAAAGAATTTCCTTTCAAAAAAACTTGCAAGGAGAAGTTCGCCTGGTTTTGAGATATTGCCTCCATTTCTGCAGATATGATTTTTTGCCACAATTATTTGCAAGTGTAAATTATGGACCCAATCCAATACTTACTGAAGTCAACAGAAAAAGGTCTTGTTGATTTCAGCAGGGTCAAGGATATCACCTATCAAGGTGCAGCCACCAAAAAAAAAATCTTGAATAAGTGCTATTTGGACCTGCAAATAATTGTGGATTCTAAAGTCCTCAAATTCCAAGTCCTCAAAATAAGAGGTAAAATTGAATTATATTTAAGAATCAGGATCAATAACTGTCAGCCTAATGGGTTGACAGCACTTTATTACTGTTGTGTAAGTAACTGATTTTGAATTACATAATTATTTATAATCATTTTGCAATCCATCCTGTGTCTTTATGATCACATATAAGTAACTTCAACAAAAGGAGAAAAGAGAAGAGAAGATGTATATTTCACGCCTTAATGATGTGTGGAGTGGACGCCTTGGTAAGTTTTCACAGAACATAGAAAGAAAAACAGGAAATCTGATGGACAAGTCTACAAAACAAAACATTTAAAATGTTTGCTAACACATACATAATTTTATAAAGCTCGTAATATTTGAGCCCAGATTGTCCCATGGGGTAAGTAGTCCTTTCACGCCCAACTGAATATCCACCTCCTCAAGTGCCCCCAAGTACTTGGGACAACCTCAAACTCCCAAGGAAGTTTTTAAAACTGACAAAAAGACGCCCACAAAAACAAGACAAGGACGTGTCACTTGTGCCCTAAAAAAGGAAAGACCAAAACTCAGCAGTTATTTTCTGAAACTCTGAGCAAGGCCCCCTCACCTCCAATTCTTCAAAGTCAGTGGTCAACAGATGAACAGGAACGACGGAATACAAAGTAGCAAGGAGCATACAGAATACAATTTGCCGAAAAAGTGGTTGAACCAAGGAGTATTTAAAAGTAACAGTAATCTGAGGCAGGTAACCAAGGAGGAGGAACTAATACAACATACTCTGAACATATTTTCTGCCCCAATAGACAGATACAGCAATTCATCATGACTGTTGCTGTCTTACTACCACCACATTCACAGTAAAGCATTAACAGCACATCTGTTTCATTAAAAACAAATGATCAGATATAGGAATTATAAAACTTTATACTTCCATGAAAACAGCCATTATTTTAAAAATGCACCTCAAGGTAATAGGAACTCACCATATGTACTGCTTTTGTTTCTACCACAGGGAGAAAAAATTTGCTAGATTAACAACTCTAAACAGAGCTAGCTTTGGTTTCACATACAGACTAATTTCCAATAAACACACACTCATTTTGCTAAGAACGTTTTTTGTTTATCCGAAAAAAAAATACAAGTTTGATGTTTATTTTAAAAACAAATAATGCAGTATTTTTTCAGTGCTGGGCCACAGACCGCTCAGAATTATTTTGTGTTTGATTCCTTAATGTCTGTTGAATGAACTTAACTGAATGAACAGCCTGAACTCAGCATGAACTTCCACAGCAGTACCAGAGTCAACAGACCAGATTACTTCTGTCTTTCAGACTACTTAAAGGAACCAGGCTCACCAGCAGCCCTAGGAACGTCTAGCACCTCAGGCTCACTCAGTTCATTAGGAATGTTGGGTTTAAGATGCTTATCAGAAGACAAGAAGAGAAGGAAGCTTAGTAAGGAACAATAGAACACGACAAAATAACCCCACAGACTCCCTTCTCTTTCTCTTCTGCCACAAAAACCCACAGTTCACTGAACTCTGGTATTTCTGAATGCATCCACGATCCAATTCTAGACAGCTCTGAAACAAAGGCAGGCATAAAGATGAGAGAGTGTACATTCTATGCATTTTTCTAAGTATGTCCAAATGACTTTAGCGTCCACAGTTGGAGAAATTAATTCTGGTTTTACAGCTGTGCCAAAACCTTTTTGAAGGTTATACAAGCGCACTCAGAATTCCGTGTTCCAGATGTTACAGGTTCCTAAATAGCATTTTCACAGGTAACTTGGGTACTTTATTCTCCAAGTCCCCGTCATTTTCAGAAGACCACTAAGGTGTTTTTTGTGCTTAAAATTAACCACAGACAGTCATTGTCACAATGACTGCCTCTTCACTTTTTTCCCTTGTTCAAAACAATACCTTGAACAAGGACTTGCCTCTTAGATGGGTTTGCGAGACTGACACTACAAGATTTAAAGGGAAGAACTTTAAAACATATTCATTTGCAAAGTAGCTGTACTGTAGTTCCCTTTAGAGTAGCAAAATAAAGACATTCTTAGAACATTCATATCAGTATTGTTTGCTGCCAGTCCAGAAGAAAATGACATCAGTAAACAACCACACAATATACAGAAGGTGTGATTAAACATCTTATTTCCCCACTTGAAGTGACAAAATATTCTATTCTAACATACAGTGAACACAATTTTAAAGAAGTGAGTATGAGACATTGCTGATACAGATCAACCTCTTCTCTAAAACCAAGTGGGTTTGTGCGGTGGTAAGCGGAGGTCAGGAACTCTGCTGAGAGCAGGTGCTAACACGTCCCTCGATTCCGCTCCACTGACAAGAGCTTATTCTTTGGCACTGACAACCTGTAATTGAGCTGACAAGCAGAGAAAAGAAGTCAGGTAAGACTAATGGCTCTATTTAACAGTAGTCTAAAGCAGCAGTTGCATCTGGAGTTGGGCATCCTTTCCAGAAAAAAAAATAAAATAAATTACTTATTCTTTAAACATGAGAATTAATCTTACTGAAAATCATTTTAATGAGTGGCAGTAAGAAACAGAGTCAAAACCAGGGTGGGATAGTGAGTGTATTGAAAGTATTTAAATCACGATGAAAATATCTGTAAAAGAAATGAAATGGCAACGCACTTTGCCAACTCTCATCCTCGGCCACCAGCAGAGACCCCACTGAATGCTGGCAGGACATCCTCGTCTTTATGAAATAACCTTTTCAGCCAGAACCATACTATCTGCTATCCCAAAGTATTTTGCTATCTGATTACATCAAATAATTACATTCCAATGTTAATCAGCAGACATCAAACTGCAAAGTCTGCAGCAGAATGTTTTATTCCTCCCAACAAACTATATCCTATCTGTAGAAGAGCTATGAATGTTTCATGATATACGTTTTCCAGAAGTGAATGTTTTATTTTCATTAACTTTTTCTATATTCTGGTTTCCAAAGCTCTTTTAAATCTGAATGCTCAGATATTTCTGGAGTAAATGAATGTGTTGTAATCATCTAAATGCACCAGGAGGTAATCTGTTTGAACCCCAAAACCTTTACATCTTTTTATCTGTGTATATCAACTCATAATTCTTATATCTCTTGCACTTAACAGGCAATATTTTAGTAGCTTTATTCATGCAAACTAATAACTTGGTGCACAAATAACTTATGGTGCAGGAAATCCTCCTGACATAAATGGATACATTATATCACTACTGTCTTCATTACTGCAAAATTTATACCTGCTTAACTCCACATCCTCATGCTCTAAGCAATCACTTGTGAATAAAGACATGAGAGTAAGTAAAGCCATCTCAGAACACACAATTGCAAGCACACACAGTTTTTGAAGAATCGAACTTTTAATAGCAGTAAGGGTATTGGAATGGCTCAAGAAATGGCACTATTTCACAGAAGCACATGCTTTGCAGACGTATCCTAGAAGTGAGATATTTTGAAAGCTTCTCTATTGAACATGACATACATGGTCTGTGTGTATACACAGCAAACACATCCGTATCTAAATAAAGGATACATGGATCCATACTTCCACGTCTAATTAAAATGCCCATTCAAAGAACACTTCAGTAACAACATACAAAATAAAAAACTTAAGAAATTAGAGGTTCATAGTTGCACACGTGTCCACTGACAGCACAGCTAGCTGTGGGGGAAACCGCATTTTCTCACGTAGCACTGTGTTGAAGAAAAGTGTGGGAACAGCAGTTCCAGCTAAAGGGCCTTGGACAGATGATACAGAAGTATGATTTTTAGGAGTGTAAGAAGTGATAGCCCAGGCCAGTGAGAATGATATCTCGGGTCAGAAAACTGCCCCCATACGTATGATGTGTGAATGTCCTTGGGCCTGGTCTCTGAATGAGTGGGAATGTAACTGAAACAGAGGTAACATCAGTGTGGTGTGTTTTTAATAACAGTTATTGGAAAAACATCTTATGTAACATCCTAGTCCAGGCCCGTATCTGTAAATCCTATAAATTGTCACTGACTAATAAAGAAAGCCTCAGCCTGGCTCAGCTCTCTGCTCTGCCCAGCTCTGCGCTCCTTCCTCATCTCTGTCTGTGTGTGAATCCTTGTTTGTATCCCGGTGTCTGCCCTTTCTAATCGCTGCAGAAATGCACCTGAAACTTGACAATTCAGAGGCAGTTTCTTATTTAAAAAATGAAACAAACAAAACCAACAAACCCACACCACACATACTTGCATAAAAAGTCAGAGGAAGGAAAAAACTAACTATGGTATTTCCCTGCAATGACAGTGGACACAGCTAATTTTCTTCTGCAAATATAACTTCTGCTTTCAACAGAACATATGACTAGATGAAGTGTCAAACCTGTTTCAGCTGCCCAGGTGAGATACAGGAAAGGAAAAAGAAACTATGAAATTACCCAGGTAGAGTCAATAACCTGTTATTTGACTTTACAGGCAGACATAAACATCCTTCAAGCTGTAACTGAATTAATGAAGCATTTTGGATAAACCCAATTTGCATAGGATTTGCTGTCACAGGAACCTCAACCCTGTAATGTTAAATCCAGTCTCCCTTGACCTATTTTTGCACTGCTGATCAGGCTCCCTGTATGAACAGACACCAGTCTCGCTCCTCATCCCACCAACTTTCACTCAGTCGCTGTGTTCTCATCAAACATACAGTATACATATATCAAAAACATCATAATAGTTCTTAAATGAAGGACAAACTTACCTACGCTATTTATGCAAAAGGGAGAAGAAATAAGCACTGATTAAACTAGGCTACTTAACTAGCAGAAAGACTCATTACCAGGATTGACATAGGATTGTTTTACTTGTTAATTAAAGAAATTTAAAAAGGAACAGCAAGAAAAATCTGAAAAGAAAGCTAACGCTCTCAAGCACACGTAATGAACTGGGAAATGAATGACAAGTAGATGAAAATATATTAAAAATCATAGCTACTTCCTATCTGTAGCTTCTTGCATTAGTCATCACTTATGTAAAAACGTGACTAGATGAAAAGGGCAGCGTTTCACTTGGAGTACATTTGTCCACTAAAGGTCCTGCAACAGACCTGAGAGTCCTCCTGCAGACACCTCCATTGCTCCTTTCTGCCTGCTGCTCTCCCAGAGCCAACATGGAAGATGAGCTGACACCTCAAAGCACAGGAACAGCCTCCTGCGAGTGGCCAGGGCACCCACCAGCTCACCCTGCTCCAGTCTCCTTCAAAGCAGCCTGACTGCAAACTGGACTCCAGAACAACAGACCTGCACAGTAAAGAACAGGTGCCTGACAGGCAGAACCCTACTGGGAAACAGGGGAATAAACAGCGCTTCATTCCAACTGCATCCCACACTAACTTTTACTCTGTTCTCATATACATCAATTTTATGATAACAGCTTCACAGAACTACTATCAATTAGCCTTGTCCTGAAAAATTGCATTCAGATAGGCTTAGTATCATCTACCATAAAATTTGGTAGTTGTTAGTGCAACAGAATTACTGATATGGTTTTCATTAAAGAAAAAACAAAAACAAAAAACAAAACAAAACCAAACCTTCCAACTCAGGGTTGACAACAAAGACTAGCTAGTAAAACAGTTATGGTAAGTTACAAATAAAAAAATCACCTTAATTCCATCTGCGTACTGCTTTTTATTCAGCAGGGACTTTGCTTGGTAAGAGCAATTTATACGGATTTCAGATAATCAGGACTTAAGAAGCCTCTCTGGAAATTTTCCATCTTTTCCCAGCTTTCATTCTTCCAAGAGAAGCAATTATGTACAAAGAAACAACCTATGATGAATTAACCACGTTTTAAAAATGCATTCTCTACTTACCAGGAAGCACTCAGCTCTTTCTAAAGTGGATATTATCCTCAGCCAACAAAATGAAAATGAAGGGTATTGGTTAAGCACTGCTGTACCCCACCTTCAGATTGCAGGTTATCATCTTTCCTTCTGCAGGGACTTGATCCCTTTACAATGCAGTACAGCCCCTGGCTATCCAGGGATCATCACTTCAACATCTACTTATCATTGTGAGCAGCCACTGTAAACACCAGCAAACTTCAACAGAGCTTCCAAAGCAACACAGCACTGTCAGTTTATATTAAGGTTGATTGGGCTTTTAGGAACTCAGAGTATTTGCTAAAATAAAATGCAACTGTAGTCCGCTAAAGTGATTTTGTTTCTTTATCTAAGAGCTGATAGACTAAAAAAGCTAGCTTTCTTCGAGGGCAAAAGTGAAGCATCTGGGGCATATTTGGCCATAACTGATAAGTTCCACACTTATTTTGTTCAACAGATGTTTAAAATGCCTTTGCAGAATATGAAGTTGATTATTTGCTAGTACTTCGCAACCAGATCATTTCTCAGAAGAGTTTTAAAGAGCAGTTTTATAAAAAGACAATAGAAGATTCTTTCCAAGAAATTGCACTTTCAGGTTTAAGAGGTATATAAACAGAATCTGTCAAAAAAGTCAAAAGACATTCAACTAACACTACAAGACTACTGGAATGCACCAGAACATGTGTCTAGAATAATTTATGAAATGTCTTCTGTAATCTTTGTTTTGTGCTATAGCTTAACACCATGGCTACATCCAAGCTTTGAACGTGAAAGGTCAAAAAATGAAATGAAGGCTTACCAACTCAAGAGCATTACATTGGAAAAGGTCCCATTTTTCCTATAAACCCACATAACGAAAAGGGCCCTTCACATATATCATCGGAGTGGCTCTGAAGTCATCTCTCCTTTGCTGCAGTGATGAAGATGGCAAGCCCAAAGATGAACAACATACTTAACTTCCTTGTCCAGCACTCCAAATAAGCTCAGGAGACGATAGATTGAAGAAAATTATTAATTGAATTGCACATCTCTTCAGTACATGAAAGGAAGCACCGAGCTGTGCTGCGTGACAGCAGCAGTACGTATAATGCTATGTGAAAAATGGGGTGGCAAAAACACCATTTTGCCACAAGCATGAATGAACATTAAAACACCGTCCCAAAGAGACGCTATCGCTGACAGCCATTTGAAAGGAGGTCACCCGTGATACGATGAGTCAATGCTACGCAGCCTCCTCATTAGTGTTATTTAAATAATTCCCTTCAGCACTCATTACCTCCCCGGGCAGTGCTGCGCTGCTCCAGCACATAAAACCACTGACCCTCCTCGGCCACTTTGGACATTGTAGACATTGTTATTTAATACGTGAAAGATAACAAATGTCACCAATAAAAGAGGAAGAAAATAAATCAGACCATGTTGATAAAGCGCAGTTTAAAAAAGGGAGTTAAATAGACAATATCAAATGTCTTCGTCCCGGGTTATTGAAGGCACTTAGCACACAACTGTCAACACTTCGGAACACAAAAAACTGAGTTTTATTTATTGATTTTTTTTTTTTCCCTAGTGACAGAAGGGGAGAAGCTGCAGCCCCAGCCTGAGGAGCGGCTGTCACCGGGGCACCACCTGCGGCAGCCGGGCAGCTGCTTTCGGCGCCAGCACCACAGCAGCCGCCGATCCGCGGGCACGGCCTGAGACGGCCAGCGGTGCCGCAGGAGCCCGTTCTGCCGCGGGCCGCCCCGCGGGCACAGCGGAGCCGGGCCCAAAGCTCCGAGCGTGGGGGCGCCGCCCGCCCCGCCGGGGAAGCTCCGGGCGTGGGGGCACGGCCCAGGCCGCCGCCGGCCCGGGGCGCCGCGGGGATCCCGCCCCCGCTGTCGACGCGCTGAGGGGCCGCGACGGAGGAAGCGGCGAATCGCCAGGTGAGTAAGAGCCGCTGGCTGCCGGCCGCACCGCCCCTGAGGGGCGGCGGTGCCTGAGAGGGCCGGGAGGCGGCGGGGGAAACCCTTCCCCTTCAGCGAGGCGCCGCCGGGCAGGCGGGCTGCCTGCCGCCCCGTCTCGCCCGGGGCAGGGCCGGGCTGGAGCGGCCGCCGCTAAGCCGCCTGGAGCGAGCGGACGCGGAGCCCCACCTGCCCCCGCCGCCCGAGTGGCCGAAGGGTCCCTGGCGGCCGCCGCGGCTTCGCGCCTCCTCCAGTCGGGCAGCGGTTACTCACCCGCCGCCGCGGTCACCTCACACCGGCGGCCACCGGGCACGGCCGGGCCCAGCTGCCTCCCTTCGGCGGGCTCAGGGCCGCGGTGGAGCGCGCTCCAGCGGGTCCTCGCAGCTCCGCAGCCCAGGCGGTGCCCGCGGGACAGGAGGCGCCTTTTGCCGCCGGCAGTGCCCCCCGCCCGGCCGCAGCTGCTTCGCGTTACCCGGCGTGCGGCGCTGCCCGCGGCCCGGGCCCTGCAGCGCCGCGCGGAGCTGCCCCGGGCCGGCGGCGGGGACACGGGACACGGGGACACGGGGACACGGCCCGTCAGAAACACACGGTACCGAATTCACTGAACGCTGTTCGGTGAGCGGGATGGGGAGCCCGAGGGTGAAGCAGCGTTAATGCTACTGCTCCCCGTCTTCCTTTAGAGCTGTCACGGCTCAACACGTCGAGACAGGCACTATTTAATCCCAAATAAGCATTTTCCTCTCAGATCATGTACAGTTTTTTCAGCTTATCTAAATTTCCCTTTCTTACTAAAGAGTCCCTTCTTATGAAACAGGGAGTAGCATAAGGCGACACTTCAAACTTTAAAAAAACTTTTAAAAAAAGTTTATAGAATTTTAAAGTATGAACCATAGAGAGTTTTCCTGAATGATTTGTTGTAGACCAATGTGAAAAGGCATTTCTCCCATACACAGAAGCAGAGGGGGCACAGGCATTGAAACAGATATCTAGGAGCATGGAATAGCGTGGCATTCTGTAGGAAACTTTTAATCTTGTAAGTCTATCATCACCTCAGTTTATCCCCTCAGGTGTAAGAAAGAAATCAAGTAATATACGAATCAAAGAAAATCTATTGTTAAAGAAATGCAATGCACACTGAAGGGACGTTAATGTGGATTATGTCCTTTTTACATACTCCTGTTATCAACCTGTATCAGTTATTCCTGATTTTTGAATAAACACCTGGAGCTCACATTCTGAACTGGTATCAAAATGTTCTTTTTTCAGAAGTGCAAGGAGTCCGCGCACAGGCGTGTGCATCCACGCAGGCGTGTGCATCCACGCAGCCGTCGCCCACAGCCGCCTGGCCAGAGCTGCTGGCTGCAGCAGGACAGACCCGCCTTGTGGGGCCACCCAGCCCTCACGCCACCACCATGGGGGGAACAGGGACCTTCAGAGGGTGACTCACCCACCTGTGCAGACACTGCACATCTCTACTTGACCCGCACGGGAAAGCTGGGCAACCAGCCTACATGAGGTAGGTGTCTCTTCAATAGTTAACGCTTGGTGAAATTAATCCGTTGTTTATGTGTAAAGTATCAAAACGGCTTCACCCCAGCTGTGTAGTGATATTTGATGCTTGGAGTTTGGGGTTTGATTTCAGTTCTGGATAATGAATAGCGTGATGATAGAAGTGGGGTGTTTGTATTCCAAATTAGGTACAATAAAACTACTGCATATTACCATGGAAATTATAACTTTTACATATAAACTGTTGATTTACAATTTTTGACACAAATGTTGCCACATTTGCTCCAACTTTTACAGTTAACTCAGTGTGTTTATCAGAGCAAATTCACATTCTTTGTTCTTCGGCGAAGATTCGCAGATCGGTGATACACAGAGGAGGCTCATCTGCAGGAAAGTCTTGTTGCTGATGGGGCTTGTTGCCTGTTAATCTAATGCTAATTATGACACTGTTCATCAACAAAAATAAAAGTTTATAAAAAGTAACCATGTATATCTGCATTAGGAAACAGAAGCCTTCAAATATCATGAATGAATACATGCATACATAATTTTGCCTGCTATTCAAAGAATAATTAGGCATACCAGCATAAGAGTAATCATCAAAAATATTACAGTTATCACATCAAAAAGTTATAAAGGCTCTGTATGCTTGAAAGCATAGCTTATATACTTTGTAAGAAAATTTATTTTGAGAATAAGAAGAGATCTAGATATTTTCTACATAGGCAGAATGCATTTGGCCCGTCATTAACCAAAGCTTTACAGGAGACAAGACAGATTTGTGGCTAGGGAAAGAAGAATAACAAAATCTTGCAAAAACTATTTGTTGCACTGAAAATGAATAACAGCCTTACAATCACAATAATAATTTTATTCAAAAAGGGAGTAATAACCTGTTTAATTTCCCAGTTCTAGAAAATACTTGTCACTGTAGTTTCTGCACATAACAATTGTAAATTTGGTACAATATTCCATTGCCGCATTAAAAATACAACAGACTTTCTTGAACCTGAGCAAAGTTTCCTTAGCAACAATCTGTAGTTTTTAAACTACTGATAAGCCTTCTTGCAAATCATATCACCGTTTCTTTCTGATTTTGCATGATAAATCTATTACAGCTTCTGTTACTCACTTAGTAAATAGAAAAGGTATTAGGAGACCAGATTATCCTCAGGAGCACACACTTTTGGTCCAAGTTATTAAAAGCTGAAGATAGACTTCTGAAGGCAACTTTGTTACTGATCCATTTGTCTTGATTTATATTTCATGATCAACACTAAAAATCAAGTTTATGCATATGACTAATGGAAGAGATAAGAACCTGAAATCTGTAACACTGAGGATGACTTTCCAATATTTTAATGAATGATTCTCAGAAAAGTTAAATATTTGTTGTCCAACATTAGAAACTACTTCCTGCAATGTTTCTTTAAAGTGTTTTAACAAAATTAGATATATGCCAAAGAAGCAGGAAATAAGCCTCTTATAAAATGTTTTTTAAAAATCTCCTTAAGTTTTTGCACATTTTAACTGAGGTAGGAAATAATTCACATTCCTACCATTTTCATCAGTGCTTTCCAGCATAGCCATATATATTCACAGTCAGTAAATCCCACTGAAAAAAGCTATGTGCAATTTCTCACAATAACCTTGTCTTATGCATATGACTTATAAACCTACATTAACATATTTCTTCTAGTGCCATCTATTTTATTACTATTATTAAAAGCAGAGCAGGTAGAGCTGTCTTTCATTAAGGTTTTCAAATACTTCTGTTATAATGTACTATTTTCTCACTTGAGTATAACTTACCACATTTCTGAGAGGAGGCAAGAGTTGTAAATTTTTAAGGGACTTGGAAACCTAGAGAATAATCAAACCCCCAGTGAATTTAAAGAAACAGCTTTTTAATTTTCCACTGCATGACTCCAACCTCCATGTCACATCTAAACTTGAAGAGGTGAGTTTTGTTTGGTGCCAAGTTTCCAGTTTAGTGCTAAACAAATTTGAATTTACAAATAATCATATAGACTATCTTGTCACGAGCAGTTAGCTTTCCACAAAATGCCTATTGAGCTGAAATGAGAAAATAAACATTAGTCAATGAGCATCTGAGTGAACTAATGAAGTTTTATTCCTGTGCTATTTTTTTTTTTGATTTAGCAACTACCTTGTGATTACAGGCATCTCACCTTACAGTTCTTGACTTACACAAAATCAGTGTGTATTTCTACATAGCATCCAAGAAGAGGCAGTCTTTCACATAGTTTACCAAAACAAATACATTACTAGTGTTAGTTCCATAGTGGGGAGACTTCACACTTGGTTGTTTGAATGGATTCATTTTCCAGCTACCACAGATAACCTTAAAATTCCGTGATTGTATAATATAATTCAGTGTATTCAACAGGGATATCTTCTAAAATATGTTGACTTCAGCAGAGGGGCTCAGTTCTGCTTTTAAAATGACAGTTAATCCACAAGTTTACTTTCTTCCTATTATATGACTTTATTTTATGCTAATTTCCTATTAATGCTGACTTTGAATATAAATATGAAATAAACCTTAATGTCAAAACTATGAATACAAATCAGGATATGAAATGTCATGACCTCTAAGCATTCCTATTATGCCTGCATGCTAGTGTAGATAATTTTGGTTCTTCTGAACAGGCAAATATTTTAAAGGAATTTGGAAAAGAGGGGACCACAGCAATGATAAACGGCCTATTAAAAGCGTGGCCTCTCTCTGACACTGCTGCATTTCACTGATGGGTGAGAGTGATCGCACCCTTTGAAGTCACCTGCCGTACAGCTCTGCCAATTTAGATTGCCAGGAGATACCACCATCCCGAGCTGTCAGTGAGCAATCACTGAAAACGTTGTGAAATAATTTCATGAAACATTTAATGAATATGCAAATGTCAGACAGGAAGATAACTCATATTTTCATTTGCTAGTTTAAGTAAGATAATAAATTACTGAAAATAGAGGTAGGAGACAGCCACCTGTAAATTCCTTTAAAAAGGAGACAGCAGGAACTGGAAGTGTTCTGTTCACTACCTCATTAGAGGACATAAAGCCCAGGGCACCTTCCCTGCAACCAAGTCTATTCCTTTGTCTGCAAGTTAAGAGAAGCTATGTGTCCTGGCTGTGTATGGAGGAAGGTTCAGCTCCTCCTGTGTTCTTCCACAGAGATGATGTTACGGGTTCAGAGATCTCTCCGCAACGAAGCTGCAAGACGGGTAGGCTGGGGAGGGGGTTGCTGAGGGCTCGACAGAGACATGTCTTACCAATGCGCTGATTCTGGAGGACAATTTCAGGCTTGGCTGCATTTCTATCAGAAGAGGCTTAAAAAAATAATAAAAAAATTAAAAAATCACACTGATCTAGCATAAACTACAAACCTATGTACGCCCTGTAATGCATCTACAGATGCCAGTACACTGAAACCTGGGCAGCTGTTGGCCAAGTTAATTAAACCCTTCATTGTTATTTTTTTTTTCCAAATGGATTTTCTCTTTATCCATATGGGGCCTGAGCCGACCTTGGGGCTGTTTATGGAGACACGACCAACAAGTTCAATCTACTCCAATCCTCTGACAAATTAACAGAATGCAAGATAAGTAGTTCGCTCCTTCTGTATTACATGGTCTCCATTAGTTTCCAGGTTAAGAATATGATGAAGTGGCTTAGCAGCCAAAATGACAATTGTTTCAGTGAGGAAATGCTGAAGGCAAAGTTGGACTCTGCCTGCATGGTGTAACACACCGGGCAGAAGGCTCATGTTGAGATGTTTCACCAGGAAATCTGAAACAAATCCTGTCATGATGAGTAATTTAATTATCTTGATGCCATTATATAACACAATCATAAGTGAAGCGAAATCTAAAAATAGCAAAGTAATATTGTTCAAATGTGGAACAATCAGGTATAAACTGAAGATGAGTTTCCAAACAGCTTGTAAACTAGGCTATCCGAATGGAAAGTCAAGTCTGTGTGGTAACAATCACTGCATTATAACAAAATGGCCTAAACCCTGAGAATTTTCTTAATTGCTTTTACCACAAGGTGGTTCCTGTCTAGTTGGAATAAACTGGACATTAATATTGATGGATCGCAATTAGGTAACTATGTAACACCGCAGTTTTTCAATTAATATCAAAAACAACCGAGCCTTCTAATTCAACAGATATATTTTCTTCTTTCTCACTCTTCTTGACCTATGCTTTTTTTCCCCTTCCCAAATCCCAGTGCTTACCATATAAAGACTCAAGAGCAAATGTGACAACATGAATTTTAGAGCAGTCAGAATTGGATAATAGCTATAATTGGCATTAGATATGCTTCAGTTGCTGAGGAAAAGATGGATTATAGCCATGAATAAAGAGCAACCAAACTCCAGCACAACATCCCAGTGTTAACGTAATAAGCAGAAATTTAGCTTGTCACACTAACATTTGCTATAGTATTGGTTTCCATGTACCATAGTAGTAAGCCCAGCTTTCAAAGCAAAAGCAAGCCTAGCTGAATGTATATATTAGCTGTCTTTTGTACAACTAAGAAAAGCACAACTACTAATTAAAGTTGAAACATGTAACCTTGAAATGACTTTGTCATGAAATAATACTGGCCATCAGAATTTACAAATAAGATATTGAAATAATGTTCTGTCAAATGATGAAAATATATTGTTTACATGGGATGGAAGTTATGCGAAGAGAAATATATAGTGTAATTAGAAAAAACAGTGGAGCAGAACAGAATAATCTACTGACAAACCTGTAAGATGGGAAATATACACCAGAGAAACCTTTGGATAACAGAGCAGTAATACAACAGGATCTCTGCAGCACAATTGCCTGTCCTCAAGAAATGAGACTGAGAAAATTAATTTGCCCAAAGGCATAGCTAATAAAGTACCTGATGCCTCCAGTAAAATCCTCCTGGTAGATTCTTCACAGAGTAACAGAATCAGCTAACTTCTATTTTTCTCTGGTAAGGAGAATCATTCATATAATAAAACTTAAAATAAGATAACAGTGCACATTTTGAATGGTTTGTAAATGACTCAGTATTTAACATTAGCATTTAAAATAGAATGCTTAACAATTAATTATGCTTTCTTTACTGTACTACAACGTTTTATCCATGTGGTTTCAGCAGCTTGGACCAGTACAGGCAGCTCTGTGCAACAGAATATCTACATTCGGTGCTTCATGCTGAGGTGTCATGCTCAAATTATGTTAATTCTTCGAAAAATCAGCTCCAAGTATAAAATTTCATCTGAAGCTGAAGCTTGACTAGTAGAGCCTTGTAACATAGGTGCAATATTTTAATAGATCTAAAAAATAACTCCGGTGAAAAGTGATGAATATTAAACACGATGGAGGGAATTTACTGGACTCCAATGACTTCTGAAACTTTTCACTTCAGGTATTTCAAAACACAGTTTAAATATCTACATTTACTTTTCAAGTGAAATCCACTCCTGGATCATTCCCAATATAGCAAGATTTGCCCACAAAAAAAGATAACACGAGACATATTTTAACTTTTAACTAAACTCATATGTTACAACTTTACCAGTTTGTGGCAAACTTTTGGAAAACACAATTGCTGTTCATAGCAGAGGGACAGGCAGTCCAGGCATATTGACGAATAAGTGTACATCTCACCCTCTTTTCAGACCTGAAAAGAATTGTTCCGTTATTTTCTTTCTCTTGCAAGTCAATGGAGAGAATTGAAAAGCTCAAAATTAATTCTTTCCTACTGTGTAAGTGCTAAGTTAAGAAGTACACGTCATCCTGAGAAGCAGAGTAACGTATTTTAATGATGGTTCTTTGAAGAGAAGTTTCTTAATGAGGAAGTGAGCTCAGAAACTGAGCTGCTGCTCAAATTGTCAGTGCAATACTGGATTTCATTTTGTTGTATATCATCTTTATTGATAGCTATCCACAAGCAGGTGCTGACTTAAAACTTTTTCTAATCTCATCCCAGCAGGAGAAAATAATCATAACCTAGCCATGACTTCTTTTTTCACTCAGCAGTCAGTCATGGAAAAATGCCTGTCACTCATTTTTTTCAGTGAAGCTAATAAAATAGAGATTTTTCCTTTCTCAGGCAGTACAGATGATCAAGAAAAAGACCAACAACAGAGAAAATACTCTCAGCAAAATGGAGCTGGAGAAATTCTGTTCCAAATTGCTGACAAACTACACATTTGTCATTTAACTCCAAACCCCTCCAGTTGTACTTTTCAGTACTTTATTTGAAAGATGTTAATTAAAAAAAAAAAAGTTCAACAAACAAGGCATATGGAATGATATAAAACTCATGCTGATTTTTAAATAAGGTTCCATTAATTCGATAGTTTTCAGTGAATTACTGGGTTCTGTCTTGGTCTGGGTTGTGTTTGTTTTTTTGCCCCCAAGGTGATATTTTCTTTGCAAACAAGCAGATGTGAAGAGTTGCTCTGAGTGGCGCTCGGCTGCTGTGATGGTGCTGGGTGCGGTGCTGGTTCCCTGCTGGCTTCCACGGTGCTGGGTGTTCCCACAGTTCTCCTCTTGCACATCTCACTCTTTGCATTCTGGGGCAATCCAGGCTGAACTGCCCAACAAGCACAGGCCACAAAGCAACTGACTCAACTCATCAAATTACACAATATCTTAACACTGAATTATGTCTGTCTGGAAAAGTAAGAGAAGCTAGCTGTGAAAGCAGATTGCTACGTTTACATACCATTTTTATAGTTCTGCAGCCTAATAAGCACCTGTTGGGACCAGATCCTTCAGGAGCAATTTTAAAATGTATTACATTGGATATTAACAAGCACTCAATACACAATTATTTCTGCTCCTCTTTCAGAACTTAACTATAGGTTCTGTAGCAGTGCTTTCCCAGGTTATTAATATAAGCAAGATAAAGATTAATACATAGACATCTCTCCTTTCATGCTGAACTCCCCGTTTCCTCTCTGTTTTGTTAAATACAGCCTTTGATTACATAGAAAAGTAATTATCAAAAGTGTCACAGGCGTGCTAAAAATAATTTCTCAGCACACAATAGCTGGGTAGGTAGGTTAATTTGCCTAGTCAAGATCTCACCTGCTTTCTCAGGGCTTTTTCATCTTGAGTGCAGAGCTACTTAGTTTGAAATGCATGTTTCCTTCCCTTCCATTGTAGGTTTTGCCTGAAATATTGTGTCATGGTTGCATTTCTAATAAAGACAGACACAAAGCTTTGTACATCTTTAGTTAGCTCTCCTATATTCAGTTGAAAAGCATGAGGAAAATCTGAATGTGCCCTGGCTGGACAGTATCAGTGCCTTCAGAGCCACAGAAGTTTCAGCCCCGGGCGAGTGGCAGCACAGCCGAGCTCGTGTTCACGCTTCACACATCAATAGCTATTCCTGTTGATACTCTGCAAAGCAGCCAGATCGAGCCCAGCATTCATGTTACTCTTTTCCAGTACAAACACTCCCTGCTAACTTCATGGTCCATGCCAGACATACACCAACCAGGGAAATTACATACGCTTATTAAATTCCTACATTAACGTGACTGCGTGATGTGTTTGCTTGGACTCCCAATAAACCAACTTAAAGCATGTCCAACTACAATTGCTGGCAAAAGGGTCTGGGATAAAGGGATATAATGCTGTTAATTCAGTTGAGAGACAAGGACATGACATGATTGTGCTGGGCTGGAAAATTGGAATCAAAGACTTTTCTTCCTGGTTTTGTTTCAGAGAGGTTAAAAAGATGTATTTGCCCTACTAGATTGCCTAGGTAATTGCCCTTGTCCAATCCCATGTTAAAAATTTATGCAGAAATGTAAGAGTTACTAATTATAAACCCAGGAATAATTAGATTCAAGAAAATGAACCAACCAATGCTTAAATACGTTTAACAGGTAGAATGGACATTCCAAATCATTTGGCTGATTAAGAATGCATCTGAATGAAAATAAACCTCAGTTAAAAGCATTCAATCACCTTAAAACTATTGCCTGGCAGAGGTCCAGCAACACTATGCATGGAATGGCTAATGAGTACATTTTTTAACGTGCGTATGAACAAAGAACATCCAATTCTCAGTTGTTGATGAAATATTTATTCACTCTTTAAAACCCGACATAGCAATGGGAGTTGTGCAGCAGACACTGTCAAATTCAGTTATTTCCCTATTCCTTTCCTCCCTTCACTATGTACCTCCAAAAGATTTAGGAAATAAATTAAGGTGTTAAGTATTTTAGGTTATATATTTAGTAAATAAGTGTAATTTAAAAAGAAAGTGTAATCATGAAAAAGAGTGACTTCAACTAGACTTAGGCACGCTTCCTCTGAGGCAACATGCAAGGGATACTCAGTAAATCTCACTTCTCCAGAGATGGGGGACACATTAAATGCATTTGATTATCAAATACCATTTCAAATAATCGGACAGTGCTTTGAGGGTACCATAAAGAAAGCTCCTAGACTGTAGTAGCTGTTGCTGAACAGCTTTCAGAACAAGAAAAATTTGCTGCTTCTGTTTTTTGGATTCTCAGAGCACTGCTCTTGAATGTCAACAAAAGAAAAACCAAAATTATTATATAAAAGCCTGGAGAGTGGATACACATGATCATTAAAGTGTTTAGTTTTTCAAAGTGGTCTTTTTAAAGATGCCAATTTAAGAAACTGAATTCTGCAACCTGTTATTGCACAGAGCACTGAAATGGAACAGGGAGAAACAAAGCGTGACCAGGGAAGCAGCTGAAGGCGACCTTCAGGAAAACTGGAAAGGACAGAATTGGAATCTCTAGGCTGGGAACCTCACCATCGGTGCAAGTCCTTATGCTGGACCACAGACATTTTCAACAGACTGAACAAGACCACCACAGGAAAATTATGGCAGAGAAACACACAATTACCTGGTAAACAACCACACTTTCTAAGTATTCACGTGCTGGTGGCAAGAGCATGAACACAGCTGGCTCTTCTCAGCCTTCTGCAAGGAATCAACATGTTTATTTCTTAAAAGGGAACAGGAGATACAGCACTTCAGTTTGCTGCAAAGTCACTTTCCAAGACAAGGGAAAAAACAACAGGGACATTATATAACAACATTCTTTTCGATATTTCCTGCTTTTCTGTAGTATCATCTGACAGCATTTGAGCGAAGCAGAATTCTAGAAAAAGAAATGCAGAAATTCTGCAGTGCATCAGATTAGTCAGTCTGCAGATGTTACACTCTGTGACAAAGCATCTCTCAGATACCTGCAGTGGTGCCCAGATTTCATCTCCTGATTTATTCCATCACCAACACTGGAACTTTCAAAGGAGCAAGCGCTTCTCTTGTTGTACACTTTCAGTTTTTCTTTACTTAGGGTTTTCACATGTAATAGGGATACTTTACAGAGCCATTAAGATGTCTTTCAGTTGAAAATTACATATTACACTATTTAAAATCTCCCTTTATATCATTAAAAAGGAATAATGTTAGCCAGCATTAATATTTCCCCCATTAAAAACATGTTTCAGCTATTAGACAAATACTCTCATCATTCGACAAATTTTAAAAGCCTTTTAAGGAGGAGAGGGGAAGACGGTCACAATTTGCAGAACTGAGTTCTTCAGGAGACACGCTTGCTGCTTATTTTTTCGGTGACGAACTGAATGGGACCACAGTACAAATTATAACACCAATTTCAGAAAGATAAAGTAGTACTTATTCCCTGGTTTGAGTCCTATCTTACTATATATTGTTAGAAATGCCTCTTCCAACATTGAAGTTTTAATGCTTACTTTTTTTCCTCTATTATCTCTATATAAAAGTAGAGAACTGAGCCCACATCTCACATTCCTAGTCCGTATAAACTTACTGACTACGATTTGTAGCTGGATGGAATACATTCTTACCTTCATTTTAACATAAATCCAGTGAGGTTATGAGAACATACACAAACTGCATGGAGAATCAGAAGAGAGAAATCAGGACCCCTCTGATGACAACAGCCATGATGAACTTGTTCTTGCAAGACTATTTGCATGCTCATGATGTGCTACTGATCTCTATTCACATGCACCTTTCTGTGGTGTGAAAGGACTAACAGGAGATGTACATTGACAGTTTGCCTAATGCTTTGAAAGCAGCTGGAAACCTTGATAGCTTTCAAGGCATCCCCAGTGTGCTACCCCTGAGGAGATCAGGGAACAAACTTGTGTCTCCCTCATGCAATTGACAGGAGGATTCTTGGAGATAAGCTAGTTAGACTAGTAAAATTGACCCAAAAGAACTACATGTGTGTATTGCTGTAAGGAGGACTGCTGTGGTACTGTTTCTATTCAGTCTGATTTTCTTAACAGCAAACTTGATTCTGGAATAGTCTTCAAATGCATAAAAACATGCAAACGAATGTGTTTTAACTCATCCTCTCAAATGATACAGAATAGCTGCCTTTTGGACAGTAGGGCAGACTATTTGTGATGGAAAATTAGCTCATCTGTGAGCCTCGGGGAAAGAGGTGTGAAAGCGCTAAATTTCAAGTTCAAGACTGATACGTGACAGACTCAGCCATTCACAGGCATCAGGTTTCTTCTTTTCTCCTTGAAAACATATGCAGGGCTGCTGTTTTCAGATTAGCACAGCTATTTTGTTTCCATGACTTTGCAAAAGCTTTTTCATTTTCAACTGTGGGAACTGAAGCAAAGAGCTGTACTTGTCATTTGTTTGCAGTTTTTTGCATAACAAGCGCTTTCTGCATTATTTCAGCTGTTACTCAAGATTAATCATTGTTAAAACAGATGAACACTTAAGGCAATTTCCCCTAGCCTAATGCACTGAAGATGGGCAGAAATTTGGGGGGAAGGGAGGAGATGAAAAAAAAGTGCAGCAGCTCCTTGATAATCTCAAGAGACTGCTTTTCTGCCTAAGTGCTCAAAAAGCAGTTAAGGAATCAAGTTACCATTAAAGCAAATAAACTACAAATTTGGAAGACAAGGTCTTTTTCTGGTGAAAGACATTGCAGTTATCATGCCAATGGCAGCATCTTATGCATTTAATTACTGTAACATTCAAGTCCGTGAATGGAATACTTCTGGAGCCTTACAGCCCTAAGTAACCTATAGAGACATCTAAAACATCCAGTGTTAGCCAGTCACAGTTCACAGCAATGCAAGTTTTCCTTGTGAGCAGTAGAGCTAATGAGCTTTCCTGTACATTCATCTCCCACAATTGACTGAGAGCTGTAACGGAAGCTTTGGCTGAGATCTCCCTCCCTGGTGGCATCTCTGATGCCACCTAATGTGCAAACTCAAGCTCTGGTGTTCCCCTCTGTTAGGGCACTTCACTGAGATTCTTTCCCCAAGCACCATCTATTTTGAAGAAACGTGTTTGCCCATAATTGTTGCTGTTGCCTCAGACAAATTTGACTGAAATTAGCCAACAGGGAGAGAAACAGATTGGTGGAGGTAATTTGAGAGACACAGGACAGATACTGTCAAGGATAATGGGAATTCATTAGTCTCTTTTTTTCTTCAGAAGCCGGGCTAAAAACAGCAGAAAACAGAACAATTCCTCTAGCATAATGGGCAACAACATCCAACGTGCACTATTTCATTTTCTCTTGATTTGCTCTCAGTAAAATACTGACAGCTTGATTGCATCAGGGAGTTCTACAACAAAATGAGCACCAGCATCCGGACTTCAGTCAGCGGCTCTATACAACAAAGTCCCATGCTTTCCAGCATACCACTTGTAACATTGATTACTATTAACACACACTCTTTTCCAATTTTTGTCAGATTAAGATTGTCCGCTTCTGTTTAGACACAAATATTGGTGGTTTTATCATCACTTCCTTGACATAACTGTTACTCAAGCACATGAAATGTATATTTATGCAGTTTACTATTTGCATTGCTGAAACCAGTGCCTCTGTACATACCTAAAACTAAGGAAACTGCTTGAAGATAAATGCCTTTTTTCAGTCCAGCTGCTCGAGTGAGCCTTATGCTTTGGTTGCACAGACATTTCCCTCTCTACCAATGAATGAGGAAGACTTACGGAGGGGCACCTGGAACTGGAGTGTCCCAGGAGGGATGTTGCTGGCTGTCTAACATATCAGCTGTCAAGTCCTGAAGGCAAGAGAATGAAACCCTTTAATGGTTGGATTTTTCTCCTTTCTAAGGTCATGACATGCTTGCTGTTAGTCAGCTGAAATGAATGGGAAAAAAAAAAAGGAGAAGTAAAAACATCCTATGGAGAGAGCAAACAGTTCATGGGCTCCAGTTCATTGCTCTGTTACTCCCCACTTACTTTGTAAACTAGGCCTACTGACAAAGTGGCTGCTTTCCACAGTTCCTTAGTATGCAATTTAATGCTTAAACTCAATGCTAGTCATCAACCAATGGAGAGCAGAGATCTCATCCTAGCTTGCAAAGATCATATGAAATAAAGCAGTATCTTAATCCTTATGGACACTTCTGCCTTTAAATTCCTAACTCTTCTGCAGACCTGACATCAGCCCCTGATAAAGCCATGTCACCAGCACTGAAAACAAGGACCGGGACCTCAATGACTCCAGCTGTTGCTCTTCATCTCTGAACCAAATAGAACTGAGCAAGAAGTTTTCAGTCCTTTTCTGAAACTAACTTTTAATCAGCCTTAGCTGGTAATAAAAGCACATAGCCACTCCTTCCAAAGCACGGACACCAGCCTTCATGCTGGGTCTCCAAGCCTGGGCTAATTATTCCTTCACTTTCAAAAGCCAAACTCTGACCCAAATCCTACTATCCACATTTTCAAGTGATCAATAGCTACAGTGAAACTATGACATAAGGCATAGGCTTAATACCCTGGGCTTATTCTACACTAGGGGAAGAGATTCAACTGCAACCTAGGAGATTCTACCCTTTTTTCCCCCTAAGTCCCTAACCCTTACAGTAGCCCTAGGAACTACCCAGACAACCAATATCACCCTGAATAGTGTAGACTTGGCACCATCCCCTAAATTTAGGTAAAAGTATAATCCAGTAAAACTGAAGTTCTTAAAATGCTTTTGCAGAAGAAAAACCCATCCCTGACCAAACTCCAGACCTAAATCTGCATGTAAAATAGGACCTATCATGATAATATCTATTCATCCCAGTACAGAACTCTACATGATCCTGTGCTATCTCTGTGCTCTGAAACTGCAATCACCGCTACAAAAAGCCAGCTAATACCAGGAGTCTAAGTTATGGGTGCATGCTGGTGCAGACAAGTTAAAAGTCTGAGGCACAGAGAATGCAACACAGACCGCAGATTTTAATTTTATGAAAGCTTATTTTAAGTTCCAGCTTTAAACTCAAGTAAAGACATTTTCCAGGATACATTTTCAAGAAAGAATGCACACAGAAACGAAACATTCTGACATCTTCCCTGCAAAATGCTCCCTGTGTGATGCACAGTCATTTTTCTTGGCTAAGACAATGCACAAGCTTTGTAAGTAAAAATGAATGTGGATAATTCTAAGGAGTTAAATAGCTACAGTTAATTTAACACAGAAAGAAAATGGTGTCAAACTTCTCAATCACTGGAAATATTGGAATAAAAGAATATATATTTTAATTAGATAATATATGCCCGTAGTTTTAGCATGATCCTCTTTCATCACTATCCATCAGTATTGACAAACAGAATAGTTTTGAAGTAGCACCATCTGTGTTATCAGCAGGGAAAATGCCATTTGCAAATTTTCACAGCCCCTTAATGGCCCCACTCTGCTCTTGACCATGACAATTCAGTTGATAACACGATTCTAAACTTGGCTCATGTCAGTTTTGTATTATGCGTCAAATTGCATTCAGTTAACTAAAACCTAAAGTGTGTTATCTTTTCATTTTAAAGTGATTGTGCTTCAGCGCATCAAGACAGACCAGATCTACTGTAAAAATCTCCGCTTGGCACAAAGAACTCCCGGAAGGCCAGGCTGCCTAAAGAAAGGCCTGATGAAGAAACCAGAGAACAAGCTGTCCACACAGCTCTCTTTCAAAGGAGCACTGCTTCCTTACATATCTTTGCATAGGAGACTAAGCTATGCTGGATACCTTCACAAGACTGAACGCCTATACGCACACATTAAACAGGCTACAACAGAAAGATCTGTACCTGCACCAACTTGTTATGTTGCCGTAACAACTTGAGCAGAGGTTCCCATTTTGAGATCACGTGCCTGCAGAGAACGGATGGGCCATGACACTGACTCTATGTGGTATCTACCTGTTAGTGTACGCTAAGGGAGAGCTGAAAAGCAGGGTCAGCACTCCTCCATGTAAGAACTGCAGAGGAGCTGGAGCTCTGGGAGCTCTCAAGGGACAATTTCTGACAACGCAAGCCACACTATTAAACAGTTGGAAACTGCCTGCACTGGCACCATCAGAGGTTTTCTTGCCAACTTGCCATCAATGACACGGACAGCAGTTACATTTACCTTTAAGTACAGCATGCATTATTATGTTACTGGAGGGTAACATACTACAGCACAGATTTTCAACAAAAGGTGTCAAGGGTCCAGCAGGGTTTGGTGCAAAGCCTGCAGCTATTTCTGCCTTACATTGTCTTCCAAGGCTGCACGAGGGAGACACTTGGCAAAACAGAGCCAAGAGAACAGAATAGACAAGTTTAATGTATTGCTTATGGGGCATTTTGTGAACCAACGGGAAAATGCCCTCCCCCTCCTAAAAACATTAGTTGTTAGATTTATCTGATAACATACCTATTAATATCCTGTCTCTGAGTTCAGTTCTACTGTCCTCTGGATTTTTTTAAGACCATAATCAATACGTGGCTGCATTTTACAATAAAACATGCAGTTTACAAAATACAATTCTTGTATTTATCACTGCAGTGATTTCTGAACTTCTTTTTAAAGCATATTTTATTTTCTGCATTTTCAAACTGGCTTCTTCGAAACAGATGGCATTTGCAGACAAAAAGACTAGCAATAAGCAATAACCTCCATAAGCCTATTACTGAGCTACAGCAAACAAATGTGAGACTTGAATTGATAGATTAACCAAATGTTTTCACCCACTTATTGTATTTGGTTCTCAAGTGAAACAGAAGATTTCCAAGTGCCACAACTGTCTGAGCCTGACCTGGAAAATTGCTTTGTGCTGTGCACATCCAAATTTTATGTTACCTGTCTTTAACGGTGTGAATTTCTGCCCTTAAGAATTAGCATGCACGGAAACAACCTAAGGATTGTGCTGATTTTGCAGCCGGGAGGCAAGTAGACAGATGGGACACAGTTACATAGTAAAATGAATGGAAGATAGATTGTCATTCTTCATTACAAATTTAGATGCTTTTGTCAGTTTAAATCACAACTCAGTATGGGGAATGTGTTCACAGCCGCTTATCAGGGATACAGCTACACGAATACTACTCACACTAATAGGAAGTGCCTTGTTATATTCGTAGCTACTTTTGAACAGTTACTGCAGCAGATGATGGGTTCTAGCACAAAGACAGCATTGCCGAGCCAGATGGTGGTGCTGCTCACAGTGTTATTTCACCAGTCGCCAACCAGCAAGGAGCACCAGCTCGTGGAAACAGATGCTGCAAGACGGAATACTGGTGAGCAAACAATGCCAGGCACTGTGTAAGTCACCAGAAGTGACACCATCTCATAGGCACATTTCTGTAACTTTATCTTGGCTTCTTGACCGTCCTCTTATTTATTCCTAGAGCAAGCAGAGTATCTGAGCTGCAGCAGGAGAACCTTGGGACAGCAACTATGACAACTCTGACTTGAGAATGATTTTACTGCAGCTCCTCTCGAAGTTATTTTTAGTCTTAATTCTTCAGAAGTGTGGTTAAACGGGCACCCACTGCACAGTGCAGGCTGCATTATGTCCCCTGTACAGAGACTTTCTGATTCATTCACTAGCTTGTTAGATATCGCCATGACCACTGCAATGGAAAGGTTGTCTTGACGTGAAGAGGAAGAAGATGGCAGTTAAGCTCTGACAAGTGACCTGAAAGGACCCAAAGGGAATTTACCTCATCTTTTGCATATACTGTCCTCACATGCTGTCCTCTTTTCTCAGGTTACACTTTCAGTGTTCTTAGTGAGTATACCTACACATCCATGGCAATACAAGTGTAGGTGAGGATGCAGCTGTTTTACTGAGCCAAATTTCCCATTTGCTTAGCACTACAAGTCACTTCAACTTGCACAAGCTTAATTAAGATCAGAACTTGTACAGAACCTCATAACACCAGGAACCCAAGTAGAGGCAGGTCTATATGCAGGCACTGATCATTCCCTCCCAACCAGATACCTGCAGGACCATGGTTAAAGATGGCAACTATGCACATGGAAGCTCAGCTGTCTCTGAAAGCAGCTAAATATTTTTACCACTTCCAGTATTTTCTATTGCTTTTCTCTGTTAAATAACCTGTGCAGTTCCAGCTGAGATGGCAGCTCAGGATGTTGGACATGGAAACTTGAGAACAAGAGATCAAGACCCCAAGTCTGTGCCACACTGCCAGGAGGCTTTTATGATGATTTAGGACTGCAGTCAGGCTACTCAATGCATGTTCCTCTCCCAAGTGCTGTGATAGCTTTTGTAATGCCCCTAAAGAGCCAGAATTCAACAGGCGTGGGCAAAGGCCATCTGAGTCACCATCACGACACTATAGCTTTGAGGCCTGAGTAAGGCACAAAGCAGGTGATGTGGATGTGGCCTTCTAGGTTGCCCAAGATATACAGTGAAAGTTATATAAAGTTAGCTTACCATTTAAACATCTGTAACTGTTTCCTTCCTTTTGTACAACAATGAACCCCAACAGAGCATCCACATTGGAGGACAAGGAATCTTAGGAACATGATTTACAAATTCTACATTGTGTGAGGTCAAACAGATTGTGCACATAAATTGTTCAGAAGCCATAAAAACAGGGGTAAACCCAATATCAAGTGCAACCACCACCAACAAAAAATAACACAATCCAAAAAACAACTTACTCCTGCCTTCTTTAGGACTGGGATTTAGTAGCTCAGAATCTGATATTCCCTGCCACACTTTAGACTGCTATTGGATCACTACAATGTGTGAAGTCAACTGAGACCTAGAGGCATCTCGCTGTCTACAGAAATACACTAGTCTCTTTTCTTCCCTATCCCTAATGAAATTCTAGCATTTAGAGGACTGTTCACACATCCACTTGCTGAAATATATCTGCTAAAACCAAGCCTCTAATGCAGCTATGCCAGCTTCTGTTTTCAAATTCTTTAACCACCACAAAACCCCCTAACTCTCCCTTAGTTCCTTTTTCCAGTAAGGCTTTAAAAACATTTATTTCCCTAGCCTGTCTTCTGCTTCATTCAGTTTAGCCAATAAGGATGCAGCGATGAGAGATCTCAGATATCTTGGGGTACAATAGTTTAATGCCTCAATTACTTCTCTGACTGACCACTTCCGTGCACTAAAATTGTCAGGATCTCTACGGAGATACAGCAAAACCTCTGCCAAAAATCTGGCAGACTGATCATTTACACATTTTCAGAAATGCACTGTCATGAGGCCTCAGCCTGAAGATCTCAAGCCTTGACTGTAAGCCCAAAGGAACCTTCTGCTGGCTTTACTTCTCCACAAAACAAATAGAAATGCTTCATCATTATGGAAACAGCTCTATTTCAATAAATTCAGGTTTGCTTTAGCCAAACTCTAGTATTACTTTCAAATGGTAATTACAGGCTCTCTCTGCACTAAGCACATGTGAGAGCTCACTAGCTGTTTTGATGAACACTGAAATCTCTCCTACCTTCCCCCTGGGTCATGTGCCCCGTTGCCACTGAAATGCCGCACAAGAAGCCTGCAAACACACATGCCTTACAGCTGTCTTCTCACCTGTGATCGCCAGAAAGGCCAGAAGCTCAACACAGGGGCTGGTCCCTGTCTGGATGCAAGACTTGGAGGACAAATCCAGCATGTGGTGCTAATTAAAGCTGGGCATCTGGTCAGCAAGGGCTTCTTGAACCCTCTCACAGAATGCCTGCACTGGCAAGCTGCAGCACGGTGCCTTGGGGACACCTGTTGATCACAGATCCCATCAGGATCCCAACACAACAAGTGACTGTGTGGGAGTGCATACTGTCAGGAAACCCAGTCTCTAATGGTATTTCATCCAACAAATATTCTGTCCATTTGGAAGGAAGCAAAATTTAGCACTGAAATAGCTGAAACAGAAGGATGGCACTGTTTCCTATATCAGAACCCTAACATCCCGAGTTTTCCTTCTCAGGCTCTGAACGAGACTGGAATATGCTTTGTTTGCAAGAGCTGATAAAATCATCGCTCCAGATGAGATAGCTGTGAGCTGCTCACAGAAACTTGTACTAAAAAAAATGCTTATTTTCAGATATTGCAACAAGGAGACACAGGTATTTTGTCTGAATTTATGTTATAATCAAACTGCAGAGTTCCCCAGGGGATCCTGCCTGCTCTGACATCAACAGCAAGTTTCCCACTGATGTAGACAGAGTGCCAGTCTTTATTTAGTGATGGTACACAGAAAAACCACACTGGGCTGGCTGGAATAGCGTGGTGATAAGTTTTTAAACTGCCTGCTTTACCCTGATACCCAAACACCTCTGAGATGCACCTGAATTCTAGTAAGTTCTCTTGACACTTGTTTATGAAAAGCCCTTTTACAGATGTCCAAAGATAAAACTACTTGCCAGCAATCTTACAGGACCTGTTTACAACAGGTTTACAACAGCAGTGAACTGAAGGCAAATTTCTCAACTCTCTAGCAAGCAACTTAACAACCATGTTATTTTGTATCACTATATCTAAAGCCTTGCAGAGAAAAGAAGTTACACACTCATTTTGGTTTCTAGTTTCTCATATACGAATTAAATTTTTGTCTTTTGTTTGCAAAGCGTGATAAGACACAGTTAAAACGTCCTTCTAGATTCAGCAGTAAAGTGATGATATGCCAGTTATTCCAAATTTGCTGATGAAGAGAAGGAACAGGCAGTTAGTTTCACAGAAGGAAATTTAGTGCAAATCAAACACAACTCAAGCAGAAAAACAATTTATCGGCTTATCCTCCTAATGAGAAAAGAAACAGAGATGGAAGCACACATTTTTGGCACCGTAACAAGATTAGCTAGAAAACATTAAATAATTAGTTGGCGGCGGTGAGCCTTTGATTCAACTTCTTTGCTATGAATGAGTTTTGCATTGCAAAGTAGGTTTGTAGAATTTAACAGTGGTTTCCACACCATAATTTTTCTTCTTACGTTAAGTATCTCAAAATTAGCTGGGATCGCTGGACTTCAATGCTGTTGCACAGTGGCAAAATAAAAGGAGAGATTTTCAACGACACAAATGGAAGTTAAATATCCCAGCTCCTGACTTTCAGGATGAATTCCAACAGAAACTGAGTGTTTAACTCCTATTTATGTAGGAGAACGCAAATGTAACATGTAAAGCAGAGCTCAAAGAGCCTGTGTTGCAGGTGTGGTAGCTCTGACCATACTCCTCAGGAGGTGCTCAGACTTACTCTTCTGTCTGGACCACTGAAACACATCATTACTCCAAATCCCTTCTCAGCTGCTCACTCCATCCCTTCCTTTTCCTGCAGCATGACACCACATCTCATCACACTCTAGTGTTTTCCTGACAAAATGATCCACTGAAAAAATCCACTGTGCTAAAAACACAACGTAGATTATTCTCAGTGATTTGTGTTTGAAAGCAGCTTCACTCAGATGCATGGGCCGGCACATCTACGAGGGAAATTGCCTCCACTGGGTGATGGTAAGCACCAGATGGGCCACGCTGGGAAATAATCTCTTCAGGCTGGCCCAGGCAGAAGCACAGCCAAAGGCAGCTTTGTTTCTGCAGGGCTGCGTCCAGGGCAGGGGCAGCTCCAGGAACATCTATTCCAGAGCAGTCAGAGCCGTGTGCACAGTGGTCAAACGCAGCCTTCAAGAATGAAAAGAAGAGCACTGAAGAACTTGAGATGCTCCTGCAAGAAAAAGAAAATCCCTATTCCCTTCAGTCTACGGTCTAAGCCCCTTCATTGTTGTGAAGAGCACAACAAATCCTACAAGACGACAAAGCTGAAATCACAAATCTCCTTCAGAACAGATGCTTCATCAGCTAACTCTATGCTCTTTTTTTTTGTACTTGTTATCTGGGTCTACTTAAATTTTCATTTCAGGACCATTTGATTTTTATGAGGTGATTTTTAAGAAGTTTGCTTTTCATTTTCCATTGCAGTGACAGCTCCTAACATTATAACAGAAGAAACCAAAAATCTTTCCAAAAGTTCTATTAATAAAAATCCTTACAGGTAAAAGAGCTGATCAGATAGCTTCACTAAGATTTTTCTAAGAAAGCCAGCCTTCCAACTAAAATTTGGAATTAAATCATAAGTGGCCTAAATACCAATAGATTCAGCTGTTCCCCCTGCCCCTGGAAGTCCATCCCATGAAGCTGTCAAACTGTACTATCTCAAGACCAGACATGATATATTTCAAAGATCAGATTGCTTCTCACTCTCAGATACCTCAAGCACATACCAGTTCATCTTCCCGCACAGCACGTGGCCTTAAAATAGCATCTGACCTGGAGAAACGTAATAGGGAAGCGTGCTCAGAGCTGCTGACATGTATTGCTTGAGACAAAAGCCAGCCCCATTCTGAAACATACTCCTTCGAAAAGACAAAGATTATGATACATTTCCATTGCACTCAGTTAAAACAGACCCTGGAGCAATTCTTGGTTGTGTCAAAACTATCCCTCTGTCTAAGAATAGGGGTAAAAATGAAAAAGGTTTTCATCTGCAAAATCTCAATTGAATTCCAAAAAAGGAAAACCCTTCCTGATAGCAGTCCAGCACTAGAATCACAGAACCTGTCATTCATGTGTTTTTGTACTCTTTTAATAATAAGGCAACTTCATATCATGAACACAAATATAAACTCAAAGCATGAGTGTGGCAATTAGATTTCACAGTGAAAATGTTCATACACTGTTAAACATCAAATCATGCACCTCAGTTTTATAGGATTCCCCAAATCCCAAAGATAATTCAATCAAATTTATAATAAAAGGAAAATTAATTATGAATTGGCTCATTTAAGTCTGTCATTTGACTGCAATGCATCTGTAATATTTTTCCCATTGAGTCATACTAGTTTAATGATTTAACTTACACAAGATAGAAGAGGTGCAAGTTATTTTGAGTGCATCACTTGGAGATTTTGGAGATAATAATTGGATTTTTTTCATCCTTTAAGCCTATTCTACCACTATATCAAAGTGAGCAAGTTCTCCCTAATAAAATGTTAAAAACTAGCAAGAAAAGTAAGAGAATAAGCAGCTTATATTGAGTGGGCTGAGTGTCTAAAACCATTCTAGAAAATCAGTTGTGTGATGAAAGGAGAGCAAGAGTGAGGTTCTGGCCAAGCTCGATCCTCCCAGCTCCAGCAAATTGCTCCAAGTGTCCGTGGTAGAGCCGCAGCTGCCCCCCGAGCACCACAGCACACTTGCTGTGCCGCAGCAAGGAGAAAGCCCAGCACAACATGTGCCCATCAGGAGTGTCAGAGGATGCAGCTTCAATCAGGTGCTCCAGACCAGCTACGTGCAGTGCCTTCTCACTCGCTTTCTTTGTCGTATCAGTGGCAGGACTTATGGTTGGGCAAAAGTATCCTACGTCAGGTCACAAGAAAATTGCCTCAGAGGAAACTGGCATAAATTAACTTATACTTAGGCAGCTCTAATTTAAAGGTATTTTTAGCCCAAGATGTATAATCCTTTTTGAATACAACAAATTCTCATCTAGGTGAGTCCAGAAAACCAGTCTAAAGTTTAGAAACCGAAGCAGAGTGCCTACAGAAGGCCCTTCTGAAATTAGCAGAATGCTATTCCTGTCAAAGGGAAAAGGAGACAGCTTTTTACAGTTTACTGAAGTATCTGTAAATCTATTTCTCTTCAGCATTAAGAATAGTAAAAATAAAGACAGATTGTGTATCTCTCAAAAAAAAAATCATAATTTCACTCTCTACAGGAAGGGTTTTCTTCCACCCCAAAAAGATTCTTTTTCTATCGGTATTAACCTCAATCAATACGGTGCAGTCACCCATTTTATGAATGACATAGTTCCCAGCAGCAACGAATGGAAAAGGGAAAACTTTATTGGAAAAAATGGACAGCTAAGAGCTAGTTTTTTCAGTAACAGTGATGAAATTTGTAATAAAGATTGTCTGCCACTGAATTATTTTATTAGCAGACATACAAGTTGAATCCACCTTAGGTTATACATATATTGTTATTTATATCTGCCGCCTGTCAGTATACGGCGAATTTCTACAGAGATGGCAACATGATTTACTAGGGATGCTGATGTATGTGGCACAGCTGCACAGCCAGGAATGGAAGTGCTGACTCTCTTGTGACTTATAAACAACAAAACCACTCAAGTATTTTATAGTCTTGAAGGTCAGACAGACATTCTGCAATAACATTAGCACAACAGTTTTCCCAGCGTCACAGGAGCAGCTGTAAGCACACAGTAAGGAGGAAGAGCAGCTAAACACCACGGGCACGTGTGGCACTCGCTTCAGGACAGCTTTGTGCTCTATCACTGCAAAAAACCCCAAAGATGCCGCTGTGCAATGGTGGGCTGGCACGAGCACCTCAGCCAGTGGCCTTCCTCCATCAAATGAATAAAATTTACTTGTGCAAGTTTGCATAGCAGAATCAGGCCTCCAGGATGCAAGTAAAATTATTACAAGTTTATATTTCAATGGTATTATAATTCCATGTATAACCAAAAGGAAATTTAGTGTCTATACAGTAATAGAAAAGCTTCTACAAAATTTACGCGTCACTGTTGCAAACCAGCAATTGAGACAGAAGATAGAGTAAAAGCAATCCGAGAGATTCAGTCTGAACCGAGTGCTATGGATGCATACAAGCTGAGCCAGCTGTGCTATTCATTAACTACAAGATGCAATAGCTCACTGATGATTCAGATTGTTTGTAGAAATATGATAAACTATTTTAATATAATAACAAAAGAGACAGCATTATTACTATGCAAATCAAAGAACAAAGCAACCTAAGTCGCATTTCCATACAGAAGATACTTCCCCATGCTACTCAAAAGCAAAAGAAACTGGTAAAGAAAAAAAAAGGGAAATCAAGGAAACTGCTTGTCTCAAATCTAAAAAGCATATGACAACAGTGACTCTTCAGAGGGCTGCCTGCACTTACTCGTTATATCAATTTATATGAACTGTTGCTAGAACAGTAAATTAGAGCACAGTTTCAACATAAAGTCAGGTTTTGAGAAAGCCTCCCCGTAGAACAAGTAACCTAATTAGTTTAAAGATGAAGCCTGGTAGACATATGAATGGTATAGGCCACAAGTTCCCCTAACAAGGGCCTGGATTTAATCACACAATAATCCCCCTTTCAGTCCTGCATTGCGAAGCAAGTGGGGACTAGAATCTACTAGGTTTACCAACTACAAAAATTCTCCTTAATATATATCAACCTATAGCAAAATATCAACAATGGTACTTCACTGAAGCATTAACAAATAAAAAAGGAAATTCTTCTCTTCCGCACCTGTATCAAAGTTCCTACACGGGATTTTCTCTTTCAGCTCATGCATCTACTTCCAAATGTTTATCAGTCACATTAAAAAGCGCTAACACCCTTATACACTGACATATTCAAGCTCTATCCAGGCTGTTCAAGCCAATGTATAATTCCATGCTATTTTGACACCCCAACTTCACTTAGACCTGGGTCTTGGCTTTGTTGCCTTTTGTTAGAATTCCCAGTCTGAATCATGCTTGTATATTGAATAGTTACATTAAACAACTTCATCTCTTTCTAGAGTCTTAAGCCGTCATCTCTGGAGACCAGGGACATTTCAGGCAGACAGCTCCACAAATGGATTCACAGCCAAGTAGATGGTTCACCTGATTTGTTCATTCTAAAACTTGCTGTTTAGTGACAAATACCTAAAATGCCTTTATTTCTTATGTAGTGTGGGCCAAGCTTCTTTGATTATGTCAGCCTCATTAGCACTCAGAAATTACAAATACAGAAAAAAAACCCCTCCATCACAAAAACTCAGTAAAAAGTTAAAATTCAACCCTGAGAATTTGAATTTACTGATTTATATGTACATCTCTTTATACTCAGTCATCCTGAAAAAGAAATAATTCCTTTAACATTTCAGATACTGAGGGAAAAGATGAGAAAGCTCAAACATACTTCATCCAGTTCTGCAGGACAGAGAAGATGTTACACATGTGAATTTGTGGTACTGGGAGTGTTACGACACATTCATGATTTACTGTTTGCACACCCTACCTGTGCTGCATATGACTGTAACTGCAAGATGATATTACCATTGTGTTTCACCTTCAAAGTACTATTTTAGACAATCTTGGGCTTTTCATGCTGTTATATACATTATACTAATGTTAGGAGATACTTGATTGCCTATAAACAAGGGAATAATCAGAGTAAATTAATCTTTTAGGTATTCATGTAATTTTCCTCTATAAATTCCATATTACTGGCTTCCTACTAACGTGCAGAAGTTTAAGTGGGGCTGCGTGAAGGGGTGGAAATACCGCTTAGAGAACAATGACTGGAATTGCTTCAGCTGGTATGCAATTCCCATCAGACCATATCACTGGTTCTGCACAGAAATTCTTATGACTAGAAAAACAGTGGGAAAGCCATGTTTCTGTATAAAAAGCTGCTTTTGATAGAAAGGGGATAAAATTTCATCATGAAAAGACATATTTGTGCCTGAACAAATTCACCATTTTGCCCTGAGGGAGAAGTTCAGTCATTTACACCACAAATAAGGGTGCTGGCTGGCACAAAGAGCAAACTGGACACTGGATCAGATTTTCACATACTTGCAAAACTATCTGTTTTCATACCAAGTGAAAATTGGTAGTTTTCTATAGCTCTGTTTTCAATATTCTTCATCACCATCAGTGCAAGGACCAGAAATCCCAAGGTCAAGAACAAGCCTCTCCACCTTCAGAGTCAAAAGTTCAGAATGACCTCGTACAAAAATAAGCATCTTTTCACCAGTCCCTCTAGGTCTCCTGGAGTTAATACTGCTTTTCCACAATTAACCACTTTGTAACACTTCCAATTAACAGGCTAATTAACAGCTCTGTTAAATAACATCAGATATTACAGGTGGAAATGCTTTTCTTCCCACTAAGACTCCTGAATCTTTGAAAACAAAACCAAGAGGAAGCTAAAATAAGAATTAGCTTGACTATGCCATTTACCTGAGTTTGCAGAAAATTTGCATCTATCAGTAGTAACCTAAATTATTCTGTGTTAATTAGGTTTGCTTATAAGGCAACTGACATTTCTCTCAAAAGGTGTGTGTCTGCAGTTTACACAAAGAATCCCAATCTAACACTCCTCAGTGTTACGGTAATAATATTCATCATAATCCAAATTCCCCCAGCACAAATCAGTAATGGACTTAAGCTGACTTAAGGAGTTTTTAAATCATTTTATATCACGGTCACCTCGTCAGTCCTTTTTGTAGAAACTGAACAGATAATAAGAAGCTGAACCACCAGCATTCACTCCAGTGAGGCTCTCAGGGTTGCAAAACACCTCAGTGTGTTGGATTTTTTTTTAAATTTGATTTGTGCTCATCTGAAGCCATTAGCTATTAGCTTGACAGTTCTGTTCTTGAACAACAGCAATATCTTATTATTTTGACCAGCGGCAGTTTGGGGCTTTTCAATTTGGGGATAGCAAGTAAATATTTTTCTTCCTGGAGGCTCACAGAGATGCAGCTGCAGCCCTGCATGCTGCAACAATTCCTACCTACAACAAACAAATTGATCAATAATGCCAGGAAGAGAGTAAATGAAGGCCTGCATATTGTAAAAACACATGTAGCATTCTTACCATATCCCCCTGCCTGTCTCCTCCTGTGGTGTACTAGCAGCTCTAAGCACTTCAGCACAGGTTTGACGTTGGCTGGCAGAGCTGAGCTGCAGCAGGTGCTGCTGTTTCCCCTGCAATACAGTTATTTTCTCTATGGAGAGTTCCCTGGAGTTTGTGTTTTCACATGCACTAGTTGAAGTTTATCGCATCCTATACCTGTGAAAGTAGTTAAGACCACAGAATAAGGAACAAGACAAAGTGTAGCAGTATCAAGATCTTAAACCCTGCTTGGCAGAACATTACCATTGACCAAACCTGTCAGAAGGACAGACTCTATCAGACACAGTAAAGGGCTTCAGTGCTTGTAAGATCATTTGGTGCTTTGCTGGTTTCCTGTCCTGAGAAAGGACTGGGAATGAAAAGTGAAGCTCCTGAGAGCCCATGTTGTCAGCATACACGTATGGACAGTACAAGATTTCACAATCCTAACGTAGCCTAAAACCATCAAAACCCTAAATATCTGTATAGAACAAAGGAAGAGAAAATACTGAGGCAAGGCCTTAATCTCCAAACCCGAAATGACCATTGATACAGTGGGCACTTCCTATCCAGTCAAGATAACAACCAAGAACTCACCGAGGGCATTGGATGCACTTTCTTTCAAAGAACCCCAAGCAAGGCATACTGCTTTCTGCCATGGGAAGAGGCACAGCAAATCAAAGTCTTTCCTTCACTAGAGGAAATTCAAATGGATATAAACTCATTTATCTTGGAAGAGACAGTCTCAACTTCCAGTGCTAGAGCACAGTTGCTGTGCAGAAAACACAAAGTCATTGGAGAGGGGAAGTCAAAACGCATGCATAAGAAGGTAAATAAACTTCATGGCAAAAGACATCACTCTTGGGGACCAAAGCCATGATTTTGTTCTTTTTTCTTCCTTTTTTTCCGGTGACTTGAGAAAAGAGGCCAGAACCAGCCAGCACAATACCTGTCTCTCCCTCCTTTCTTTTCTCCAGGTTTCCTGAATTCTTTACAGCTGGGATGCATGCTGGAAAGAGAAACAGGAAAGGTTCCTCTGAGCCAGGAACAGCCTCTCACACGCTTTTGAAAGGCAACAATCTTCTAGGCAGAGAAGGAATCTGAATCTGAGTCTCTTCTGTTTTTTCTCTAAACACTCTTACCTTCATTTCATTTTTGTAAAGAGAAAACAAACAAACAAACAAAACACACTCCAAAAAAAAAACCCCAACACAACAAAAAAACCACTCGAGTAGAATGACACCACCCGTATCAGTAAGAAAAGCAGCAGTCATTCTTTGCATTTTATTTCATACCTATTTCCAGGCCAAGATCATTAAGGAACCTGAAAAAAGGAATGCTAAGTTTCAGGATCTCAGTTGAGCTTAGGGCTGAGCTGCATGTTCCTGTCCCACTGAGGCACTTGTGGATATGAGCAGAGAATAATTTCCAGATGTTTGGCAAAATAAAATACTTGGGGATTTCTGCAGATCATCTACCATCAAGACAAAGCAGCAAGGGGTCCTTGGCAAAACATAAGTGCCTAAGTCTCACTTTATACACCCAAGTCCTTTTGAGTCTATAGCATCAAGTGTCCAGATAGGTCCACTTCAATCCCTGAATTTTAAGTGGAAGGGTTAACTGCAGATTTTACCTGTGCTGTGTCAGAAGGCAAGATCTCTGCTTTTGCACAACTACGCTGTTGTGGTACTTTCTATTCATGTTGAAGGATGTGCTGATAGCAACAACTCGTAGAGCACATAAATAAGGCTTTTTACAAGTTGTTTGTCAGTAAAGTTTCAGCTTTGGTTACAGCACTTGGTATTTAGCCATCTCAAATCTATCAGCTACAAAGGCTTTTGCATGACTATCTTCTCTCTAGTTTATAATGCCTGGAAATACCTCACCTTCCATGCTTATTGCACAGAGGAAGCTCCCCAGTTCCTAATTCACATAGGGCTGACATGCTCCTTGGAAAAAACAGCTCTTTCCAAGGGGATCGGAACAGCAAGGTGAGGCTCCTCGGCTTCTGCATCTTGTTCCACCACGGTTCCCAAGGGAACCTGGGCATGGAAATTACATAAAGCTAAGTTAAGCAAACTCTTCATTTTGATCTAAAATATAAAAATAAGGGATTCTTCTTAAATCAACCATTAGAAGCTGCATTTTAACATATCATCTTGATGTAGTACAGGCAACTTCAGACATGGGGAGAAGAGTGAGAGTAAAGTAGGGCCTGTTATGATAGGACAAGAGGTATTGGCTTTAAACTAAAAAAGGGTAGATTTAGATTAGATATAAGTAAGAATATTTTTACGGTTAGGATGGTGAAACACTGGCCCAGGTTGCCCAGACAGGTGGTGGATGCCCCATCCCTGCAAACATTCAAGGCCGGGCTAGACGAGGCTTTGAGCAACGTGATCAAATTGAAGACATCCCTGCTCATTGCAGGGGGGTTGGACTAGATGAGCTTTGAAGGTCCCTTCCAACCCAAACTATTGTATGATTCTGAAGTTTCTCCTTTGCAGTCTTTCAGGAAAGAAACACTACACCATGAGGACTCCATGCTGTATTATCATGTAATCATGCATCAGCAGGTCAGTAACAAAATGCTGCAAGTTTGGTACATGCTGAAGCCTGACTGCAATCATCCATTACATCTCAAGAAAACCTGCAACATTAATCACACCATTCAGTGATGCCTTCATCCAAACACTCCAGTAGACAGCTAATATTGACATAGTGCACATGAAAAAGCTCATGTGTACATGCTAGAGTCTACTGCATACAGCAATATTCTCATGTCAGTGCAAATTTGCTCTTTGACTTCCCAATAAACAGCACACAACTTCATCCCTAAACACACTCAGGCATAATAAGCCATTTGAGAACGTTAGTGTTAGACTGGTGCCTGCTCTGGAGGAAGATGATAGTTCATTTTTCCTTATGCAAAGCTTTACTAACTAGTACCTCTTTTTCCCTCCACCTCTTTTGCCTTAGCCTTAATTTTATGTAAGAGAGTGAATTAGCCAGGTTCAGTATGAAGATCATTCAGCCTTCTCTCACAGCTCACCTCTTTTTTTTTCAGGGTGACTCTGCTGCCATCCTACTCTTCCCTGGCCTTGAGCAGAGACTACCAGGCTTCTTGCTCAGTCACAAGAATGCTGTTTAGTCTGCCAGCTCAGGATGTTTGCAGATGTCGCTCCTACAGAAGCTTTTTTTGCAAAGATGACTTCAGCTGTCTTGTAGAAAAACTGATATACTTAGATTATCTTGCTTTCTCCATCCATTACCCTTTTAACATCAGAAGCCTGCAACAAACAGAACAAAAAAAGCCCAGTTAAAAACACACACAAGGAAATATTAAGTAAATAGATACAAAGTCAAGTCAAAAAGAGAGCTAGGCAGTTTGTTTGTTCCTTGTTAACAGTTTAAACCCACACCCTTCTCCAACTTACTTTTATATCTGGCTTTAGCAAAGAGGGGCAACACCAAGTCCACAAACAGCCCTAGGAACTGCTGCAGCTTTATTCTGTCTCCCTTCAAAGTTGCATTGGGACACAAGGCTGAGAAGAAAACAGATATTAGGAAGGTTCCTCTACTCATTCCCCAGAACATGCAAACTAGACAGACTGGGTATAATTGAGTAACACACATATAGAGTGTAACCCTGAATACAGATTTCAGTTCAGAGCCTCTTTCACCCCAGGGACCCAAACATGCAGTTCAAAGCCATAGCAACTCCCTGTTTTCTCTACATACTGTCTCTCTGCCTTTCTCCTTCTTTAGAAAGGGATTTACAGCACTGAATCCCAACATTATTTCAACTTCAGGAACAAACAGGAAGCTTGGCAGGTACTGGCACCACACGTTGCCAGCTCTCCATTTGAATAATGAGAGGTGTCTTTCAGAGCTAGGGAGGAATAAAGCTCCAAGTTTCTCACAGATTTGTCTTTCTTGAGGTACTTGGGAAGGGAGTGTGGTTGTGTCTTTTGGTCTTTTCCAGTAAGCCAAAATCCTCATACTTACTTTCAGTGTCTTGTCATGTCTATCATCTGTAAAAATCCCATTTCTCCTAAATTAATTCTGCACACCTTTGCAGGGAGAGGGGAGAAGGGTGAGGTAAGTGACAGCTCAAGGAAAAAGCTCCTAACTTGAGAATTACCAAAATGCTGCCCCACAGAAATATCCCATCATGTCTGAGGACCCCTCGTGTCCCTGCCCTGCCATATGGAAACAATTTCGTACCCTGGGAAAGGGGATGGGAAGGAAGCACAGCTCTGGCTGAACTGAGCTATGGGAACTGCAGGCTCAAACTGGTTGAGGCCTGTGTGGTTAAGGCATTGCAGTGTGTGTGGTTTTAACAGCTCTGAGCTGCTGTTGCTCGAGAGGTAATATTCCATTTACATTCAAGCTATAAAGTTTTAGCAATAGACTCCTTGGTCTGTAACAGTTCGGGACCAGGGCAGATATTCTTCTGTCTCATGGGAAAAGGTCAATATTTTTTATACTGGTTTTGTGTTTTTTTTAATATTGCAAAGAAAGTATTTTAAATCTTTGTCTATTACCTGAATGAACTGGGAAATAACATTGGACCACCCTACAAGCATAGCTGGATGGCTGTCATTTTTCAGTATTTTCCCTCAACTAGTCTCTTAGGAAAATGTGTGCATGATAATAGATCATTCTTGTTTCTAGTAATTCAAACCATATTCCCAAGTCTTTAAATGTATCCAGCACAAATCCAGCTGGAGCTCCCCAAAGCAACTTGCAAGTCATTCAATCACTGCAAAGGCCGGGAAACATTTGTAGTGGCAGAGCAAGACAATATAAACTCTGTAAACTTTTACTGATAGCTGCATGTCAGAAAAGACAGAAGGGAAACAAGTACCTCAAGGAATGACAGAATGCAAGCACCCAACAACTATCACAAAAACTTACCAGCTTAGGAACAAGTTCTGCTCGCCTGCCTTTAGCAGCCAGAGGAAGAAATTGCATATCAGAATTTTCTGCAGACAACAGTATTTGAGGACAGCAAAAGGAATAAGAGGATACATGTCTTTAGCTATTTCTAGAGGATGAGGAAGGAAATCCCAACTTTTTCCCCAGAAGACCTTGCTCCTGGATATGGCCAAAACCAGGTAATACCCAGGGAAAGCCATTGGGACTTCCCACAGAATTCCTTGCAGAATGTCCCACCTCTGAGAAGAGATTCACTCTTACTGGAGTTTCTTAGTAAGGACAGAGGCTTTTGTTTGTTTTGTTAGTTAGTTTTCCCAACATTCACTGCCTTTTTCTATCCAAAGGCTAAAAACTAGAGAAACTGGAGGGGATTTTCTCACCAGAGCTGTGCTCTCCCTTCAGTATCTTATCCACAAGGCTCTCACTGATACTTGTTTTAGCCAAAGTCTCTCCGGAGGGAGAACTGAACGGTCCTACGAGAACTGGTCTCTTTAGAGGAGCACAATCTGAGTCCACAGAGATGCCTCTGTTGTACATTCTTCTGGAGATGTGGAGGAGCCAGAGATGGCACAAAGCCAGGTGTGGCCCTGAAAAGTATTCATGCTATTACCTTCTTCATCAAGGAACGTGACACAGCTAAACTGGGGGAGAAATCCTGCAAAGCTGTACTTGGAAAGCTTTATTCCCTTAGGTTGGAATTGCTGGCAAAGGGGACTTTCTACATGTAAGCTTGTGGTTTCCTCATTTAACTGTGTTGCTTTTCAGTACTCATTCTACATTATCTAAACTCTAATTATATAGTGACAGTCCTAAATTAACAGAATCCTTAAAATATTTTCTGCCACACTTGCACATCGCATACCTATTTTCAGAATTTTGGATGAATGATCAAGTCTCAGAACAGACTACTTTGCATTTTGTTTATGCCCCAGACAATTCAACATTTACATCCTCAGTCCTATTCCAAGTGTCTGCTGCAGAAGCGGCATTAGGAAAAGCTACTGGCTTCTAGGCAGCCAGAGTTAAGTGAGGAAATGCTCCCTTGGGTAGAAGTCTACCCAGAATTAGCAGTGGGTTTCACTATCTGGAGCTTGGCTTTGAAAGCTTCTAGTTAGCTTCACACAATTCTATCATTAACAAGGATCTCTGCATCAGTGAAACCATTCTTAAGAGCATCCCCTGAAATATTCCACCTATAGAAACAGACACTCCTCCTCTCCAATGTATCTTCCACAGCTCAACACTTTTTTTATTTTACATCAATTTGCTCATGAGAATTAGATTCCTGCCCCTTTCCTGCCTTTGACAGAAGCTGTGCAAGAAGATAACTGTGTACCAAGTCAGCACAAAGCACCCTGGCTGGCAACAACACATAGAAGGTGAGAGAAGTACTTGTCTTTGGAAGTACCTTTTTGTTGGAGTGTTAAGAGCATTATCAAATTTAAGGGCTTTATTTTGTGAAAGAGGTCAATGGTAAACCTCACAAGCTTTTAGGTTGCACCTATGTCAGACTATATTACAGCATTAATGGCATGCCATAACCCAATTAGGACTTCCAATACACCTTTATTTTATATACATGCATTTTGTCCAGGGCAATCTCCAGCAGAAGGGGTTGTAAAGCAGCATGACTGTCAAAACACCTCCAAACACTTCACCTGAGCTCTGCCCTGCCATTGTGCCTCTCATGGAGTTGAAGTGAGAGATCAATTACAGACAATTATGTCAGTTACAGGTATAATTTCAGCTATGGCAGGGATAAATACACTGGTTGCCTGTACTGATTCCAGAAGACTGGTCATTTGTAAGCCTGGCTGGCCTCAAAGTTAGAAAGTCTCAGAAGCAGAGCAAGGTAGGTCAATTCACATTAACACCTATAAAACAAGGAATCAAAAACCAAAAACCCAGACATGCGCTGTTTTAATGCAAGTTTTGAAATAGCTCTGAAAAAAAAAAAATCAAATTGGACACATCAAGCCTGGCCCCATATCAAAGGCTGCAAAGGATTCGGTTCCAGAACACAGAGAGGGGAAAAACATAGCACACAATCACCAAACAAAACCTACATACACATTTGCAGAATATCCTCAGACTTCAGATCAAATGCCTACTGTTAAGAGAAAAAGCATCTAATGTTTCAGACTCAAGGATTTGGTTATAACTGCACATGCAATTAGATCTGAACGTTTTAAGGAATTACTGCCCTTCATTTTTGTCAGCAGTGCTTTGTGCCAGCTGGCACTTTAAATGGACACAAATTCTCTGATCACTAGTTACTGATTTCTCAGTTGACAGACAGTAACACTCAGTTCCGCAGCAGTAACAGCATTCAAATCCAACTGCAAGAACATACCCAACTAGTTTAAGTCAGCCATGAACTCCTCCAAAAGGAACATATTACAGGTACAACACAGATACATTATTTTCAGCTTGGCACAAGGTAAAATGATTCATTGGCACCTCCTAGTGACTTGCTCATTTTGAATCACAATTGTCCAGGCACTGGTATATATGAACAATAGAAAAATTAAAAGGTTAAAAGTAGTGTAGTTTAGCACAGAAGGCAGCATTGGAATAGAAGCATGTCATTTTAATTTGCTTTGAACTTTAAAGCAATCCAAACAAAAAACAATATAAATACAGAGTAAATGCACATAGTTTACTACATGTATGCAAGAACAATAGCAAACCTCACGCGAGCACTGAAGTATTCTCCAGCTGTCACTTGTGAGCATTTAGCTATGACTCCGAGGGCATCATTATGTTCACATATGCAGGGTAGGCAGACTCGCTTAAATAGAAGAACTGAAAACTTACATAACTGAGTCTTAACAGACAGAAAGTTGAACAAAGCAGTACATTTACCTAGGCACACTTCAGTGGTCAGCTTGTTTTCCAAATTTAAACAGTTTAAACAGGAAGCAACATTTATAAAGGCTCTCCAGTGTTTTGTCTCTGGAAGCATTCTTTTAAAATGCTACAGTCTGAGGAATGTTACAAATGTCATTATAAGAACAAAAACAGAATAGCAGAAACTCATTAACAAACATCTCAATCTGAAAAGAAATATATGGAGTGCATTAAGTAAACAGGGAATTAGGGGCAATATCAATATGCAAGTGGACAGGTTGATGTTTCAGTTACAGTTAAAAAACCCTAAAAAACCTCCATAAATCCCTAGCATAAACCTACTTAAGAACAACACAGGCCAGCAGATCAACAATTTGGACAGAAACAGATTTATTGGCCTGAGGGCTCAGCCCTCGGCAACACACAACTCCTGTTTTCACACTGCTCTGCAGGGACCAAAGGGGTAGTAGAGGGGCTGAGAAATGTGACATTTTTAAAATGGCTTTCAAAACTCGGGCCACCTTGCCATGTCCCCCTAGCACGCCACAGCCACTGGTGACACTCGCAGCCCGCCTGGTCCCCTGGGCTCCAGTGCCACCTCCTGACTGCTTGGGAACCTGCAGCCTCACAGCAGCTCCCGAAGCAAATTAACAGCTTCAGTAACACTGAAATTTCATGTAGGCAAGGGAAATATGAGAAAACTAATTAACAACTGAGACATGCAGCTCCTTTGCCTCTAGCACACAAAGGTGTGACAAGTACACTACATTCAAACAGACTTCAAGATGAGCATCTAAGTTACAACAAAGTTTAAATGCACTCCTTTCAGTTCTGTAGTTGAAGATATTACTCAAAGTAGCATCTTATTCCCTTTGAGTATTTATAATAAATATCAAGAAAACTACATAAATAACAAAGATCTTTGGGAAATATTTCAGAGGTAACTTTGTGTGTACTGCCAGATTAAAAACAACAACAAAAAAATCCCCCAAAATTTTGGGTTTATGTTTTGTTATGTAAAGCAAGCCCAAAAGATCACCCCTGAAGTTTAAAACATTGCTTAAACATCCATTAAAAACTCAGAATAATAAGATGATTGTCTGTTTTTAGGTGTTGTCTCCCATATTCAACTGCCCTTGTTAACATTCCCTGCTTGTCAACTCCCAACCGAGGAGCGCGCACACAGTGCCAGTGAATGAATGGAAGATGAACACATAACCAAGGGAGAATGTATGCAATAAACAGAGAAGGGCAACTCTCATGAAGCCTGGGCTAATACAAGTGTTAATTGTATTAAAAGCTGAATACCGTCTTTCCCAGTTTAAATTTTGGTTATATGACTGAATAATTTGGGTAGCCTGAAGAGTAATCCACTTTCTACGGCACAGAAATTGCACCCTGTTATCTGAACAATGGCATCACAGCAAGACTTAGGTCAGAATCATTCATATTCCAGACTCTTCCTAGAGACATCACTAGAAAAAACCCACTTGAGAACACACATTTAAGCACCCCCCTCGTTTCTTTAAAACAATCAAGTTCACCTTTGGTCCTATCACAGACCGTGCCTCTCTGTCTTTAAAAAGCTAAGATAAGGTTGTCCAAGGTGAAGGAAGCCAATAGAGCTAAGCCTCCACTGCAAGGTTGCTCTAGACACTATAGGCAGCTTTTCAAAGGATGAGCAATTAGTACAATTACACAAAACACTCAAATACTCTGATACTGTGTGGAGAACATGACAAGGGTCAAAATAAACAAAAGCAAATGAGAAAAACCCAGGCAGATTGTTCTGTAAGTTTTAAGCTTTTACAGCCAGCCTACAGAACTACTGCAACAGAGATGCTACGGATCTACAGCGTAAAATGTTTTATCCTGCACAGCTAACACAGAAAACAAACCACATGCTTTGTTTAAAACCAAACTGCATGTTCTGAACACAGTTTGACTACAGATAACCAGTCAGAGGAAGAAAAGTCATAGGCCGGAAGGCGGCCACAAAGTGCATAAGGAGCCATTCATAAAGTAAAGCCATTGCACACAATGCCCAGTTTGAGTGGACTGAAGTACCACACTGGAGGAGTTGATAGCACAGTTCTGTCTGTACCACTGCGGCAGCATTTATCTGTAGAAAGCTATTGCCCCCAATTTATAATTATCATCTTCCTCAGAAGGATCATGGATGCAGACTGAGAAGTACTCAAGGTACAGATAAAAGATACCTGTTTGGAAAGCTGTACCACCTCTTGAAACATTAAGCTTTATATTTTGATGCTCCAGCAGTATGTTTTTGGAAAACTCCGTCAATTATTGCAGAAAAAACTAGCTAAGCCTCACTGCTGAATGCAATGCATTGCTTTGCAAGTGGCTTATAGAACAACAAAACAATGCCTGAATATTCAGACACTAGAGAGGACAAGGTTACACTCTCAGCTGCAGTTCAGTACACAGGCTCCAATTGGGAGAAGTGACACAGCAATTACAAGGGGAATGCTTACGAGAAAGTCTCAGTCACAGTTTCCTCCATCGTTCTGCGCTGGAAAGATCTATCACAACTTCAACTGCTTTCTGCCTGCCTTAGCCACGGTGATGTGTTCTCCCCCTGCACTCCCATATAGATACTGGTAATCCAAGTCAGGACTTGCCTGACATTTTAGGGTAATACAGCTTGGTCTTCGGTAGCATGAAGCTATTTGAGTGAATCCTGTCTTCACAAATTATAGGCCGGACTAGTTGTGATTTCTCATCACATTAAGAATCCTTTAAAAGGTTATGAATTTGCATTCAGCAAGTTTCTACTTAGCTATGTGAGGGACCTAACAGATTGGCAAGAAAATCGATGATATAGGGACAATGTTTAATAGGTCTCTCTTACTTATGGAAGGAGAGTTCCAGAAAATAAAAAGGTTGATGCAGCAGAACTAGAAATCCACATACACCAACATTAACAGATTGATAACCTGAAGAGTTCAAAAATCATGTCCTCTCTCACTAACTTAACAACACTGTTCAAACTTCAAAAAACACCCCAAACCAAGTGTCATCTTTTGTAGCAAAGAAATAACTGTGTTCTGGGTCCTGCACCACATTTTGTCTTGAGGTAAAACATGGAAAACTTTACACACTGACTACTACCTCAGTCTCTCTACAAATCTTGTGAACAACTGAATTGAAGTTAAAGGTATGGAAAGGTATGAAAGTACTATCTTCTTCATTCCTCCAACAAATTACTGGGCAGTACAACAAAAAGGATGTAGTTGAGAGCAATAACTAGCAAGTGAATAAGGCTGCCCAAGAATATATTTTACCCCCCGACCTCACCCATCAGGTCTCTGAAGATGACTGAATGACCTTGTCTAGATTAACAGACAAAAACAAAGTAACAATTTTGAATTAAGAGATGTACAAAGGCATTCTGTACGGGGCAGTTCCCATGTGTCACATTGCCAAGAGACCATACAATAAGGCGTAAAATCATTCATAGTTGCCCAAGATCAACCTTCTGTTTTGTCCATAGCTGCATGTTCCTGATACAACTTCCCTTCTTCCCACCACATTGGCATTGACATTCAGTGGTCCACTCCAGTCTTTCAGTCTTCTACTTTCTTCTAGGAAGCCTTGTCACGCTGCTATCCATCGAGCAAGTAGACTACTGCTTCATATGTTGACATCATGATAGCCGTGTTTGGAATCTGTCTGACCAGATGTGTAGTTAAACCTCGGTAGAGGGATCCATACCCTTCTTCTCGCACAAGCAAAGATAATGTCTGGAAGAAAGATCTGTATTTTGTTCCCTCTTCTCTTAGTCTTGTTCGTACAACCTCTGTACAAAGAAAAACCACAGTGGTTATGTTCACCACTTTTCATTATAGTTCCAGGAACCAATTAGTGACTTCACATTAAAATGCCACCTTTCCCCCTCTCCAAGGTCTCAGTCTCAGAAAAACTCTTTAAAAACAGGAGGAAGATGGAAAACAGAGAAGCAAACCAAGTTTGTGTAAGAGGAAAACATGTTACATTTTTGGCAGTATTGCCTATCTAGCTAAGCAAGGAAAGTTCATTTGCTTAGTTAAAATGCAGAAGAGGACTGTTGGGACTTATTTTTAGCTTGGAAGTTGCCACTAATGAAGTACTCAATCCATTAACAAACTTAATGCATAGACAACTACTTTGCAGGAAAATTGAGCGCAACTGAAAATCAAACTAGACAGCCTGTTTTCCTAGAAGGGGGACAAGAACTTCCTGGCAATGGCTGAGTAAACAGATTCCAAGTGAAAAAGGACCTTTTCCTTACATATTTTGGGACATACCCTGGCAAATCCTTTGGAAAAAAATAAACATTGCCTAAGAAGGGCCTGTGCTAGATACACTCTTAAAAATACTTTCATTTCTGAATACTATGCTCATGTTGACCAGATGAATTTGATGTGAGAAACTTTAGACAAATAAATAGTTCCTGAGGAGCAAGTGAGCCAAAGCCTGCTACAAAGATCACTGAAAAGACTCCCTCTGATCAATTGTATTCAGGCTCTCAGCTGTACACGCCCCACTTACCATGGGGATATGCTATTGATGTTGCACAAGTTTTGGAAGTGGCAGCAGCCATCATCATTCCAACAAAGTCCGAAGCTTCTTTTGCTGATTCATCCTCATTGTCCATGGCAGAAGCAGTCTTATACTCTAGGAGTTTTCTCTTAATACTCTCATAAATAACAAAATGAATAACAGTCTCAGATATGCCTGCGTAAGATGCAGACATTCCTCTGTAAAAGCCTTTAATACCATCTGATCGATAAACTTTTTGGACACATTCAAGTGCACTCATTCGCCTTTCTCCACGATTTCTAAAAAGGAGAGAACAAGACAGACATCAGTCTGGTGCAACCTGAAACTAGAAAATAATAATGATGATAATAATAATAAATAAATAATTAATAATAATAATAATAATATAATAGTTCTTCTTGAGTGACAGGAGAACTTAGGAAACATCTCACACTGATGCAGAGGGGCTCCAATTCAGAATCATTTAAGAACACACAGAACTTGAAAGTCTCAAAGGCCTTCAGCACTACCCACAGGTAAAGCCTTACACTGAATCCAAGCCAAATGTCACATATTGCATAGACAAGTTGGGCAGCACTAGGCCTCCCCAAGTTTTACAGAATAAAGGACTACATTGCTTGTAAACAGATGCCCAAATGAACTGTCAGTGTCAGTGACTCATACAAAAAAAGACCCTTTTCTTCTGCTTAATAAGACTGGATTTTCTCTATTTTTTACCTCAAATAAACAGCTGCATAGCAGAGTAATTTCAGTGGCTTTCAAACAGCAGGCCTTGCAGCATCACAGCTATCAGCAAACAACTGGCATATCCAAAGGGATCATACCAACCAATACAACACAGACTTCTATGATTTGATTCAACTAAGTCACTGCAGATGTCAAGGAAAGTGGTCATTAGACACTACTGTATCAAGCAGTATTTGGTAAATAAAATCTTATTCCTCTTTTTAGCTTGCTTACTGAATTGAGATGTGCATATTGAAATACTTAGCACACTGTACACAGCTATGCAAAATCATTACAACACCGCATAAAATCTGCCTCATTGCCGGAGTGAGTGTAGGCACTTGAAGCACACAGATTCTGCCAGCAGAGGTCTCCCAAAGGGAACAAGTCACAGAATAAAACAGCAAATAACCTTTTAAGGAGTTATAGTAATTCATACAGATACTGTGTCAAAGACAGTAAGTAGTATGATGAGACACTTGATGGCAGAATTTAAGTCCCAACAGTTTGAACCTGCAGTGCCAGACAAATGAAACAAGGTACCAAGCACAATTAAGAGAGTGGGCACACACAGCTGCGGATCAGATCTCCAGTGCACTAGGTGGCAGAGAACTCGGGCGCTGGCATCGATTTGCGCACAGGCAAGAGAAAAGAGGCAAAGAACAACTGGTGAGAAGAGCAGCTGGACCTACAGCTGCAGCTCCAGGGGGACCCCAGTCTCCTGGACAGGGGCACAGACACATTCTGCTGTAAGACCTTGTTCTTCTGATGCTCAAGGTGCATCTTGTAGGTGCATGTTGAAGGCCAAAGCGATTTCACTTTGGAAAAAAACTACATGCCTTCTGCAGCCCTTACTGGGATCAGAGGAAGTTGAGAACTCCAACAAAAGCTCAGGCCAGGATAATCCTGCAGGCCAAGCAGTTTTATGCCTCTAATCACAACTGAATTACAAGAGCTGCAGCATGTGCTAGACTAGCCCATGCAATTGCGGTGTCCTACCCAAAGTTAGAAGATCCTTCTTCAGGTCTCCCACATGAACAATGTGTTTGATAGAATGTACAGAAATAATGTGCACAAGTAATCCATCATTCTCCTTAACTTCCTTAAAGCCCTATAGTTTAACCAATTTAACTGATTAATCAGCGATAAACAAGCAGAGGCAGAAGATGCCATCAGGTTGCACATAAGCACTAAACATGAGCACTAAAATCCTCCTGGAATCAGTTATGGAATTATTACCCCAATCTCACAGTAAAACTAGCTCTGGGATATACTTAGTATGGTCACCTTGCAGCTGCTAATATGCCTGCTAAGAGGAAAAATGTTAATATGCACTTCATACAGAAAGTCCAACAAATCTCCAAAATAGGAATAGGTGGCTTGCTAATGTATTTAGAATGGCTGGAGAAATAATTTTATATTGCATACTAAGTTTTCAGTAAGAAAGTCTATAAAATGAACGAGACAGTTGCATTGAGACACTTGCATCATAGCAGCCTCGCCCTATGTTCTTAAATAGATAGGAATAGAAAAGTCTTTCTTCTTCACTATTTGCATAAAACTCTACTTGATTACAAGTTTGGTAATATTATTGAATCTATTACAGAAACTGTTTATTAAGTCCAAACAACTTCTGTTGACTATCTGGCTTTAAGACAATTCCTGTGTTCTGATCCACGAAAGCAGTCTTCCCCTTTTTACAGGCTGCAGTTCTTATGTAAAAATGAAATGCAGGATGTTTCAGGCATTTTTCTAAACTTTTGCTAAAACCTTAAATCCTTATTTCAGGAATTTTTAGCTTAATAACTAAAAACAAAGAGAATGCATTACTGAAAAAAATGCAAGCATATGGATGGTAGAACATTATTTTAATGTGACTGTTAGCCTTGTAGTTCATTCAAAATGTGATGGTCAGTCTACTCCAGTGCCTCAAGCATGCCTCAGAACACAGACTGAACAGAGAAAAATGAGCGTAACTTAGAGATAGATCAGCATCAACTTTCTAATTCAAAGTGTTGGATATTTAAAGAATCATTCCATTTTGTGATGCAGAACAGATTCACAACTTTTAAGCAAAATCTTTTTACAGCAGTTAGATTTCCCGCGGTCACTATACCTTGCATCAAGCTGTAATCGTGTCTTGACTAGCCAAATGGGATTAGTTGTTGTGATCGCAGTAAAACCTAAAATATTTAAAAAGAAAAGTTAGATGTGATAGTATCACAAGAGCAACCACATCTAAGTTTGAAACCCACAAAGGAACAGTGGATGCAAAAACTCGGACTATACTGATTTTTAGGAAGTACCCATTGTAGCCCTTCACTGATATTTCACAAATCCATAAAGCCAATAAACATTTAGCTTTTTTTTTTTTTAATTTTGCATCAATATTGACTAAGTTTGATTCTTAGCAAGAGACATCACATGTAAAGTAAGCCCAATTGTGTACATTTCCCTACCTATCTAATCATAACACCACCACAGAACAGCAAAGCTACCTACACTAATATTAGCCAATTTGGCAAACATGTCAATAAGAGTGCATTGCAGATACAGCTGTAGCAATTTGAGATGCTGTAAAACATTGTGTCAATTTAATGTGCCACCTGAAATACAATCCGAGTTTAAAAGCATGCAGACTGAGTAAGTACTACTTTTGGTGCAGTTAAAAGGCATGTATTACTGTAAGTTAAGAGACCTTTTAATACTGAACTATAAAGAGCAGTTAAATTTGAGTGCTAATGTTTTATTTAGTATTCAAAGCAGAGATTGTTGGTTGGCCTAGGAATACTTTTACAAACATATGAGGTTTCAAATTGTTAAAGTAAATAGTATGACTTCTAACTATCCAGACATTCAGCAACTAGTCAGGCTTGCATAAGGGCAAAGGGTCATAGCTTTAGGATTTTCAGTCCACTAAAGAAAAAGAAAACGAAGAAAAAGAGAGAAGGAAACAAATTAAAAATATAAAGAAAAGTATTAAGAATCACTCTTACTTCCACACAAGTGTGGAGAGAAGAAGAGCAGAGTGAAAGGCAGCTCTGGGAAAAGAAAAAACAAACAAAAAAGGCAAAATAAAAACCATCTAGAGTTGTAATACCACACATGCACCATTAATGAGGTGTCATGTCTGCGTGAGAGAAGAGGAAAAGGGAAGAGCTGGAACATGGCCAGGCAAGAGATGACAAATTTAGACACTTGCTAAGTGACACACATCACTTGATATCACTACAAACACATGCTGCCCTCCTGCAAGGGAATGGACCGAGGGGTGGGAAAGCAACACAGAGTTACCTTGTTCAGTGCATTCTGGTGCACGAAACTTATACAACAAACAGGCTATTGATAAGCTTGTTTATGGAGATCATTAACAGCTTATATCTATTTAGCAGAACTGCTTGCATACATGTTACTTCTGTTTAATCACAATCTACATTTACGTTGCACACAAATGACTGCAATACTCAGAGAAATGCCAGGGGATCTTAACTGTTTTAAGGTTTGTTCTACCCCCACCCCCAAATCTTAAATAGGTCATTATGATGTTCAATTACAGTTCTAAAGACAAACTACAAGGTTTAGCAGCTACTAAGATTTAGCTATATTGCTCTGCCAAAATAGTAAAACCACATTAGAGATTTCAGCTTAATTGTTAGATTAAATAGAATTTAAAATTGACTTAAACATCTTAACTAAATAAGTTCCTGTGGTAGATTATAAAGGTTTGGGGTTGGCTTTTTTTTGATATACTACTCATTTTTTAATATATCTAGGTACATATATAGCCCTCCATACGCTGGCATGAAATCCTAACAAGGCAGAAGTGTTTCATATCTGCATTTCATGTAGGTAAATACCCAAAGCATCAGTGAACTACTCTGCCCTAACAAGGCAAGGGATGTTTTTAAAACAGATTGCATCCGCAAAAAAAGGTTCTGCAGTTCAACTAGCCTGAGCCCTTCTGACCTGTCACTTAATGCCACAGAAACTCCGCTGATTCCAACAGCACTTGATCCTGGGTTGAACTAAACTGACAGGAAACCTTGTTCTTGCATTTTTTAATTTTCTTATACTAGCACTAAGAAAGCTTTAACTTTCTTTTACTTCAAATCAAAATGTTTCCACATCTGTAGTGCAGTGAAAGGCACTAGAAATGCACAGGACTGCAACAAAGGCTTTGAGATAAGGGGGGGAAAGTTACTGACTTCCCCTAACCAACACATTTTCAAGGAAGGACTTCCCTCCTCCCAAAAAAATATTAGTTCTTAAGTGTATCCTAGTTATTACAAGCTGCATGCTTTGCAATTTTGTTACTGCTAGGCTGCATGCTACCGCATTATCTGCTCAGCCTTTTCTCCACCCTGGTCAACCCCCAAGAGGTGTCTCTGTCTCCTCCATCTGGACCGGCAGCAGAGCCCCAGGGGCAGCAGGGACTGTGGTTGCCCTGGGAGCAGGAGAGCCCAGAGGCTGCCAGGGCAGGACACGGCGCCTTCTGCCTCAACTTCAACTGCCCGGGTTGCTCTACACATGATTTACCACTAGTAGGATCAGACACTTAGCAACAGAGCCAATTATTTTCTTCCCCTAGGGCTGTCAAAAGCACTAAATTTTGTGACAAGTTCCAACCAAAGCTGTCAAATCAAAGCGTCTTCAATAATTCAGGTTTCAAGATGAAATGACTACAGCTCAATTCTTACACGTAATGTAGTAAATATAGTTAGCAGAAGAAGAAAAATTAAGAGTTGAGTGATGCTGACACCACGGAAAGCACTCCAAAAAAAGAAACATCCCATTTGGGATCTTTGATAAGCTTTTCTTTTTAAAGGCAGAAAATCTGTAGCAAAAGTACTTGTTAAAAAATAAAAGTGGGAGACTTTCAACAACTGCTACGAAGCTCTATCAATTGTTTCCTTTCTCCTTTTTTCTTTTTAGAAGCCTCAGTGAACTTTATAATGTTTTAAAATGCTTATCAATGTGTTGTATCCTCAATAACAATTGTGGATTCATTAGAAGTGTAGATTAATCTGGCATCTCCAGAAACTCCTGTACTTTTCTATGTCTTATTTTCTTCTACAAAATTCCACCCCAGTTTCAGATGGGAAGAATTACCTCCATCTACTTTTTCAGCTATAGCAGCTAGTGACAGGTAAGATCCCAGGTATTCCTATTATGCATCGTATTTCAAAGGTTAGGATTTTTTTTTAATCTATAAGCCAATATAATTGATACAGACGCATGTGAATATGGAATGCTGAATTAAAAATCCAAAGTAGTAAAATAAAAACAAATCAAAAGAGAAAACAGAAAAAGACAGAAAGAAGATTATAAACATATTAAAAAAGAAAAAGAAAAGAGGCCTTTGAAATAATGTGACAATACAGACTATCAGCTGCAGCATTTTAAAGGCAGCTCTGGGACACAAAAAAAACCCCAAAAGGTTTTGTTTAACCCACTTGGGACTTCCAATTAGCCAGAGCTAAGTAAAGCAGCAGCTATCAGTGAAAGGTATTGTTCACCTTTCCCTGAACTGCCCAGAAAAAAAACCCAAACAAACTCTGTTAACAGAGTTAAGGAGAAATGATGTCTTTGCACAATGCACATCATCCGAGTTCAAGATCATGAAAGTTAATTCCCCTTACGTTGTTTATTTAATAGATATTACAAACCCAACGTGTGGTTCTTACACTAGATGCTGCAAGAGACGCTCAGTTCAGTACTCACGAGGTTTAAGTTAGTCCATATTTCTGCAGGAAGTGACCTGCGGGTGGGGAGCATGAGATGACACGATCTCACTCTTTTCACGGGAGAAATGTACAGTAAATGCCTAAAATAGACACAGGCTTTTCTGTATCATAACAACAAGCAGTGACCTCATCAGACACATGTGTACAAATTGAATCCCATTGGAAGGATCTGTGAATTAGTTATTGTGAGATCTAACTCTTTTCAGGTAAAAGTTTAGGAAAAAAGAAAGAAAAATCATCAGAACAGGCCACAGATATTAAAATAATTGTGTAAAATGCACTGAGTACTGAAATTTCTGCTCATTTGCAGCAGTTCAATTGTATATCTCCAAATACTTACCCATATGTCAAATTTACAAGCGAACCCTCCTCCTTCCCCACTGCCTCTCAAAACATCATTCAAAAAAGCTAGCCTTGTCTTAAGGCTGAAAAAGCAAAATAGATGCCTTATGAAATCAAACTTTCTAATATCGGTAATCAATGAACTGAATATTCATTTTATTTGATACGACTAAAAAGGTACAAAAGTATGGAAACTAAGTAATAATGTAGTCCCATTCTTTTTAAATAAATAATAATAAAAAAATCTACTTTTGTGTTGGTTTGCCAACAGAGTTCTAGAAAGAACAGCAATAGCATACAAGGCAGTTTTGCAGCAGATCTGCAACCACGTTGTCTGAACAAGGCTGTGAATCATTCAAAAGACAAATCAGAAAGCCAGACTGGAATCAAGCATCTCATTCCATTCTCCACAGGTTTTATTACTCTGTGGCAGAAGAGATTGAGTAAGTGCAATAAGAAGGCAGAGTTTATAGCGAATCTGAGAATTTAGCCCACTTCTCAAATGTACAGAGTTAAACTATCTTCACACAAGCAAATGCTCTCATTCTTCTAGTATGCTTCAGATGCAGTCACTGTCCAAGTTTGCAAAAATAGAACCGTGTAATATGCCAAGTAGTGAGCAAAAGAGATTGCCCAGTACTTCTTCATGTCAATACACAGGTATTTTAGGTATGAATATGACATGAATTATATGCTGGAAGCTTGCACACAGCAAGAGAACATTAAATTCTAATTGCATAAGGCATCAGTTACTATTATGCAGCATAAATCATCCTCCTTGGGATAAAACAAACTTACTAAAAGAATCTTAAGATAAAACATATTTGTTTTGTTTTGTTGAGAAGGAAGAATCAGGCCTGAACCCAAAAATGCTTAAAATACCATACCTCAGCTTCTCACTCCCAAGAATGCCATGTGCATAGAATAACCCTTGGTTAACAACGACATCAGCCTAGCCTGAGATAGTTACCTATTAACATGATACAAGTCAACAGTATTTAAAGTTGACTAACATTCACTATTTACAGTACTTTCATAAAACAGTAAGTTACAGATTTTTTTAATTGTATTTTGGCATCATTATTCTATTTTGAAACCTACAGGAGAAGCTTTTTAAGTGCAAACACCACCTCAGGCTCATTACATTAATGTAACAGAAACACCATATCCAAACTAAAAAAAGCTCCTCTCATTTAAGACTGAGTTACTCAAATCCTTACTGAAACCAATGGCAGCTGCAAAAGAAAAAGAACATCAATACTGATTATTTTTTGCTAAATGTTAGAAGTGTTTATCCACCTTGCCCATTTTGAAATCCTGAGCTCCAAAGCAAGTATTAAAGTGATCTTCTGCATTAACCTGTTTAAGCCAGCCAATTAAGAACTTATGTTTGATCCTGTTCCTGTTACTTTGCCATTTCCTTAACAGCAATACAAACCTTGCAGGTAAAACTGTTAATAGCTGGTTTAAGTGCATTTTCTGAAATATATTAGAATTACAAAAACAAAGTTAGCATGTTCCAAGAAAATACTGTTAATTTTAACTACCATCCTTTTCGTATCAATCAGAATACCACCAGGACTGAGTATGGAGAAATTGTTTGTCAAACAACAGTCTTTTAAAGGCCTTCTGGGGAACGTCTGTAGGATACAGCGCCAAGACATTTCAAGAGGAAGTAAGTTCTGACCTGCATTAAGCATTCTGTTTCACCAGCTGTATGTGCTTTAGAAATACAACTGCAGAGCTAGGGAAGTGTGAAAAAGAGCCACAAAAGTTGTTCAAAATTAAAACTTGTATACAAATGTAAAAAAAGGCCAACAGTAATTAAGGCTCAAATACATTAACCCCAGTCTCCTGCAGATGTAAGTACAAACGCACAATTCCAGCCTTCTGGAAGGGAAGCAGGTTAAGAAGCAGATACAGAACTCCCTGACCAACCACAGTCTGTCTGCAAGCACTTGGGAAAACTCGCTACAGCACATCACCATAAACATGCTTTTCATTACAGAATGAGGGCTTCGTTTGCCTGCAGCACTGCATCAGTTACCCAAATTGTCTTCACCTGAGGACAGACCTGTTTCTATTGCCCATACTTCCCCCCCACCAAATTTAAAGACGGTTTATCCCCTTGATAAAAAGCTGAAGACAATTCATTTATCTTGGAGCAATTAACTGATTAGGATGAACTTTTCATGAAATCCCCTTCTGTTCCATTCCCCATGCTGTTCACCTACAAACAAAACACACATTTCCAGGTGATAAAAATACTGCATCATCTGAGCCCCTTATTCTACCCATTTAAGACAAAGCAGCTCTCCTTATATTTCTAAGATTTAAAACTGCCATCACATTTCTCATGTGCTACAGAAGAGTGTTAGAGTGTTATTTAAATATAAAGCTAATGTTACTTAAGTTTTCTATGCTGTATAACAATTTACTTGTATCAGATCATTAGCAAGTATTAAATAGAAAACTAATCCTACCCATTATTCTGACATAACCTTTGACAGTCCATTGAGATTGCTCATACTCACATTATATACACTGGTTGTAAAATTTGACAGGAATTAAACTCTTCAACAGCCTACCATATCTGTCAGAATCCATCTGTTAAGTGTGTACGGTCCATACAGAAAAGAACTTTTAAAAATTGGTTTTGTGTAGGAAAGACACAGGCAACAACAGGTACAGTGCTGCCAGCCCAAGTTTTGATTTCCCCAGGTTGTGGCCGTAGCTCAGCTCAGTTGCCTTTAACTCCTTATGTTAGTGATCCCAGAGCACAAACACATATCAAGCAACGAATATTGGTAGCTGCTAAAATCTACCAAAGTTACACTGCAGATATAAAACAGAAAATCATTTCCAGAAATGAAAATCTAAGAAAACTTCAGAAGTCTGCTCTTCTGCGTCACTTTAGTGGTAGAGCAAACTTCACACAGAATTGTATTTGAACAAAGGAGGAGGGAGTGTTACATATTATTTATACAAATAACGGTAGGCATATTTCAGAAAGACAAAACACAAATTGATAGTAAAAAAACCCAAAGAATCATTAAACTAGAGTCCAGTGTAAACAACATCGTTTATAGCTTGCAGAGCAAAAAATTACTATTTTGAAAGCTTTCATTTTACATTTGACAAATCTTCAATTGAAAAAGCAGGCATGCAAGTTTTCCTAGAAAAGACACACACAAAGATCTACATTAACGCTAAGTGTAAAGTTTCATGCACATATTCTCTAGATAGGTTGTTTAATGAGAGGCCAAAGAAGGCAACCACTACAACAAGAGATCATTCAATCACTGAACATTTTCTGGGTTTTTTCCACATTTATTGCCACCTCTCATTTGTAGATGACTCCAGAATGAAGCAAAAAAGTTACAGATCCTTACCTGCCACACCAGCTGAAACCATGTGTACCTGGGTAGAATCTGGATTGAAAATACTGTTCAACTTCTCCTTGCAGTTTGAGTATGCAGCAAAGTATATCGCTCTAAAATTAGAACCAAATCCAAGCCACGTTACATTTTATGTGTTGATATCCCTACAAGCAGTGCCAGTAACTTCACTAACTCAAAATGATCTTGGTTCAAGTCTTACTTCCCCAGTAAAAAACTACTAGTGAAAAGTGGTATTTCTTTAATAAGATATCAAACTTGTTCTAAAGGATCTAAACTCATTTCAGTTATAAAAATTTCACAAGAACTAGCAAGTATGCAGCTTTTTTAAAGCCAAACAGCACACTTAATATTTATAATATTCTAGCACTTAAGATGGAAATACAAATAACTTGTAGTTTTAAATATTTATATTTCAAATGCTAGAACAGCTGTGAACTTGGGATTTGCGTTTTGGTTTAGTTCTGTATTTAGAATAGACACAGATCTTCTCTGAATACACTACAAACATGTGTACACTTGTACTACATTCAAGTCTGTGAGCTAGTATCAACGTAAAGCAAGACATAAAAGTTAGTGTTCCAATGCAATATATTAAGAAAATTGCTTGTTTTCACTCATTAAAGCTAAAAAAGCTTATTTTTAAGCACAGTTTAAATTCACATCAAATTCACAAATTTAAGGTTGTAACTCAGTTGTTTGGGGTTGTTTTTTTTTTTTAAACTCACAGACACCCCTCTACAAGAGAAAAAATGAACATGCAGGTTTTCATGAAGAAAACATTAACCTGTTAGCTGTGAAAACATGTTTTTCTTTATTATAAAAAAGATAAAGTGCTTGCTTCATGGGTGTCATTTCTAAAATGGAACCTGAACTCAGTTAAGTATATTGGATGTGTTACAAAACGTGCTTCTCTACAGCTTATTTAAACAAACAGCTGCTGTTAAACCCACTTAGCTAATGCTTAATTGAAATGAAGTACTGGATGAAGACAGAGTCAGCCAGAGGGGAATGAGGATGTGCTTATTTATAACACTTCACATATTATATCAAATCGCCTTTTTTAGTATGGGGGAGAGGAAGGAAACAAGGATTTCACCCATGGGAGGAAGGGAATGATAAGATTTACCATAAAATTTACTGAAATGGAATTTTGCAATTGAAGATATTTTTCATTGAGGATAGTAACTTATAAAATGGAATCCATTGCTATATAAAAATTGCTGTTAAATTAACATCAATGTTGAACATTCAGACCAGACTGGACTATCAAACAAAAGGCTCTTCAGGTAAGTGCTGATAACTCACAGGTGTCAAAAACAATGAAAGCTACTGGCATTCCTTCAGCTTCTCCAAACAACAATATTAAGTTAATGATCACAAAATACCTCAGGTATTCCCAATTCCCTAAAAAAATAATCTGCTAAAATAAAACTATTCCAATTCCTGGATTATGTTTTCTTCTTATTTATGTAGAGGATCTACAGAACAACACCTCACCAGTCAGATCTAAGTAGAAGTGCTGAATGGGAAGTCCAGTTTAACACAATTTTCCAGAAGAATCCAAAGACCTTAAACCAGAATAGTTCAGATACTTTCCTACTGGATGTGCAGGAAACACGAATGTCTTTTCTTCAGACCAAAAACTAATAAACAAAAGTGGGGCACTAAGTCAACGGAAGAATAAAACCTTTGTGGAATATACTCCCTCTGCATAAAGACTCTTCTCTTAAACAGAATAGAAGGGAACAAAACTGGGCAAGAAAACAAATACAGCCTCACCCACGATTAAGTGGCAATATTAGCTTTACGCAACTTTGTTTCCATACTCCTCCTTAGGTGTTCTCCTATTTTTTGGACTGAACTTAGGCTAACACTTGTACACAAGGATCAATTCCAACTCTGGAATAACCTGCCCATCGCTCTGACCAGCAGCACCAGCAGAGCAGCTGGAGCATCTGTGCTGGTGTGAAGCAGCTGACAGCAGCAACACTGCCGAGCGCAGCAATTTACATCCTCACGGCAGCAACACCGCTGAGCACAGCAATTTACATCCTTGGCCACTGCACTTTCTGACACTTTCTGATCCTGAAGATAAAAGATTAACCAAGAGCTAAATCTACCTGCATATTCTCAAAGGTACAAACTTGTTTACATGTGCAATTCCTTAAGTGTTTTCCTTCTTAAATGGACAAAACTCTGCATAAGGGATAGTGCACAATAGTAAATTCTATTATAGTAGCATATAGGATAGTAAATGCTGGAACAGTTGGTGCAGGGATGTGGGACTGGAGCTGTGGAGTATGAGTAGATCAGTTTTTCAGACAACAAAATTACCCCAGGAACAAAAGGTTATTTGAAATATTTACAATCCCAGATGTAAAATTAACTTCATATAAACCTTAAATCCCTTGAATAATTTACAACTTAAATTTCAAAATTATTTCATTTACTGTACATGCTTGTATTTACCTGGAAGGAGCAACACCTACTAAATTAGGACCCAGGCCTCTGAACAGAGAACGAGGACCTTCCTTTTGCAAGATCATCCTAGAAAACAAAAAAGTGGTAATACTGTAACATTCACATAAAAAATAGGGAATACACTGAGCATCCTAAGTATATGATTTTAAGCTTTACTCTGTGTAAAACTTCCGTAATAACTGACAAAGCAATATTTACCACAAAAAAAATCAGTCATTTCCTAGCATCAGAACAAAATGGAATTCCATTATTGCTTGACATACCCTAGAAACCCAGGAATTAAATACAGAAGTAAAGCCATATGATGCCACCACAGACTGACTTCAAATCTCCAGACACATACATATGTGGAGCTATGCATCATTAGAAAGCTGAAGTGTCCTTTTATTGGGGAGAAAATACTAAGCATGGAAATGTTTACATTCCTCTAGGTTGTAGATTGTTCAGGAGACAAAAATATTTGTTTCTACATTCCTTTCCTCACCTTTTAGTTCCTAATGTTTGGGAACTTTTGCATGGGAGGGACGGGGTGAAGGGCAAGAGAGGAGAAGGCGAGGGACTGCTGAAGGTTCAGTTACAGAAAGTCCTCTGCCTTCAGAGAGCATCTCGGGCAGATGTCAGCTCTTGTCATGCCCAGGTTGAAAACCATTATGCAGCAAGATGCACTGGCACAGTAAGAGGATATCTGTTAATATTCAGTTTTAGAGAAATAAATCCGTCCAACAATATAGATGCTAATAAGATACAGTTTTTAAACAAGTATGGTAGGACATGGGAGGAGAAACAAGGACTATGTGCATCCCATCACTGCTAATTGCTCTAGCAATTGCTATAAAACCAGATTATAGTTCTTAACTACTTCACTAGATCTTGCAAAACAGAACTCTGTGCTTATTGATTTAGAAACACTGACCAATATAAACATAGTTCTGTATATTCTTCAAAGAGAGATGCAGGTTAATGGCAAGTCAGTTACTCAAAAGCAAACTACCCTTGTAAAAATGTCTATTTTGTTTAGCATTTACTATCAGAACAAACAAACAGGTGAAAGCCATCTATAGCACTGAAAGAGATTCCAAACCGCTTCAGATTCCCATCACTACAGTTCTGCTGCTAAATCAAACTGAAAGTTTACATTTGTTTTCAGTAAGCAAAAATAAAATGGCAGCTCTGCACCACTATTTACAAATGCTGGTATACAATGTGTCCAGCAACCTCCTACCTTCATGTCCATAACAACTAGATAGGATTTCACTGTGTGGGTAGCATTGCTCCACAGCAATAATTGGAGTATTGATCACATACTCAAAAGCACTCTGGAAATACAAGTTACTTAGACTGTCATCCTGAAAGCATTTCTAATTTTTATGGAATGTTCAAAAAAATCTTACCATGTTCCAGAGCTCAGTATGTGCACAGCATCAGATTACAGCAAAGCTGAACTAAATTAACATGATCTGAGTCTTAAAACACTACTTAAAAATCACTACCACATGCATTACACACATGTACATATGCACATATAACATAAACATGTATACAAAGCAGCAGCAACCTCAGTGTCTGAAGAGAAACTTAAGAGTGAAGTGTACCAGGTCCATTTGTTTCCTCTGGATCTATAGTGTCCCAAGACTTGACAGAACAAAGAGAGGCTGCAGCAGACAGGACTGTAATGACTGACACTCATCTGCATCCACAGACACCAGCTGGAGGAGCCCCAGAGCCCACACTGAAAATATGACACAACCTTTTTGCATTAAATACCGGATCTCAGAGCCTGCACTGTTTATCAAAAGGAGTAAATGGCAAATCCACAGTTGGAAGAGCAGCAGAAATGCCCCAGATGGCCTCAGCTGACCTGCTCCTGTCACATGGGGAAGCTTACATTGGGAGGCCGGTCAGATTTCCATTATCAAGACCTCAGGTTCAAACTCAGCGAGGTTAGTTATGAGAGGCATCCGCAATATGATACACACCACTGATATTTAAGAATAAGGGAATTCGCTTTTGTTGCCAGAGAATGCAGTCACCTGTATCCATTCTTTTGAGCTTGTTTCCTGACAGAGATGCCTTTGAAGTCACCTCTGTAGTGCTTAGAATGCAGAAGTGATTCCACAGCAATCGGTTAACTGAAATTCTGACATAATTTGCTTGCTTCAGCCTGCTTTTAGACTGAGCACTGTGAGCCTTGGAGCACTGCATTGAATTTGGTGTGAGGAGAGACAACCAAACCCTGATACCAGAGTCAGAAAAATATCAAGTGACAGTAAAGGCATTGAGAATAACAGAGGGATAAAGTGTGACTTGTGCACTAACAGCCTTGTTCCCTTAACCAAGTATTGTTATGTCCTGCACCTACATATTTTCTAGTCACAGTCTATTGCCATGTCCTTTGGGATTTTTTCATATTTACTGTCTTTAAAGAACCTTAAACCCAGAAAAGTTACTTGCTATCTCCATTGTTTGATACTGACCTGGAAGAAAACACATCTAAGCAAAGAACAAAAGCAGCAGAAGATACACATTCTTGTATCACAAATAAACAACATGTCTAAGAAGCAGAATTTAAAAACAGAAAAAAACACCAATGAAGTTCATCACAGACGACCTCTGTCTGCACTTGCTTCCTGGGAAGACAAAGTTACTTTAGGTTTTAGGGATGGGTTTAAAGCATAGCAAGCTTCTAGCAGAGTGGCACATGACACAAATCTCTGTTCCTCCTATTTATTCACGTACATTTCTAAATGGAAGATAAATCCGTAACTAAAGTGTTCTGGAAGAAGCTCTCTTTCCTTGTCATAATCCTTCCTTCCCCCATACCTGTTCCCAACACGTTCACCCATCAGATTCTTACACATAAAAAGGCTCTGAATCAAACCTTCCACGATAGGCACTATCTTCCATTCAAGAAGCTATTTGGGTAAAACCTCCATTTAAGTAAATAGTAACTAGATTAAGCCTAAATCCTACACTGCAACTGCCAGAAGGGGGTCTCTACAAACTACTCAGTGATTAACAAGGGAAAGAAGAGAGCTGGTCTGAATCTTCTCAAATTCTTTCTAATGCAAGCAGAAGTAGCAGGTCCTTTCTAGAGGAAAACTCCATCACCAAATACTGAAGGCACCTCCTCGTAACTGGTCTGAGGCCCCCAGAGCAAAGTGAACCCTGCCTGTGGTCTGCACTAGCAGTTTAACTGCGCTCATACAACTTTTCTGCTGGCTACTGGGCATCACAAGCGCTGGTGGCAAGGAGAAGAAAGGCAGTCTCTGTTCAGCGAGGTGCTCTGCAAACAAAACATTCCAGATTACAGTAAAATCTGGCCTTACTTGTCACACATCCACCAGAAGATACCAAAAGGCAGGAAGGGTACTGGGTAATAAAAGTTGAGAGAGAGAGACTAAGAAGCCAAGTGAATTTTCATAAGGCTTCTTGCCTCCATGTTCAGCAACATCTATGATTTGGACACAAACCAGTTTAAAAAGTCTTAAACTACTGCTTTTTCAGGATGAAAATGGAGTCTGGCACTTAAGTGTTAACAGTGCTCCCAGTGAGTTCTGGGGATGCAGTTTGGAGCTGTGAATTGTACAGGGTATATATGCTCTGGCTAATTCAAGGTACAAATTCAAGGATGAAGGACATTTGGAAAAGTGGAATGTGAAACTTAATTACAATTAAAGGACCAAATATGTGAAAGTCGTCTCACAGTAGATTGATAACAGACGTAAGAGTCTGAATCTTTCATATGGATTTGTCCAACACACCTCTCTCCTCCTCTGTCCCCAAAATGAATCAAAACCCCAGTAACAAGCACACTCACTTCAAACAATGGAGGGGTCCAGGAGAAACTCTAGTGACTCGATTGACGGTAGCACCATTCACAGTGTCGAGATGAACTTCAGATATATAGAAAGTCACAGAGGAGGACTGCAATCGTGTTTTCACAACTTCCAGTGGACATGTCAGAATTGCACCAACAGTACCTCCACATCTGCAAAAACAAACAGGATCATCACATTCTTAACTGCAGTGAAACTGAAAGATACATTCAAATCTAACATTATAGTGAACACAGTGAAATTGCAAAAGGTGAAGAAATAACTGGAACATGCATGACAATGCTACAGTTATTTGCTCTTGAAGGCAAGCAAATTGTTAAGTCAGTTTGTTAACCCCACAACTTGGAGTACAAATGTAAACCGACAAAAATATAGTTTCGTAAAGTAGTGAAGGTGCACAGTCTTTAGTACATGTTGTTCAAATCAAAAATAGCTCACTATGTGAAATGTTTAACTGCTGATAAAATTTAACTTTTTCTGAATGCTTAGTGTGCTCCTGACCATGAACATGGTGCCAAAAATCCTTCGTGGCAAAAATGTTTTATGTACTGTGCACACAAGGCTACACGTAAGAACCATGGTGTGGCAATTGAGTAAAACTGAAATATTGATGAAGACATCTTCAAAACTGCATTTGTATGTTGGGCATTGTACCAAGAAAGCAATGGTTCTCCGAGCGTTTCCTAAGTTCTGTCCATTACAGAAAGACAGGCTAGCTACTGTGGAGTACAACCTGGGAAGACAAAAGAGCACTAAGTGGCTAAGCAGATAAAGACTTGCAGATTTTGCTTCAGTCTGCCACTTGTTGCTGTGAGCAAGCCAAGGCAAGTTGTGCATGACTTGTGCTGACAGTGGAGTTACTTTCATTCTGCTAGAGCAGAAAATATCCAAGAACATGCTGCCTTTTAGCAGCTCTGCTCAGAGGATTCTTCTCATGCTTGATCATAACCAATTTATTAAGATCTACACTATCTGTTTAACTACAATCACATACAGCCTCTGAGGGAAAAGTATCAAATCCCCAAATTCCAGTTCCAAGGACATCCCCAAATTCCTCGGCAAGTGCTTCCCTTGAACCTTTTCTGAAATCAGTATCCTTAGCTTTGTAAGACGTCCATCTTAAAACTATGACTAGGACACTATATGCACCCTTTCAAAAACAAACACTCACCACCACTCCAAACCCCGACTTAAATTAGGATATTAATTATGCTACTAACAACTCAGTCTGATCCACTAACAAATGCAATTCATACTAAATTCATAGGGCCCAGCATTCCCTTCTCTGATGCAATAACTGGAGTTAGTGTTTGATTCTAACAAGATAATTATCAGCTATTTCGTTGTGACATGAGAGGCTCAAACACCCCCAAAACCTTTAAAGAGCTGTAAGACTTGTTTGATTGAATTTTTTACATAACATCATCCAAAATGCAAAGAAGAGTTCAGTACAAATTAGAAGTAACAAGACTCAAGATCTCCTATAAACTTTCATAGGAATGTAGCTTTTAGGCTGTTGTCTCTGACTGAAGAGAACACCAGAAATAATGGTAGTTGTTAGCAGAGCACTGCATACTAAAAACCTAACATTTGTGTGAATTGAACTGACAATAACAAACAGCTGCAAAGTAGGATAATGTTTGATGACGTTTACTTAATGCTCCATTTAAACCTAGTGGCCTAGAGGTATCCTATTACTAAGCCTAAAGACATCTTGTCCCACTCTAACCACAAGATTAGACTGAAGTCTACTCTTTTCCAAGTTTTAATTAAGAAAATGAGTTTCATTGTCAGTCTGGAAAGAAGTATTTTCACAGGAAGACTGAACAGAGTCTTCCAGTGTGTGCTGTACACATACAGGAACAGACTGATGCAGCTTCTAGAGAAGCACATTTAAAACATCTCTGAATGAGCAACTCACTCTTCTAATAGCAAGCTACGAATAGAATTTTTAAAATAAGAGTTGCAGGAAGAGATAGACTAGATGTGCTAATATTTATTTTAGCCAGTGTTGGAAGCAGTAGGAGCCTTTAAAACATTATGGTTCACGACATGGATACTACATGAGAACCATGGGAGCATCAAGACCAAGAGCAAGTTGCTGCATTTCCTGGAGTTCAAGGACAGACACTGCTATATGGCACCATGCCTGTGCAGGCACTGTAGGCAGTTGGCTTTAGAGCTTATTTCATTTCTTGCAACCCCTCTGTTTCTGATCCCCTCCAGCCTACTCTAAGATCTTCTCACATTTGATTTTTGGACAGGTTCCACAAGCACTTGCTTTCAAGCAACAGAAACAGCAAGAGAAAGCACATGGTATTGTTTATATTAATTAGATAAATACTATGGAAGGGGGAAGAACAGAAGAGGAAAAAACTTGGCCTGTATTCTTCATCAGAGCTTGGAATCTAGAGCCTTTAATGCTACTGGCTCCACAGCTCCATTGCACTGGAAAAATTCTCCAAAGTTGAAAATTAACACCAAGCTGGCACTGTGTCCTGCATGCTCCCCTGCACCACATCCAGTCACCACAAGAGCCACCTGGCTGCAACAGCACTCCTGTCAGACATCCACTGTGGAGCACTTAGAAACACTCCACAACAGTTGAGGAGATCACTAGGGAGGACACATAGCTACTCAAAAGTCTGCCTACTACAACTGCTGTTCAGTGATCACCAGCTGATGTAGCAGCAGCCAGCACTATTTTCACATACACCCTAAGGAAGCAGCAGATGAACCACTTCCCTTGAAGAATGGAGCACCCTCTGCCTGCACCACATTCTGCTATTCAAGTCATTTCAAATAATCAGCACCCTTGGCAGTTTCTTACTGTTGTGTTGTTGGGTGCTTGGTTTGTTTGCTTTTCTTTAAACAGTTTAAGATGTCTCAACTGCACCTGAGAATATTTTGAATGTTTTCTACCATCTGTTGACAGTTTCGATTACAATTCTCCTCTGTCACCCACCTTCAAGATCTGAAATTGTTACTTAAAAATGAAGAAAGCAGGGAAGTGCTATGTGGTCCTGTATTCCTCACAAACAAGTCTTTGCTAAATCCCCAATTTTTACTTCTGTCAAAATGTAATACCACACTCTCCCAGCCCTCAAAGAGAGAAAGCATCCAGAATCAAAGGAGTGAAAGAAAAAGTCCCCAAATGCTGAGGAACCAGCCCTTGCTCTGTGCTCTCAAGATCCGAGTTTGAACTGAACCGCTGAACAAAAGCATAATCCAAGGAACTACACTGATTTATTTAGTTCACTTAAACTTCAAGATAAACACTGCAAGACTTGACAGAAATCTATTTATGAGAAATTGTCAGTAAACATAGCTCCCAGGTAAACAAAGAAGAGAGATAATTCAATAACTACACATGTACAAATAAACAACTTCCAGCAGCACACCAGCTGTTCTGTCACCACCATCAATGACAGTGTATTTTACTTAGAAATGTATTTCTGGCCTTGCTTATTTAACACATTACTGGAAGCACTGTGAAAAGGACAGCTACTTCTTTGTGCTCCAAGTCCTGATTAACAGGCAGCCAGAAGCTCCAGCTTAACCCAAGTGTTCTATAAATTGCCAGCAGACTGCAGCCACCTCTCCTGCTGCCCTCTGCACCAGCTCAAATTAAGGAGTTTTGGTGGGGTTTTTTTGTTTGTCTGTTTTAATTTTGTGGTTTAACACAAATTAGGGAGTAGCAGAGTTCAGTAAAAAAGTTTAAGAGACAGAAAATTATTAGATTTCTTCTCAATAACACAGGTGGGATTTTGTAAGCTACTTAAGAAATTTCTCCTCTGTAAATGTACTCTGGGCTTCAGCATCTCCCATCACATACTAGGCCCCAACAACTGTGACTTGTGAGAACACTTAACTCCTGTGTAACTTTTTGTCCAGGATTAGATGGGTTTCACCTGGTGGAACGAGTAGGTGAGCAAATACACTCCTACTGACAGACTATAAACTGGAAGTGAAGAACCAAAACCTGAGACACTCCTGTGTCTGAACGTTCACAGCAGTTTCTAAGGAATGCTATTCAGAAGACCACTTGCTTATTTTACCTATCCTAAATTTGACGTTTGCCTCTAACTTTTGTTTACTACAAGCCTTTTTCAGCTTTGCCAATTGAGTATGAGAAAACCTTGCAAAGCTGACTTTCATCAGAAACATCTGATCATACAAGTGCATAAGACAATACCTGTAGATCCCAAGTAGTTTGAAGGCCAGAAGAGCAAAGATCAGTAGGTAAATCCACAAAAACAAATACCCAAGTTAAAAAGGAAGATTAAAATCCCACTATTATTAACACAGTAAAGTTAGAGAAATAAATCTGCAGCTTAAACTGTAAAAGAAGGCACAAGAGGCATTGCACCTAGTGAAACAGAGACATGTAGTTATCCAACCTACAGGATTGCGACAAACTTCAAACAACAATGGTAAAACAAATAACAGTTGCCTACTTGACATCTTTTGGAAAGAAGAATCTAGGAAGATGGCAATGCTCTCCTAAACTGCAGCTTATTCCAGAGAGCGTGCACACACACAAAAAAAACCAAACAAAAAACCCCACCAAAACCCAAACATTTAATTTGATCCCTAATGTGCATTTAGAAATCCATCACCTCACCAGGTTAACAGAAACAAACCTGGAACTATTTGGGTTTTAAACTCTGCTAGAAATCTAACACAGATATAGTATTGACAACCGCTCTCTCCAGACAGACCTGTATTATTTGTAAGATGCTACAAGGAAAGAGATATGCACATACTTCAAAAACCTAATCCTGTGTGGCATTCAAATCCCAGATTCTATTTCCAGAGATGGCTGCACAAGAAGACTTGCTTTTATCATCTGCCATTACCTTACACCCCTGCAAGTAAAAGCAGAGACAGCTCCAGCATAGATGAGGGTCTCAGACTCAGCCACTGGACTGTCTATAAATGCCCCAAAGCAGATTAATGCAGTGTCAGCTGACACAGAATTGAAACTGTCAGTGCAATGTTTTTATTTATTCCTTCAGATAATTACATATTTTATACAAATAAGAGATGAGGCTGCATAGTGCTAGCCTCAGAATCACCTTTCACAGTATTTGTAACCACAGCCTCAAAGACTCAGAGATAAACCTTGACCCTGTTATCTTGGGTCTACGTTCATTCATGCATTTTACCAGCTGTTTCTCTTTTCTGTATGAAAATGAAAGTTCCCTGCAAATACTAGCTGCCAAGAGAAACAGCAAGAAAACAGAGCTCAAAACTCTTAAAAGAAACAAAGCCCAAGCCACTGCAAACAAAACTCTTTCTAACCTTCCCACCTCTTCTTGCAAACTCAGGTCCCAAATCTCTCAGAACTGCATAGAGCAACATTACAACACTTTCACATCAACAGATAAAGTTGCAGGTTTGGATATTAAACTTACACTTCCCTCTTTTTCAAGTAATTAAGGGCTTTAGCAAGTACAACTTTCAGGAACAGCAAGAATGTATCTCATTAATCCAGAATTTTTAGGCTTTTCCTGTTAGACTGCACACCTTCCCATCTTTGGTACTAACATGACTACTAGAAGTATGGGCAGCCAGAAACCCTTAACCCCCTTATTCACCAATTACGTTTCTTTGTTGAAACTTAGAACATAGAAGTTAAGCTAACATCCTTAAACTAAAAATACTAATCAAACTTGCTACTTCTAATTAAGAGCATAAAAATAAAATTCCCCTAATGTGCTGGCATATAGAAACCTAGAAGCAAAAACAGGAAAAACACAAGGGGAACAAGCATTACCGGGTTCCATTATCCAAAACAAATATGAACATGTACAGTGTAGCTTCTGTTAAGAACCAAGGTAAATAAATATTTATAAGGACATTTGTATTAAGTACAAACAGCTGAAAGTATCAGTCATCTAAAAGGAAACATCAGAAACACACCAGGGCCACAGTTTTTTCAAGTACTGACAGCAATTTTCATGCAATTTGGTAACCTCATGGAGCAAAACTCGAGCTACTCAGTACGTTAAACAAACACTGCCTTATTCCCCACAGCAGAGTCTCTGAACACTAAAATAACCTGAAGCTTGGACAGGAAGGCACTAACCCTCTCCCGTGCCCTACAACAGGAAGAACTTGGTTCTGAAAGACATCCAGGGTTATACCAGGAATGTACTTTGGGGAAGAGGAGAGTCCAAGAGCTTGGCTACTCAGTTGTGGCTTAAGTGGCTATTTTCTGAGGAGGAGTCAAAAAGCCCTTATCACACTACCTGCTACATGATTAACTGATCTCGTCTTAAACAAGAAAAGCCCCAAGGGTCTTTCACCTTTACTTCATACATTTCAACAGTGCCTGATCTTTCCACATCATTCAAACACTTTTCTTAAATATACTTTCTGAGTCTTAACTATTTCAGCCATTGCAGCCATTTGCAGGATTTGCTAAGAACCTCTGTCAAAGACCAATTTAAATCACAGATCAATTTGAGACAGTTCCATAATCATGACAAATAGACTCTTCTCTATACCTCCTCACAAATTAAATTAAAAAGAAACAACCAACTTTCTTCAAAAAACACAGAGTAAAGAAAAAATTAAGAAGTAAATCTGAGAGTATCCAAACCCTGAACTCAGAAAAGCAGCTGCTCACCCCCTAACCCAAAACAGTCCATCCTTTTGCTGGGGAGACAAAGCCCAGGCAAGTTCCCACACCCTGATGGAAGTCTGAATGACACAGAATTACTGTCATAAGCTTTCTGGAAATGAAGAATAAATCATGAAAACCTGGAAACTATTTTTGTAGCCTACACCTGAATTTTCATTCGATGTACCAAATATGATTGCAAGCAGATTATGTCCAAAAGAAATTACTCTTCCCTATAAAGCAAAACATTAAGGTCTTTGTACTACTTTTTGGTTGGCTTACGTAGTCTAATAACTAGAAAAGCATGTAACTATGTAATTTATATACTTGAACTAAAACGTTCATCTAAAGCCTGCATTTCAATCACAAGACTTCATAATGTAAAGATACAAAATGCTTAATTGATGATTATTCTTGGTTTGGAATAAAAGCACATGAGTTTTTACTCAGGTAACATGCTGTCTACAGCATGAAAACAGCTGCTATTGGACTAGGACATGGAAAACCAGAAGATATGCCAAAAAATCTAAACCAGAAGAGTTCTGACCAATGCAACTGAATAACTCAGAACAAAAATTATACATCAAGAGTTTCACCTGAAGCACAATTTTGTATCATGATCCAGCACTACAGGTGTCCAGCTAGTTCCTGCTGCCACAAGGACAAGATACTATGAACAAATGGAGGTGCAGCCACCACACAGTATACAGAACCTGACAATTAGGGGCATCATGACAACATATGAGCCAAGTAAGTGATTTCAAAACTGTCACAGCATGAAACTGAACCCCAGGTACACTATCAATCCACTCAGATATGCTCCCTGCAATTATTCTTCAGTGTTGAGTGCACAATGGCAGTTTTGAACATAGCCTAGAAAATTATGATTAAGTGTCTTCAGGTGACAGCCAAGCTATTGCATGGAAACAACTGCTTACAAATTCTATCAGTTAAAACTGCTTTTCTTTAAGGAATGTGTTCTTAAAAGTTAGTAACCTTATTTTTGTATTAAAATTGAGTTCTTTATTTTTGTACCTTACCCTCTTTCCTGGAAACGTGACACTCTTCTCATGCTATGTATTTTCTACTTCTAAATGTGATGGTTTTTATTCTTATGTATAGAACTTCAGAGAATATCCTATTTTAAAAAAAAAGTCAAAAAGGTCATAGCAGGGGGAGTTGTCTAGACATGAAGTACTTCTTTGTTGATGTATTGTCTAATAAATGAACTAGTCCAGTAAAATCATCTAGATGAGCTTTGTTTTCTAAGAAAAAAACCACCAACAAAAAATCCACAAACAAGACCACTTCAGTTCAATGATGGTGTTCAAAACTACATTAAAAGCCATTCCAGAATGAGTACTAAATTACTTACTTTTAGACTTCAAATTAGTATTTTCATCACAAAATACTGGTTGTATTTACAAGTAAACATGCAGTTGCAAAACAGAGATGATTCTTAAAAACGAAACTACTTCAGTAAAAACTACTTTAGAAAACAAAGCAAGTAGTAATTGCTGAGTAATTTTCTCATCATCACTGCCCCGTGGCCAGCACTGCTAAAAGAGTATATTAAACCTGTTGGAAAGGATGATAAGGATGTAAGATAGGGAAAAATTAAGTGTGGGGAGGGACCTATTAGAAATATGAAACTGACTCTCAACATAAACTTGTAATGGCCCACAAGTACTGCAGTTTGACAGCTCTTGTTGAATTGGTCACACAACAAACCAGGCAGCTACAGAAAAATGCCAGGATGGCCCCGCCTACATTACTAAAACAGCAATGTCATCACAGCTATACTTTCATTACAGAAAGCAGGAATTGAAGACTGAACTTATGTTAACACATTACAAAGGCCAAGGAATTGAGATAATCATGTTGTTTCTATGCAGTCTCCAGCAAAACCTAAAGGAAAACGAAGACTAAAGATCACTCAAGAACTGTAGCCCACCATGCTCATAAAGGAGTTGTGAGATGACCCTGAACAATCTTCTTACTGCTAAATGTGGCCAAATATACAGTTAGCCTTGCTGAGCTAAGATTACAGGAAATGTGTGGAAACATCATTTGGCCTTTTCCTTACAGTATAACCCTTGACCCAACTTGCCAGCAGCTAAATGTAGACCAGAGGTCTCTGCAAAGAATAGGAATGAAAGAGTTGAGCTGAGCAATCCTCATCTGGTGTTAAGTTTCAGGTTTATAAATCTGTCCCTACCATTACGCATTATTCTGCCTAGTAATCTCCCCTTTGCAGATCTAAGGTAGTGCTACAATAAGGCAATGCTCCTTCTACTGCTTCTCTAAACATTTACAAGGATGTGAATTCTAAAGAAAAAAGTGCACACCACCACATCTTGGGCCTCCTGCTGCATAATCGCTTTCCTCTTAAACATGAGTTCCAGAAAACAGGGGGGTGAAAAAGCACCCATAGAAGCACTGAATCAGGCATGTAACAGCGAAAGCCTGCAAAGTGGGCTGGAAGCAGAGAATGTGCTCATGTGTATCCAACTCACCTAGACCTGCCAGAGTAAACACCAAGTTCTTCTTGCTCCTCAATCACCCCAGTCCAGAGTCAACGAGTACAAATGGAAATCTGAGCTTCAAGCTTTGTCTTCAAATGAAAAGTATGTTCTTAGTCTGTCACTTTTCCTATTCTGTATAGCCATGCTTGCTACTCAAATGCACTTTAATCATTAAGCCAAATAGGATCCCCAGATTTTTCGGCTAGGTGCTGCTCCTGCTTTATCCCTAGAGACCACAGACTGTGTAACTGCAAACATCCCAAGCATTACAAAGCTTTAAAAAGATGCACAAAGACCTGGAAAGATGCAAGAGTCACCACAAAACCTAACCAAGGCTACAAGAGCCCCAGCTCTACTTCTAGCTGTATTCTTTCCTCTAATTATTCTGTCTTTGTGTGCAGAAAGCCGCAGGCTCATGTCAAGCCCCCCACCTAAAAGCAGTACATAGCAGAGTGTTGAAATGCACTCAAGTAACATGGTGGCCCTTTGACACTGGCAGGCATGTTCGGGCAGCCTCTCCAACCCAGCGGGGGACACCGTGCATAGAGGCTTGGAAACGCCTGATATGGGACAAACTCCTGGAAGACCGGTCAGAGGGAAGGGGCTGTTTTAAAGGTAAACCTTCACCCGTCTCGCCCAAGGGCCCACGTATCCCTCACGCTGCCCACGGCAGAACGCAACCCTCGGGGCCGGGCTCGGCAGGCGCCACACGGACACGGCGTGCCCGGGCAGCCAGGGCTCCCTGCAGGGTGGGCACACAGAATGCAACCGCAGGACAGGCCCAGAGGGGCTTTGGGGAGCAGACCGGCCCCTCACCCCAGCAGTGATCCCTCACCCTCGCACCCCGTCAGCCCCGGAGAAGGGGCAACGGCCCCTCGCAGCGCTCCGCGGCCGCCGCGCAGCTCTCCCGCCGCAGCGGAGCCCCTGCGCCGCCACGGGTGACCGTGCCAGGCCGAGCTCCCAGCCAGGCCGCGCCGGGCAGGATCCCCGCTGGAAATCACCGCAGGAACCCCTGCCAGGTTTACGGAGACAAATGCGGGGAGAACTGCAGGGCTGCACCCACCACGCACCGCCCCGCTACACCGGGGCGGCGGAGCCCGCGGGGAAAGAACAGGGGGGGCAGACGGCCCTGCCCGGCCGCCCGCGCGGAAGGGCCGGGGTGGGCAGCGTGCCCGCTGCCCCGCCGTGCGGCGGCTGTACGTACCCGCCAGCGAAAAGGTGCACCAGGGTGTCCCTCTGGCTCATCCTCGCCGCCAGCACCCGGGCTGCAGACGGAGCTCCCGGGCGCTTCCGCCCTGCGCACGGTTCCGCATAAATACGCAGCACGGCCGCGCGGCTTCCTGCGGCGCGGGGCGGGGCGGGGCGGGGCGCGCGGCCTGTCTCCGCCCCCCACCCGGAGCCGCTGCGGCAACTGTCGGGCGCGAGAGCCTCCCGCGTGAATATGCATGAGCCTTCCTCGGAGTAAACAGAGCTCGCTATTGGCTGGAGCTCTGTGACGTCACAGGCGCGCTCCGCCTCATAAGCCGCGCGGTGAGCCCGTTAACGGCTGTTCGGAGGCAGGAGGAGTGCTGAGTGGAGCGGCTGGAGCGGGCTCGGTGCTGCGGGGTGTACGAAGTGTTCCTACATCCCTGCTGTGAACGCCTCCCTTCGGAGCCTCCCCTCCTTTTCCCTTGCTTCCTGAAGGGGGCCTTATGTGCAGTTCTCCGAGGCCCGCAGCCCGTTGCAGCTGCTGGTTACTCTCCTGAAGCGTGTGCTGGCCCTAAGGGCAGGTCGCGCATCGCCCGCAGAAAACACGGGGGAGAGAGATATGAAAAAGTGACTCTCGTGCCCTCAGCATCCAAAAGCAGTGGTATTGGCAAGGCATGTACTAGTTATTGTTTCCTCTCATTTTTGCATTATAGGTTATATCCTCAGCTACTGGGCAATGCATCTTTCCAAAGATACAGCCAAGCACAGGCTTGTTGGGAGCTGTTCTTAAGTGAGTATCAGGACTCATTGGGTGACTTTTGTCTTGTTTTTCTTCAAAAATACATAGGTAACAGAGAATAATTAACACTACACTGGGAAAGTCTTGGCTTTATATATATATTATATATATATATTTATATATATATAAAATCATTGTTCAAGTCAATACTACGACAATCTAAGCACTGGAAGGTGAATAAATGGCAAGCTAAAATCTTCATGAATGTCCACACAATAAATACAGAATTCTTCCAAAATCTAAAGAGCTGTCTCACAATAGCACAACAATTTTGAATCTCTGTACGAACAAAACAAGCGTGCATTTTGGAACAGTCACTTCTTAAAAGAAAAAAAAACCTCTCCTCTGAGAAGGTGAGCTGATGTGGAACACAAACTAGAAATGTAAGGTGGAATGTTGTAAGGCTCATCAGAATTGAGGAGGCGGTTTGGTGGTAGAAGGCTTGGAGAAACCTGTGAGATGTGGAGATGCTGGGGGAAAATGTAGTTACAGTGAACTGGGACAAGCAAAAGTAGGACAATGATTTTGCAGTATTCTTCATTGCTACCCCACCACTGTGTGTAGGTGAAACTAGCGAACAAATGAGTGAAAGTAATTCCAAAACAGACAGGCAGGCAAGACTTTGGAAGCCTGTAGTATGTTTAATGGGAGACTTGCTAAACTTAACGTTCAAAAAGTGAGAAAGGATCGTGTAGCTTGTCACAAGATGTCACACAGGAAAGAGTAGATATATTCAGGTTAATTAAAACAGATAAATTATCTGGAGAGTACTGGAAAACTTTGGCCGAGATTTTATTAAATGATGCATGAAAGATGAAGAGTCGTATGCCAAATACTTAGTTTTTGGTCATAAGTCCAAATTTTTTTCGGTTCCCTCAGTAGCTTAAGAGCGAACAGATGATGAGTTTTCTGCAGGCCATGTTATGCCATTCAGAGAGCACATGTGCCAATAGACTTAAAAGAAGATTAAATACCAGACAAAGACTCTGCTTTATTCTGTCTCTGTGTAGGTGAATTCATAATCTGGGAGCTATGACCTTCATGTGACGCTTATGGCTTGCATTGTGACAAATAAAAACACTGTAATTTGACTATTTTTGTGAAATGCTTATTGAATAGTAAGAACAAGAGCTACTGAAATATTTTAGCTGTATTATTATATGCTTTGTAGTTTTAAAAAATTGTGTTGGCTTATAGAAAATTTAAATATTCAAATGAAATATTAAAAAGGCCCAAACTGAAATATTTTCAGTTTTTATTCAGAGTCTGAAGCACTCTGATTCAAAATGACATTGCAGCATTTCTTGAGTGATGTCTTTAATGCTACTTTTTCTTCTATTTTCCTTGATAGGCTGGACTTCTTGGCTGAAATACATATCCCATAATGCTTGGTGGACATGGACTCTTACAGTGTGTTTTGTCTTTCACTCATGGGGGAGAGGTAAGTGTGGTGAGGAAATGCCACATGGGATTGCACATGAGTGCCCAGAACATAAATAGAACGATCCAGATGGCATGATGTCCCATTTTCAAATGATCTTACTCATCAGAGTGTTTGTAAGATTCTCTTTTTTCCCCATAATTTAATTGCAAAACCTGAGTAACTCTTCTGCTAAATCTTTTGTTACTCTTACCTCTTGATTCTTTAGAATTTTTTTTTAAAGTGTGTATTGTTGGACTTTAGACTCTTCCTATCTGCTTGCTGTAACTAAGATGTGTAAGAGGACTCGACAGAGCTCCATAAGGAGAAAAATGTGTGACAAGAAATTAAGCCATTGTTTCTATGTTTTCTAGCTCTGATTTTTTTCTCAGAATATCATCCACACAGCACATGCTGTACTTGTCCTCTTGTAGTCTTTGAACAGAGAACTGAATTGAATTTCATCAGTGACTTTCTGTGTAAAAAAGAACAATAAGAAAAACCTTTTCTACCCTTCCTTGTAGAGCCATTTTTTCCTCTCTTTTATGGCCACTTAAGGTAGGATAATATGTTTTTCCTATGCAGCAGAATTTCTTCTGCTGTTTTTCGATGATTTTTCTGAAAATTGCATTTGTCTTTCTATTCCGAACTACTATGTTGGATTTTTGCTCTTATTATTAGGTTTATAATGACCTTCTCTTTTCCTAATATTTATATGACCACATTACAGAAGTTTAAAATATACAGGAAACAAGAACATAACTCCACACTTGGAACATGGATTTAGTGTAGTCATGTCTTTGTTTGCTGTTTAGGGTTCTTTAAACAAACTTTTGTTATCTTTTGCCAGTGCCAAGGTTAACCCTCATAAAACAATAGAAAACAATTTTTCTGAAGTAATATTTGTACTAAACAACCTATTTAAAAATATTTAACATTCTTAGATGCTGTGTTTATCTAAGTGATACATTACTCCCTTTCCTGAGCTCACAGAAATATATTTTCTCCCTGCAAGAAATGTGAGGGCAAAGATCATTCAGTTGGGAATTTTGATTCTGAACCATTTTAATCCACTTTCTCCTTCTATGAAATTCTTTTGCTGTAGGATAAAATGATTTCTTGATATGCTGTGTTGGATGTATGTATTACATCCTTATGTGGAGAGAAGGAAACGTGTTCTAGGGGGAATCAAAACATAAGTAGGAACCTTCAGTCTTGGAGGAAAAAACAACTGACGATGAGGAAGGGTAGACAGGGGCGCAGAGCTCACCAAAGGCCTTGGCTCAGTGGCCTCTGTGTGAACAAGTGCTGCTGTGTACAGCTGTGGTGCTGCTGTGTACAGCTGTGGTGCTCCTGTGAGCTGAAGGCAGAGGCAGCTGTGCTTGAAAGGCCTCATGAATGACAAGGTGTGTTTTCAATTAGCTGGCCCTGAGATGCCAAGTAGTGAGATGGAAGAAAGCCGTTTCTCTTGACCAAGGTCATCTACAGAAGTTTCTCAAAACACAGCAAGAGGCACACTTGTGGTATGCTGCTCTTCTTTTTCCTAGGAACTACTGTTTCCTAATCTCTTTTATGCTTTCTTCAAATGACGATCCTGGCCAGTGTGCTCTGTTTCTCTCCAGTCACCACAAAAGGCCAGAGATGTCTTACGGTATTTCATTTAAAGGTACATATTCAGGAATGATAAGATGTGTAGAATTAAAAATCATGAATACTCAGAATTCAAGCCTAGGAAGTTGTGTTTTTTCAGTTCCTTTAGTCTTCCTATCACTTCAAAAGCATATAAAAGAATGAATTTAGGCTACTAAAAAAATTGTGGCCACTAACTTCATGTTCTCCTTTTGAAGTATTTTTTTCATTTCTGGGAACTCAGCTCTCACGATTTGAGAAATTATCAGATCACTTTTCATTTGGTAGAATGTAGCATATTTTCTTAAAACTTCACAAAGTAATACTTTGTGTAATTGCAGTTGGTGTGGGCTATTCTGAGGATATATGCGGTTCTCCTTTATTTCTTTCAGAAAGAATAAGATTGAGTGTACCATGCGGTGCATGGGGAAGAGGGTGGGAGCGGAGGCAGCACATGCCTGCTGAAAGGTGCAGATAACTAGGGCTTGCACCTGTAGCTGCTCTGTTGTAGAGCCAGAGTTACTACAGAGTTACAAAGTGTCTGTCACTGAAGCGCTACCACAGATACTGGGTTTGAAGTTTCCATATGAAAGTATGCACCAGCGAAAACTAAAATGGGCTGAAGGTTTAGATACATTCAAATCTATTTTCACTGTCTGGGTGGTGAAAAAAACAGCTTATTTTCTTGCCCAGCCTTTGTGTGCAAGTTAGGAATGGATTTTTCTGTCCAGGCAGTTTTCAGTGGTCCCTTGAGCTGATGAGGTCTCTTTGTGTTTATCACCTGCATATTTAACAGCTGCCTTCCTGCTTTAGTGCCAATGCATTTTAAGTGAATAGTAGTCAGCTATAAAGTGAAGAATTGCAAAGCACAAGGTAAGGATTACAAGCTTGATTAATTATGAGAAGATGAAAGACAAGAACTGTGCTCAAGATTTTTCCATCAAGGTCTGTTTGAGTAGTAGGCCTGGTTTCATCAACATCTACAAAGGATTTATCACTTTTGTATCAGAACTTAAAAACTGAGTTGTTCCTTTCGGGGCGGGGGGAAAGGTCCGCCCTAAGTTAGGGGGAAAGTCTTAGAGTCCTGCATCAAAGAGAACTGAGAGGTTAAGGAGATAGTTTAGCAGGCAAGGGGGCAGAGACTGTACAAGGTTCTGTGTGATAAAATGCCAAACACCAGAAGTTCCCTAAAAGTCAAATGAGGAAACTGGTAGGAGGAAGGAAAGTGGGAATGACTGAGGGCAGCTGGCATTGCAGGGTCAGCTGCAGCTCTGATCAGGCCTTGTTACAAGTACTTTGAGATAAAGTCCTAGGACTTGGCTGCAACAAAGCATGAGTGTGATGTTACTCCAAGGGGAAAACAGTGAGCTATTTGACTAGGGAAGTCAGAAAGGAGACTTTAGATCACAAGTTTTGTGCTTTAGTAAATGAGTAGTTGGTGATTAAGGCTTCCTGTTTTCATACTAATTTCTGTGTTCTACGAAGGGTATTTTTAAAAGTCATTTGATTCAACATTGGTGAGGGGTTGAAGTACAGCTCCTTAAATAGCCAGCAATAATTTGTCTGTAAGTTCCTGGCTGAGGAACAAGGCTTTACCTAGTGCTTATTAATGACACTGATCAACTGGACTGCTTCATTACTGCTAATGAAGACCTGGCAGAAGGGTTACATCTAGATGTAAAGTAAGCCTCTGGGAAGAAACTGGATGAGTTTATTACATGGTAGATGAGATCAAGACAGGGTTTGTTTGTTTCTTGTTCAACATTTTTTAAAATACCATGTTCCTGGTGTTTTATCCAGCTTATTTCCATAAACTATTCAAAATGGGGGGGAGGTGATGGTTGTGCTTTCACTTTCAAATACAATGCTAATATGTTCAGGGAGTTTTTCAATGAAGGGAAAAGAACTTTAGATAAAAACCAAAATCTGAAGATTGTCTTACACATAATTCATTTTCTGACTTAAGGAACTCAGACTTCAGTGAAAAAAACACTGTCAACATAAATGATGGAATGAGGTTTTTTGTTGCCAGGAGTTGGGTGTATTGAGGATTTTTTGGATATAATTGAGGATCTGGAATCATAGCAAGACATTACAATGAATGTTTTTAGCTCAGTGTACTGAATCTGAAAGTTAATAAAATGAGTATACTGCTCTTTTGAAATGGTAGAAGTGAATTGGTGTGAAGTGCAATAGTTGGAGGATCTTGACTCCATTCTAGCAAAAGCTAACACTTTGAGAATTTTTTTTTAAAGGTAGTGATCTTATTAATACTCTTGTATCAATCTCTATGTGAATCTATATTTTGAATCCATGTCACCAATAATGAAGTAGAATGAGACAAGTCAGATGTTTGGCTGAGAGTGTCAATAGGATGAAAATAAGGACTTGGAGAGGGGCATTATATTTGTATGACTGAGAAAGAATAGAAGGCAAGATGATTTGCAAACAGAGTGAAAACTGGATAGGTCACATCAATACCTGGAGGTGTTTGTTAGGGAGAATATAAGCCCTAAGTGTTGAAAATTGAATTTTAGAATTGGGACCATCCAAATACTTACAAGAGAGAAAAGGAAGCAGTTAATTGTATTGTACGTAGCCCTTGTGAGAACTGTGAAGAACACTTTGCATGACTTAGGCTGTCAGTTTTCAGGACAAGTGTATTCAAACCAGATCACATGTACAGAACAGCCACTGAGATTATCTGGAAAATGGATGGCTTATCATATCAGAGAACACTTAAAAGATTTGGTTTGTTTGGGCTGGGCAAATAAAGGCTAAAACAAGATATGATTGCCTATAAAGACACCAAGGGAGTAAACTACAGGGACCAGAAAAGTAAAATACTGCATAAGCTGAAGGTCAATATTAGCAGAGTTACCAGAGGACATAAATAAATTCAGGTTGAGAAAAAGTGATAGTCCATGATGTGGTTTTCTGCAGCACCTGGGGTCTAGAATGGAAGGTTGAAAGTACTGTGTGCACCCTGTGCTCAGATGAGTCTCAAATTGAGAAGCTGGGTAGGTTATGCTGTTAAGGTATCCCTCTTTTGAAAGATGTGGATCCATCATCCAATTCTGTTTTAGCCCATGTCTAAAGCACGGGCTTCTGTACTTAGCTTACTTTATGAACAGTATGTAAACAACATTCCATGGACTGGAAATGAGTTTCCTCATGAAAATTTTCAAAGATTTGAGAAATTTACTCACTCTCTAGTAGAATGAAGCAGAACCTCTGCAGATTTTCTTCGCAAGTCATAAGGAAGAGCAACTTACTTAGAAAAGGTGAATGTGTGACTCCATATATTTTTGCACAGCTGGAGTAATAAAACCAGGGAGCTTAGTAATGGTGTGGTGAATAACAGCTCCTCACTGGTGTTTGTTGGAAGAGGCTGGATGCAAGTGGAGAGGAAGGATCACAGCTGCACCTGTTGATTTCTGTGGTGTGTTGGCCTTTAATGTAAGCAGCCTAATCTGGACAACTGAGCAAATCCAACCATCTTAGGTGTGCACCAAGATTACACAGGTGTTTTCAGGACACTAACAGCTGCCTAGGGAGTCAGCCACCTTGCTGCTCTCATTTGATAAATGTGGCTTAATAATTAATTTCTAACTGGAGGAGATATTACTTCTCTAGCTTGTTGAAGCATGGACAAGGAATTTGCTGACTCAGGTGTACATTAGGGAGCTAAGCTGCTCAGCTTCCTTATTGCTAATGAATCAGTTGAGGAAATATTGCAAGGAGGCTTTGTTTTGTTGTTTTTTTTGTTTCTTTTTTTTTCAAGAGATAATGCATTTGAAGTTTCGGTATGTAGCTCTACAGTATAGTTTTTGTTTCCTGGGTTGTACCCTGGATGTTATGCATACGACACAAAGCTCAGAGCCTCAATTTTGAAGCGTAGCAACCATAGCTAAAATGAAAACTGTTAGATTAGCTGAAGCTACAAATGGAGGATGTTGAGCATTCTTAATAAGTTGTTTATCCTAATGAGGCAAATATTTTTTTCAAATTTAATTTTAAATATATGAAGCCTTCATTATTTTCTGTGGGCTATGGAAATGGCTTGTCCTGTTCCAGATTCTTCTGCTGGTCTCTTAATTTACTTCCAGAAATGGGGTGGGTGGGGGCAGGAAACAAAGAAACAAGGTTTGTTGTTTATGGTTTTGTTTTTTGTTTGTTTGTTTAACTTAAAAAGGCTGATAGGTTGTCAGATTGTAGTTGATTTCCTGCCCCCAAACAACCTGTGGGAATTACTCCTTTGCCTAGGAAAACTCATAAGAAATGGAGAGAACCTGCTTACAGTGTAACCAATGCCAGTATAAAAGATGTTTAACAGTGCACACAAAAAAAAAAAAGGAAGAAGAAACTTTCAAGTTGACCTATTTTATTCAAGACTTCATGGGATACTCATTTACTTGACCTTTGAGAACATCTGAGTGAGATTATGATGAGTAATTAGTGGTAGGTCTGGAACAGAGCATCAGGTCAAACAGATAAACCCCTCACTTGTTCTGGAGTTTATATAGCACACATAGGCTCGTGTAAAACAGTCCCAGACACAAAGTCCCAACTACTCTTCCTTTCTCAGAGATGTTATTTCCTCTTCTATGGAACACAAACTTACTTTTTCTTTAACCTCTTGCTTTCTATTGAAACACAATCCAATCAAATAACTTATATTCCCCTAGTTCTATGAGACTACTCTGGAAAATCTTTTGCATGTTTTTTGTAAATTTAGACACAATGAACCTCAAGTAGTTGCATTCATACCATACTATAAGTCTCAGCCTTGGTGAAATTGTGGCTTGCATGAATATGGTCTTACCAGCCCTGTGAAAACAGCGGTGTTTTTTGTGATGTGATACCAGTGAGATCTGATGGAGGGGATTTTGACAAATTTCAAGTCTGGATTTGGAATTAGGTTGTTTTAACTGTGGTAGAATGAGCTATATTTAGTTTTTATCTGTGACATAAAGTGATGAGGAAATTGCTTTGATTGTCTTGATTTCATGATAAAATGCATGTTTAACAGGATGTATTTCTCCCCATAAATGAAATAGGAATTCTGTATAACTCAACATGATTGGTGACCTACATTTCAAACCCTCTATTTTTAATCGTACTATGAAATTGTACATCTGTCTTTTTAAAAATCATATTTTTCAATTTCCATCTCTCAAAAGACAAGAATTTCTGACTAAGAATATGCTCTTTATTTTTCCCCACAACTTTCTTCCAGTTTCATTTGAATCTTATCTTAATTTTAGTTTGCCATGTGAGCAAAGCAGCACTTTATCACTGTTCACAAAGCCAGGTCTGTGTGTGATTATGTAATACACATGTGCTCCAAGGGTCTCCAAATAGAATTCAAATGTTCCTAAATCCAGCTGTGTAGAACAGGACTGACTTTGTTTCCTGTTGTCCTTTAAGGTCTGAGGATATTTTGATAGAAGCTTCATTCCTTGTATGTTACTGCGTTGTATCCAGACTAGAGCACAGGGTTGAAGCACTGAGATATTTAGCCATGTTTTTAAATGAAATGGAGTCAGATGGGAGATTTGCTGTGTAACTTGAATTCATGTGTTTAGAGGAAAAGTTACTGTCCATTATGCAACAGTTATTTCCAGAATAGTAGGTTAATGGTGAGCTGGATCTAAGATTATGATACCTACTGCTTCCTTAAGGTAAACATACACTTAATTTAAGTATGTATTATTCTCAGAGCTCAATAAGTAACAAGGATTTATCACAGTAAAAACACTGCTTGTCATTTAAACAACAACAAACCCCTCTAGGTTATAATCCAACTCCCCTATGATTATCAGGCTGAGACCTTACAGAAGAACTGCTGATGGAACCCTCACAAAGAGTATGTCTAAGCCACCTTTGAAATATATGTATGAAAAGCAGTTCAAAATATACTAGTGAGCATGATGAGAAAAAAGGTACATGGCATTTACAGGAAACAGTCCTTCCATACGATATAAGAGAGTTACTAAAACCAATTGCGGCGGTATATTTAAATTGTTGAGGGGGCGGAGGGTGGGAATCCTGATGTCTGAACATACGTTCACTGTTAGAAGTGAGACTTTCAGTTTCACCTAATTTATATTTAGTGTGAACAGATGGGAATTTTTTTTCCTAATTCTGTGAGTCACCTTTAAGAATGCCATCCTAAAGTGAGTCTGAGACACTGTCTTCTGGGACTTAGGTAGTAGAAAGGACTGGAAATCTGAGGATATGCTGATACTTTTCCTTCAAGATTTTCATAGAACAGCAAATAAGTTGTACTATGCATGTCCAACTTTCTTCTATAAACGTAATGAACACCTATAGAAAATGAATAATGAAAACTGCTGGATTGCCAGTGAATGAAGATACACTTGGCTTTTTCTGTTTCTTTTGATAGACAGCATATAGAGGAACTAACAAAGGGTTCTTGATACATCATGGCAAACATTAACATATACTCATTGAAAACTGTTTTTTTGCATTTTTTGCATTCTCCTGCTTTTAGTCATTAGTGAGATTTTCTAAAAGGAGCAATTGTGTTTTCAAAATCAGATTATAAATGTATCCTGAAAACCTTTGTACATGAAGAATTTTTCAGCAGTGCCAGCTGCTGATGTCATTTCAGAAACATCCTTGATTCTGCTTGTGACATCAGGATGGCTGGCTGTAAAAGTTATTCTCTCAATCTCAGCCTAGTTCTGCAAAAAAGTTATTAGAAAAATAACTTAGAAATATAGATTTTTTTTTCCTCATTTTTGTCACTGCTTAGAAGAAACAAAATTATTGCTTAAGCAGTATGTTGCTCATACATGTTTAAACAACACTGGTGTATAATGCTGCAAAGGGGCATGTACCATTATGTCAATAATATGCAGCAGTCTGCAAAAAACAAACAAAACCCCAGCTGAACAGAAGACAGCCTTATATTTCACCAGTTCACATAAACATATCCACTATTTTGACTACAGTTTCTGAGAACTTCAACATTTGGAATTTGGATTGCTATCTCAATAGAGGCTTGACTTAATTGACCTTAATGATCTTTGACCAGGCATCAAACACCACAGATTTTGGCTATACCAAGTGACTTCTCACACTGAATTGGAGGTGATGCATGTGTGGGAAGGAGATACTTGAGTTTGAATAAAACTGAGCAATTCTCAAACTATGTGACCCTTCCAGTTCCTCAGACTCTATGTGGAATCTAATGCATACTAAATGTAATCAGCTATAGTTCAGTGTTGGCTAATCTTCAACTGAAATCAATAAATCAGTCTGGACAGGGAGAGATTAGGGCAGTCAGAAACATGTACTGTGATGTTTGATTTTGTAGTCTTTTTGAGAGCTCAGATAATGGAGACTTCAATTAAAGCAGGATAAACATCAAGCTGCTTCCAGTGCAATAACCTTTTCCTTTCTTCAATAGGACTGTGAATTTAGCTTTAGATAAAGCTGCCAAATCATTTGTTTATATCCAATGTATCCCAGATGGGATCAGCGAAACCTTCAGTGTTCAAAGTTGTTTTGTAGAAAGCGGAGTGTAGATTTTGAGTGAAAACCTCAATGTTCAAGGCTGCTTTACAGAAAGCAGTGTTTTTTTTCCATCTCCTTCACTTTCCAGTGTTCATTCCAATTATATCAGCATGACTTCAACATTCAGAATGAAAATGGGTTGTAATGTGTGAGGGAAAAACTTCCACTTGTATAAAACTGTGCAAACCTCAAGAAATGTGTCATTTCCAGTTCCTCAGACTCTAAATGGAACCTAAGCATCCTAATCTCTTATGGAACCTAGCCTTGCTATCTCCTAAGTGTCAAGGGATAATTTCTTCTGTGGGGTGAAACTACAATATTTATCCATCAACCTTTATTGTTGAGGCTGTTTCATGTTAATATATTTTTTTTTCCCTCCACTGCCTTGTAATTCAATAGACTTGTTAAGTACCACATTGTCACCTTTTTCAGATGTGGTTTTGTGGTGTGTAACTTCTTCCAGGACAAAGGGGATATTTTTTTTCCCAGCCTTGTTTTATAGGCCCCAGATGATGATGCCTCCAGTAGTCAGAGGTACCATCACTGAGGCTCTTGTTTAACAGATAAAGTATATGCTAAATCAGAACATCTGTTGAGAAGTGATTTGGCAGTCAGTTTGTCCTCAAAACTAGAGAGTAGGTTGGCTCTTCCGGTTCTAAGGGCCTGTAGTATTGGGCTGGTAGATGAGAGAGAATTACATGAGGGGCTTTATGTGTTTGTGTTCTGCTCCACAACAGATGTGATCATTTGGCTGTAGCTCAGAAAATTCACAGGCATCTTATTAGAAAAGTGAGCCAAAATGCAACACTCTCTGGTAGTTGATGGTGATTTCTTACATTGTTTTTTTTTCATACTCCACAATCATTCTGCAAGAAGGCATAGCCAGCTGTGAGACAGATGGAGACACATATGTTTCCACAACCAAGAGAGAGGTTTGTGTACAGAGCTACAGTCAGGAATAAGGCTGAGTGAATGATACCAAAGGCTATTCATACAGAGATGTCTGGATTTATACATAAATTCACTTGGATTGTATGGATTGTGTTAACTTTCTGATTATAATAGTGTTTTTCTTGCAGTGAAGTTTATAAAGCAGTAAATATTGAAGAAGTGCTTGGAGATTATTCCTGTCAGCAGTCTGAATTCAAGAATATCGTATGACTTGTGCATGTGGTCTCTTTCCCAAACTGGAGGTTGCTGTTCCACATTCCTCCTTCTCCCCATAACCAACAGTACATTGCTGCCATCACCACCTAGAAAAGTCTAGTGTGGGAAGAGATGCCACGTTCTTTTCCTCTCTCACTTGCTGTAGCACTGAAAAGCTCTGCAAAATGAGATTAGAGCTACTGCTGTGCTGAGCCTTCAGGATCAGCTGAATATGAGGATGGTTTCATTGTTGATTTGTTGGGGCATTCTTTTCTCCCTTACATCAGTTAGAGTGCAGAAGAGCAGCAGAGGTGGGAAGGTAGAGAAGAGTCACCAGCCAGATTTCTGCTTGCTTGCTGTAGCTTCAAGTAGAGGGAAGAAACTTTATTCAGCAGTGCTGTGATTCCAGTCAGCAATACCCTTGGGCACTGGGCAGAGTGATAAGGAGGCCAATCAGGGAACACTCAGCTATACTCTGAAGGCCAACTAAACGATCAAAATTTATAGGGGCAGTAGGAGAAACTAGCTCTTTGCTTTCAAAATTACTTTGTATTTTTGTGTGTAGAGAGAACAGAGAATGCCAGTGACAGCACACAGCCTGCTCCTGCATAACACCTCTCCACAGACTGGCTGCTGAGTTTGTCACCACCTTCAGTTTCCAATATGTATGCTATCACCCCACATAAATTGTGAAGTAGTTCTTCAGTTTTCAATCACAGGTAACTGGGGCAAGGCCCAGAACAGAAACAAGCTCCTGCGGTCTTTGTGTTATATATATAGAGGGAAAGTGGCACGGTGGGTAGTTAGTAAAATCTAGTGGCTGAGGGAACACCACTGTGATTCTTGTTAGATATTTCATTATATCAAACAGTGTGCTTCCATCTTGACTGAGCTGAACTGTAGCCACCTTGCTGCCTGTCCTAATGTGTGTTGGTGAGATGCTAAACCATCTAGATTCAGGCAGAGGGACCTACATGAAACTGATGTTGGCATTGCCACAAAAGTCTTGCCCAGCAGCTTTTAACCCCAGGCTCTCTAAAAGCAGGAGTGTCGTCAGGCAAGTGTGATGTCATACATCACAATTAGTCAAGTCAGTATCTCCATCAGGGCTGAAGTAGTCAAGGCTGATGAGAGGCTTTCAAATCACCACCAGAATGCTTGGTTACTTGTGTTTAGTTACTGAGGAGTTAGGTGTTCAAGAAATGAGACCAAAATAGCCTTTTTGCAGTACTATGGTAGCAGTTCGTTGTGGGCACCAGGGAATGCCTGCAGAGGTAGCACTCACTTCTCACTAGCAGTGCTGCAGAGTAGCAGGTTGGAATGATGTTGTTAATGCTGCCAAATGTTTCTGATGAACTTCAAAAGGAAACGAGCAGTTAACTTTGGAATAATTAAACTACCACCCAAAAATTGATTTGGCATTGTTATATGAAATATACATTTGGCACAGTATGTGAAATACTTATCATGCCAAAGTGCGGGTTAGCTGAGCCATCTGCCACAAGACCAGTTCTGCTGGACAACAATTTGTGGTATGCTGGTCTGGTATTGTTAGAAGCTTCTTGCTCTTATAGGGACCAAAGTGCAGGAAAATAAAAAACTATAGCTGATTCAAGACACACTACAGCGGCTGCCATAACCATTTTGTGTCATTTTTGGAAGCTGTAACACACACACAAAAAATAAGAAAACATAATACTGAGGATTAGATGCTATGCAGGAAGTCTAACCGGTTAACTTCCAGTTTCATCATACGGAAGAGCAAAGTAGTTAATAAATCTTATGCAAGAGGACAACAGCTTTTAGGTGGCTCTGAATTTACAAAAAAATTCAGAGAGAAACGGGACAGCTAAGCTGAGGCCTGACACTGCCTGTCCTCCTTCCTTGGCATCTACTCTCAGATAAAACCAGCTGGATTCAAAAAAGTGTTTCAATGCTGAATGCTTCCATGGCCTGGAACTGCTCCCTGTCTCTCATATTTCCCTTAGTAAGCAAAACCCTTTTCCTTTCAATGATGTTTTCAACTTATTAAGGTTCTATGGCTCTCGTATCTCTGACAGTTTGTCTACTGGAGCCCTTTGGACTCTGCACCACTCCTATTCACATGATGCTCTCACATTCCTCCTGGAGGCAAAAGTGCCTGTCCATGCTGCTAGAGACTGGAACTTACTGATTGTACAGAGGTTGGCAGAAGCTCTTGTTCTAGTCTTCTGGCAGGAGCAAAGGGACAGGCTGCATTTTTGTAGGTGCTAACCCGATGAAAGCCTTCCGATCTCTGCACTGATGTTTCTTCTTGTCCTGTCTGTCCCTCCCTCCAAACTCAAAAATATGCAAAGCAAAGCGGCTCCTTGTGCCTGTGTTTAGTCAGAGATGGACGTGAGGTTTGGAGCAAATGGAGTCCCATTGTACTAACATTTCTGTTAGAGCCCTGCAAGTGGAACTGCCTACAGCAAGTGTGCAGATTGTTTAATGTCTGACACATCCATTTATATTAATGTATTATAGCAGAAGATGAAACTGTTCCTGTGAAGTCCCCAAACAAATTAGCAGTGCAAGGTGGCTTTCTAGTGCCTGGAGCTCTGTCCACACTCCTTGTTTTAACTCTGTGCTAGCCACAATCCAGACGGTGGAGAAAACCACAGTGAAACTGTGAAGTGGCTGCTCTCTACTGTTACTGTTCAATAACTGCAAGAACTTTTTATTTTATTGTAACATTAATTTACTTAACTTAATGTCCATAGTGGAAGTAGATAATGTTTGCATACTGCAGTATCAGTGTGTGACTATATTGGAAGAGAACAGCTCAGTGCTGGTCTATTTTTCACATTTTGCTTTTAAAAATATTCCTCCTAGTAAGTTTATTCCTACTAGTAAGCTTTAAGGAAGTGGTTCAAATGCACATGCTGACCCCAAAGCCATAACTACGCAAATGCTTTTTGGGGAAGGCTTGCTGAGTTATTCCCGAAGGTTTAGAACAAAGACAACCAGTTTTTACCTTTCCTTCTATTGTTTGATGCCCTTTTTATGAAGTCCTATAAAACGTGTATTTTGAATGAGACATACTGTAGGCACTTAGAGTCAGACATACACATAGATCAGCACTAAAGGTATGTCTCCAAACCTTCAGCAGAATATCCAAGACTAGCTTCTTAACTTTTATTTTTGTAGGCATGCATTAGCATCCCATGTGCCTGAGTTTATGATATATATAAAACTAGCAGAACCAAGCCTTGGTGATCTGTAATAGTGTTATTGAAACTGTCAGTCTGTTATTTGGAAGTTTAGATCTAAAAGCAAGTATTCTTATAATTCTTACAGAATAGTAAGGAATAGTAAAGAGCTGTGTCTGAGTTTCGCTAATTTGTAGTGAAGTACTGAATGTAAATATACTGTCAACAAATCTCTGATGGGTATGAATGCCAAGGGAGAGGGGGATTAGTGCTGTACCATTAGTTATGTTGAGATGTACTTTGAAGAATTAAGAATGTGCAAAACTATTTTTATCAGCAGAATCCGTAAGGCTTAGGTTCAGTTAAAAGGTACTGCTTTCCCAAGAAATATTTAAAACCCTATCAAACACAGGAACCCAGCTTGCACTTCCAAGAAGATAAGACAGGTGAGCCAAGACTTTTGGCCTCCCTGTTTCGTTCTTCTCCTTGACTGCTGCCTTTGGCTATGCTGTGACTCACCACCCATTCTCCATGGGGAGAGTTTGAGCTGGAAGGGAGTGAAGGACAGAAGGGTGGTTGGACACTCACACTTTTATCAGTTGGTTACTTCCTCACTTTGGGGGAAGAGTACACAGCAACATGGGAACACTCACTGTACAGTTACGGTTCAGCCCTGCGTTAAATCAAAGGAGGAAGGTACCAAGCTTGGTAAGTTTTTCAGCAGCACATTGATAAAAGATTGATTTGTTCTTCCAGATATTTCCCCACTCCTGCTGCACATCGTCACTGCCATCAGGTCAGAGCCCATTTGTTATGTACTATCTGTGCTAAGCTGCTTTTCTAAAAAGCAGTCTTTCTCTGCAAGCACTACCTCTGCTGAGAACCCTGACGCTTTATAGTCCGCAGTCATTTCTAAGCATTAGAATTGACAGAACACATGACAATGAAGAGGCTAGCTTGGCTAAACTTTGGTAGCCTCTGGTTATAATCTCTGCAACATAAACAGAAGAGAGAAAATGTCAAGTAGAGGATGGATGGAAAGTCAGACCTTGAATCCCAAGGTGCTGTGTTAATGCTTCTGCTTGGTGTTTGTGAGCATTGAGTACTTTCACTTTATTTGGTTGGTTTATGTTCTGTTGGCAAATGATTCTTGCACTGTTTGCTTTATATGCTAGACAAAGTATTTTTTAATGGAAAGCAGTGGGAGAACTTAAAAATTTTAGTGCAAAGAGAACTTGCTTTATGGAGCTGTGGTCAATATGAGATATTATATATTAAAGTGTTTTCCTCGGCTGAAAATCCTGAGAACAATTAAAGAGAGAAAACTGAGAACTCTTCAATGCATTGAGTGGCTAGAGGCCTTGATTTGGTTAGCTTTTTATTTCAAGAACAAAACGGAATTTAGGGAGAACTATAATGCTATAGAGACAGTTGTTTGAACTTTGGATTTGCTAATACTAACAGCCTGCTGATATCCTTGAGAGGAAAATCCTTGGTAGCAGTGCAAAATAAGCCCAGTACTTGCTTCTGCATTGGCAAAAACCTGGCTGAAAGTATCACTGCTGTGAATGAAAGAGGAGAGAGAAAGAATTGTTGTATGGTCTACTTAGGAAAATAACAGAGAAGAAGCAAGCAGTGTTCTGAATCTGATATGGATGGAGTTAAGATTAAGATCGAGCACTGGAGTTTGATTGCCCTGTGGTGTGGTGAATTCCCTTAAGAGTTTGATTTTGTATCTGTGGAAAGCTTATGTTTTATTCTGAAGTTTGGTTGTATATTTCTCAGCAGGAGATATATCTTTGAGCTTATCGAGGAAAAGCACATGGAAGTTATGGGGAATAATCAGTTCTTAAAAAAATTGCAAAATGGAAATCCAGAAGTCCTGGTTTAGGCCAGAAGTAATATTAAAGCCATAATGTAAGCTTCTGCTCCTTTTAACACATAGCAGGATTTGGCCTTTGTGTTCTGCCTCCTATCTGCCATGCAACATCTTTGAAGAAAATTGTGTCAGCAATTTGAGATAAGGCAAAGCAGAACTTGTACTGGAAAGGATCTCTTTTTCAGCCAGTTATCAAGGTCCTTGCAGCTTCCTGTCAAAGCAAGCAGATCTACAACAACTTGTACTGAATGCCTAAGACCCAACCAGCACAAAGACATCCATGTAGTCACTTGGGCTGATGCTGTTATTTACTTGTAATGTGCATTTCCTGTTTCACTTTCTTGTTTTCCATCTTGCTTTCAAGTTCCTATTTGCCAAGGTTTGAACTCTGCTTACGAGCTCCCTTTGAACTCAGCCTCACCTGGAAGCAGCCCAACCCGTGGTACAAAAGGCCTAAAACTGATTTGTTGGAGCAGAGATGTATTTGATGAGAAGCAGACAAGGATGTGCTTTATCAAATGTCAGGCTTTCATGCTGCCTTCCAGCAAGGCAGAGCTGAAAACTGTAGCCCTTTTAAAAGCAATAATGCAATTATGTGTTTTCTAAATGCTTTAAAAATCATTAGGTGAGAACCAGCCAATTCTGTTATTAGCAGCAGTGCTGGGGAAGGCTGTTTAAAAGCACAAGATGGTACATTTCAAGGCTCCTCAGCCCTGGGGTGAGTAAAACAACCAGAAACACCGACACCACCCCTGAGACTGGTGTGCGAGGCATGTATTGGGCACATAGCTACAAAAGTGTTATAACAGGACCTTCTAGCTACTCAAGATGCATCAGGTAATAAAAATTTACTACTTCTGTATTGTTGCTACTACTACCACCACTAGGCAGCTCTTGTCTTGAGGGTCTAACAGTCATGTAGCTTTTGGAAAGTTGCTACTTGTTTTTGCTGAATAACGATTAGACACAAAATTAGCTCTATGAGGAATCTGCAAAAATGCACACCCTCTGCTAGTCTAACAGATTATTGTTTATGTAAAGATGGAAATGGGCTTTTTTAAAAAATAATCCCACAGTTCATTTCTAATATTAGTAACAAATTATATAACCCCTGTTGTGTGAGTCATAAAGGAATCTGGATCAGAGAAGACATTTTCCAAATAACGGCTATCTTCTGTTCATATGCAGCCCATGTTTTTCTGCAGATTTTGGCTCAAACAATGTAAACTTCACATCAGGATAATCAGATGTCACACAGAGGTTCAAACATCAAGTATATTTAGTAGTGTCTGGAATTAGATGAAACTCATTGTTTATTGGGGGAAGCAGGAGGAAAGGGACGAATGAATGATGTGCAATTTTGTGGATGTTGTTCTGAAGCTTAGGACTGGTTTGTGTTCCCGGCTGTTGAAGTGCTTTACCTACTCTTGTCCCAACCAACTGTGCCACTGTTTGGCTTGTCTGCACCCCAACACAGCAGTAAGCAGGACACCAGCAGCAGGGTTACTGCATATTGAGGTGTGGAGGCACAGAATTCTGGGGGAGCTCTCTGCAATACTGTCTGCCAGAGTCCAAATCCACACCCACCCAAGCAGCTGTAGTCACTCACATTCTGTTTAATTAAACCACAGAGCTCAGTTTCTCAAGTGCTTCTCAAATGGAAGAGTTAAAAACGTGCATGGCAGCACAGGAAATAAAGGACCATATAACTGCTGACCAAACTTATTTGAGTCATTAGGAAGGAAAACAAGAAGGCAGTTCATAAGCTAGCAATGCTTCAGACAAATATAGATTTTGTGCTAGGTGTGCACAAGTCTTCCCATTTGCTTGGTTCATTTGCCTCTACAGGTGAAATGTTGTCTCAAATATCCCCTCATGACATGGGCCATGCAGATGGCAGCTGATTGGTAATGATGGTTGTATCTTCAATGGCTATTCTGATCTCCTTCTTTACCACCTCATCCCATTTGACAAGTCTGTGGGATAACTCTCTGAGCAGGGAGAGATTCTGCTTACTCAGAAGGACAGGACATATGAACAAACCTCTTTGAATGTGAAACATAGCTGAAATGGGCTAGATCTTGCATTTCGATTCCAATGCAATAGTGCTTGGTTGGTCATGAGAGCTTTCCAGTTAGCTGGAATAGTTAAAAGTGTTGTCTAAGAGTTATCAACATCTGGGAATGTGAAGCATTCGCATCAGAGATGCAAGTTCATAATCTGTTTTAAACCAGGATCATACTGGTCATGGAGAACAGAATCGTTTTACAATAGAATTTGGGATGCAGAGTGGTCTCTAGTCTCTGCAAAGTGTGGGCTGAGCAAAAAAATCACTCTGGCAGCATTTAGGAGAATGCTGACATTAATGTAGATGTTTACTGCGCCTCAGGAGGAGATCAGATTGAATTTTATGAGGCTGCATCACCAGAGGGGGCTGTAGACACTGGGTAGGAGTAGGTGACAGAGAGAAATGTGTCTCCACATCCTAGGCAACCTTGTGGTGCAGCTTTATGCTACTCTGTGCAAGGCTATATCTACGCAGATCAACCATGGTTACAGTTAAATGGACTGAGAATACTTTAGGACAAATATAATTGGTAAGACTAAGTAGGCTCAACTTACTTATTCATCCTGTCATAGAGGATGAATAAATATTTGCAAGAGTATAAATGAAATTACTTTCAGCTGTTCACAACTTAGCTTTAACCCTCCACTTTCTGCAAAACAGGAAAGCCTTAAAGAGACCTTTGAAATCAGGCATTTGTATTCATGGAGCTTACATTGACCCATTTCTGACTCAAAACGTGCCTCACAGCATGAGTCTCCAAAAGCAAAACTATATCAGTTGTTTGCCTTCACTCAGATCACAGCCAGCCACCACTGACAAGACAGGTGCTATTGCGAGTGCTTAGAGACTTATGAACTAGGGCAGATGCAGCCACTGGTTGGAAACTTCCCTTGACTCAGCCTGAGGTCTGCCTGATTTGCTCAGGTCTTAGAATGAGTTAATAGCAAGGCGAGGAAAAAAGATTCATTTTGGTGACTCAGACCAGTTACTTGTGCTATTTCCCTTCAGTTCTGTGGGGAATAGCTTGGTAACGATGTCTGTAAGCTGTGTATATGGTGGTGCTGTTTGCTGACCAAAAAGGGAAGGAAATGTCATAGTGTAGCTGGTTCTCAAAGTGTTAACCAAATCAGACCCATGCTTCACTGATCCCAAGGGCACACTGAAGCTGCCCTGTCAACAGCAGTTCTGCTTTCTGATACCTGGTTTTATTTATATCACAAAGGCACTTTGTGCATAAATTGTGCTGCTCTGATTACCTGGCCACCAGACTGGGAAAGAAAGCAACCTTTGATAGAAGGTAGGTATGGGAAGAATAATGGTATTATTTCAGTGACATTTTTAAGAGGTTTTCTTCACTCTAGTTACCAGCTCTGTTCTGCTGGAAATCAGAAAGTATGTTTAGTTTTGGGACAGGTTCTCCTTTCTCTTGCTTTGGTCAACAAGTCTCATTCCAGAAAATATACAGTGGCATAAATGGTATGAATGAAAACAACTACCAAACTTTGGACTTTGAAATAAGGAAGGGGTGTGTGTGCAGCCTCTGCACCTTTTAAGCTTCCTTTGCAATAGTTCCCAGTGTCCCCAGATGCTGAGGTTGTGGCACTGCCACTGGCCTCACAGCTGCAGGACCACACCAGAGCAGCCAGCCTGCAGTCAGCACCCTGGGCAGTGATGCTCAATTAAGTGACTTGCTTAATTCAGGTGTGATGCCCAGTTCTTTCTGTCAAAACACTTTAATCTCAGTGTAGGACCAGTGTTGATCCTCCTCCCATGAGGCAGAGAAAGCTAACACATTAGTAAAAAACAATGCCAAATGAAACAAATCACCAAACAAACCCCCAAAATATTGATGTTCATTTTTCAATATTGCCAGATCAGGTTTATAACATTACTTTAAATTAATGGAGGACAACTGTTAAGCCACATTCTCAGCTGTTGCAGATCTTTAACTTTGCAAGTTATGCCTAGTACGCCATGGTGATTTTGGCCTACTTGTATAACACATAGTTGTGCATATGAACTTGGGTACTGTTGAAGTGGGGCCTAAAAAGTCACTGGAGTCAATCTGGTTAGGAGAACAAATATTCAAAAAGGGGGGATAATTTTGTGACTGATGTGATGAGCTCTGCAAGCTCAGGGTAATTAGATTTCATGCTTCATTTCTTGCACCTGAGCTGTTGCCTGAGGGACAGCAGAATTTCTTCTAGTGTTCATAAATCCAGTCCTGGCTGGAGAATCTTAACAACTTCTTAGCTTTTATTTTTCCTGCTTCATTGATACAGACCCTAAAACCTTACAGACATTTTAATTTATTGTAGCCACTACTTTTGACTTAAGATAATCAGTTATGTGACCTTCATAAGTAATTAGGCCTATCTTGGCTCTCAGAAACTTCCCTTTATTTTTTTTCTTAAAGTAAAATAAATGTCTTTAAGAAAGGTTCTAACTTCAGCACAACAATTCCTTTCTGTGAAAAGCATTTATCAGTGAAGGGTTGGTGCCAGCTCTAAGGAAAGCCATTCTTCTGGGTGCAGTGTGGAAGAATGGAAAGAGCAGCTGGTAGTGCTGCAAGTGTGAGGCATTGAGAAAGTCTTGGAACTGGATCACACACTTATCTTAGACATCATCCGCTTCTTTGCATGTGAATCTTTGGTTGCTTATTGCCAGCTTCTTGAAAGCAGAGTCAGATTTTCTCGAATCTGCAGAAGGAAGGAAAATGCATGTTCTAGAGAAAGTGAGAACAAGTCTATTCACAATCAAATCACTGACACCCAGTATCACTTCCATGGGAGTGGCTCTCAGTCCAGCCAGTTGTATTCATCTGGCCTTTTTTGATTGGCATCATTAAGTACTGTGATTTATTTGGAAATAGAAACAAAAGGAACACTGTTGGTTCAGGGGAAAAAAAAAAATCATTTTACTCCAACATTTTTGTTACCTCCCTATGAAAGTAGAGCATGTTATGTGGATTAGAACAAACAATCTAAGATTTGTTTCTTTTGCATGTTTGAAAGGATTGTATGTAGATGTTTTCCATTCATTTTGCTTGGATTTCTTCAGGAAAAAAAAGGAGGAAGTTTGAGCCATGTATTCCTCAACTTCCCAGAAGAGAAAATACTCTCAGAGAGACTGAATGGGAAGAGTTTTATTAACCTCTGCTCTTTTTATTCGTTAAACTAATAGGAAGATCTAATTTTCATGAAGCAACCACATTAGTTTGAATCACTCACAGGCAGACATTTGTCACTCACCATTCTTGGAGATACACTACATTTGGAAAACCACATAAAACTGAAATGGACAGAGAAAAAGAATGAATTGGCAAAGTTAGAATACAAAGTCAGTCTTATGCTGGTGAGAATACTTTCCTTTTAGCAAGTAAAGTACTAAACAATCCTCCCTGCCTTGTTAAAGAACAGAGAGCTGTGGTATTAGTTGTAAAAACTGTATATGAACAATGTAGGTCTGGAAAATCATGCCTATTTAAAAACTAGTACTGTATAACCTTCTGGTCTGTTTAGTTTCCCTTTTATTTACCTTCTCTTAATTCATCTGTGTCTTTGGGATACAGAGACCAGAACTGCGTGCTGTACTTAAGCTGTGGGCCAAGCAAGTATTTATATAGCAGCAAAATGATTTTTTCAAAATGTTGGGTTTTTTTTCCAAACCAAAATATTTTGTACCTTATTCCTCTTTATGTTCAATTCAGAAATCAGAGCCCTAGAAAAGCTGTAGTTCACAAGACTTTATTTCCTCTGATTCAGATACAGGAAGCAAAAATGCATTTGAAGATTAACTTGGATTGAATTAGTCTGAAGTTATGCCACATGTATTTTAGGCCTTTACATCAGTAATCGGCAGGAGGAGATGAAACAACAGCTGTGTTGTTGCTGTACTTGAAGTGACTGGTTTCTTATGAGGGCCAGTGGGGAGACACATGTTCTATCTCACTATTTCCCTGCAGGACACTCTGTCTGATGAGGTATCTGGAAGATCATTGATGCCTTTTGGTGACAGTATCCCACATACACAGGACATCTAGGTTTATGGCTGGTTTGTGGTGTTGAAGTAACAGCTAGTGCTGGTGTAAAAACTGGACCTTGGACAACTAAAGCTGCAAGTCACCTCTGTGCAGTCTGTCTTGATGGAGCTATGAATCAATTATCTCTCTGAGCTAGATATAAGTAACAAACTAGAAAGGAACTTAGTACCAGTAGTTCCTGCGAAATCTGTCAGCGAATTATAAAAACAAGTCTTTAATTAAAATAGTCATGCAATTTTGTGGCCAGAGAAACCCAGAGTAGGCTATCTGAATGAGCAAGAACACATTAAGAACAGTTTGTTCAGAGCACCACAAAAGCATTGGTAGGGGAATTACTCTAGAAACACTGCTTTGCAAAGAGAAAGAAATCCCAATTTTTTTTAATCAATGCAGGACCTGCTGTTTGGCAGTTCCTGAAAACTGTTTGGCCCTTTCATGGGAGTAACAGACATCTTAATGTCATATATGTTTTATTTTTCCTTTACCATTCCTACAGGAAAACAGTTTAACTGCAAAGCTTTTTTAAGTCTGACTAAACAGGACTCCATCTCAAGCCAGTCCTCTTCCTATCTGTGGTGCCCACATGTAAAACTTCATTTGAATTCATAATTTTAACCCACTTTCACACAAGCTGACTGCCCAGTGAAGACATGTATCAGTTCCAGGCCACTTCTCACAGAGCAGCGATCAATGCATATCTCTGTTAAACTAAATCTTCACGTTCTAATTCTTGATACAAATCTGGAAGATCAATCATTACTTCCCTTCCTGCTTCCCAAAGATAGATGTTCCATATGATGACATTAATCATGGCTAATTTTTCAGAGTTTGAGCTAAGTCTCCAGTCTGTCTACCCAGATTCCAGTAAGGATTCCACAATCACCAGCCAGTGATTTACTGAGAGTTTTCTGCAGCAACGTTTCCTCTGAAAGGATATTGGAAGTTTTACTTGGAAAAACTAATGGGATGGTTTGACTGTGTAAAAACTGTTAGATGTTTCCATAACTTTGGCCCTAAGATAGTCCTTCCAATGACTACTATGCAGTTTATTTTAGTGTTATGTATTTACAATTCCTCTCTCATTTTTTTCAGATGCTGTATATTTACTTATTAGAATTATTTCTGCTGTCTTTTTTTCTGTTTATTAGGATAAAGGAGAAAGATTGCACTTAATCCACAGCTCTGGATTTACTTTTATATGTTTGTGTGTGGACACAGAAACTAAAACTTTAAGAAAGATTGTTCAGATTAACAGCTAAAATTCCTCTGTTTTCTCAGTGACTATAGACAAGGAATGCAGAAACTATTCAATGAGGACTCAAGTCTTAAGATAATGAAAAATGTTTTCAGGTAGCACGAGAGGAAACATTTCCAGGATAGGTGGAATGTATTGAGTTACCAATTGTATCACTGATCTCTCACTTCTTCACTTCTATCCATAAGCATTTATCGGCCTATCTTCATCAAGGAAGAGCTCTTTTTGAGGTTACAATATAGATGAATTCACATTTTCACTCAAGTATTTGTCCACCTTTTGATACTGCTGAAATGCCACACATTAATGCTAATCGCAGTGGAGGCAATTTGTGTCCTGAAAATTAGATTTGGAACATGAACAAGTTTATTCAGGTTTCAACAACAGCACCAAATTTTGTAATACTGATTTTCAATATAATGTGAAATTTCTTTTGGTGGATTTGGTTATCTTCTTCCTTGTACAGTGGTAGAAACTCTGTGAAAGAATAGACTCTTTAAATATCCCAAGTAAGATGTGCACAAGAGCGCTACTTTTAAATAATAGAGCAACCTTTTCCTGAAGAAGCTGGGTCCTTAGCAAACCCTGAAAACTCCCACTACCTCACTGTGATGCATTTTTAAAACCTGCTTTGCAGACAGGTCAACTGAAGCATGACGAGTAAAACCACAGCCAGAAATAAACCAAGACTAGAAAGCAAGTTATGTTTCCTCATCGCCAGTGTGTGCATGGGAAGAAGAGAGCTCTAAAAAAGGGCAAATAGATTTTGTAGAGATGTATTTGCAGAGGAAACTTTCGAAATCATTATTCTGTGTTTTCCCAGTTCTACATGGAATCCCAACATTAATTTTTTAGCTCCTTTACTGTATCAATTTATTTTAATGAGGATAGCCAGATGGTTTAGTTATAAAAAATTTACAATATTTTGCCATTTTGCATCTTTATATATGAGTGTGTACTTAAAAGCTTCTGTTACGTGAATTCAGTAAGCAAACCTGTTTGAAAAATAGATGGCACGTGTGCAAGAATTTTATCTTCTGCCTTCAGTCGTTATTACTGAACAAATAAAATAATCTTTCTTACTCTACAACATGATAGGTGCCTCTGTTAAAAATACTCAGGATGCTGGATGACTTGTGGATAACTTAGAAATCATGAAGGCTTTCATCACCTTGATGGATGAGAGAGATAACCGAGCTGACAAGTGTTTTGGCTGCCGTGTTCTTCTGCCTTGTTTCTAGTCCAGTTCTCACTTATCTTCAGACCACCCTGCCAAGCTCTCAGACCCATTGTTGATGGCAACAAAATGCTGTCACAGGTCACTGAATGTCAAGGCAGGAAAGAACATTCTTTCCACTTCTTGTTTCTATTTATGTCTTTCACTTTCGTTCCTCTAAGCCAGTGTCTGCTCCCAGTTCCACCATCCATACTAATGGTATAACTGATCGTACACAGAAAGTCTCTTTGTTTTATTTTTCTACTAGCTACATAAATGGAGTAAGGAGCATATATAGATATTTTAATATCTTTATTGGGTCCTCAAGCACTTATACAAAACACTGAAGCAGGCAATCCCTTGATCTTACTTGGTTACTAGATAGGCTCACACTATGAACTGTTTGAGGGTGGCACTTCTAACTGTTCTCATTTACTTTGAATTTTGGTGTTTGGGAATACACTCATACACTTATACTTCACTTTTCAGTCATCGCATTTTCTGCTTCAGAATTCAGTTTGACACAGGAAAATTTAGGTGAAATATGTAAATAAACGGTAGGAATCAGCTGCTTTGGTTTTAGGTGAAGCAAACTCTTACTGTAGCTGTAAAGTAGATTCACCACTGATACCTGTCAATATTGTTAACTATTTACTAGTGTCTAAGTTTTGGGGACTACATTTATTCTCTTCTTTTCTTATTTGTGTAATCCTCTCGTTTTCAGGAAAGTTTACGTACTTTTAAAATTAACGGCTTGGATACATTTTTGATGGGCGTTTGTTGAGCAGTTACTTGAGCACAACTTGCCCTCTAGTGGTGAAGAGAAGAATAAGCTCAGACCTTACAAGAACTGTTAAAACGTTAAGAGCAATCTGCAGTATTTGACCAGTGAAAAATCAGCTGCATAGATCATCATACTTTGTGAACTACGCATCGAGGACTGGTGAGCCAACAGAATTGATGAGTTTTGAATATTTTCTAAATACTAGTTATTTTATACAAATAATGAAAATAGTTCTAAAGTGTCCAAGTGTTTCAGTATTCATAGTAATTTCATTAGTTAGTGTACTACACCAGTCTTATAATCAGGGTTTACACTGGAAAAATGAGTTGTTTAACCAAATTCTAGCCCAAAGACTTACAAAGCTTCCCTTGAAAAGCCTCACTCTGTGAGACTAATATGTTAATTTTGAATAATTTTAATTCAGTTAGTCAAGCTCAAGGTTCAGCTGATTTACACTAGAACGTGTCTTTCTTTAGTCAGTATTTTTTTATATCTCTTCAAAATCAGAGAGGCATTAGAGAAGCCCCAGTATTACTGACATGCTGTTTTGCCACTGATGATGCTCTTAGCTTCCACAACACATGGAATTCCTTTTTGCTCATTCCAAAATACATTCAGGCTCAAACAAGTCAGAGCACTGAGTTGCAGGTGAGCTGTGTGCTCCCCAGCCCTGGGCAGGAGCTGTGTCTGCAGAGCTCCTCACACACTGGGGACTGTTCCTTGTGTGCCCAGCTGTGCACTGGCATGTGTGCAGGGGAAGAGGCACAGCTGGAGCACTGGTGCTGCATGAGATGGTAGCTGGGGGCCACAAATGCAGTCACAGAAGTAACTTCCATTCACAGGCCTGGCAGCTTGTTTGCTGTGTGAGGTGTCTGCCTCTTCAAGAGGCATTACAGGCTCTTAGTTCAGCACAAGTTCTTTCCAGCCCCGGATCCGGCTCAGACAGCTCTCCCTGAGGAGAACTCACGCATAAATCACGGCCATCTGCACAGAGCACAGCAGGTAAACTTGCAGCCCTTTGAACAAGCCGGTGTGACAGGGGGTTTGTCTCGGAACCTGGCAGGGGTTGGCAGGGCACGTTGGGCTCTTGGGCCCTGCGGTGTGCTCCAGAGGGGACATGTGCCATGGAAGGGACTAACCACAGGGAGGCAGGGCAGGCAAACGTTAGTTACCCGGAAATTCTGTAAAATGCCAAGTGTTTCTGGCCGTACACATCCTAAAAGAGCAAAAGGTTGCCTCGGATCCTATTAAGAGCATATTTGGCTTATGCATTTAAGAAAGACACAGACAAAGGATATAAACAAGTGATCAGATGTCCCCTGAAATAGTGAGTGAGGAGGTGGCATTTTTTTTTCTCTTTTTTTTTTGGGAGGGGGGGGGGGGCGGTGTGTGTAGCTGTTTAGTAGCTGGTGTGCAAAGGAAATGACCCAGATGAAACAATGGTGATGTCCACTGTGGTTTTTAGGACACCACAAAAGCGGCCCCGCTTAGTAATTTCCATGCCATGACCTTCAAAAGGCATTTACAATTTACATGCAAGGATAGGCAATTACAAAGGGAGCTGGAGGCTGGCAGGGCAATTCCTCTCCATACACGTTTTTAATCTTGGAACTCTCCACTCAGGGTTGAAGCAAAAAGCAAGGTTCCCCTTACACATTGTACAAACAGCTGCATTTAGAAGTTGCAACTTACTATAGCTTCCCTTTAGCCAAATTAATTCTAGTCCTTGTGTTTCTAATTTTAAATTGAACACAGGCCAAGATCTGCAGCACATTCCTCTCATGACACTAAATCAGATGCCATGAAACCAGCAGCTTCTTCCAAAGCAGCCTCCTTCAATCTACTGTGAAATGACACCCCCATCTAACATTTTTAAGGACAGTTCGTGACATATTGGCACCAAGGTTTTCACTTCCAACTGAATAAGAATCAGATACAATTTGGAGTGGTTTTCAGCTGCTTCAGTGTTACTTTCAATTTGTTTTTTGGTCAGATAATAGGTATTTGGCAGAGGAGAGTTGCTTTTGAGAATCGGTGCTAGTGGTTGTGACAGGTCCCTCTGCCTATGGTAATGCCACTGAAATTTGTTATTTGCTCTTTTTTTTTGCCACCCTTGAAATACAACAGGCTTAAGTTATGGCACTTGGAAGAACTGAGATTTTGATCTCATCACCCAGTTAATGTTATACTTCTGATTTACTTTTTCTCACACTGACTAAATGGGAGGGAAATAATGAGCTGTTCATATGAGAGAATCCAATGCAACTTCAAGCAACAAGGCAGGTTGTGTTGCACAACAAGAAAGGCAGTTTTGCTGTACCAGAGGACTAGAAGAATTTCTCAGTTAAGTTATGCTTATGTATTCCTTAGTGCTCAGTGGTTTTCTATAGGAGCACTAACATTTTAACTTGTCTCAGGCACAATGGGCAAGGCAGGTGTTACACAAGAATTGCTGCTATGAAGTAGCACTGTCTTCCAAGTCTGGTCTTGTGTTAAACTGCAGTGTGAAGGGAACTCTCCACAACATCTGGATCCTAATTACTGTACAGGTCTTTATACGTAAATTGCTTGAACCCACAGCTGCAGTTCTTTCCAATCTAGTTGGAAGTTTCATATCAGAGGCCCAAGTTCAATGACTTAGGTGCTAGGATTGGTTTTGAATCAAAGAAATTTCATTTTTTTGAAGATCTCTTTTCCAAAGTTGGCAACTGATCTTCACTCATGAACTTTAGCTACCTTGGAAGAAGCGTGAATCCTAACCACATTCGAAAAAACAAGCAAACAACAAAAACCAAACTAGCCAAGAACAAGTAAAAACTCTACTGCTTCAAACCTACTGTCTTTGAAGCTGACTGTTTACCCTGCGAAAAAAATCCACCTGTCAAAAGCTGAAAAAACTTCTTACAAACACTGACTGGTAGATTTTTCAAGGTATGTTTACAGTAAATAGTCATTTTAAGCCTGTACATGCTGCATTATATAATTTGAGAAATTATAGAAATTAACACTTTTTTTTTGTGAATAACATTTATTTTACAATGAAAGTGTATTACCAAGGGCCTTGGAAAATACTGTTTTCATCACCTTTCCTTGTCTGGAGACTATGAATTCTGTTAGGTGTCCAAAGATGTGCTAACTCCTAAAAAAAAATTGTTGTTGTTGTTTTCCTACTTTGAAGAAGAGAAATAGTGAGGCAAACAGACAGAATTCCAGTTCTCCCTTCCTTCTCTGGGTTCCTATGCTTGCAAACTTGTCTTATTAAGGAAAAGGTTGACCTACTACATTCCCCTTTCATCTAGCCCTCTGAGGAGTATTCAGAGGACAAATAACAATTAAGTGTAACAAACAGTGAGACACATCTCAGTTTATTGCAATCACATTAATTTCAAAGGTGCCAGAGGGATTTAAGAAACCTGAAGAGTACCAGAACCGTAAGGGATCCCCAGATGATCTTCTAAAAGAATAATGTTGAGCCTTATTAGGGTCCAAGGAACCAGAAGAAACACCAATTAATTGAAACCTGTGGTCTTGTTACAGTGCAGCCTGCACTAGACACCACATCCCAAAAGCTATGAGTTCTTTGTAAATTACCACTTTTCTGAGAAAGTTTTAAGGACAATTTTATTCAAATTTGGGATAGTGATTGAAATTTTAGAGCAAATTGATTGAAATGGCTTCCTGAGTAACTGCTTAAGACAATAGTTCAAGATGGCAAACTACCACTTTGGCACTGTAAAGGTGGCATTTACCCTGCAGGGAGGTCTGAGAATCTGGGAGCTCTAACATGTTTTTCATCATACACGTGCACTTTAAGTAGCAGCAGTATCCTAACCCATAGCCTTCGCTATTCTTAAACTTCGTAACAACCTGTAATTTTATCAGCTTTTTCTAAGCTTTCAGGAGGAGGAAAAAGTACCGTGTACGTAATCTTTTAAACAGACTGAACCTTGTTATGGTGAGATACGCATTGCCTGCCTCAAATAAGGGCAAGTTATCACTGTCTATTCTTTTCCTCAAAGGAAGAGGATAATTGTGCATTTATTTTTTTTTAACGTACCAGTATGCTCCATCTCATTTTTTCTGACATCTCTTTAATACACATGATACAGATCATTAAAATATCCATAGTGCAATGGCACATTTCTATATCTTCCAGAGTCAGCTTCCTCATAAAGTCCCTGCTCCCTCCTTCGTCTAGTCTTGAAAATAATAACTGATACTTGCATTTTCATCTTCCTGAGAAAAGTTTTTCTTAGCTGAAACACAGCAGAATGGCTTCCTCTTCTGGGGAGAGGTTATCAGCCTGAGTAATCTACCACTTCAACAAGGTAAGGTACTAGCAAAGAAGCTGGCAGGGTAGGGTAGTGAGAGGTTGTCTCCTGTTCCTGTACTGAAGGAGACTGGGATTAGCACAGACCAGACAGGCAATCCTTGTCCCTGCTGAGGGAGAGAGGACTATGGGAAATGGGCAGATAACTTCCTCTGAGCCCCATTTCTTTTCTCAGCCCGCAGAGCAAGCCCCAGCCCCTCTCAGGGCAGTGCTGGTGGAGGAGCAGCTGTTGTTCCCTGTGGAACTGGCCGTGAAGAGCAAGGAGCTGGATCTCCAGGAGAAGCAGTTATATTACTCAAGTCTTTCAAAGCCTTCTACAGTAGCCTCCAAAGCTTGCTGATGTGAGAGCTCTTCTTTGAAACCTTATTGACTGCCTTTGCAGTTCACAGCTGTCCTCAGGCTTTTCTCAGCATCCCAAATAGCTCTTTGTAATTTTCCTTTTCCTCTCAACTGACCATTTCTGTTCCACAAGATACCATTGGCCTTGTCTCACTGCCCTCCCAAACCTGCTTTATCACAGCACTGAAATTTTGCTGCTCAAAGGCGTTTTGGGCCAGGAAAACTTAGTCTGATCTGTTCTTCTGAGGAGCTTTGAACGTGCCCTGACCTGTCAGAGCCAGAGTTGGGTACCACATTGTTTCTTGGTATAAGCCACCTCTGCCTAGATAGCTATTCAGGCTGTTAAACATCAGCAGCAGATGAAATGCAATTTGCAGTCAGATACAGTAGCATGTTTCATGCAGACTTCCTATGTATTTCCCATACTCTACTCCTTGCTTAGCTTGGCAGCCCTATGGAGGAAGCAATGGTTCGTGTTTTTCCCCATCAGTGGTGTAGTAGGCAAGTAGGAGTCTATGAGATCTGTTCACCCCTGCACATTACTAGAAACATGTCACCTTCACAGGGCCCCTACTCTCTCAAAGAAAGACAAACATGGTAAACAAAGAAAGGAACTTCAGAGGGTTTTTTCTGCTTCATTTTCCACCCCCCCTACTCTCAGGACAGCTTTGCTTTAGAAGAACAATTTGCTCAAATTCTGAGTTCCTGTTTTCTGCTCTGTTGGCCCTCAGAGGGGCCACGATATAACACAACTGTCATTTATGCTCATTTCCTGCTTATGCTACCAGGACCTTTCAGGTTCAATATTCACGTTTGCCTAAAGTCATTACTGTGTCTGCTAAGTAGTGAATAATGAGGTTGCCAATAGAACAGCACTTTATTCATTTCATGAGGAAAATCTGCACTGACACTTAGCTGGGAGTCTATTTTGAATTTTTCTGACTATTGATCTACACTCAGAAGTGCACCTCAGACCTTCTGTCTCTTGACCTGATCATAATTTTTAGTCCCTCATTTACCATGAATTAAAAGATCATTTCCAGTAAACCAAACTATACCCCTGGAATGTAGCCTAATTTGCTGGAAAGTACTGTAACTGCTGTTTTCAGAAAGACATTTATACTTATATCCTTAAAACAGAGGCTTAGGTCCAAATACTGACCACACCACAGTAAGTCTAATGTAATTATTCTGCTTGTAGTGGGACCCTTCTCTCTTGTCATCCTATCGCTGTTTGTGATTTGCAGGATATTATCAGGAGTAGTAACAATTTCCAATGAAAACATCTCCAGGAAATGGTCAGTGAGTGTCAAATCTCACGTGGTTTCCATAGATCGGTCAATGAAAAGACAGATACATCAAGTAAGGTACTGCTTGGCCTCTGGTATCTTGATATCTCAAGATCTGGGCTGTATAGCATTTCTCAGAAGCTAGAGAAATATTATCTGGCGCCTACCTAATTCCTTTCTTAGCAAAGAGACTCTTTCTTCATCATCATTAGATCCTTATTTCCGAGAAAGAAACTCTGTCTGCTCAGAGAATGGGAGGAAAAGCGAGAATTGCAGATATTTTGCCAGGATATCACAAAGCACTGCACCTCAGCAGAACTATGATGGTTTCATGTAGATCCTTAGCTGTATTTGCAACTATGAGGTAAATGACATTGAGTGTGAAGGGAAGTAGGGTGCCTGTGCAGAGGGCACTGAGAAGTCAATGCATGCATTAGAATTCAAAGCACTCCTGTGTGTTTTCTGTCCCCCTGAGACCGGGCCACAGATGGTTTGCAAGATGTGCCTCGGCCTTTTGAATATGAAGTTAGAGCTGCCAGCTGATGCCCCGTTTCCTGCTGCTGGTTGCGCAGTCTGGTTGGTGGAGATCAGACAATGTTACAATGTCAAATTGCCTGATATGTCTCTACCACATGCTTGCTCTTTTAAAAATACCCTCAAAAGCTCTGATGTAAAAGCATCACCACATATTCCTTGCACTAAATCATTGCAGTTAGTCAGTGTGGGTAAGGGAGACCAGCTTCTAGGGTTTTGTTTTCCTTGTCACAAACACCATTTTAATTACATCTCCTGTGGCCAAGCAGCACCTAGAATACTGACTTGAAACAAACATGTCAACTCAGGGTTTAAACTAATGCTTGTATGCCCATTTTGGCTTGCTTTCTGGCTTTTAAGTGTAGAATTTGCTCTGATAATGTTTCCAAGTTTTGTTCTAAATCCATAAAAGCTTGAAAAGTTTAGAAATGCATCACCTAGCTCTAGAGATGTGGAGTGCCCTGGAACTAACTGGGAGATCAGCAGCTTAAATTCACATTGCTGCACATGGGTGAAATAGTCATTGTCTTTTAGAAAAATACAGCTTGCAGAATCAGACACAGAAGTTTAGTCTCCCTCATAACAGGAAGAAGCTATTGCGTTGAAAGATAAACAAATAGTGTGGCAAGAATAAAGCAAAGGAAAATGAGCTATTTCCATATGACATGGTAGTAGGCTAAGGGAAAGGGCTTGCTTTGGGAAAGGAGCTATGCTGAAGGGGAAAGAAGCACCCAGAGGGGCAGAAAAGCTTTCATTGTGCCCACCCGCCATAGGAACCAAGCTGGCCAACACCCAGTCTGGCTGCTGTAGTCCTGGCAACAGCACAGAGGTAGAAAGATAAAGCTGCCTTAAATCTAGCTCTGTTGTAGCTTATCCCAACTTTCAATAGGAACAAAATTAGTTAGCTGCAATCTCTGCATGTTCGCAGACAAAGCAGGCTGTCAGGTGGGTAGATTTATGAATTGAAAAGCATTTTGCACAACACTGACAAAAAAGTGGCAGAAAAAGCCTTGTTCTCATTCTATAGGCGATAAAATGGGCCACACAAAGCCTCTTAACTCCTCCGTATGCCTTGCACCAGTCCCAAACAGCATCAGGCTGCACCACAGACTGGCTGTTCCTGGGTACCTCCCAGTGCTCATGGCAGTCTGAAAACCCCCAAGCGCCTCGTGGAGAGTCCTACCTACTGTCTCCTCACTTGGGAGGGATGGGCAGTTGTAACCTGTGAAAAAAAAATCTGGTTTTTGTTCAAGCTTTAAGAGAATTTTTTGACTATTTTGGAAAAGCTGTTCAGCTGGAGTTGCGTAAGGGAGGGGACTGCGCCAAGAGAACACAAAGACAGCAACTGACCTTCAGCATTTGCTTTTATCAGACGAAGACTAACCTTTTTTGTGCTTCGTTTGTTAGAAATTTCTGATAATTTTTAGAGGTGTTGTTTTAAGGGCAGCGCTGTGTGCGGATCCACGTACAAATGTCTGTCTTTTCAATCCAGGCTATCTAAAGCCTCTGTTCTGTACAATCATAGCCCTTGCACTTGCTTCCTTTGTTGTTTTCTTCCCCCACAATCCTCATCTCACCTGCTCCTCCCAAAATGCATGCAGAATGCCAGTTCAAATGAAGAGTAATAATGAAATAAGAGTCATTTCTAATTGGGCTGTATGTTGTATTGTGGTGTGGAATCAAAAGGATTAAGATGATGCTGTTAGACCCTACGCTTGCTGTAGACAGCAAAGTTTAAACTGATTTAGACAGGCAGTCTGAATGGACTGAGCCACACAAACACATTTTGTCCTTGGTGTTTTTTCTAGAAGTAAAATCAAGGCAATTTTGGGATACAAAGCTAAATAGCTGCATCTGGCAATTAGGAGAATTAGAGGAATGGTGGAGGGTCTGAAAGAAAGGCAGCTTGATGGTCATATTCTTTACTGCTTTCATTATGTCACTGTTATGGAGATAGGAGCACAGTTGTGCGTAGTGCTTGTTTACCCATCAGATCCAGCTGGGAAAATGCAATCAGGGCTTCCATGAATGAGGGGTGAAGTTTCTAGGTTTGGTACACGTCCTGTCTGCAAAGCGCTGAAGCTCTAAAATTCCACCTCTCTGAGGCATTTTCTAATTTTCAGGTGGATTACTCTGAAGAGTTCTGACATCCTTTTGAAGGCCTCCTGCGGGAAAGATGACATTTCAAACCTATATGTTACCTGAACCTTGATCATATCTTGTCTGCTATTGAAATATATGACCCAAAAGTGCTTCCTTATGAATTAGGCACTCGCCATGCATTTTAACCTCCTTGGAGAAAATTATGCAGACCTCGAAGTTGCCTGCCTGAGTTATCTTTTATTCATTAGAGTTCTAAATGTTATTGAAATGTATTCTTAATTATTCCCTGCTGAAAACAGTAGTGTTCTCGAACAAGTATTTTGCATTTGTTATGTCCTACTGCTAGCATAGTTAATAATGTATACAATAATAAAATAAGAAACTATCACAGCAGAATAAGAGAACCTATTAATATGATTCAATTTAAGAAAATTGTTACTTCTGGCTTTCACAGCCTATGAAAAAAATTGTCTGAATATTTCAAGCATGCAGAATCTTTGCTGTAGGTCTATCAGAAAAATAACATTGCTGAAAGAGAAGCTGGTAAGACATCACCTGCTATCCCTGCTATACACTCTAAAATCACTTACTGCAATAGTATTTTATTTAGTGGAACTGATGTTGCCAGAAGCTTTCAAAAGCCATCTTTGGATATATTTCTGGAATCATTGTCTGTTTATTCGAACAGAAAATCACAACCCTTAGAAATGATATTTTTGCTTCAGTGTTTCCCCTGTCTTTCCTCTTTTCCCATCTCTCTCCCTCTGTACACAAACATACTTTCATTTGCTCTTCTCTGTATGGGAAAAAAAAAGGTTTCTAAAAATTCAAAAGCTGTTTCTGAAAAGCTGTACAATATTCAAGGTTGCTCTCTGATAGGAAACCCAGAAGCATTGAAAGAGTCAGTAAAAATTACAGCCTTTTGTTGAGCTCTATTTCTTGTGCAGCTGCATCATACCCCTTTGACTCACGACACAGAGTGCGGGTGATTTGCCAGCATGTCCAGATCTCTTTCCTTAGTCATTTCCAGCTGACTGCAGTTCCTTAAATACATGGCTTCGCACGCTCTGCAATTAAATGTCATCCAGTTCATATGCTGTCATCCCCAAGAACTTTCATTTCATTCTGTAGGTTATTTCAGTCCTCTCTGATACTGATAAAATGGCCCATCTTTGACAAATATTACCTCCCCCATCTTCTTAATGACAGTGGCAAAATTAAATACTAAAGAGAGCAGTAGTTCCAATTTCAGACCTTGAAAAGACCAGCTAGGAGCCAATTTTCAGCCTTCTCTTTTTGGCACAAATTATCAGTTCCTTAGTCTAATCAGATCCCTTGCTGGTTTATACTTATTGTACTAAATATTTTACTCAGTCTGAAGAACTTCCAACATAAAGTGCTATTTAAACACAGCCGGTCTAAACTACCTGGAATTTCTTATCAAAGAAGATCCAAATCACACAATCACAATCCAAAAGTTGTGCTGCTGGTAATCTGATACAGTGTATTATCTTGGTGTCCATCCATCACCTAGTCTTCAGTATTTCTTGCTTCTAAAATGTATCCTAAAGTCTTAAAAACCATTGAAGACAGGCCAAGAAGTTGCTTGGATTGCTTTTTTACCTGTTATTTTCCAGCCATGTGTAGGTTAGCTGTCAGCAGCTCGCTGTAGCATTTCTTTCTATATCTAGGAATCACAGTGTCAGAGAATAGTTTGGGTTGGATGGGACGTCCAGAGGTCAGCTAGTCTAACTCCCTGCTCAAAGCGAGTCTCACGAGATCAGATTGTGCTGCTATGTGTCCAGCTGAGTCTTAGACACCTCTGTAGAAAGATTCTACAGCCTCCTGGGCAGCCTGCTCCAGCTTTTGACCACCATCATGGTAAAAGATTTTCTTTATATTTGATCACTTTCCCATGTTCCAGCTGTGTCTGTTGCCTATTGTCCTGCCATTGTGCACCTCCAAGAAGAATTTGGCTCCATATTCTCATACCCTTCAATCAGGTATCTGTCGATAGCAGTAAGGACTCCCTGCAAGTGTTTTTTTTGCTGGGCTGAACAGACCCACTTCTCTCTGCCTCTCCTCTTACACCATGTTCTCCAGCCCTCTAACCATCTTGGTTAGACCCACTGGACTCAATCCAGTATGTCAAGGTCTTTCTTGTCCTGGAGAGCCCGATACTGGGCAATATATCCCAGAGAGGTATCACAAGTGCCAAGTAGAAGACATTACACAGTACAGATCCCAACACTGATCCTGGAGGGACACCAGTAGTTGCTGACTACTAGGTAGACTTAGCATAAATAGGTGTTATTGAAGCCCTGCACGTGCTTTGGGCAATTGAAGTTTTAATTCCACTTCAAATGTGTAAACTGGCAGTTACCAGAGAGGACTTCTAGTTGATCCTACTTTTTCCTCTGTGTCCTTTATTACAGATGTTACTGTAAGCTGAGGCAATACTCATGTGGCTCTTCAGGTAATATTCAAAGCACTCAGTTTGGTTTTTGGCAAATCAAGTCCAGAGCAGTATTCTGTGCATAGGGGCTGTTTTCACTGGGTTATTGCTCTCTGCACATAGTCTCAGAGTGTAATAAACCATATTACAGTGATCATAGCATGATTGCTATATCTGTGATAGCTTTAATTCAGCTGGCAGCTGTAGGAGCACAGCAGAGATTTGGTGGCGTGCCCTCCAGCACGGAACGGCAGCCGTGTGAGAGCTCGCTGTTGTCAGAGCTGGCTGCCGCGTCCTCATGGCAAGTATTAGCAGAGCCAGCAAGGTAAGTGCCAGTGTAATGATATACCTATTTTGCTGTGTAGACATACTTTGGCTGCTTCACTCCCTTGCTATTAAACTGTTCAACTGCAGCCAGCCTAGACATGCCTGGTATTAAGGAGTTTTACCTCATCTTTTGCCACTTTTGGGAAGTAGGACACAGCAGTTCCTCTATTTTTCCCAGATGTAAACCAGTAAACACCATGGCTGCTGAAACCTGACAGCTACAATTTCTTTTAGTACCTATTATATCCATAATGGATGAAGACTGATAGTGAAAGATGTTTAAAACAATCAGCAGAAAACAAATAAAATCAACTGATGGAAACAGTGGGAAAGATCTTTGGCATGGCTGTGGGTTTGCTCTGCTTGCTACAAGTAGTGAGCAGAACTTCTGTCATATACCTCACTTATTTCCATCACAGAACAGTTCATTTTATTACCTCAGCTATTACTCAGCTCTTGTGGTTTCTCTCTCAACATGCCAGAAGCCAGCAGATTTGAGAGAAATTCGTGTATCTTATTCAGACTTGTAATGAGATCACCAGTGGACAAGACAGACAGAGTTTACACAAAGTACTGATTACTTTACTCGCAGTTTCCTGGTGAAGCTTAGTTTGAGCACGGAGTTCTGGGAACATCATTCAGGTTACACAATTTAAGTGTGTTGGAAATATAAAACACTGGATAATACTGAAAAACTTAACTCTTAAGAACTCATTCCAATAGTGATTTCTCATATTCCACAATGTTTTTGTTTGTTTGTTTTTTTCAAACAAAGTATGTACAGGTAAAACATTTTAACAGAATCTATCTGGGGATAATTGAAAAAGCCACCAAAATAAAATACATCACTGGACTGAAAGCAACATATTTTTGTAATTGATAATACTAAATGAACCTTTACAACGTTGTCTCATGAATGAAAAACTAAAGACAAAAAGCAAGAAGCAAAACTGAAAGCAGAAAATGTTTTACCATTGTGGACACTTAAGGAACATGTGAGAGTTATTCTCACAGCCAGAATAATTGACTGATGCTGAAATACTCACTTTCCAGAGTAACAAGAATCACTAGCCTAAAAAAAAATATTACGGTGCATTTTAATATCAGCGTTATTGGATATGAGACTTGTGTTCTGTCACTAGCTTTGACAAAGAAGAGAAATCAATTATAGAGCTGAAACATGTTTGCTGTCACTTGTACTTGAAAAGCCTTCAAGTTAGAAGTCTGTATGGCACCAGACCAGGTAATGTGTTAAAATATGCTTAAAATGTACAAGAATAAAGACTAAATTATTTTCTTATAATACTCTTTAGCTTCAAGAAGTAGTCAAACTAACCCATATTTGATGTTGAGTAATATTTCTACTCTTCATCCATTCACAAGTTACCTGAAGATAAAACTCTGCAAGATGCCATAGATTTAGGGACTTTGCTAACCCTGTAGGATTCTGGGTTAACAAAATAATTTCTCCACTCTCCTGTAACCTATATCAGAAGAGAAAACTGTAAAAAGAGAAGCTGAAATAATTAGAGTCAAGGCTGAAACACTAGGTGCAGTCTTTTGTTACACTCCTTTTTTGGAGAGAAAATTTGTAGAGCAGCTGTTCAGAAGTGCCACTTGGCATCATATAAGAGAAAACCATAACCTTGTGGGCAGATCTGTCTGACCTGATCATTTTCAGAGCAAACAGACAATGAAGTTGTCTCTTTTCAGGCAAGAAATTCCTCAGTATACAACTACTGTTTCAGCTCATTCAATCTGAAGCTTCATCTGTGTTTTATCAGGGCGCTCGCTGATGAATGCCTTTGTGCCCACGTTCTGCTGACTTTGTGGGTGAGACAGTAGATGATCATGTGTGACGTACAGGCTGCAACTCCAACAGGAGTTTGTCCTGTAATAACAATGATATACTGAGGAAAGGCAGAGGCATCCTAATTCACTCTTCATATTTGATGGATTGAGGTCTGATCCTGCTTCCATTTCTCTGAGGATTGTTTTTTTGAGAGGGGAAGGGAGAGCGGGTAGTGTGCTCATTTACACTAAACTGTGCAACTAGAAACCCACTTTGCCAGACTGCTATTCTAATCTTTATGCACTGCTGCCACGTGACACACAGCAAAGTCTTTCAGAGAATGAGATTAAACACACCATGAGTCTCCATTTCTAATGAAGGCTCCATGGGAACACCACTGGGATCCCTGCTACTTTGCCACAGTCAGTTGTGTGAGCCCATGTGCCATCCCTTTGTGCCTCGGGGAGACACCAGCATCACTGATATAATGCAGAGTATTCTGCTTTCAGGCTTTAGGGCATTCATTCCAAAGAATAGCAATGTTTTCCTCCTGTCCTCAAAGACACTTGTTTACCCACCTCCTTTGTTCGGAACTGAAATGCTGTGCTTTAATACCAGAGAGGAAAACTGTCATATTTTATTCATCAGCAGTAGGAAAGCCACATGAAATCACTGCATCTTTTAATAAGCTTATTTGCTTAAGCATCCAGGGTGTTAAATTAGCTTTCTCATCTATTATGTGGTTTAATACCCCACCCATCTATCGGTTGAGAACAAAACAGGCCTTAACACAATATTGCCTGCTCTGACAAGTGCTTTGATGAATCAGATCTTAAAAGATCATATTATGAGAACCAATATTGTAATGGATAAAAATCTATCAAACCACATACTCACTGGACTATGGACTGCACATGGGTTGTAAGACTAATTATGTACACAAGAGAGGGAAAAAATATGTCCAAGACTACTGGTGCTAGACTTTTTGGGAAAGAGATCTTTTACCAGTTCTGTTGATTGCTTATCGTTTTCAATGAGAAAGCTGCTAAGAGGCTGAAGGCTACTACATTTAATCAACAAATTATTCAGTGTAAGAGTTTGAAGGCATAATAAAAAGTCTAGAGTTAAATATTTTCCCCTCTGTGGGAGAATTCTGATTTGCCACAGTAGAAAAATCCAAAAGAAAACATACTTTCAATGCATTATAAAAGGAGCCTCTTAATGTTAGACAGTACCCTTGGAGAAACACAGGTTTCTGTATTATCTATTAAGAGTTAAACATTTGTTCCTCATGTGCAAGACATCAAATAAAAAACTGCATTTGAACAGTACAATCTCACTTTCCTTGCAGAAGGCTTAACCCATGAACCTGACTGAGACCTATACAGTGGTTTTATTTTTTAAGTACAAGCACCCAGAAAAAAAAAGACATTTAATTTTCAAAGCACATCCTGTGTAGGTCTGGTTTTATTTGTATTATTTCCCAATTGCACGTGGTCCCCCCTAAAAGGCTATAAAGCCTTGAAAGAGTTTACCTGAGTTACCTGGCATAGTTGGCCTGTCTGGTTTTGATTGTTCCTTTGAGACACCTCAGCTCATCTTTGTCATTCCCATCTGGCTTGGTTTTACTTCTCATGCAGGGACGTGAAGTAAATATGACACCAGCATAGCTGAGGGCAGAATGTAAGAGGCAGCTTGCTTTGTATTTGTGCCAACTTAATGGAAATTTGTTTGTTTAAATAGTCTTTAAACATGTACTAATATTAGCAGCAGTTCAGTGGAACTCAAATACGTATTAAATGTACAAATGCTTTCCTCATTCAGAACTTGCACTTGGCTGTGGGCAAGAGGCATTCATTGCTATCTGACTTTTTAAAAGGGCTAATTCTCCTCTTAGTCATGCTGATTTAAACCTGAAATAACCCCACTGAGGTCACTGGGGAGATGTCAGAGTCCTCCTTGTGTATCTGAATCAGCCTACAAAATAAGCACAACCAATCTAGGCTACTTCAAAAGCTCCAAGAATCTACTCAGACTGCCATCGCATATGGGAAAAAAATATTCACATAAATGCTGTTTCAGTTCCAAATTCAATTTTAGAACATCAGTTTTTGGGAAAAAAAAATGAAGGATAAATATCAGTGGCTAATATCATTTTCAAGCTTCTGGAGAGGAATATCAAACTACTGCAAGAAGGGAAGGGTAATGAAAAGTCTTAAAATAGAAAACTCTCTTTACTTGAAAGCTGTCAGTAAAATAGCCCCCTGGTTTCCTGCAGCTGTGAGAGCATGGAGAGATCATGTTAAGGACTGTCAGTGAGACAGAGGTGAGTTGCTCTGTTGTCCACACTTGGGCTACAGCTCACAATGTGTATAAATGTTTGGTTCTGGGATACAGATCTGAAACCCAGTCCTCCTATAGCACAGACGTGGAAAGAAGGTTCCAAACTGGGAGGCGTTTGTGGACATTTGAACAAGTGCCAGACTGAGAGTATTCATGCTCTGCCTGTCTGTCTGCTTGGTAAGGTCCCTGGTATCTATTCCTTATCATGCTATATACAAGTAAGTAGTTTGATGGATCCCTCAGGCCTTCATCCCTAGGTAGGACCTGTGATCCCTCAGTTATGATCCCTAATTCATGTTTAACGGGGCCTGCAGCTTTTTTCCTGTATCTGAAAATGAAGCTTTTGAGACTGCTGCAGCTAGCTCACTTTTCATTTGGGATTGTGGGATTCATCAGTTTCTTTCTGACAGCTCCATTCATACAAATATGTTTGTTTTCAGACATGTACTTGAGCTAATAGTCATTTGGGCCATTGCTTGGTTGTTTCTTTTTATTATGGGCAATATGATGCTCATGCATACAATTTGTGTTACTTAGCTATTCTCTGCAGTGACTATTATCAAGTGGTCTTTTTTATCATCACACAGTGCATAACTCATTTTTCTCTCTCACATTCCTGACTCAATACCCTCCCATCTTTTCTTGATCTTGTCCTGCCCTTGAAACATGCTAGTTAGCTCTATGCAAAAACTAAAAGACAAAGAAGTTGCAGATTTTCTGGAAAAAAAAGAACACCAAACCATGAGTTCTCAGGGTGACAATGACAATGATCTATGCTGGCAGGCAGTCTTCATGAATGCTGAATGCTGACACAGTCTGTATTCATGCTAGACAGGGGTGACCTCTAGGGCCATAATTTGGCCTGATATTTGTTCATTTAACCTAAAAAAATATTCTGTCTTTAACATACTAAAAATAAAAGTATTACATTTCCCCTTATAACATGCAATAAAGGGTAACCCACAAGTATAATTTTTATTTTCTATCATTTTAGAGAGTTCTTCAAAGCTTACAATTTTTTTCAACCAATCATCAGACCCACTGAAGTAGATTTTATTCCTATCCCACTGCACATACTGAATCTTCAGCTGTGGGAAGGCGTCATTCTCCTGACCTACTATTGTATTTCAGTGTGGTGTCCTCACCCTTTGCCTTATATGTTTGCCACATCTTACATGTATCTGAACTGATGGTGGAAATATGCTAAGAGCTGATTGTTGAGGAGCCAATGGTGCTATTTTTAGAATACTAATGGAACTGATTAATAGACAACACAATTCACTGAGGAAGGTGTCACTGAGCATGACTGTGAATCAGAAATTATTGCAGAGGCTCATGTAAGAAAGCAGCATGTGTCATGGCCCTGAGGGTGCTAACAGGCCTTAATGGTCCTGAGTAGCCTCACCTGGTGTCCCCATTCAAAGCCCTGCCTGTGGGCACAGGGGCCTATTTAAGCTTAGTTTGGAACCTTCAGACCTGGCATGAACTATGTTTGGGGTGCTGTTCTGTCATTTAGCTATAGCTCTGACCCATCATGGACCCCTCTGATCTGTGGGCTGACTTTCTGGCTCGCCTTTCGGGGTGTCTTGTCTCTATGGACCTGCCTGTCAATCGCTGGGTCTGATTTTGCCCAGTGGTTTTACTTGCTGACTTGTCCTGGGACCTCCTTCCCCATCATGATCTTACTTGAGGACCTGGGCTGTTGGCTGAGTGCAGTCCCCAGCGCTGGGTCTGCCCTGCTCCCCTTGCTGGGTGCGGTGGTGAGGCCCCTGGGGCAGCTGCACCTTCAGGTCCCCCAGCACACAGCTGTGGTTTGGAAGCAGTAGGAATGGGGAGTGCACCCCAGGAAGTCATCAGTATAAAAGGCAATTGACTTCAGAATTTCAAAAGCCTGAGGTAAGTAGGTCTTTTTCTGATACTGCTTATGTGTCTTTAAATTAGCAGTAACTCTACTCAGGTAGTGGAAGTATCTGCCTATGTAAGAAGTGCTACTAAACGGCATTTTCAGAGGAAAGAAGGAGAGCTTTAAAAAAGGAATTTGGAGACAAATGTAAGCAATAGCCATTGAATTCAGGAAAGTAAGGACACTTGTGACCTATGAGGTTGTAGTAACATATCACAAAATCATTAACAAAACTTGAATGTCAAGAAACTATAAACACCTTTCCAAATAATGATTCTTGGGCCTGCCAATTCTACTTCACGTTCTGGCAAGATTTGTTTAGGGCTTTACTAGTGAGGATTAGATCTAGTGTGCTTCTTCTGCTAGGAAAAATGATGTTAGAAATGGGCTTAGGAATTCACATCTGGGAGTGTGCCCTGCTTAGTAGTTTCTCTGCTGTTTTACCTGCCTAAGCAGTGCAGAATACTCTGGCTCATTACTTCAATATTTAAGTAAGCTTATTGGGATCTAGAAATTCTTTCCTAAAAGTCCATACATCTGGCTGCACATATGTTTATTTTCAGCTGCTGTTTATTTCCCAGTTTCTGTCCTTTTTCAGTTACCTTGTCAAAACCTAATTCTAACGAAGCTCTGGCTTTGATCCCTGAAGCCTCAGCTGTGCAGTATCTGAAAACTTTAAGTGGAAAAGCAAAGTATTCAAGTCCCTTAAAAATGACAAGGGAAGGATTAGGAATTAACTGGCTAAAGAGTCCACAGGTATACAGTAGAACAGGGATTTTTTTTTTTTCTTTCATCTCACCAGAATATACTAAGCAAAGGTCTGTAAGAACAGAAGAAGATTAAGTGACCTGAAAGGAATTGGGCAGTGTTACTATCACAGTTTCCTCATCTGGGTCTTCTCAGAATACTGTCTCTTGCCTGCTCATCATCATGTTGAATCAAACATTAAAATAAGGCTTTTTTTTCTTCCTCACCTGAAAGCAAGTTCTCCTAGGGCTGAAGCTACTCTTAAGTTACTGGATTTGTTCATTTGACAAACCCTGAAGTAGTGAGAAGGAAATGAATACTTGAAATACCCTGTGTGGGCACAGAAACAGAGAAGCCCAACATAGCCACAACTGCTTTTCCTTTGCCAAGCTGAGAAAACACTACGCAACTCATTCACTCTCTATATTCTACCCCTTTCTTCCCTTTCTTACCTACTCCTACAACACTGGGGAGGTGCCTTCTGTATGTTAATGTAGAATTAAGTCCTAAAAATGAGCTATACTCCTGACATGAATACTAAATACAGTTAGAAATGAATTGTATTTAAGTGTCTGGCTTTATATCTGCTTAGTACGTTATTATTCTTGCCTTGGAGCAGTTGTATGTAGTATGTTCATGTATGTGTGTAGAAGCCTTTTGCCAATTCACAATATATCAGTCAGTGTTACTTTTAAGCAGTAAGGATTAAAAGTTTGGGAAGGTGGGTCTTACAGTACTATTTATCTTTACTTAAACTAGGACATCGCTCCAGACTATACATATCTTGCATTCTCAGCCAGTGGATTTGTTCACAGAAATAGGAAGCTAAGATACTTAGATACCAAAATTATTTGGTCTCACTCGTATTTCAAGCAGCAATGACTTAATATTCTTATTTTAATGTTGTTTCTGCCACACTCACCCATGTTATCTTTATTCATGTCTACGTTCTTTCCTGATGGAACGTCAGGTCAGTATGCCAACTGCAGCTGTACCTGCTGGCTTCAATGCAAACCGCTGTTACTGACTGTGTAGGCGAAGGAGACTGACATGTCCTGTTCCAGCTGAGTTTCTGGACTCCCTGGTGACAAAGGGTGCAGTATGAATAGTATTTGTATGTCAACATGGGCTTCTGTGTGTGTCTCAATTAAGTATTCCAAGGCATGTCTCCTCTTCAGACTTTGAAAAGCAGTGTGGGATGTACGTTTGCTATATGGGTGTCCTTGGTATTGGTTTTAACAGAAGGCCAATGACTAACGAGGAGCAGGCATCCCTTGTTGTGTCTGGCTGGGGCTCATCAGGAGCAGTTTGAAGTGTATCAGAGAACAGGGTAATAAGGAAGTTGGCAGTGATAATGTCAGTACTGAGAGTTTTTTTTTTTCTCGTCAGGTTTCCCTAATTAGACTTTTAAAGTTGGCAGTTTCCCTGAGAACTACGTACAACAGGGAAGTAATATAATGTGCTTAAAATTCACCTGGCTTCATGGACAACTCTTTAGTTCCACCCACCAGAGAGGTGACAAATCTTCCCTGGAAAAGTACCTGAGCATTCCTCAGGTGCAGGGAGGCATTCAGATACTCTAAAGCCAGTTTTGCTGGCATCTAACCATTTGGTCCCAACTCACCCAGCAACAGAAGGGCTAAAAGATGTCACTCTGAATAACTTTACTGCCTACCACATTGGCAAGTCAAGTCTGAATTTAACTGAAATGACAGCTTGCAGCAGGAATATTTATGAACTAGGAAACCCTCCTGTGAATGTATAAGGGCAATTTTACATACATATATATATTTCCACACTCCCTCCCCTTCCTCCTATCTCCATGCAAGCAGTGCAGCAATGTGGCCACCCTGGTTGCCTAGGAAGCCAATTGCTGCTCCTAAGGGATCTGTTTAAAATTCCAATCCAGATTCTAGTCAGGTTTGTGATACCCTGGGAATGGAGCTCTTGAAGTGGTGGGTACTTCCCATTTTTTCCCGTCTGCTCAGCTCCTCTGGACTGAGAGAAGGCAGCTGTGCTGCTTTGCTAGACAGAGCAGCTGGACTTGGTTACCCTTAGAACCAATTAAGTGCTGTAAGAATGGCTTGCCTTATTCCAGGGAGACAGAAGGAGCTGTTTGGGATCATAAATGACACTGGAGAGTAGTTGTGTATGTATGCAGTTATTTTAAGGGTTGTTTTTGAGGCTTTTTCAAAGCACCTGCTGCCTTTTTGGGCATTTGTACTTTCATCTGAGTCGTTTGAAATGCAAATAAAAGCAATGATACATATTCAGACAATCTGAGACCTGTGTTTCGGAGGACTATGCAAAACCTTTTGTGGGGAGTTTCTTTTCAGAAGTTAATCCTAGTGGAAAATTACCAAATGGACCTTTAAATAGATGAAATAATAAGCTAGCCAAACAGTGCACCTACTAGAGTGGCAAATGTGGGTGCTCTCTCGAAGTTGGTTCCCATCTCATAGACCTACACTACTGACTACTATTTGGAGAGGCAAAGTGGGGTGATTTAAGAGCAAAGTTTCTTAACATTTAATTTTGGTTTAAGGCTGTTGTTCAAGAAGTTGTCTGTCATGTCTCATTATATGTGCTATTCAAACTTAAGTGCTCAGAGTAACACCTGGATAAAAATCTATGAAGAGAGTAACTGATTGCCAATGTAACCAATGCTCATTAAATACTCTTAGCTGGTAACGAAAGCTAGAGCTTGAGTCACTTGTTTATGCTCTAAAATGAGTGTAGGATCTTATTTAAAACTGCTTTGAAATGTGACTTATGAACAGGAGCTCTTTGATCAGAACTGATATATGATGTGTCATAAGGCATTGTGCCAAAAAAAAGCCCTTCTTTTCCAGTGGCACTGAGTGACATGGAACTATGGTTCTCATGTTGTGTCTTATGCTAGCATGTCCATACTCAAGAAGTTTGTCTATAAAGACTACTGCCTAACCTCTGCAAAGTGGAAACAGGTGCTGGGTTTTCTGTTGGGGAGAAATCAGCAATGAGTGATATGGGTATTTTCTTAGCATACTTATAAAGTCTATTTACATTGCACACATTCCTCCATGAGTGTAGTCCCACACAGACTTCCTCTTTCAAAATCTTCAGCCCCAAATTTAGTTTGTGGTTTCTGCTGCTCTCAGTAACTTCTACATAAAGAAGTAACAACAAGCTATTTTCTTCAAAATATGACACCCTGTTTGCACATTTAGAAAAAACACAATTGGAATGTGATGTCTAATATTGTCATTTGGTGATACCTATTGCATGAATACTAAGGCTACCTTGGTAGGTAGCCGACTTCATTACTGCTGAATGACTTAATTAACCAGTCTTTGCTATTCTGACATGCACTGGCAATCCTCTTGTGACCATGTAGGGTCCTGTTGAAACAAAATGTGGACCTGCTAGGATGAAATGCCTGTATTTTAATCCCATGGTTGGTATGCATTCAGCTGTGTGACAGTGGGGCTTGGAAAAGGAAGGAGGAGGAAGTAATGGACCAAAGTAACTGTTCAAGCTATATTTGTTCAGAGGTGCTAATTTATTTATTTTTTTAGATCTTCCATCTAAATCAGATGATTTTCCAAAAGAAAGAGTTTTATATGCCTGTTTATACTTGAGCACATAGTCATGTGCAAACAGCAGTCTTCTGTTCACTCTGAAAAATAAACAGGGTTTTTTATGATGCTATTCAGAAGAAAGGGAAATATTGGCAAGTTCAGCTAGATAAGGTATCTTCTGCTGTGCTCTTTAATATCACCTAGAAACAACGTAGAATTTGTAATTATTATTTGGGGTTTAATCAACTAGCGAAAGAGTAGAGGAAAAAGAATGGAATATGTTGTAATATTCCTAGTATATACTTTAATTGTTGGCTTCTTGATTACTGCTGAAACTGATGGCTGAGTGTGATGATATTCTTAGGAAGTTAAGCCTGAGAGCAAGAGGTGAAAACATAGTATTTAACATGTAAAAGATACACTGCAAAATAGCATGTTTGAGGGTTGAATTGAGTGACTCCCTGCAGAGATAATTTAACTGCTGTAAAGCCATGTACGTAGAAATGCCGACAAATAAGATAATAGGCATCATCTGAAGAAAACAGAAGCTGCTGTAATGTAATAGAAGAGTTATAGAAATCTGTGTGAGTGGTTGTGGCACTGTGTCCAGACCAATGGTTATGACCTTATTAAAATATTCCAAAAGATCCGATGAGACTCAGAGTGAGGTAATTTAATGGGTAACAATATGGTAATCCCAGAGGCTTATAGAAATTTAATGTTGAAATAAACACAAGTGATCAAGGCATCCAAAGCTATAAAACCAGGGCTGACTTTGGCAGGCATTGCATAGATATGCCACGTGACACTTGGAATGACGCAGGAACATGCACAAAGCAACTGAAAGAGGTGACATGAGACTTCAGGTATGTGGTGGCAAAAAGCAGGCATAAATAATGGTTTTCAAAGGGGTGTCCTTCCAGAGCTGTCAGCAGTTTCTTTAAATACTTAAAAGCAGTAGGACTGAGGCACAAAGCATCTCAGGCAGTAATTAGGAAACTGAAAACAGTGCTTGCAAAGAATGGCATATTGTCACAAGTGACCTTTTGCTAGAGAGAGAGTAAGGACTCTCTAAAGCATTCAGGCATGTAGCTGAGAAATGTGGCCAAAGTCGAACAATGGAACTGAAAGAATGATTCAGGTGGCTGAAACTCTTGTGTTCCTAAAAGAAGAAAAAACCACACCAACCCACAAATGTGTAGGGCCTGAAACTGTCAGGGTGAAGTAACCATAGAACTGAAATACCATATTCAAATATTACCTTGTATAAAATATTGCCGTAGTTCTAATGTACAATATCTCAGAAGTGCCTGAAACCCTCCTTAATGAGCCAAACTGACTGCAAACTTGTCTGTAGAGCAGTGACTTGCCTCTCTCTCCACTCACTCATGCTCAGATACTTCTACTCCATTGCTGCCACAGCCTTCAAGAGCAGGAGCTGGGGTCTAGCTGGTATTTGGGGTAAGGTTTTTGGGCTTACTTCCTGATTCTCATTTCTTGCAGAACTGTTGACTAGTGAGAAATTTGAATTATTTTATGCTGTGAAATGTAATTGGTGTGTACTTTGTGTGTTAGAATTTGTCTGCTGGACAGCCCTGAACCAACACATACCTTCTCCCAAGGATCTCTGATTCAGAAACTCTGGCAAACAGAAGAATATGGTGTTGTTGTGACTCAGTGGCTAGAAATGGAGAGATTAAAATAAACACCTAACAGATGAAATATACGTAATTCTCAAAAAAAAAAAAAAAAAGAGAGTAGGATTAAGACCAGGAGCTCAGAAATCTAGGTAAACCATAACATTAGAACTGTCCTCCCTGGGTGACAGGGCTGTGTTTCACTGTGATATGTCCTCTAAAATGCAGATTGCCAGTTTACTTCTTGGGGTGGAGGTCAGACAGAGGAATGCTACAGTGTTTTGACCACATGTAACTGTAGATTTTCTCAGTAGCAGCCGGTGGATGTTTGTGAGCAAGCTTAGAGCTTTAGCATCTGCACATGCTCAGGCCTAATGTTTGGTTAATACACCAAGATTTTTGTTAGTTCATAGCTGACTCACTCTACAGTAAGGACAGCCCTCCAATACTTGCTGGAAGAGCAAATTCTGATGATACAAAGCAGTGCTAGCACTATGAGAAGGCCATTGGAATTGTAATGGTGTGTGTAGGAGAAGGATCCAATTGACAAAAAATATCAAGTGATGTGATGTAGTGAGACTCTGCATAACCCCAAGTCTTCTCCAAAGGCAGCTGTTGCAGTTGCTCTGCCCTGCAAGTATTCTGTTGGTCTCCACTAATTTCATCTTTCAAATCTGCAGAGAAATTTTCAGGCTACTAACAAGTTTTGAGTACATAGTCTTTTGTATTATAAATATCACGACTTTATCGCTAACAAAGTTGATTTCTTTTGTCACATAGACAACTTTATTCTCCAAAGCAAAAACATTCTATGAAGAAAATGAAATCCTTTTGTTACACGGAGAACAGATTGACGGTTCTTGAATCCCAAATCCTTTGTGAATTGCACTTTGCTCTGGATGCAGGTGGAACGTAACTGCCCTGGCAAGCATTTACTATCATGGTAAATTATTTTTCTATATGAAGACAATTTTTCTGTAAAGTAGGTATTCTGCATTCTGGATAGGGCAAGGCCAGATTTCTTTAAGCTAATGTTGGGCATTATGCAATCTTAAAATGCCCTGAAGTGATGTAGCAAAGGGCAGACAGAAGTCCCACTGATCCACATCTAGCATCCCATAGTTTGTCTACTCTCCCGCAAACCATGCTTTTTCAGATGTTCAGCACTGATTTTCTAAGAAATAAGAAAACCATTATGATGGATTAGCTCTAATCTGATATGATGCTGGTGGCTGTGTATTTGATGTGCAGCTGCCATTCGCCAGGCCAGGCACTGCGCTGCCGAGCATCTCTGGGTATGGTTTGTCAAGAGCAGCAGTCGATAAAGGCTCCGGTCTTCTGATTGGCAGCTGGATGACTGTTTTCCATGCTGCTCTGTGGCCCTTTGGTTAAAACTAAATTAATTCCTACTTCTTATCCCTAAAGGAAAGAAGATGGAGGACCTGAGCACGTTTACAGGCGAAATCATACCAGTCAGGCAAAAGTACCAGTCTAACTAGAAAAACATACCTAACCATTTTACTGGGTATGTTGGCTCTGTGGCTGGGCAGTATCAAAGCAAGCAAATTTGGCTTCGTGCTGCTATTTACACGGCAGTGACCACCGGTCACCGTGACCAAAGAGTAGAGGCCATGCAGAGAAGTCGCTTCACTGGTAGAGCAGCGTGACAACACAGTTAGAAGCTGGCAGAAGTATCCAGCTTCTATGAGGGGAAAAGCTGATGAGCTGAGAGCTTCTTTGTTGGCAACAAATCCTGGCAAATGATTTGCAAGTTATGAAATTACTTCACTTGCACCAGCTATACAAAGGAATATGATTATTTTATCCTTTTAAAATTGAAATTTGTAGATTTCGTCTTTGGCAAGGACTTGAAATTGACATCTTTTACGAAGGGCTATGACAACTTCCAGCTGTACTTCCCAGTATACGCGGGGAACTGCTGGCCACCCACTCCAAGGCTGGAAGGAGCAGGAAGGTGAAAAGCGGGACTCTGATGTGGGGAACTGGGACACGATGCCCGCTGTTGGTCACGGAGTGTCTCGCTGGTCTCCCACAACTGCGGTCAGGAAAGCAGCGGTCGGCAGAGGGTGAACCCGCCCGGGGACCGCATGTGCCACGGGCAGCAGCGAGCGAGCTGTGCCCCCGCTCCCCGGGCCCGGCTGCGGGAAGAGGGGGGACCGGGCAGCCCGTTCCGTACCGGGGCGGGGAGCGGCGGCGCGGGCCGGGCCGGGGGCAGCACCGCCCCGCGGGGCGGCAGTTACGGCCGGGCGGGGCGGAGCGGCCGCTCGGGGGCGGTGCTGGCGGGACTCGGGCGCTCGGCGGGCTGCCGAGCCGGAGCCGTGGCGTGGCGGCGGGCAGTGACCCCGGCCCGGCGGCGGTGCTGAGTGCGGCAGGGCAGGTAAGGGGGTGCGGCGGGCAGGAGTGTCCCCCCGGCCGGGCAGGCGGGAGGGCGCTCTGTTTGCGCCGCCGGGGAGCGCTCGGGCTGGTGCCCCAGCGCGACCCGGCTGGATCCGCGGCGCTTCCCTCCCCCCGTTAAATACTCGGCGGCTCCGGCGGGCGGTCGCTGTCGACGCCCGGGGAGGGACGGGGTGCGGCCCGGGCGTTTACGGCGCGGCGGGAGAGGCTGTTTTGAAGGCCGGGAAAGGTCCGTGCGCTCCCGCCTGCCCGGCGCACCGGGGAGACCCGGGGCAGCGGCGGTCTCGGCCGCGTTGGCTGAAACGGCCAGGCGGGAGGGCTCGGCGGGCGGCGAACTGCCCCCGCACCCAGCCTGGCCGCTCCGTGAGGCCTCGGCGAGAGGAACTTCACCTGCAGCACGGTACCCGCGGGCACACGCCCGGGGCTTGGCACTCACGGGCTTGCTCCGGTGTGTGTGAGCGGTCCGTGCGGTCCGGCGTGGGGGCGGGGGTGCACGCATCGTGCACGGCGAGAGCCCCAAACGGGCTCTTCAGTCCCTCAGAGCCTCTGTGGTGACAGACCTGGCGTTTACTAGCCTTGGCTGGCAGATAGAACGGCGCTGTTGCGGAGCTGCTCTGCTTCTCCACTGGACTGACACTTTGTCATCTATTGTTGGCTGATATACTGTGGCTGGAGTGGAGTAACTTACTTGAATTGCTCTTTTTTTTTTCCTTTGATGTCTGTTAGTGTAGCTGATAGCAGTCCCTTTCATTGTATATACTTTAATCTGGATATTTTTAGAGCCTTGAACAGACTTCTTAGTGTATTTTTGCATGGCAGGTTCCTGAAGAATAATGCTGAACCTTTTGACGAGCATGGACTTTTCATTGGAAATGTGTTCTGACATGGAGGTTGTCATGGCTTTCATGCAGAATGTTGCACTTAAAAAAATATTACAATATGTGGAAGTATTTTAAAAATATATATATATACGCTAGGATGTAAGGGATTAAACAATATATTTGTAATACTGTAACCTGAATTTCTGGACAGATCACTTTACATAAAGGCTGGGACAATGGAAATGACAGGGTTGGAAGAGTGTGTGTGATGACCTTATAAGTCTTTATTTTGTCTGGCACTATAGTCTGAGATGAGCATCTGGTTCAGACCTTAAATTTTCTCTTTTACAAATTTTACAAATGTAGTTTCATGTTGATGAAAAGACTACAGATTAAGTGGCTCTATCCTTGACTAACTGCAAAAGCTGTCACATATAATAAGTTATTGTGCCAGTATTACAATAGTAATGGGATATTAAATGAACACATTTTGGCAGTAAGTAGCTGTAATACTTATGCCCTGTTTTGACGTCTGTGGAAGGAGGATTAGTTCAGACAGAATTTGTAGTGGGAGGGTGTGAGTGGGATGAAAGCAAAAGCTGCTTAATTTTAATCTTCTGAAAAAGGTAACTAAAAGTAGCGCACATGGTTAAAACACATATGCTCCTCTCTCTAATGGCTTTTAATTGTAGTCTCTTAAATATTTTATGTAAACTCAGTAGTGCTGAAACATTAATTTTTATAAGATTCAATACATATGAGCTCCCCGTTCTGCAAAAACCCCAAAATATTGAGGAATAGCAGGGTCTCATGTGAAGGTCTGACAACAACAGAGCTATAAAGCTGCATTGGTGTAACTGACCCCTGTGTCTGTACCTGTGAACTCACACAGAGGTGCACCTCTGCTTAGACTTCAGGCATTTAGTGATATTGTTTCCCTTTCATAATGGTGAGCTTGCTTTCCTCTGTCAGCCTTCATTTGTCTTTTGGGCTTTTTTTTTTTTTAGTTTAAAAAGTGGGCATCTTGGAATTAATGCACACAAAAGGCAATGCTTCAGGGTGTGCAAAAGTACTCTCCCCCATGGAATTTGCTTTCTGCAGTGGTTTTACAATAGACTGTACATTAAGCGTCCTGTGAGATTTCTTGTGTAGGTCTTTGTTCATTTTCAAAATCTCATAGGAGACCTTTGAAACTAAACTTTGGTTGAATTTTACTGGGTGCTTTTTCTGCTGAAGTTGCAGATTATGTTTTTAATTTATTTATTTATTTGTTATAAAATGCTTGTATCTTAAGTGTATCTGTGTTTTATCGCCTGAAAGATGAATTCATGTGGTCCTAAGTTTGGCTTTTATCTGGATTTATGGTCAGTTCTAGTTGCGTATTCTCTTCCTCTTCCTAAGGTTTTTATTCTCTTTTAACTAATGACAAAACATTGGCAATTAGTATGCAAAAAACCACAATGAGATATCTATTGCTCACAAACATACATCAAATGAATGTAGGAATTAAATGTTAAGCCACCTACTAATGTATGCTTTATGATTTAGATAGGATTAGATTGATGGTTTATGATGGATGCTACGAAGGAGGTGGTGCTACCTTAACTGTTGGGGCGGGTGGAGTCTTCAAGTCTGCCTCTACCAAAAAACAGTGAGGGTTTCTCTCAAGCAGTATTGGAAAGCGCATGTGAAACATGCAGCTATTGCTTGAGGTTTTAAAGGGATTGTTTGGTGACGGAAGTATGGGAGGACTAAAGAAGATGGAGTTTATTATAGGTAATACAAGAAGGTTGTGGGAGTTACTGGTAGATGCACGAGATAGTTACTGAGAACACAGACGACAAGACAGGATTGCAGCTCAGCTGGGCTGGCAGGCACTTGACTGGCACACACAAGGGCTGCCAGACAGCAGCCTCAAGAGTGAGGAAAGATTTGCATAAGAAGAGCCTCAGGGGTCCAAATGCTGGACAAACAGGGTGGTTTGGGTCAGGACTGTTCCTGCAGGGAGTCGCATCTGGGGAGTGTTTGAACGTAGCCTGGGATCTTGGCTCGCTGGGAGAGGGAGTCAGTAAGCGACCTGTGCCTTGATTCACATTCAGAAGGTTGTATTTAAAAATACTCTGGCTTGAGTGGCAAATTATATAGAAAAATGAAAACTTAAATTGTGTAGCAAAAGGGGAAGAAATGCCAAGTGCCCGAGAGGAGACTTTAAATGTAGATTTCATGCAAGACTTCTGCTTGCATGGCATTTAGTGCTGTGGTAATTTTACTGGAATTGTGTTAAAATATTGCAGTACTGATAAAAAGATTGTGCTTTAAAATAAGTTTGGTTTTTTTTTTTTTTTTGAAATGCTTTCTAGAATTCTTTCCATAGTGAATGCAGGCCAATATATGGTATAAATTACACAGAAGCAGAAATAGTAATTGAAACAGTTGATTGTAAAGCTACATATAGGATGCTGATGACTGAGGGCTTATGTAGCAGCTCTCCAGAAAGATACTTGAAATGTACAGATCATGACATGCTTCATGTTCTGTTAACATCAGGCTGCGCTTTGGTAAAACCCAAACGGACTCCCCTTAAGCAGCATTTGGCTTTGCAAACCATTTAGGGTAGAAAGTTTTAGAAACGTTATTGTCTAAAAATTGTATCGGAGGATACATGGGTCTTGACTTAAATCTGCACAGAGCATGTGAGCTTTGCCCATGCGACTCCCTTTGTGGCATTGGGTTTAAGTTAGAACTCAAAATTAATGTTCTTGTTTGTCTTGAAAGTATGAGGTGGTCTCTGGTTACCGCTGGATGAGACATGCTCTTGCTCAGTGAAGAAATAAAGAGTGGGAAGGTGTACTGTGAGAATCAGTGTTTATGATTCATTTTTAAGAAATCTGATAATGTCATTTTACTGTGTTCAGAAAATGCCTGAATCATAAATGTAATGGTTCATCATAAGCAGCAAAAAAGAGCAATTTTTTCTTTGTGCAAGATGATAATAAGAACATTTGCCAGGAGCACTAGAAAGGTGGATGGTAAGTCTGTGATTATGCACCAAGTGATTCTGATCACAGGCAAAGGATTCAGAGCTAGATGGACAGACTATTTTGTATTGATTAGAGAGGTAAACTTGGCATTGAAAAGCTAGATAGCTGTCCTATTTCTTAAAAAGAACTGATGTTTGGAAGCTGAAACAATTAGGCTGATTTGTTTGTGCCACATGGCGAAGACTTTGTTCGGAAATGCTATTTGGAAATACTGGTCAGTGACTGTTTTCCAGCTGTTTCATCCAGAGTTTCTACAGCCACCTGAAACTTTTCATGTACCAAGAATGAAGTCAGTCTCCCACGGAAAGTTTTCATGTGATTCATGGCTTCCCTTGTAAAAATAAGAAAATTAAACACCGGAACTTTTTCTCAGTGTCTGCTATGATAAATTCCACAATTACTTACGCAGTGGAAGATACCGCACTTCGTTTTCCTAATGCCGATAGTCTTTGGTGGTAAAAAGAGAGGTGGTGTGAATACCTGGTTTACTCTGTTGTTAATGATGACTTTGAAAGGACAAAGCAAAGCTGACACTGGATCTTGCACTTTGCCATATTTTTCATGCTTTGTTCATCTTCCTCACATCTATGGTTATGATGTGGGTTCATGGATTGCCCCTGAAGCAGCGGTCTGACCACAGGCTTTGCCTTTCTGTCTGTGAAGACTTTTTGGTGCCCCCATGAGGAGCTCCTGTGGGGCTGATAAGTTGTGAAAACAACTTTGTGGAACTAAGCAACAAAAATGTGGGCAACGGGCCTGTCAAATGAAGCACTAGGACATCATATGTAATGCCAGCACTGGTTACCTAAACCCATTCTTATTTTTCCTTTGGAAGAAATAACTCTTCTGCTTGCACCTTCATGTTCAGGTTGTCTCAAACTGTAGTATGGTGTGTTTCCAGAGGTGAGCTTGTGCTGCTGCCGGGACGGCCGAGGGAAGAACCAGGCGTGCCTTTCTGCCAGCAGCATGGGGGTGTCCCCGCTCTGCTGCCTGTGTTAGTCCCTGTTCAGCTCTGCAGAGCTGGGACAGTTGGCAGCTGTACGGAGTGTCGTGGGGGAGAAAGGGTGGCAGAAAATACTGACTGCCTGCTATTGCATCTGTGTAATCACTATTCTGGGGTTAGATTGCAGGAAGAGAACAAAATTGCTGAATAAAGTCTGTTTAGCCTTTTTTTTTTTTTAAAATTTAGTATGACCTGCCAGCTGCCGGCGCTGCAACGGGTGACAGCGTAACCTGCGGACAGAATCAAAAGCCTTCCGTTCGGAAGACAGGACACAGAAGTGTGTCTAACCTGTGATTTGGAATCTCTGTGATTGTATAGAGGTAGTTGATTACGGAAGAGTTGGGTGACCTGGCAGATGATGACAGAATGGAACAAATCTCGTAGCTGGGCCATAGGAGAAAAAATATTTGAGGATGAGGGTCAAAATATAGCTGGAGCACAAGGATAAAATAGAAATATAATTGGTAATGAAATAAACGTCAGCCCAACCATCCCTCTTGTACAAACACTTCTAACATCAGGTTGTTGCACTGCCATTTTTCACATGTGTAACATGGTAAAATGGTGTTTAACTTAATGGAAAGCTCCCAGTAATGCCCAAATTACCTGAAAACGTAGCATTTTACATCTGGTAAGCAGAAGGTGTAGCTAGCTGATGGTTACAGGTGGAATAATGGGTGAATTGCTGGGGATCTCAGCACATTCAGATTCTGGCAGTTTTCCAGAGGGTGAGGGATAAAGTACCAGCTGAGCAAGGGATGCAAGATGGGGCGGTGAGTAGGCTGAAGAGACTGGAGTAATTAAGTCAGCAAGCTCTTAACAGCTTGACTGGAATCTCCCTAGATCCATTTGATTTGAATACTGTGAGCAAATCAAAGTGTGTGAACCCCTGAGAGCTGTGGGTGTGTGACCTTTCATCATTAGAATACATACATGTGCAGGCAGGTTATAAGCAGACCCAGGATAAGATCATCTGGAATTAAAAGAATAAAGGCAGATTTAGGAGCTCAGGTCCTATTCTCAAATCCATCTAACCTGAGTGGAAGGGCAGACGTGCAGAGGAAAATATTGTCCTTCATACTAACATAATCTCAAACGTTGAACAGGATACATTTGACCTAGTGTGGGAAGATGAACATTTTCCTACACTTGTGAGCTTCTTCACTGATGTCTTTATTGAATGTGGCTTCACTGGTTGATGGCAAATAGCTTTGAAGACATCTCCACAATGTTTGCGTGCAAAGTTAGTGCCAGAAGAAGGTGTTTGCAGCAGAATGCAGCCCCTGACACTGGGACAGAGGGAGCAGGTGCCTGTTCAGAGGCATGTTCTAGGCTCTGTATTGGAAATGCACGCAGAGGGGAGTGTTACAGTAGGAGAGGGAGTTCTTGAAATAATTAAAACTGTAAAAAGTAATAACAATTCAAGCACGTGAACTGCTTTGCCTTTGTGTGCTTTTTGGAGCTGTGATGTTATCTGATCAGCCACTGGCTGTGATCTGTCTGTGATTAGAATCTATGCTGATGCAATTACAAGCAGATGGCGTAGCGTTTTAAAATTGTAAGTTTAAAATAATTACATTCTGGTGCTGTTTTTTAAGAATTGTTTAATTGTCTGTATGTTCTGGAATGGTTTTGCTGCCAATTAACATTCAGTTCTGGCCTGGAGCCATCAAAATCATAAGGTTTCTTTCAAGTTTCATAATAATGTTAAAAAAGAGTTGCTCAGTTTCCTTTAGGAAGTGAAAGCACTTCCTTGTTTTTGTTTTTACTTTTCTCTGCAGTTCAGGAAGGTGTATGACACATCATTGCCACAGGGAAAGGAGGAGGAATAAGGTGACATTCCTGAAGTGGATGATGAAGAGTTGGGCTTGTGACAGATTTTCCTAGATATTAACATTTTGTTTCCATAAGGCCTCCAAAATGATGTTACATCACATTAACTACAACATTAATGCACTAAACATAACTTGGATATAGATGTCTCGATATAGATGTCTCTACATGACTGTGTTTATTTCCTGGTTTTAAGTGTTTCATAGACTTGTAGGTTCCAATTTAAATAACAGAAATACATTCGAGAGGATGTGGACTGAGAAAAATCAAATGCAAACCTGAACTATGTAAAAATTTGTTCTGCTTGCATCTCTTGGCTGCTGATCTCTGAAAGAAGGTAATTCATAATGTGAGGATTTGAGTAGGACAGAATTGAAAAGCTGGAAACTGTCCTTTGAAGGATATAAGCTGAAGACTGTTTTCCCAGCATTTCCAGTGTAAAACTGTATGACAGTCCTGCTCAAACCTGAAAGCTGCATAAGAGAATGTTTAAAATGTTCACTGTGTTATCTGCTTGCACACCTTGAGATTGAAAAGCTAAGATCTCCAAGTCAAGTGGACCTTTTGTTGTGAGAACAGCAGATTATCTTCAAGGTGCAGTGACATTTCAGTGTGGCTAATGGCCTCTTCATCACTTCTGGATGCTAAGTAACTCTTCACCTTTACTTATTAAATCCAGCATTAAATTTGCTGCACAGTGAAAATAATGAGTGCCATAGAGAGGGACAAAATTGTTTGAGGAAGAACTCAGTTTGATCCCCTGGCTTTAATGAAGTGAGAGCTTGTGATGGCTGCTTTGACAGACTGGGCAATACCGCTGTGCCATTTTCAGTAGCTTTTGCACATCTCAAGACCAGCTGTGCCACTATGGGGATTTTGGAACTGAGTAGATAAAGAAGAAACTTGGAATAAGAGAAAAGAGAAATTTAGATGTAGATATTTTAATGTTCCAAATACCAAAATATATTAAACTTGGGCAACTTAGCTGTGTGGTTTGTTGCTGTGTGTGTTTTTGTTTTTATCTTTGTTTTGTTTGTTTGCTTGTTTTAAATCAGATACTGCTAAAATGTTAAGTAATTTGAAAGTAAAAATATCTTCATTTTTACATATCAAGATGTAGCTATGCTCTGTTGGATAGCTGCTGCTTGCTGCTGTTTCCATGCATGATTACTGTGGAGTGGTACATGTTGCCTTTTTACCATGGCTTTCCTTACCTTCACGTGCTCTTTTCTATGAGGCCGCTGACCTGTTTGTACTTTCAGTCAAGTTCTGTGTTTCCTGTGGTTGCTGACTTCCAGATGAAGTCATGGGGTGTGTTAACATGAGTGACATTACCGAGCAGGTTTTATTTAATTTTTTCAGTGATGAGCTGGTTTTACTTTTTCAGAAATGCAATTTTTTACGCCAAGTGATGTGACCTATTTCTCATAAAAGCTTTTCTAAAAAAAAATGGAATGCTTTTTTCTTTCTGATGGGGAAAATGAAGACTTATGATTAACAATATCGCAGATGCTGGCTTTGTTATGCTATGCAAAATGTAACTGTGGTGTTGCAGGAATCATATGTCCAGTTTAAATTGCTGACACTACAGTCACCTGCAGGGGTTTTGTGAGGGTGCTGACTGGAGAATTGGTTCTGCTGAGTGTTCCCGTTTCCTCTCTGTTCTGCTACTGCCCTAAGATCTTTGTAGTGATGGTTCATTTGGTCATCACCACAAGATCCCAGCCACTCTTTTTCATTCCTACGGGGAAAAAAAAGCAAATCTTTTGAAGCACCAAAGAAAAGGTTTGGCAGGCACCACTTGGTGACATGACTATTTTCTGCAATTTCCAGTTCAAGAATATGAAGTTCTTCAGCTGTGGGACAGTGTCTGGGTGCTGGATTTGTGGGTTTTAGTAGATGAAGAATGTACTACCTGGTAGGCTGCTGCCAAAGGGCTGTGGAATAACTGATGGAGCACCATGAGTTAAAATCAAAGTAAAGGCAGAAGTCTTCATTATAATTGTATCGGGAGCCATCACCTTCATTTCAGATGTCTTCAAAACAAGTTTTGTCAGAAAATAAGCCTGCAGATGTAGATGAAAGATAAAAGGTGGATCAAGAAGCAATTACAGTTAAACTCTTCTGCAGTATAGAGACATCAGACTAGTAAGTGGGTCCTTGTGTTCTTCTTCCATGGCTTTTTCTAAAAGTATCTATGAGTGTTACTCCAAATCAATCTTATGTTGCCTGTAGGCTTTTTGCTTTCCCTTTTTTGCTTTCCACAGCTCTCTCTCTCTTGGGCATATAGTTAGGTACAGACTTAATGCCACTTTCCTTTTACAGCAAAGTCACCATTTCTGTTCGCTGTTTCTTTGTGACCACTTTTACTCACTTATATTTCAGTAGACAGTGTCATTTTGATGTACCACATCAGATAAATACAGTCATTTTATTGAGGCGGACTTTGAAAAGTACTATTGATTATTTATGGAGACATGCTATTTTAATCAAGTAAATTCATTTAAGCTGTCGTGGTGAGTCAGTGTAACAGTGTGCTTCTGCTTCATGCTAGATCCAGGTTTGTATTCTAGATGGATACAGGTGGCTTAGAGGATCTAACAGTACCAGACAGCTGGCACAGAAGTTTAGCAGCAGTGGTTTAGTGTCGTGTCTGCCCTCACAGGCGCTTTGAAAGCACTGATGTCAAGTTATTTTTAGGATCTGACTTCAAATAATCAAAAGAAATATCTTAACTACTCAACCCTGCAAAAAATATCTTTATATTTTGCCCAAGAGGAAGGGATGCTGGGAGAGGTTCCACGTGCAGCACCAGCCAGCACTTCCCAGCTAGTTCTGAACAAAAAGCAGGTTAGTCACGCCAGCTGCTCTGCTGGGAGCGGTGTGCTCAGGCTGGGCTCTTTGCAGACGTGCTGCTCTCCCAGCATTTCTAGGTAGCTACTAATTTTTGTGGTGAAATGGCCTAAAACAGATAATGTGACTTTACCAAATTTTTGACTTGGCTAGTCTCTTGACTCCCTGGCCTGGCCATCACTTGTAAGACTAATTTGATCATTGTGCAAGTGTGCAAGAGCCAAGCACCTTCCACCAGCACGTGTGGGCACCGTCTGGTGAGATCAGGTCAGAGCTGAGGGTGCTCTAAATGCTGTGAGGCATTCTGGTGTGCTTTGATGAGTTGAGACTTTTGGATCATGTTTAAAAGAAAAAGGTAAATTCTGTGGGTAGGTAGGTATGCTGCAAAAGGTGGCACAGAGGTAGCCTTTTAATTACATGCATTTTGATAGAGGATGCTGTATTAATGACTATCCTTCAGAGTATCTAGACTGGTTATGTGTGTCACGCTTATAATAAGTGTTGCCAAAATAAATTTGGGGTTTTGTAGGTCATCTTTATGAAGTTCTGCATTTATAGAATCATTTAGGTTGGAAAGGATCTTTAATATAATCAAGTTTAACCATTAATCTGACACTGTCAAGTCCACCACTAAACCATGTCTCTCAATGCCACATCTCCATGTTTTTTAAACCCCTCCAGGGATGGTGATTCCACCACTTCCCTGGGCAGCCTGTTCCAATGCCTGACAACCCTTTCTGTGAAGAAATTTTTCCTGATATCCAATCTAACCCTCCCCTGGTGCAGCCTGGGGTTGTTTTGGTCTTGAGCACAAGACTTCTCAAGGATGAGCATAAATCGCTGCTTTCCTGGCACGTGTCAGAAGCTGCTACCAGAACGCTGCTGCTCCCAGCACTGAGTTCCACCTCTTCTGCAGTGGTGTGGTGCTTACTCACCTTTACAAGCAATAAGTACTTAAACTATTTACTTATCTCCAAAGCAAAGGACTCAGGCCCCTGCGTGGAGACGAGCAAGGCAGTGATATCGGCTGCTGATAGAACTGACCTTGGAGTGCTGAGCCCTTGCAGCGTGGCGATGGCAAGGCCAGGCCCTGACCCGCACTCTGCCCTGTGCCCAGAGCAAACAGATAAGATCAATGTTCTCTACATGTCACATTGAAGCAGATGCTCTGTGATGCCGCAGCTTCTTGCTCTGTGGTAGTATATTCTGAAGACCCCAAATGTGTGGTTTGTTTTTTGATGTGTCTGCATATAAAAATAGCTTTGTGGGGAGATAAGGTTGGTTAACTTTTTATTCTCCCAAGCTCAATTTTATCATTTTTAGCTTAGCAATGCTCACTTCAATGAGTGCTCCCGCTCCTCCTTGCACTCCCTTGGCTGCGTATGTGCCGGCCCAGTGCGGTTTGCCTGGGAGCAACTGCTGTGCCGGCCCAGGGGAGCGGCGGCTGCCGCGCTCCCTCGGACGCACGTTCACCGGGTTCCTGCAGCTTGATATCGAGTAAGAGCTGATGACAAATTGCATTTACAGGGTCTTATTTAACAGCTGCTCAACAGGGCTGTTCCTATCCCTCATAAGCTGTAACACAGCAACTTTGAATTTGTTTGCAGGTCAAAGAATAGTCTTCCTGTGTTGTTTATAATTCATTGAATATTGCATTTAAAACAAAATCTTTTAAAGCTTCTGATCTTGCAATTAAGGTTTAAAACTCATTAAGCTTTTTCTCTAAAACATTTTGCTCATATGAGGTGTGTATGCTGTCCTCTTTTCCAATCTTGTAAGCTTTCCTTTTTTATGGCAACTTTTTTAATGCAGCAACTATATTAATGAGTGTAGTCTGTGCACAAGACCTCTTATTCCTGAGAGCTTTTTAATAGATTTTACCTCATCCTCCCTGCTAAGTCTAATTTTGCTTTTTCCTGTGGTTCCCCTTCTGTTCTTCCATCTGTTTGGTTTAACTGCTTTTTTATCTCCCGGTGTCTTGTATACACTAATCCTTATACCTTCTACCCTTCAAAGCTTTGTTTAGTTTCAGTGGTTTAGTTTAGTTTAGTTTCAGCATACCTGTCAATAAGATGTTCCAGGATGAACTGTGATTTTTGTAAAACAGACTGTTAAAACAATTCCTTCTGCCTTGTGTCTCTTTCTTTAAAATAAAACAAAACCAACAAAACCCAAACAAAACACACACACAAATGAAAAAAAAAAAAAAACAAAACACAAAAAACCCAACAAAAAACCCTAAACCAAATCAAACCAAAAAAAACCAAACCCCATAAGCTTTACTTTTATTACTGCCTGCACATGTTGTTTGTGGTGCTGTTGGCATTTTGGAAAAATACTGTAATGGCTCTGGTTTCTTGCTTCTCAGAATCTCTAGTTCTTTCCATTTTCCCATAGTTTCCAAAAGCTGTAAAGGTAGTTATCCAAGTAAAAAGAGATGGGAAGACCTCAGTCCTGCAAAATGTATGTGCATAATACATTTCACTTGCTGCAAGCCCCGCTGCCTCTGTTTCTGGAGCATCATGGCTTACGCTGTGGGTCCCGCTGCTTCGTGCTGTGGAGGTCACCTCGGGCCAACTCCTCGATCCCACAGCTCTTCTTAAGACTAACCACAATACATGAAATAAGTTCAGTGATTCATGAGACATTTTCAAATACTGGTGGCAAAATGAATTGGGAAAAAAAGCTCTGAATTTTGAGATTGTGATTTTACATGCTTTATTAGTGCTCAGAGACAGAGATTAACATCTTGCTAAGATGCTTAGTTTTTGGAATGCAGAAGAGTTTCGATAAACAAATACACATTAATTATATGTGTATGCAAGCCTTGAAAGCAGGAAAGAAGCAAGAGAGATCTTTCCTTGAGCAAATAAGTGCCGGGACAAAAAGAAACAGTGGTGGGGGAAAGAAGTTATTTTCTGTCAATGTGTTTGAATGTGCCGTTGTAAACAGAGCTCAGTTCAAAGGATCTGGGAATGTCAGAAGATTTCTTTCAAGGCTAACCAGTTTCCTGCAACACTCTGTTGGTGCTGGGGAAAGGGCTCTCTTGCATATAAGAATGGCTGGTTGTTTAAAAAAATAAGAAGTGTTTGTGTGGGAGAACATCTCCTATCCCTTATATAGAGCCATTTTCCAGTGGAAAACGGACATCTATGAAAACAGGGGACTTCAGCAAATTTGGTGCACTTTCAGATGTCATTTTGCAAGGAAGAGTGTGATTTTACTAATGGTGCGTGCTTCTTGTTTGGCTATTTTCAGGAGAGGGTTGTGGTTTATTTTTGGTCTTCATCTTTTGCAATGGGTTATTTGAGTTTGGAAGTTTTATTAAATACTATTAACTTGAAATATATTCTTCTGGTCTTCATCACAGTAGTTGTTTAAAAATATTGTTACACAGAGTTATCCCAGGTGTTAATCTTAAATCAATATACTTTTCCATTTTCTGTGTAGTGGTCTTGGTAATTTTTCTTACTCTTTATTCCCTTAAACAAGAGTTGTGAACTTGTATCAGTGAAAGGGCGACCAGTTGAGAAACTATTTTTTAACCTATATTTAAAAGTGCGTGTGTATGTGAACCTTTTTAACACCTTATGGCGTTATTTTTTTTGCTAGGGATAATTTACCAAATTGTTCTTGAGAGCCCCTAAATAATAATATTTGTGTTGTGATTTGCTTTGCACAGGGGCAAGAGACTTTTGTTAAAGAACTGTTGACCATGTTCTGACATGAGCATTAACCCTGTGCTAGCAGGAGAAAACTTAATTTTATGGGAAATGGCGCTTTTTTTTAATTAGAAAGTCTGGTCTTGTGGAAATGTATTTAATCTCATAACAAGTGTGAAGAGAACTTACTGATACCATCGTTGCCAATTTGAATTGCTCGTGTTTGCCTTTAAGAAATAACTTGACGGTGTCAAAAGAATATTTGAATTTTCTTTCCTATAGTTGATGCTTCAACATCTGAAATATATTTGCCAATGTTTTGTTGTTTGCAGGAACCATTGATATATGAAGATGAAACCATGAAGAGAAAGCAGAACGAATAATAATGCTTTTCCGAAACCGCTTTCTGTTCTTGCTGGCTTTGGCAGCCTTATTAGCCTTTTTGAGCCTCAGTCTACAATTCTGTAAGTGTCCCCCTCTTTTGTTTTCTATATGTAGTGGTCTACATGTGTGTTTTAAAATAGCCATGTCTGTATGTTTTTGAAGCATTCTTTCTGTGTTATGGTGTTTTTTTTTTTTAAATAGGAAAATAAATGTAAGAATAAAATGTTTTATGTGTCACAGAGGAATTATGCAATCTAGAGACTTTTTCAAATCAGGCTATCTCAGAAAAAATCTTGATTTAGTAGTGCAATTAAGTAATTGAATGTGATTGAATCTTTCAATGGAAATAGACGAAACACATTTGAGTAAGAACTGCTGCAATTCCTATTTTATGTGGCATGAGAACAGACAGGATTGAGAAACCTGCTGTGAAAGGGTTGAGCATTGGAACGTCTTATTTGTACCCTCACATTAGGAAACTTTAAAAAGTTCAATTGGCTCATCACACTTGGCTGGTTTGTTTAAGAAAAGATAAATTATGCTGTGCTTCCAATCAGTTAATCATGGGTCAGTCCAGAGCCCAGTTACGTACTGATGGCAAAGGCAGAGGGTTGTACCGAACACAGGTCAGTGTGTGCTGCCATGTAAGCCTGGTGCCATATGGCTGCTTATCGCCTCCGTCGTGAATATAAAGTGGTGTTTAGTGTAAATAGAATATGTACTAATGCACACCGATGTAAGTAGTTGCTGTTAGAAGGCAAGGAAAAATGCATATCTGTAGTACAGGATAACAGTCTTTGTACAGAAAAGGTGGGAGAATACAGGAAAGGGAAAGAAGCTTTGTGGTTTTGTGTTGTTATTTTTTGTATGTTTAAACTTGTCTGCATGTAACACAAGGACCTGTGGCTCTGAATTGCTTTTTTTCAGCCTCCTGTGGGTACACGCCAGTGGGTCTGTTCCTTTTTGTCCTGGCACTTTTTTGCTCAAGGAAAGATCTCTCTTGCTTCTTTCCTGTTTTCGATAATGAAAAGTCTTACATATACATACAATTAATGTGTATTTGTTTATTGTTTGGCCCGTTAGGCTCTTTATGGCTCTGCCCTTGATGTTATATGGTTGGTTTTGAATTACGTGTAGGGTGAAGGTCCTAGAGGAACTTCAGCTGGAATATGAAACTGAATTGTTGACAAAAATGAACTTTATAGAGATGAGGAGGTGGGCATATAGGAGAGTGAATCACATTTCATCAAAGGAGGAAGTTATTTTCCACTTAATTAGAAGATAACATTTGTGCAAGAGGAATTCTAGGAGACGGAGATGTTTGAGGGGAGCTTTAAAAAACACTTAAGCTCCAGCAGGCAGCTGTCATGAAGCTTAGTGTCAATACCAAAATACATATAGAAAGGAGGTTGTAGCATGGAGGGGATTGGTCTCTTCTCCCACATATCAAGGGAGAGGGTGAGAGGGGGTGGCCTCAAGTTGCTCCACAGGAGGTTCAGATTGGATATTAGGAAAAGTTTCCTCCTGGAAAGGGTTGTCAGGCATTGGACCAGGTTGCCCAGGGAAGTGGTGTCACCATCTCTGGAGGATGGTATATCTGTGGCACTTAGCGACATGGTTTACTGGTGGACTTGGCAGTGCCAGTTGATGACCTTAAAGGTCCTTTCCAAGCTAAATGATTCTATGATTCTGTAGTTTATGACAGATTATGGAATGGAAATAAGAGTTTATACATTTAGACTCAGGAAAATGCCCAAGCCATTGATTTATTTTGTTTGTTTGTTTTGTTGATTTGTTTTGTTTGAAGGGAGTTACATCCTGAAGCATTTGGAGTGGAAATGGATGTTTTATACTGTTGTGAGATTGTGATTCTCTGTTAGCAAGCAGCGCTTGGCTTTGTGCAGGAGGGCTGGTCATTTTAAAAGATATTACTGCTTTTCAAAGAAGTGAATGTTGAAGATGTCTCTTCTGTGCTAAATTTGTTCAAATAGTAAATGATTAATGGCACAAGTGGTACACATCTTCCTTTTTTAAACTTCTGCTTTAGGGCAGCACGTCACTCCTATTATAAATGCTTTATATTTTATCCTGTCTTGTCCTTGCGTGAAACTGGTGTTTTGAAGCCAGACTTGTGAGTTGTAGCTGACTCTGAAGCGAAGGGAGTAGTGAAGGCCAAGTTCAGCTGGATTTCCATAGGTTCTAATTCAATATTACAGACAGCCTGACAGGGTTGCAGTCTGGCCCATGTTGAGCTGTGAGGATTCAGGAATTGCTTCCAGCAGTTCGCTGCCCAGTTGAGCAGAAGTTGGTGCTGCTTTCCTTTAACTGACAGTGCCGTGAAGGGTCTGGCACTACTCTTTGAGCAGCCATTCCTGCAGCTGTGCTGAAGTGGAGGTGATGGGTGTCGTGTCAGCAGCCCTAATGTAGGCCTGTCCTTCCTTGTAAGACAAACTGCCAAGGCAATTGTGTCAGAGCTAACAGTTGTCACATCTTGGGTTTAAGCATAAGGAGAGAAACTGGGGGTTTCATTCAGCATATTAGACCTCGATCTTCAGTATCGGTAGGTTGGGGGTGGACCTAGGATCTATAGAAAACTGTGCCCTGTTTTGATGTTTGTTCTTGGTTGCTTTGTCTTCTATTGTGGTTTCCAAGTTTTGATCGAAACTTGTCTGCTTTCTTGTGTTGCTTTTTCACTCCAAGGCTAGTGCTTTATATGGGTACTAATGCTGCTTAACTTACAGGGTAAATAATTGAGAAAGTATCCCCCAAATCTCTTTTGCCAGCAAACGACAGCTCTGAGCACTGGAAGTGTTGTACCCACCGGCCGCAGTGTATGGACTTGTCCTGGCGCAGAGGCTGCACCTGCCCTGCCACTGCAGGGCTGCAGTACCTGAGGGACAGGAGCAGCTCTGCGGAGCGGTTGGTTCACATGTGTCAAACATTGTGTTGCTGGATCAAATGCCAGCTGAATTGTTTTAATTCTCTTATCCTGAGAGAGATGTGTAAACAGACTGTACTTTGCCAAACAGTTGGAGAAAGGCCTTTCTTTTTGAACTGTAATAGTCCTTCTTCAAGGTGATGTAGTTGCTGTGGATCCCATACGACACCTTCCTTCCTGCTGCCAGCATCCTCTGTCACGTAGGTTTTGGGCAATGGAGGACTTGACCCGTTCTGCTCTTTATGCCCTTGCACAGGAGCCAAAGGCCCAGGGTCTGAGCACCATCTTTTCACGTGCTGCTTCCCACAGCATCAGGGGCCAGGCTTGGCTGCCTGAGGGGCTCGCTGGCTTCCTTGTATTCCACTTGGAGCAGCAGGGGAGGCAACTTTCTCCTAGAAGTCCTACTGTTTTCAAGCTATAGGTATTTATTTACACAAATGATGCCTCAGTTTCTGTTTCTGAACAAATCTGGTGGATGAAAGGAGAATGAGATTTGAGCTCTAGTAAGTTTGAAAACCTATTCATAGTTTTGCCAGGGTTGTTTACCATTTCTATTGGGCACATAGAAGACTTCTATAAAGAAGTTTATACTTGATGAAAACACAGAAGTCTTCATGATTCTAACTGTGTGGCCTGGACTTCAAAGCAAAAGAATGGGAGCCAGATGTGTTGCTCAGATTCATTTTGACTATTAGTAAATTGTACAGTGTGAAACCTGGACCAGATCAGCAATAGAGGGAAACTCTCTTGAATGGCAAATGCCTCTGAATTTTGTACATGTTTTCATTTTAAATCATATAGAAAAATGACAGTGTTAAAAGTTAAAACTCAAAAAATGTTCCACTGCTGGCTGAAAGCATACTGTGATGTCTCTGCTGGATAATTATAGCCATGAGAGTTTTTGTTTGGGAAACCCATTGGACAGGGTGACTGGATGACTTCCAAACTAAATACGACTGGCAGCTTAAAGTTTTATTGGGAATTGTCATTGTTTCCCTCTGGTTTTATGTTTTGGGCCAGATCTACAGAAAGCACTGGAGAAGTATTTTCCTTGTAGTATTGAACACTCCACGCATGTTTTTATTTTTCCTCTCTTTCTTTGTTTATGTAAATGGTCATGGTTCTAAAATGATTTAAAACTTCATTACTAAAGGCAAAAGGAGAACTGGTTTTGATAGACTTTTCAGTTAGACTGGTCTAAAGTGGAATTACGTTGTTTTTCTCTTAGAAGACTTCACTGTTTTGCTTTGTCAGAAAAACTGCAGAATGGAAAAATGACCTGGGCTATTAGATTGTGGGCTGTATTTTTGTCTCTGTAAATATTATCTGTCATGCTGTTGACTAAAACCAGGCAGTTTACTTCCATACAGGGTGAATGCAAGTTGGGATACTTTATTCTTTTCTGCCAGAGGAAAATGTTGCAGTGGTTGAGGTCTTCCTTCCTACTCTGTGCTGTGTGAAATGCCCAGAGCGCTGCAAAGGGATTGTAAGTGCAGCACTTGGGGGAGTACCCATAGCACAGAGAGTGAGGATGGTAGCACAGCGAGATTTGAGTGTGTTGCAAGGCATGTGTCAGAATCCGACTGTGGTCCTGCAGCCTCACACTGCAGGGAAAACACATAATTTAGGACCCTGTCAATGTTAATTACATTGCTTAGCCCTTGGGTCAGCTTAGGAACAAGAGGTTGGAACTGTGCCTGAAGAGCTGCTTGCTTTTTTCCCCTTCAGACTGGTGTAGTACAGGAGAACCCAGTTACTGGGCAAGCACAGACCTTCCAGTACATTAGAACATCTGTGACTGACTGCGGAAGCCTGGAAGTGGCTCTCCTCAGGATGTTCCAACTATTTATCTTTGAGTTAGCTTGAATAAACCAAACTGAAAGGAAATTCAAAAGCTAGCTGTTAAGATGCCATAAGTAATCCCTGTAAAGTTTACTTGACAATGACTGTGGGGTTTGATTTTTTTTTTTTAATTGCATGCATGTAAATAAAATTTTTACAATGAAGTAAATTCCTTTGTTTTACTTTGTGGTGGGTTTTTTTGTTTACTTATTTTTTGTTTCTGTTTTCATTTACTGAAAACCTAAGGAAAGTAGCAGTCAACAGAGAAGGACTATAACTATAGTGGGAAAGCATTTCTTTTTACTCACGGTGTAAGCCTGTGGCAGGCAGAAACGCCAGCCTTCCCTTTGGAGCCTGCCGCAGGCACTCGCACCATCGCCAAGCCCTTGGCTCTCAGGGAGATCCTGCACATGGAGCTTCTCTTCGGGTTTCAGGGCTGTTTCCTTAAACACTTTGATAGTGTGGTCAGTGGCTCAGGCCTGTTACTCGATTAATTTTAGTATCTGCCACTGCTTTTTAGGATGTCAGCAGCAACCCAGGCAGGGTGCTGGTTCTTGTGTAAGGTGTGGGGAGTGCTTTGATGGTGTGTTTTGTTTTGTTTTGTTTTGTTTTGGTTGGTTGGTTGGTTGTGGTTTTTCTTGTTTTGTTTTGTTGTTGTTGTTTTGTTTTGTTCCCCCTCTCCCCTCCATGCTATCTCTGACTTGATGGTCAGGCTGGGTGCTGGCATTTCGGCGTGTCTGGAGATGACATTTTGCTTTTCCAGTAATAATTTCCCTTTACTTTCTGTCATCTTGTTTTGCACTGGAGGTTTTTGTTTTACAGATGAGTCACAGGAAACAGAAATTGGGATTCTCCACATGGAGAAGTAGTAGAGCTTTATTGTATTGGATTGAGGGCTCTTATTTTCTGAGCACGGTGTGGGCACCATCAGCAACCCCAGCAGTGTGTTGCCAGGGGAGGCAATTGCCGTGTTCCTGCACAGCCTCCTTGGCAGGCTCTCCGCTTCAGTGGTGCTGCCTCTCTGCTGGGGGGCTGCTCTCTGCATCCCCGCTTGCTGGCCCAGTGTGGCTGTTCAGGAGCAACACTGAAGGGTTTAGGGCTTAGCTCATGGAATCACAGAATGTCAGGGATTGGAAGGGACCTCAAAAGCTCATCCAGTCCAATCCCCCCATTGGAGCAGGAACACCCAGATGAGGTTACACAGGAATGTGTCCAGGCGGGTTTTGAATGTCTCCAGAGTAGGAGACTCCACAGCCCCCCTGGGCAGCCTGTTCCAGTGTCTGTCACCCTCACTGAGAAGAAGTTTCTTCTCAAATTTAAGTGGAACCTCTTGTGTTCCAGTTTGAACCCATTACCCCTTGTCTTACCATTGGCTGTCACCAAGAAGAGCCTGGCTCCATCCTTGTGACACTCACCCTTTATATATATTTGTAAACGTTAATAAGGTCACCCCTCAGTCTCCTTTTCTCCAAACTAAGAGCCCCAGCTCCCTCAGCCTTTCCTCACACGGGAGATGTTCCACTCCCTTAATCATCTTTGTTGCCCTGCGCTGGACTCTCTCCAGCAGTTCCCTGTCCTTCTGGAACTGAGGAGCCACAACTGGACACAATATTCCAGGTGCGGTCTCACCAGGGCAGAGTAGAGGGGAAGGAGAACCACTCTGGACCTCCTCACCGCTGCTGTGCGAGCACAGGGGGTGCTGGGCTGCTCTGGGGGGAGGCTCACGGGGAGTGTGTCCCAGTGCCAAATGCTCAGCAGGGACCGGCAGGTGGGAACAGAGGTGGAGGCTGAGGGGGTTGCAGCATCCAGTTCAGCCTTTCTTGTGCAAAGCGGGATGTGTTTCCTCAACATATGTGGATCTGTAGCCGTGGCACCACAGAGCTGCCAATGTGCCCTCTTCTCCACCCCAAAGCAGAATAGGATGTGAGCTGCACCCGCAGAAAATGTATCTTTACCATCTCTCTAAAGTGAATTCCTCATCATCTCTTACTCCTCCTTACCAACAAACACTAACTACTTATATTTTACATTATAAAAATCTATTTTTTTTCAGTAGAAGAAAAAAAAAATAGAGCTGCATTTTGCTGATTTATACAGCTAACTATATTTAAAAAGCCACGACTTTAGAATTCTTGATGAATTCGGTTTTGTCATGTGTTACGAGCATACCAAATTAAAAGGACACCAGACAACTCCCTTCCTGAATTTTGCCTTCAAGCTCATAAGCATGGCAGATTTTCCACTAATGAGAAGTCTCTCTGGGTTTTTTGAAAGTACTAATTTAATCTGAATTTAAGATGAAAGGGAGAAACAACCCATAAATAATATATTCAAGGCTGTGGACACTTTAGTAGTGGGTGAAGAAAACTAACTGTAAATATACAGATTTTTGTTAAAGATGCTTTTTGTGTTGTAATTGGAGATTTAAATAACTTTTTTTTGGTGATTCTCAAAAGTGGTGGTATAATGTACCAGTCCAGAAATTATCCCTTGAAGAGAGAGGAGACATGACGAATACTTCAGAATGATACTATGGGACAGTCTTATTTTCTTCTACAAAAATAAAGCAATAATTTTTAAATATCTGCTTTAAATATAGGTCAAGTTACTTCGTACAAGATTTGCCCAGTAGAAGATACTTGGCAGGCTACAGAACTTTATACGTCTTCTTTAAATATATATTTTGGCTTTTTCTGTGATGATTAATTGAACCATGTTTAAGCAGAGATTAATATGAGCTCTTAAAACATACAGTTGAAGGTTACTGTAAATAAAGCCTCATACTTCACAAAAACTAACAACAAGTTATTAGTTAGGCTTCTGCAAATCCTTAGTGCAGTGGAGTGAAATCCTAGAGGGAGGATATAAGACTGGGAAATAATAAGCATTTTAACATAATTTCTCTCAAAATCCAACTGGAATCTTGGTCCTAATACATGCAAGAAAGTTTGGGAGTGTTGAAATTTGTGCTTCAGTCTTTTAATAATTGTGGTAATGCATATTGCAAGTATTTTAAACATGTGAAAGTGTCAATGGCCTTTTGTAGGGACAGTCTTGTGGGTATGTACCTGTCCATAATTGTTTGAGTTTTGAACGGATAGTAAACAGCAAAGAAAAACAGATATTCTCAGTAGGTGAAAAAATGATATGCTTATAGTAATCAGTGTTTCTGACAGTATTTATGTAGACTAATGCATTGATTTTAATTCTCTCTCTGTATATTTAACCTGGGAGTGAACTCTGGTTTGTTGCTCATAGTTAAGCTACTTTTAGAATACTTGTGCTATAGTTAATCCTTCCTGTTCTGGCTTGCTGCCAGAAGATGACTTATATGTAGTTGTGTGCTATTTAAACAAATTTAACCTACATTTCTTTCAAGGACGTGCATAATACCTTTGTCTTTCTACGTACCATGGAATCCTGCTATCCTGAGATACTTGGGTTTATCATCAGAAAAGTAAATGAGGGTAAAACATGAAATGGTAGAATTAGGTCTAGACCAAGAGGCTCCCTGAGGGGTGGGTGTTTTCCTTAGTGATCTGGACTACTCACGTTTTTGCAAAGCAATGATGTGCCAATGTAACTGCTAGAAGCTCTGTTGCAGCTGAACTTTTATAACCATGTGCATGGACGGTCGCCTTGCATGGAAGTCTGTGGAAGTGTAGTAGACTTTTGGGGGAGCTCATGGAAGATTGCACAGTGTTTTCTTCTGGTGACTCACAGTTTTTTGTAGTTTTTGTCCTATCTCTTCAGATCCTGCTGTCATTTTATAGTCCCGTGAGCTTGTTTACATTGCATTAGTCTATTATGAATTCAGTAGTGTTTTTTTTGAATCATTGTGAAGGACCGTCTGGCGTTGCAGACAATTTGATAAATAGTGCATAGGAGAAGTAGCTCCGTTTTTCTGTAGAGCTTTAAAAAAATGCTCTGATTTTTTTAAAAAGTATGGAGTATTCCTCCTGTTCCTTTGCCACTTTTTCTTCCTTCTTTTTTTCCTTCTGTGAGCCAGTAGTTGCTTGGCTCTCTGTGTCCACTGAATTTCAGAAAAGGGCAGTTTGTACTTTAATGTGTATCAGCTTGTTGATGGCCAATTTCACTTAAGACATGGGGCAATGAGGACATCTGGACTTTCTGTTTTCTTTTAAGAGTTGCTTAGTCATAACCAAGCTTTAGGCTGTCTACTCTGGTTCTAAGTTGTAGGTGGTTTTAGCCAATGTGTAACTTTAAAACCGTTTATAGCTGACTGCACAATGCCTTGGCCTGAGTTAGCCCTGCTTTGAGGTCTGAGTTGGAGCAGATGACTTGCAGATGTGTGTTCCAACCCAAGTGATTAGTTTATTCTGTACCAGTAGAGCAGGTGAAATATTTATTTATTACCAATTTCTTTTTTGTTTGATATTTCACGAGTGTTACCCTTATCAACTCAGCAAAAGCTCATTAATCCAGTTCTCTGCTGCTCCTTTTTCATGCCTTGCAGATAACTGCAGATATATTTTAGATTGGCATGTTGGTCTTTTAAAGCCAAAAATTTGTTCATAGGATTTTTCCATAGGTTCATCGTATACTGACCTGAACTGTGGTGGGTTTTTTTTAATTACTTTTTTTTAAAGTAATCTCTGTTCCTGAACTTTATTCCCTTTTAAATTTTCAAAGCCCACTCACTGCGAGAAAAGCAGTGCTTGCACGTATTAAATGACATTGTGGTTTATTTGTTAACAAGGTGGGCTTGCTGCAGTGAAATATGAAGTCTTGGAAAGTGGAACTTACATCCCTTTATGATTTCGTTTGTGAGATGATCAGATTAAGAGAGCTAGAAGCCCTGGGTATCTGGTGTAATTTTGGCTTTACCAACTGTGCACATTCATGTTAGACAAAGACAAGAAATGTGACTCACCGTCTTAAATCTAAGCTGGTTTACAGCAAGAGTCCCAAAGACACCAATGGTTCTCTGATCCAGGGAACACTCTTCTCAATTTCTGAGGCTGACTATGTCTGCCGTTACAGGCTTCTCCAGCATGAAAGCTGTCAGGCTGTATTAAATATGTTGTTTTGGGGTTTGCTGCTAGCAAATCCACGGCAGCTTTCTGTGCCTTGTGCTGACAAGGACAAGCAAGCGGGCAGGCTTGGCGTGGGTAAGCAGTGGCATATGGTGTGGATATCCCTTCCCCGAGCGGGTCAGTTCGTGGATGGAAAACAGTTTGGATTAGATATGAAACAGAAAAGTGTTAATTTAATGCGGTAGTTTAAATATTGATTTGAATGTGTAAGGCTTTTTATCTTGGCAGGACACTGATGTAGGGAAGTGCCAGATGTCTGTGGATTGTGTCTGACTGATGTCATTAACATATTAAACAGTTTTTGTCCTGTGCCTTTGCAGAGGCTGTGGCTGAACTGCCGACGTGCTGGGTTTTCCTGCCTTTTGGTTGTTGCCCTTTGAGAAAAAGGGAGGTGACTTGTTCTGCCCCAGGTGTGCAGAAGCAGAGACACTGCTGAGAAGTGCGGAAGGTAGCTCTGTTGAAAGTGACAGAAAGACGCTTGTACTAGTGAGCGAATGTACAGAATTTGTTGCAGCCCAAAAAGCCACCGCCTTGGTGTTCTGAAACCAGGGGATGTAATAAAGATGTAGTGGGCCGAGTAAAGGTGTGATTTTAATGTCCTTTTATTTCTGGGTTTGTTTTTTTTTTTTTTCCTGGTGTATTTTGTGATTTCTGTTTCAATATCTTAGTCTTCTAGTACATGACCTAATAAAAGTTGACTTGAGTCTGAAAAGCCATTCTGAGTACTTTGGGATGCTGTCTTAAGGAGAGACTTAAGGACGAGGCAATGACATGTACTTGAAGCTCTGGATGACTATACACTCCTGTCAGTTGGGCTTTTAAAGGAGGGACAAACATTTTGTTTAGGATTATAGAGAAGAATTGTGCACACTTCCTCTTCATATCCATTTGAAGAGCAAGACCTAGTGGCAAGAATCAGTGAATTCCTTACAGCACAGGCGCCAGGGAGCAACTGTGTTCCAGCAGAGAGAACTCTTGTCAGAGATGTGAAGCCTTAGTGACAGATTGCTGGAGAACAGAACAGGAGCAACTGTTGAACTGTCTTGAACTGTACTGTATTGGCCATATTTTTGTATCATTCTCAACTGCTGTAGATGAAAAGATCACAGAAGCCAGAGGATTTGCTGTCCGTGTTCCTGGGAAAATACTTTTTGCCATGTTTTCTTCTGCTTTGTTGAACACTGAGTGTAGTTGGCTTCTATGTTCGTGTTCAGTTCACATGTGGAATCTGCCAAGTGCCTTTTTTTCAGTCCTGATGTAATCTCTGCTGCACAGCTTCCCACTCCAGTATTTGTGAGATCCAAAAACTATACAAGACAAAATGAAAAAACAAAGGTCACCACCCACAGGCAAATTATGGCAGTAGCGTTCGGTATATTGTGTCCTGCAGGTACCTTTTCATGTTGACCTTTATTTTGAGACAATGCTGTGGAAATAGGAAGAGTTGCCAACAGTTTCTGAACACAGCTGATAAAAGCTGTTTTGAAAATCTGTTCCAGGACAATTCAGCTGGATTAGTTCATTTACCAGTTGCTGAGTTCTGTAGACAGAAGCAGGATAGAGCTTAAAAATTTTTATTGTAGTGGTCATGAATCTTGTTAAATAAGTAACAATGGCTGGATCTACTGTATTTATAAAAATCATGCTTTCAAGCCTTAAAAAAACCCTATTTAGTCTTTGTATACTTAAGCCTTGTTTGGTAGCCTTTGGGACACTGATCCGATGTAGTCAAAGTCATCTCCCAGCCTCATGAGATGTGGCAGCTACGCAGTTACACCAACAGGAATGACTTCATGTGTAGCATCGTGGTGCCATTTGTGTAACACACCTTGGTGTGAATCCTGACAAGGATGGTAGGCAATGGGCCACCAGAACCACTGCTATGTAAGCATTGATAGGGCTTTTTTTATGATTTGCATCTTGTCACTAAATAATGGGGAGCACGAGCAATGTCTGACTTGAGTGACGTGTTTATAGAGCAGGAAATCTATATGCTTGTCCAGATGTTGAATAGGAACCTCCCCCCCTACCTCAAACTGACTGGAGAGCCAAGCAGTGAGGTAATTAGTGAGAAGCTGGTATGGAAAGTCTTGATTATACATCTATATTTATTTTAAAGGAAGGAGTGCATTTAATTGATGGAAATATAAATGTTTCCCATGTTAAACAATGTAGTGTTTCATTGTAGTAGGAAAACAGAATAATATATACAGAGTAATTTTTCACTTTGGGAGGAGAAGTAGAAAATTAGTGTCTTCTCTAGAACTTGAAAAGGCTCGGACTTGCAGTCAGCATTACTGTTATTGCTGTCAAGCCGAAAATCCTGGAAGCTATTTAAACAGTGCCATATGCCCTCTGAATTGTCAATTGAAAAACAATTGAGGGGGGAAAAACCCTAAAACTATAAAACTCTTTTCAGAGCCACATCTGGACTCAATACATGCAGGCACCCATTGTATAGTTTAATGTGTTTGATTAAATTTGGTCTCAAAAACATAACACGACAAGGTCTGCCATATTGTGCTTTGGTGCAAAAAAGATTTTCCTAAAATATATTTTTCCTTGTGCAAGTCAGATTGGGACCCTGTAAAACAGCAAAGCATGCAGCTAATGCAGCTGGAAATAAGAGACTTGTTCTCAGAAATCCTGGCCTAAGTACTGGTGGTCAGGTGTACTTGTTCTTATTCTTGAACATGAATACACAGACAAGGCAATCTGGCCTTTTCCCCTGTGTCTGATAAGGAATAAGGCCCTGGGTCAATACCTGCTGGCTATAGCTCTGTGGGCAGAAGGTTACTTTGGCATTTGTCTCCAAATGAGGAAAATTTTTAAAAAATTGCCATCTTTTGATCCCAAAAATAGGCAGACAAGTAGGCCTTGACCCACTCCTGGAAATGGCTAGTCCAGGGGTGTCAAACTCATTTTCACATCAGCCTTGCAATTGCCTTCAAAGAGCTGAATGTAATTTTAGGACTGTATAAATGTAGGAGTAGCCGTAACTAAAATTAACCTTTGGCTCTTTGAAGGCAACCGCGAGGCTGATGTGGCCCCCGGTGAAAATGCATCTCCAGCGGAGAACTTCAGGGATCTGGAAACCAAGAAGGCTGAAAATTCAGCTTGTGTTAGACCGAAGAATAAGCTTTTGGTTGCATGTCATGCAGCAAAATTACGTCAATATCAGTTACTGAAGTGAAGAGTTTGCTTTTCTACTGCGCACATCTCCACCTTCTTCCCTCATCTTGGTTGTTTTGAAGCATTCCTGCCTCTTTCTCCTTGTTTTTCCTGATGCTCCTTTTCAAGCTTCCACTTTTTTCCAGAGAGAGAGCAACCAGAAGAGGAGTCTACATTTGTCATCAGAATTGCAGAAGTTCTGCTCTGTGCCAGGCAGCCTTGCTAGTGCCCTGCTAGGAGCAGAAAGAGGAGGGGGCTGGAAAAAAAAAGGTGAAAGAGGGATAAATAACTTTTTGTGCTCTCTGACATGCGCATTTGCTTTTCTTTACCCATTAGCATAAGGTTACCTACAGTGGTTTGGGGTTTTTTTGCATTTCTGCTGTGTTGCTTCATTTCCATGTGACTGTTTTAAATAGTATGTTTGCGTGGGGCTGAAAGGACCTTCTGTTATAAGATGAAAATTTCAGGTCTCTGTTTAGTCAGAAAATTGAGACTGACATGGCTACTTGTGCTGCTGCTTCTCAGGCGGGTTGGAGCTACAAGGGAAAATGGAAAACGGTTTTGTTGCCTGTCTTTCTGGTTTTAGGTAAATGCTAGTGATTTTCTTTTTAATTTTTCATGGGTAAATCTTTTTATTCTTGGTAAACAGTGGTGATACCTTTTGTTTTCCAAGCTGAAACTAGCACTGCAAGGAGGGAGAAAAGCTGGTAATGGAGTGATTTAGCATTTAATTTGGTGTTTCTTCTACAGGAACTGCAGTTTGCTTTGTGTTTGTTTTTCCGCTGTACTGAATTCTTGTCAAACTCATGTCAGTTTTGTAGCATGAATTCATAGCAGTCTGGCTCCCTGCTTGGGCTTCTGAGTACAATAATTGATTTGGTAAACTTGACATTCCTCCAGAGGGGATTAGTTGCTATGTAGTGATTGTTACAATCATTATACTGAAAGCACTTCTGAATTTTTCTCTCTGTCTTAGAAACTACTTGTCTAATATTTGCCTTTTTGGGATATATTGTGGCATTTAGGAACTGGGCAGTGTATGGAAGTCAGACAGATTAGCTTCTTGTCTGTTAAGTAGGTCGTATTTAATGTACGCTGGGAATGAAACCATATGTCATAATATTTCGGATGCCATTGGTTTTGTTCATAAAGACATTTCTTAGCCAAACTGTTAAATTAGTTTTAAAATTTGGTCGTCAGGTTGTGTGGTTTGAATTAAAATAAGAGTTACGGGATGTTTTTTGTTTAACTTAGTATCAGAGATTGGATTTGATTTCCTCTGAAGTTTGTCAACATAAAAACATTGGATTTCAGTTTGGAGCTGCAAAAATTGTTGAAGGAGTGATTGTGCAGCAGCACTTGGCTGCTCCACCGTGTGAGCGGTGCCCCCTCGTCTCTCCCAGGGTTGCTTTTGCTGTTTGACTCTTCCATCTGCTCTTACTTTTGTCTGATACTAGCCCATGTGTTTAGATTTTCTTCAATGTTTCAAGCAATTTTGACGTGGCGGGACACCAGGCAGAGTTCTGTTGGGCTTTCCTTCGTTTTGCTGTTTCTGTAAACCTTCTACTTTTTTCCTAGATACAACTTTTTCCAAAATAATGTTTCAAAGTAGTTTCTATGTAACTTCTGTAGTTTTAAAAATAAATATGTGAATATTGGGAAATGAAATCTATTTTCTTTCCCTTTTTGTTGACAAGCTATGTCTATGATATGATGTTTGTATTCTTTATAGTTTCAGTGCTGGTAAAGCTTCCAGTTAGATCACCAAATATGTTTCAGATACATTTTATTAACTGCCCTGGCTGTGGGAAATGCACATCAAAATAATCTATTTCATTTCTGTTTCACATTTTTGTATTCCTGTCACAGTAAAAACATGAGCTTTGAAAGGCACAGCAGTGTAAAAATCCTGTTCAAAAATTCCCTTAATCAAAGATGTGTGTCTGTATACACATCGGCAGACTTCTGTTTTGGGCAAGTGCATGTTACTGTGAACTAATAGAACAAGTCATGTAAAATAGTGGTAAACTATAAAAAAATCATGTGAAAACTACATAATAGAATTCTGACCTTTTAATGATTTACAGCTGCAAGAGCAGAACAGAGTTTGGATGTAAAGATTAATTTCAACTCCATATGAGCATACAAGGGACTTTCAGATGATTACCTTTCCCCCTCTGAGCTGTGCTGGTCCAATACTATTCGTAGGTTTGCTGGTTACATATGGACCAGAAAACCCACTTGGGAGACAAAGGTGGGATTGGCACTATAGAGGAGGACTTCCAGTAAGGAAATGCTTGGATACAGAGAGTCAGCCACCTCTTCAGAGAGCTTTGAGTAACTGCCCTGTGTGGTATAAAAGGTACAGAAATGAACAAGCTGAACCTTCTGTGCATTAGGGAGCTGGGAGGATGAGGTGTACAAAGAAGGACTCGAAAGCCTGGAGGCAGGATAAAGGAAGACAGCAGGGAGCATGAACCCAAGGACTTGAACGGAAAAGGGAGGCAGAAAGGAGAAAACATCATAACACGAGGCACATCCAGGGAATGGCAGAAGATAAGAAAACAATTGAGAGACAACGCAGGCTTCAGCTGTCAGTGTGGGAGGTACCTCTGGCGTTGGCTGGAGCAGGCAGAAGAACGAAGAGGGACCGCGTCACTTGGGATCCTCATCCCAAAGCGCTGGAACCGCGGCGTCCTCAGGGCTGTGAGGAGTTTTGCCCAGGGGAGGAGGTGCAGCCTGGCTGGGGGCGCTGGGCTCCTCAGCCCACCCTGCTGATAGCAGCTTTCCAGCTGGAAGGCATCTCTCCTTGGTCTTGTTTTCCCCCTCTTCTGGAATACTTGCTGTCTGTATGTGTATGCATTTGGTGGAAATTTCCAGTGGATTGCCTAGACTGGTGCCCAGATCACAGGATTTTCTTTTTTTTCTATTTAACATAGTTAAATATTATAGAAGACCCAGATTATTTCCCTCGCCAGTATGTGTTCTTTCAAGTGTGCTAAAAGTAAATAGCACTTGTTGTGACAGTGCTTATTTAGATGACTGGAGTTTCTTGACCTTCTGGATTATTTTCTTTGTCAAACCTACAAACAATTTGAATCATTTAAGTTGAATCTTAGAATGGTTTATGTTGGAAGTGACCTTTTAAAGATTCAAATGCTATGGGCAGGGACATTTTTCACTAGATGCAGTTGCTCAAATATGTTCAGAAATCCAGACAACATGGTCATACCTCTGGTGGATTCAATGATTCTGTGAAAGTTAGAAGCTCCTCTAGCCCGTCCCTGAGATACTTGGATGTGGGCAGGGTGCTGGTAGTTGAGGGAGGAAATGTTGTGTCCCTTCTTCCCTGCTATAAGCCAGGCTTATACAGTATGGACAATATTTACTGCCTATTACTAGGTAATTAATAAATGTAGTTAGCAGCAGCATTTAGAATGGGATAGTTTTTAATAAACTATTCATTTTTTTAAATTAATGACACGAACTATTATTATTCCTAATCTCCGAGTCCATTTCCAGTCCACGGAATAATCTTACAGTGTACCTATAACTGCTGTGTTGATTTAAGAGTCTTCTTTAAGGGTGTTCTGTCAGTGGCTTTCTAAACTTTGGACACGTAATCTGATAATCCTCTAGGTGGTGTTTTTAATATTCAATTTTATTTTTAATATTTTAATTAGAGTAGATTCTTCTCTGTAAGATTTAGTGCTTTTCCTTATTTGTCCGACAGTGTTAAAGTATTTGTTCAACTAGTTTGATTAGAAATGAGACTTGGTATCTGCAAACAAAATACTTGGTCCCATGAATCATAGCTATTTGATCTGAATAAGATAACATATGCATCTGTTGAGTGCTGTACTTAATAGTCTCAGTGCAAGTGTGATCTGTTCAGTCTCTTGTAGTTAAAACTGCCTTGGATAAAAAATTAGGTTCCTTATTTTGCTTTTAAATCTCCCAACCAAATTTTAGCACCAGAGTTTGTGGCTGTTGTTATTGGTGGATGGTTTCCCCATCTTCTGAAACGCTCATGGGTCAAAATTGATTGGAGTTACGTTGCCTCCATGAGGACTTAAGCCAACTCTGGTTTTGTGGCATTAAGTAAGCAGTAGAAATGTTGTAAGTTGCTCTAGAGACAGTTTGTTAACAGAAAGCTGAAAGTTGTTTCTCCGAACCTTTTCTGGCTAGGAAACTTGACCAATATAACATAACTGCTGTCATTTCCAATTTATTCTCTTTAGGCCACTACTGTCTTGTAATGCTGTTTATTTGTAGAGTCAAGAAACTGTTGTAACACATTCTTAGGTTTGAGATGTATAGCCCAAATACAAATTTGCTGTAAGCCTACTTGAAGCCAGACTTAACCTCTGATAGATGTTGCCAAGGCTCTGTCTTACTGCTGGAGTTTCTTGGTCAGTGGTTTGCAGTGTCTCACAATAACACGAGTCTTAGCATGGAAGGAGCTAAAAAATGAATCTGATAAATAAATGCTGGAATGACTGCTGAGCCCTGCAGTTTAAGTGGCTGAAGTCAAAATTGCAGGTTAATGTTCTTGCCAAGCACAGTCCTGTGGGCAGTCATATGCAAAATCTGAAACAGTTTCAGGAAAAGTTTAAAGTCACTGCATTTTGCGGCTATTGGCCATGTCAACAGCACTAGTAAGGGTATGGAAAATGCTTGAATTCTGACTTTGGCAGGCAAAGAGAAACCACGTAATAATACTTAGTGTATTGTAGTTTAAGAATGAAGAGTCTGTGTTATATTAATGACTATGTGCTCTTAAAAATCTTTGCATGCTTCACTTCAGTTTGTTGTTTTCATTGCTTTTCTTTGTCCACACAACTCTACTGCAGAACAAATTTGCCTCTAAAATTAAAACAGTCAGTCAAGATGCAACTGAGCAACTGACCCAGGAGCATTAGTAAAATTCTGCCTTGAAATTTGCTCTCTCTTCCCACTTCCTACCCTCCTCTCACCACAGAAAACTAATGGGGTAAAAACACAAACACTTTTCCTCCTCTTTTTCACCTCTAAATCTGCCCCTGAAAATACTAATAGAAAAAAATGTGGGCATTCATTATGACAAGTGTAGTTTTGTAAGGCTGATAAATTAAGTAGTGCTCTCGCATCCAGGCACGGTAAAAAGACATTATCAGTACAACTCTGGCCTTAAATTCAGATTTGCTTCAACATCCTCTACATGCTGGAAGACTGACGGTGGTATATCTGTTATTTTTCCTCATGTGTGTAAGTGTTAACTGCATTTCTTTGTATTTAACATTTTATGTGGTAGGCTTCACTAGATACATACCATATATTTTGTGTGTGTTTTCTTTAGATAAGTCGGACTATTTAAGGCTGGCAAGATAGCCGTGTAAGTGTGAGGATTTGTAAGGAAAATGATGGACTGTCCAGCACTTTTCCCAGTGGTTTGTAGTACCATCATAACTGTGCTGTGTCTTTTGCTGGGGTCCTTCAACATCAGTTTTCAAGTTGGAATGATGAGAGACAGCTGGGCTTGCCATGGCCCTCTTCTTCTCATTAATACTCCTAGAGCTTCCCGAGGGACTGACAGAAAGCGAGTTCTGAGCAGAGTACAAGAGACAGTTGTCCTACATCCAGATGGATTTCTGCACTCTTAGCCGAGCACTGACTTTGCTAAAGAGCTCTCTGAGCTTGTCTTCTAGGCTGTGTAAATAATGAAAAATTCACAAGAAAGGTCTGTACTGCAGAGTGGCATTCTTTCATGGAAACTGTACTCTGTGCATGGTTACTTTAAAAAAAACAACAGTCATAGTTCTATATGTCCTTAAAGCCTCCAAGGGTATATGGTATATGTTCTGTATCTTTCAGTGCATTTAATCCCAGTAAACCCCATCAGGGAAGATGGGTTGAATCCGAAGAGCCGAAAGAGAATCATGCCCGATTTGCTGACTGAGCCTCCTGTAATAGATCCTGTTTATGAAGCTCATGTTTACTGCAATATTCCCACCATTGCCGAGCGCAGTATGGAAGGTAAGCTTTGTGAACGCAAACAACAGCTTAGTTGCGTGTTTCTACCTGCTCTCATTGGAAACGATAACTTTGTGCATTGTCAGTTCTTTGGTGCTTGGAGAAGGCACATCAAATGCCAGCTGGTTGCTGAATTATGTTAAGTCATTCAAGATATGCTATTCTTCTTTCCTTCCATTTATATCCTCTCTGTTATCCTGATTTTTGGAAGCTGTTCTGTTTCTAGTCAATGGTCAACTGGAGGTCTAAAATTGAAAGGGACAGGAGAGATGGATATTTAATATTTGAATTGTAATTCTTATTACAAGTGAGCTGCATTGCAAACAGTTGACTTGGAATACTTGGAATACTGAACAAAAGAAAAAAAAAAAAAGACCCAGAAAAAAATGAATTTGGAACTCCAATCCATTAGACATGGCAAGAAGGCACATTTGTGTTCTTCACTCCACAGTGGCTGCAGCAGCAAGTTATTCTGAATTAATTCCCTCATGAGCATGTCCCACTAATGCATATAAAATAAATCACAAACTAGTGTTTCATAAAGCTCCAAATTAGACATGCTGCAAAATCCATCATTATGATCGGGATCTGGAAGAGACGTATCATAAAAGTGGGGTGACCTTGTCATGTTGGCAGAGTTCAGTGCTTGAATGATGTCTATATGGTTGTTGAACTTCAAATATACTATGGAGAACGTGCTAAGAACCTGAGTCTTGTATAAGTTAGCTTGCGATTTCAAGTGAAATCTTTCTTGGGACAGTGAGTTACCATTTCTTACAGGGATTTTTCTTTCATTGCAATACCAAAGCTATCAAGCTAATTATACCTGTTTGTTTGTTTTTTTCCTCCTTAAAGAAAGGAGAAAGATTTAGGTAATATTTAGTTAACTTTTTACTTTTCCTTTTTCTCTCTCTCTTTTTTTTTTTTCCCTTCACTTTAGGTCATGCACCTCATTATTTTAAGCTAGTGTCAGTTCAAGTGTTGATTCGACATGGTGATAGGTATCCGCTGTATGCCATTCCCAAGACAAAGAGACCTGATATTGACTGTATGTTGGTGCCTAGCAGGTAAAATTTTTGGCATTTATCATTACTAACTGTGTGTTTTGCCTGATAATTATTTTGTTCCTCTTCAGGGAAGTATTTGTACATTAGGACTTCCGATCTTTGTGTATTGTCATGGATTAAAAAAACCCCAAACACCTATTTCAGCGGTGTACAACTTTTCCTTTGAAAGAGGAACTATTACCTGTTACCAGTTCAGAGCAGTAGGAATATTTGGTATTTCTTTAAAAAGCAAAAGCTGTGTAATTGAGTATTTAGGTTACTGTTCCTCTTCTGCTTCTACACATTTTCAAAATGTAAGTGCAGTGTTTGGGAATGTCTCTTCCATTTCAGCTAAGCGTGCTTCCTTTTATGTGAATACGAAAAGGTCACAGTTCATCATTGCCATTCACAAATTGCTGTTTGTATTCTATGTTATTTTTTCTTGCATTTTTTAAGAAATACAGGTTGTCAGAGTTCCCTGAAATTAAGATTTGTGTTAAAGTTCAGGAAAAAAATGGGGGTTGCAGATTTAATTATTAAAATACAAGTTAAACAGAAAGCGCAGTGTTTACGATTTGAAAATCACCCTTTCCTTGTAGTTACTACTCGCTGTTTAAAACTGTCACACACAAATTATTTGTGTCTGACTGCCATTAAAACATCATTTACCTTTCTGTTTCAATATAGTGTGCTTCTGTCTAACATCATGTCTTTGTAGCTTGCTGATTCTTGTCTTCATACTTGAACCAGTGTGAGCTGTAGATACGATCTGAATTGCTGCTCTTGTGGAAGAACCTTTCTTTCTTGGTTAGAGCTTACTCATTGATAAAGATGAACTATTGTGTAGAGCAGCAGAAATAAACAGCAATGATGTAAATTATCAACCTTTGTCCCAGATTGCTTGATTACATATATTATTTTTTTTCTCCTTTTAAGTAGGATCTTTGTTTCTATTTCTTTTATTTTTCTTTTTCTTTCCTGAGGACTTCCCAGTGATGCTACATGAAAACTTACAGTTAAAAGGAAAATATCTAGAAAATCCATCAGAGGTGTTAGCAAAAGCGCTGGGCAAATTCACAGCTGGATGCTGCTGCCCACTCAGGAGTGTCACGTGTGGAGATTTCAGTGGCTGGGGCTGCATCAGCTCCTGGTAGCCACAGTGCTCAGGGAAAGGGACACAGTGGGTCTCCTGATCTGGTACACAAAGCAGTGTGGATATACCCAAAGTACCTTTTTCCTAGAATAGCATGGAATCTTCTCTGTCTTTAAATAAAGGATGTATGTATATATTTTTAAGAGCAAAATGGAAAGCAAAATGAACACAAGGAATCTGTTTTTTATAGCTAACATGTCACTGGAATTGTCAAGATTCAAATAGCGTCTAATTTCACTGATTTAGAGTGCATATATGTACTTACATCTTCCTTAGCCCCTTGGTGCAAGTTTCAAAACAGGAAATTGAGCAAAACCACATCCTCCTTTTTTGAAAGGAGACTCCTCTTTTGGAATCCCTGTCTATGAATGCAAACCAAAATATCTGATTTCCTGGTAACACTGAAAATCCTTTCTAAGTGATAGTGGTCTGGGACCTTTTACATAGTGCATTAAAAAAAAAAGTTTGCTATTATGTTGGCTGTCGTATTCATACTTGAACTTCCAGAGAATACTTGTTTTGTCAAGAATTCTTATCCTCCAACAAAAATCTGAATTCTTTGAGAGGTGCCCAAGCCCAACAGCACTCTGTGCCCACTGTGAGCTGACTGGCTTTCTGAAATGAGTTATGCAGCCCTGGGATTGCAGACATGAGACCAAACTCCAGTTATCTCTGCAATAAAGTTGAGTGGGCAATTAATGTCTCTAGAAGATGAAAAATTAATAATTTGCTAACAGTTATGATAACATTTTTTAATGACGTGCCTTTAAGTGGTGAGATTATTTTCAGCATGAAATACTAAGTAAAGAAATATCCATGTTCCTTCTGGAGTTCCTAAAGGCTCTCATCATCTGATCTTGCTCAGTATCTGTCATGTTAGAATGTGTGTGAGAAAACTTTATTGCAGAGATGTTAACTGCAAGGGACAAAGTTGGATGAGTAGCTGTATTTCTCAGTATTAAAGTGCCACGTGAGACCTCAGTTTCGTATTTGTCACAGAAGCTTTTATAGCTATTTCCACTTCAGTTTCGGGCAAGGAATGCAATATAAAGGCCCTGAAGTCAGGAAAACTATCCATAAAAGGCAAACAAGTAGTGCAACTTTTGACACTGCCAGCAGAATGGCCAAGTCAAGCAGTTAAGGGGATGGAGGAGGCCAGCAGTGTAGATGCCTTTGACTGTTACTTATTTATGAAGCATTAGACTATCAATATATAGATGGTACTTCCACTACCATTCACAGCCAAAAAGACCTTGTGTCCTTGAGAACAAAGCTTATGTAAAATAGAATCTCCTGGCCAGCTTTGAAAGGGCAGCAGAAAGATGAAAGGAGTTGGCTCTGGACCATACTGCCCAGATGTGTTAAAGCTGACCTTTCTGAATACAGCTGGAATTGCTACACTTTCTGCCATTGCTTTGAAAGGAACATTTATTACTTCAACATCAGGAAGCTATTTGCTCCCTTTGGCTGTCAGCCTTATATTCCTTTGTGATGTAAATTTGGTACTTGATTGTAAACCTATTTATATTGAGGGTAATATAAGGTAAATAATTGCTACCTTTGAACTGAAGGTTTCTCAATACTGTATAATTTAGTGGAGATGTCTGAATGTCTGGCTTGTTTAAGCTTTCTGGACTTAGTTTCAGATAAGTATGCTGCTCATATTCAGTCTGTGCTTTATTTGACTTGGCATTCAGCTGATGGAATTCATTAATTAAGCAGATTATGCTACAGCCTCATGGATTTCTAATGGGTATGCAAAATAGCCTTGAGGTCACGCTTTGGTTTTGTGAGTTATGGATTGTGACATATGAGCGTGGAATGAAAATAAGCAAATGGATTAAATGCTTTGGAGATTTCTTCCATCTAAAACTTCAGTTATTATTACTTTCATTGTTCGGGATGCAAATTTCCAAAGGGAACTGAATAATATCTACTATTTTCCTCTAGAAAATGAATTGAATGACATTATGAAAATACTTCCAGTATAATGTTTTATGGGGGGAATAAATTAATCTCCCACTTCTTTTTCCTTTTTATCTTACATTTATAGTGTCAAAAGTAAAAAAATATGCAGTGTTTCTTCATTGAGTTTGTATGCAATATAGAAAAGAAATGCTTTTTGGATGATGCTACAATGATTTCAGAAGACTACTATAATATGGTAGTATGCTAGGTAAATTGGCATATGGTTTAAGGCATTTTGAGAGGTGTTGATGTTAATCATAAGCTTAGTAACAAATATTTGAATTTTAGGTTCAATACGCATGTCTTGAAACTGCCAGAAAAATGATTAAAGAAAGTGTGGGAGAGGCAGGTATCACACTCTGAGCTAAAGGAGGTGTGGATTGGACTTGGAGTGAGGTCTAAGCATGATCCAGACCAGAATTAGGTGAAGAAGGGTCTCCTGAGGCTTCTTCTGACTTCTCTGAAGACTCAGAAGGGCAGTGAAGTAGACTAGAGCACTAGGGTTTGTTATAGAAATGTAAAAACCATAAGACTTTTATGAATAAATAAGCCCCAACAGTACTAAGGATCCTTAAGGATCTCTTCTGTAGACTACAGTAATCTGTTGGTTTTGTGTCTCTTTCCACTCATTTGCCTTCTGAAAAGGAAATGATCTAGACGTTTGATCTAACACCTTTTTTGTGTACTTAAAGAAAACACATGATTTTTGCCTTAAGTTATAAAATCATTTTTTGCATTTGAAGCAAAGAGAAAAGGCACTTGCTTTTGGTGTAGTTAGCAGACAGAATCTGGTGTCATACAGTTACAAGAAGGTAATGTGCCTGTGTCCATTGGCGTGTGCCACCAAGTGACACACTGAGGGTTCTGCAGCTCCTTGTGAGGAATGTGGTCCTCTTGGCTTTTGCAGATTCTCCTTTTGCTACCAGAAGTGATGTTTGCATAGATAAACGCCATTTGGGAAGAAAAAAGAAATCAATATGTCATTTGTGTCACTGTCTACCTCCACAAGTTCTTTCCTGAGGCACATAGATCCGTACAAGTCTGGAGTGCCGTGCTGCGAGAGGACAGCACTGTGCAGTAATGGACGTAACATGAATAAAAGTTTACCCCTCCTTATTTCTGTGAAGCATTCATAATCTGCTGCTAGTTTTCTACTTGATTAACTATTCAGTTTTAGCTTTTAGATAAATGACTTTTCGTAATTTATCTCAATAATTAAAATATTTCTTCTATCACAGTTTGTCTTTCAATCATAACCTTGACCAACACATTATTTTTGCCTGTCAAATCTTATATGGTGATGAAGATACATTATTTATGCCACTCTTGAATTTTTATGAACATGTAAATTATTAAATAAATTGTAGTTGCATGTAGTCTTGTCAAGATAATGTCTTTCCACATCTGTTTTTTAAATAGTGTACTTCATCTTAATTAGACTAACTTTGCAATTTTTATAGATATGTAGTCTGAAATTTGTAGGTGGTTTAAAAGAGCATTAAGTTTAATTAGCTGGAGGACAGATTGAATGCTGTGGTTTGACCATCATGTTTGTGGAAGAAACAGGGCTTACACTGTACTTGATTTTACAGTATACATAGTAGAAGTAGAGCAAAAGTTCAGTGTGTCCAATAACTTTGATAGGAAAGAATGTTAAAGGAATCTCAGCCTGTTCCTCTCAAGGAATTAATTTTGATCAAAAGTAGTCCTAAAATTAATAAATGTAAAGATTAAGGGGTGGGAAATTTTTATCAAAATTGACCTGCTTGAGTCTGATTTGCAGCTTAGGTCTAAAAGAGGAACAAAACTCTGCTCTAGATCTAATTTCTATTTATGTTTCAAGTCTTCAATAGAAACAGTTTTTGCTTACAATGTAAATCAGTAGCGCCAATAGTGGTCTTGAGAAGCAAGGATGATTTTCTTCTTGCTCTGTGAATTACCTATCAAGTCTAGCAATGTTCTTCATTCTGTGATTCTTCTTCTTATTATTAGTATTATTTAAACAAAGGCAATTAGCTCAAAGAGCTAACCTCTTAGCAGAAGAGGCTTCCACGCACTCAGTCGGCCTGAGCGGCACTTTATCCAGGGGCAGGAAGCTCCGCTGTCTCCCAGAGCAATTCCCAGATCCTGACCTTGGAGTCCTGGATTGTCAGCCTCGCGGGGGCGGCTGCAAACATGCCCTAGAACAAAGTTTCTGTGCTGCTTTGCACCATTTGAGGCTTTTCTATATGGTGTGTTTGAACTCAATATTGAACTGCACGAGTTATTTTTGATAGCTATGCACATATATGATAGATGGAATAAATGCGTTTTCCTGCGTGTTTCTGAGATGGTATATTGTGCCATTATAGCCAAGCCACCCAGAATCTATCGGGAGATGTTCTGAGGTGTTGTGTGCTCACTCTGGGACTGGATTTCTCACTTTGCTGTGCTAATTCAGAACAACCAGCAAGTTAGTGGTTGCTTCTCATAACAAACAAACAAAAACCACCAAAAACCCAAACAAAAACAAACCAACCGACCAACCAAAACACAAAACAAAAAACCAAAACCAAACACCCAAACCCACCAACAAACAGAACTAAACTAAAAGCCAAAACCAACCAACCAACCAACCAAAAAAAAAATGACTCAAAAAATACCTCTATGTTTTTCTATCTAAACTTCTCAAGGAAAAGAAATCTTTTCATTGAAGGATGTCAGCTCAGTTACTGGCAGAAATATACATACAGTTCAAATAGTTACATGGTATGATTTCTTTCCATGTAGACTGGTTACAGAGTAGCAAAAAAGAGATGACATTTTGGTGTTAGAGCTTTTTAGGACCTTTACAAATAAGATATTTAAATGTTGAATAAGGATTTAAATGTTGGTCTCTTTTAATGCTAGTGTATGAAAACTACACGATTAAATCTGGAATCTGTTATCCCAGTGTTTAGTTGGTAAATAACAAAAAGGCAAGCTGAATTCATTATTTGAGGGAAAAGAAGCATCCTCAGTTTTGTTACAGATAAAAATTGATGGGATTTTACAAAAATAAAATAATTAAGAGGCAAATTTACAGACATTAAAAGTGGGAAATAAATGTTCAAACTTAGGAAAAAGTATGGTGTTAGGTGAAAAGCCATTCTATGTTCTGACAAAACTTGGAATATTAAGAAATATTGCATTAATGAATTGGATTGTTTATTAAGTAATTATTAATTATTGATTAATTGTATGAATAAGTCGTATTAATAAATAAACATCCAGCAAATTACATAAGGCTATCTCTTTAGCCCATTTTTATATTCTTGTTACTTTTAGGGAAGTAAAAATGTAAGGATATTTCAATCTTTTCAGCTCTCCAAGTGGATGATTTTCTTTGCTTCCTGCTCCAGCAGCCCCAGCAGTCTCAGCTGTGTTGCCTGGATACCCCAGCTCCTGCGGCAGCTGTAAATTGGCCAATTCAACAGGAGGATTCACATTCTAAAGAAAAGAGAAATCTTGGGGTGGGGAGGGAGGATCGTTTATTAGCTGGTAGCTTGAGTGGTGCTGTAGCTTTTGCTCTTAAGAAAAGGGATGTTTTATTTGCTCAGCTGTACAGGGTTAGTGAGGAGAATTGCTGGTATGTTCAGAATTGGGTTACATGCATGAGGATTACATTGAGGAGAGAAGTATCTTGTAGCCTGAGATGTCTGACCCCTTCAGGCAGAATGGTTCTTATTGCTATTGTTTGATTTTTATTTTTTTCTTCCCATGGAATATGTTTAACAAGTAGTAAGATCTGAATTTATACCCAGAAATATGTCTAGCAGTTGTATTTCATAATGTGCTTTTGCAAACATGTGCTTAGCTTGTGCTTTTATAATTTTATCTTGGATTTTAGTTTATCTTGCCTGCCATTTTTAGATAAATCTTTTTGTAAAGCATTGATAAATACTTTTCTTGTTTCTTTCTTCACCTCCTTCCCACAAGTGACTGATGGCACTTTCATCAGTACAGGTTTGATTCCATTAGAGTTCAATTTGTTGTGAGCAAAGCAGCAAAAGAAGCAGAATGGATAAATACGCAAAGTTCAGAAAATTGATAGTTCAGCCTTCTATGTCTGTAATGACCTTAAAAAGCTTTTTTGCTAACAGGTTTAATTTAATTTTCTCAAATTAATTCTTCCATTTTTAGATTGCACTACTGGGCTGGGAAAACAGTACAATAAGTTCTTTCGGAAATTCACATCTGGAGCTGGATTAAGCTTTGTAATGTGTGCGTGCTACTACAGGAAGCTTCCGCTGCTTTAGAAGGGAACAAAGCCTTTTTATGTACCCCTGCTTCTCAAATATTAATCTTCATTTGTGTTCTTAAAATTATACAGAAGCAGCTGTGGATTTAGCATGTCATAAATTGACTGGTTTTCCTTTCAATTTGAAGTAAAAAGGAAAAAATTATTTTGATATTTTTCTCTCATTTTGCATTTTTTTTCTTACTGGCAGCTTTTCATAATTTATCGTAACATTTTCCTGCCAAGGTTGTGTGTGCTGTGGGTTGTTTAGTTTTTGGTTTTTCCTGGAGGTAAATGCAATACTGAAAAGTTCAAGTTTTTATAAAATGATACGCCCATGAGGCTTTCTGTTACCAGAGGCACTGATCTGATTGTTGTGAGAGCCTTGTATGTGTGTGCTGAGAGCACAGCTCTGCCCGAGGTGCTTTCCCATCTAGCAGAGTTTCTCCGTGTCTCCTGTGTTAGCAAGAATGCCTTTGTCCTGGTCAGCTCTGATTCCAGGCACTGATTCATGCTTCAGCAGTGTTATTGCTCCCTCTTGTGGTTCCTGCAACTCTGAACGTTTTCTTTAGACCTGAGGTTTTTGAATCAAAACAGTTTATCATTCTAGCAAAGTCTATACATGAACAATAAACACAACGTAAAAAAATGTTTACTATAATCAGGCTGAAAGTCCTATGGAAATGAGAACCATCTGGGGCAGAGCTGGGTTGCCAAACAGTTTCTGATTTAGTTCTGCACAAAAGTAGAGAGGTGACTGTGTGACATTTGTTGAGTATTGACATTTAACAAAGAAATCCCTACTTATGTATTTTTGCTGCAGAAGTACAATCATATATTTTTTTATTAAAGATTTATTTCATTTTGATTACATTGTGGACTCTTTCGTATATGTAGTTTTTAGCACTACAGTACAACAGTGAGCTGAGTCTGTAGCGTATTTGGAATTTGCAGAACAGTTCAGGACATCTGAGTGTTCTTCCACTGACTTGAATTCTGTTTCAGTGAGTTAACGTAGATATTTTGGTATGCATTGCTTTTCCAGTTGTATTCATCACTTGCCTTGTGGGGAGATTGTATCTGTTTTAAGTGTCCAGCAGTGCTGGACTCTTTCTTCCTGGGTAATAGTAGAAAACCCAAACCAATGGCTTCCAATTGGAATGGGGCTACTGGATACTGCTTTCCAGGTACCACTCAATGGAAGCTATATGTGCTATTTGATTGGAAGCCTGAAGTAATTAGAAATAAAGGCTGAGATTGTAACCAGCATTGTATATTACAAAACTTGAGAATGCCTTCAAGATCATCTACTTAAAATACTGGCTGTATGAAGCCCTTTTGATTGTTAGTGCCTTGGGCTGTGGTGTTAAAGTGCATTGGTACTTCAGAAAGTGGAGAGAGTGGTTTTCATGGTAAGAATTTTTTTTCTTTTTAATTTGCAACAGTATTAGTGACTGTGTCCGTAAAACCCCCCAAAATCTTCCCAAATTACTTACCAAAAGGTATCATAATTTTAACATGACGCAACACTGGGTTCCCTATAGCTCTTAGGTAGCAAGTAGTTAGATTTCTTTTGCAGACTTGTGAAAGTCCTCAATAAGAGCAGATGTCATCCCAGTGGGAAATAACCTCACAGCATGAAATCTCTGAGCTGACATACTTCAAATACTTGACTTTCTTGAGCTGTTTTCTCATCTGCTTTTGGAAGTTTTCACATCTTGGTTTACCTTTCTAGGAAACCTTCTCATCCTCAGCTTGAAGCTTTCATCAAACAGATGTCCAAAGGCTCTGCAGCCCAAATGGACGGTCCCCTGAGCAGCCTGCCGCGCTACCCCAGCCATTCCTTGTGCGAGATGGGAGAGCTAACGCAGACGGGTGAGTTGCCACAGCAGCTTTAGCTTTTCCTCTGCTCTGTTAAATACAGCCTGCTCAAAAAGGGATCTTCTTGTTTTCTTTAGATTGGAATAAATGCTTTTTTATGGGAAGCTTACAATGTCGGTCACAGTCTAGGTTATGCTGGGGTATGAATGAAGTATTTGACTCTCTACCATAGCAGTGGTAACAGCTCTAGAACCATGCTTGCCACTTCTGTCACAGATTGATCACGCTTGGCATCTCTTTTATTTGCAACAAGTCAGAGCACCTTTCCTTGAGGTTGCTCCACACCACAAAATTACTTCGTCAGCCTGGTGAAAAATGGCATTGCTCAGTCCCTCCTGAGGGAGATCTGGTACTCTGACTGGTTTATAATTCAGAGTGGCTCTGAACTGAACTTAACTGCCAGTTCTTAGCTGTGGTGTAACTACTGTGTCCCCTGCGAGAGATTCAGATGTAACAAACTCATTTGATGCTTGTATTATGGAAATAGAAAAACATCTGCTGCTTTTTTCCTTCCTCCCGACCCCATCCTAAGCTTTTTAATGAAGCGCCCAAAGTGTGTTTTCTGGTGTACTTGTTTCTGTATATTTTCACCACAGGAAAATTAAGCTTATTTTCTTACCCTATCTGTCAGTTCTGCTGAGCTAGTTATTGGGAGAAAAGATGGAAATATCAGCAATTAAATTCCAAAAAACTTATTTATAAGATGAAGTTTTGAGACTTCATCAATACTACCACTGAGAGAAAGGCTGCTGAATCCTGCTGGTGAACATATTTAGTTTATCTGTAGCAAAAGAACACAGGAGATGGGAGGTAACTGGAAGTGTTGCAGTCAGGGATTTGACTATGTAGAAGGAAGTATGTGGAGAGATGTGATGCTGGGGATACTGGAAATATGAGAAAGAAACAAACGGCTTGAGGTTGGAGAGGGAAAGTGCAGGTAGTTCTGGATCAGAGCAGTGATAAAAGAGCCTTTGGAAAGGATCCGGGACTGCCGTCAGCAGGTGATAGAAAATACGAGGGAACAAAAGTTAAGATTACACAAATATAGAAACAAGTTGCCACTTGTGTGAAACAGATTTTCACAGATTCTACAGCTCTTGGAATTGTTTGTGTTCTCCACGCAGAACAGCCAGCTGAACTGGTATGAACTGAGGTCTGTGTGTTTGTTTGCTGCACTTATTTTTCCGTATGTATTCATATCAGTGCATCAAAAATAAAAATACAAAAGTGCCTTCTCACAAACATGTGGAAACATACTGTGCATAGCTAGGTAGAAATGTGATTGTGAAAATGATTAGTTACATGGGGATTTTTCTCTTCAACGTTCATTAAATTATTTGAAAATTCACATTGATAATAGTTTTATGTTCTATCTTTTCAAATTTTAACATTGATCCATTCAATGTTAAATGTTTTTAACTGTGTTGCTCTTCTTATTTTAAATACCAGTGACTGAAAAGGCGTATCACAGTGGATCTGGGTAGCCAGTGGGTTTGGAGACTCGCTAGAGAGAATGAACATAGTGTTGAAGATTTGGGAAGCTGGCACCATTTTCCTTTTGCCAACTGTCTTTCCAGGAATCTCCTGGGTTTTTTTAAGTCCAAAGCTTGTCTGTCGAATCATTGTGAGTTCCGGGATCCCATCAGAAGAAATACTTGTATTGGGCCAGTGTCAAGCATTGCAAAGGAACATCATGAGAAATCTGGGCAGGTTACTGAGGAACTCCTCCTAACATAGCATGTTGTGTGTGAAACTGGATTAATCACAGCATACAGCTTGTAACTGAGCTGGTATTAATATTTGGGGCTCCTGTGGCATGTAGCAAGTTATACAGATGTTCTAGTGCATAAAGGGTTCATGCCTGTTGCTTTGCTGCTGTGGGAGACAACACAAGCAAGGTGGATGCTGGAGTAAAGGTTTTGGCGTGTGAGAAAGACACACACCTTCCTCCTTGCCAGCTGGATAAGGCAGAGCTTTAGTGTAAGAATCATCAGACTGTTTGAGTGCTTCCTGAAGGAAGATGGAGAAGGAAGCTTGAAGCCTTTGCCACACCTCACCACTCTGTTTTGTGAGTTTACACACGAGTTCACATTCTGTGTATTCATTTCCTCACTGCTGGTAGTTCTGCTGGATGCCATAAATGTGCAGCGTTTATAGCCTGTCTGAAAACAGTCAGTCTGGGTCCATCTTCGTAACCATCTTACTTTTATAATCATATTAGACCCATTCAGACTGTGTCTGTAATGGAAAAAACAGATTTTAAACCACTGAGGTTTTAAACAAATTTTATGGTAGCAGTTTTTTTCTATCTATATCAGTTTAGCTCCTAGAATTGGAGAGATACTGAATAGTAGCAGGTATCTCATATTTCATGCAGTTTTCCTAGTAGTCAAGCATAGGTGAAGTTCAGTTTCTAATTTCATAACCTTTTAACTAATTGTGCATTTATCATTAAGACTGCTAGCTGTATAGCTTATTTTTATCTCTAAAACGAAGAAGATTCTAATCATGTCTTGTAACTTTAAAACATTCTCTTCCAGGGGTTGTACAACACTTGCGAAACGGACAACTGTTAAGAGAAATTTATATAAACAGACATAAACTGCTTCTGAGCGACTGGACAGCAAAACAGCTCTACTTGGAGACAACAGGAAAAAGTCGAACCCTGCAGAGCGCCTTGGCACTGCTCTACACTTTTTTGCCAGATTTTGACTGGAAGAAAATTAACATGAGGCATCAGTGGAGCACCATTTTTTGCTCTGGAAGCTGCGACTGTCCGATGCGAAACCACTACCTAGAAGAGGAACAGCGCAGACAGTACAGCTTAAGGGTGAAAAACAATGATTTGGAGAAAATATATGTGGATATGGCAAAGATTGTAGGCATTCCCACCAGGCAGCTCAGAGCTTCTAACCCCATAGATTCTCTCTTGTGCTATTTTTGCCACAATGTCAGTTTTCCGTGTACCAAAACTGGCTGCATTAGTATGGAACACTTCAAAGTAATCAAAAGACATCAGTTGGAGGATGAGAGAGAAAGACAGGAAAAGAAACTTTATTTCTTCTATGCACTATTGGCTACTCATCCTCTCCTCAACCAGACTGTTAATCGGCTGCAGCGTATTGCACAAGGCAAGAAGGAAGAAGTATTCGTTCTTTACTCTGCACATGATGTCACACTGTCACCTGTTCTTAGTGCCTTGGGTATTACAGAGGCCAGATTTCCAAGATTTGCTGCCAGATTAGTTTTTGAGCTGTGGCAGGATGGGAAGAGACCCAAAGAACACTTTATCCGCATCCTGTATAATGGTGCCGATGTCACATTCCAGACCTCATTTTGCAAGGATTATTATAAACGTTCCAGCAAGCCAATGTGCCCACTAGAAAAATTTGTCAACTTTGTTAAGAGGGATATGTTCTTAGTTTTTAACAGCACTAGTTATTATGATGCATGTCGTAGAAGACCACTGTAGGGAAGGAAAGTGACAGGAAGCAGTGTTAGCTTGTGTATCAGTAAAAGTCTGTTCCAGTTGAGGCACAGTTCAGTTCTGTTATTTCTTTTATTTTATGTGTAAGTACAAAAGGATATTGCTTGAAATATTCTTCAATAGTTTTATTTTCATTCAGACTGCATATGGTCTCCAACAGAAGAACGAATGCTGAGGAAGTGTTACGTATGTGTGTGTGCTCACATGTGCTGTGTTAACTGTAATGAAATGATAAATCACGTGGGCTACTGTAACCTGGACGTTGCTTGGTAAAGAGTGAGAGAGCATAGACTTTGTTTCTCTGTATTCCAGAGCAATATTCAGATACCAGAAGTTTAAAACCAAAACAATCTTTGTTTCACCACCTTCTCAGTCATTTTAAGCAGTTTGTATCGAAGGTATTTATGAATTCCAGGCATCTGCATTAAACCATTTGTAAGGAATTCTTGAAGATCCCTACTCAGAAAGAAGCATTTTACTGTGTAGGAGCAGGTCTTGCAAGCAAAGTGCGTGTGTGTATCTGTGCGTGCTTCCCGGAGTGTGTACAAATGAGCATGTGCCTTTTTCACCTCACAGACCTAGAAATACTGGGTTATTGTTGCCAGTGCCAGAGAAGGTTGTACTGGAAAATGGATACAAAACTCTGTTCTTTGATCGCACTTTCAGCACTTTGAATAGTTCAAACACAGTCTAGAAGTACGTAAAGGACTTGTGACATGAAAATAGATTGCAAATGCTAACGTTACCACTGAACTTGAGTGGGAAATTAGGATTAGAAGTCAGTTTTATAGTGGAGTGTTGGGCTTTTTCCCATTGTGAACATGTTCAAGCTGCTGTGCTATGGAATAAATACAGTGTTTTAGGAATTTGATATAGTGACTAAACACTAAGAAAATTTTGTAGTTGCGTTAGTATTTTTATGGACTAGAAAGCTCTTGTTTTGTAAGATCAGACTTGTACATGTTGTACTGTGTATATTTATAACACAGTAGATCTTTCTTACTTGTTTAGTTTGTAAAGACTTGTGAAGCTGACTTTTAGACATTTTACCCCTTCATCAGGATGTTTAGACATAAGAATAAACTGTCTTTTATGGGTAACTTGAACAATGAGTAGATAAAAAAACTTGTACTTTAAACTGCTTTCATCTCTTTAGGAGTAGTAATCTGAGGAACAATTTTTAATAGATCTTATAGGAATTTTATAATGGTGAAGGTTTTTTACACCTCTGGGAATAATTTAGTCTGTGACTTGTGGTTCAATGGTGCTAGTTTATCAAAGAAAACATGACTCAGCATAAGTTCTCTGACTATTTGCATTCCATTCTCTGTTTTCAATGCTGCATTTGAACGTGTTTCTTTAAATAAAATCTTGGGGACTCTTTGTATACTCATTTGTTATATTTATTCTGACTTCCTTTGCGGTAAAAAGATAAGTGTATGTCGTTAAGCTGCTTGTTGCGTTAGTAATTTCTGCACTTTCTATGTTCTGGTTCCCAGTCTGACGAAGGAGCAGGTAAACATTTCATGAATACTGAAATAGAAATCATGACAGAAAATGTGGGGGTTTTGTGCGACATTAGAATGTGTAGCTTCTGGAAATGTTTTCTGTCGAAGAGGCCAGCTCTCTTAGTCATCACACGTGTGTGTGCTGGAGGGAAAACAGGAAGAGAGAATCTGCAAGTTGAGTTCGCTTTGTGTAAATTATATGAACTGAACCATTTATCCAAGGTAAGTACGAGGTACTCCAAGGTGCTGTTGAGCTGTCTGTAAAAGGCAGCTGGAGCTCTGCAGAGTGTTATTCAGTGGAGCTTCGATGCTGTTCAGTGACCATTTGTGGGAATGATGTTGACGTGCAGAAAACATTACCTCAGGCATATATCACTGGTGTTTCTAGTGTGGTATTTAGAAACTTTACAGATGTAAACCTTAACAGCTTCTGCAAATGCCAGATCATGTCTTCAAAAGCCTGTGCTAGGAATAGCATCTAACCTTGCATCATCTTCATCAACACAGAAGTGTTTTGTTTTGATTTCCTTGTGCAGAAAGATCCCCTTGGTCTGTTGTAAGGATTTTGAGATGCAGCTGTGGATTAGAGGAGATGTAAATTGCGATGGATTTCTAATTTGTTTGGCTCAAAGAAGCAGAGATCCCAGATAATAATGGATATTGCAGCTGTTTTCCAACCTTCTATTTAACTTTCTTGTGGAGCAGCAAAAATGCACTGATTTTGTGGACCTTTGGTTGCTGGTCAACTGAAACATTCTGCTTGAAGCCTCAAGTAGACCTTGGGGTTAATCCTCAGTAAATCAGTTCAGTTGGGTGCCAGGAAATCTGTTCATCTGTAAAGTCATACATCAAGAAGAAAGTGAGACAGATGCAGAAGATCAGATTCTATTAGTTGCTGCAGTTCCTCAGATTGCCCCAGATGTCAACTTTTTGTCCTTTCTGGATGTCTAATCTCAATCAATGCTGCTATGTTGAAGGGTGTCCCTGATAATGATGAACATGAATTATTGCTGTCCTCTTCATGCCTAGAGAGGCATGGCAGCTGGTATTTCATTCCTCATTTCTGTTTTCCCTTCCTCAGCCTTTGTTTCACCATTACCTGTAAACTTCTGTTGTGTTTAAGGAGGTTGGAAGAGTGGGTTTAGGAATACGCCGTGCTCTTTCCAGCATTGTTCATGCCAAGCAGCCCCCCTGCTGTCACTGCATGCTGCATGGGCTCTGAATAAAGGAATGATCATATAACATAATGTTTTTTAAGAAAGCCAATGTGGTGCTGCGTGGCTTATAAAGAACAAACAAGTATACAGTATATAAATGGAGGAGTGCAGGCTGAATGTGTAAGAAAAGAGGTGTGAGGCCATAAAGGAATGTAACAAGGTGAAAGCAGAAGTGGTTTAGTAGTTGTTGATGTCTTTGTCAGTGTTTCCTCTGGCATTCAGTTTGTACAACCAGGGCCATGTGCGTGCAGTGTAGTGAAAATGTACCCATGATATTTTGACTGTTTCCAGTTGTTGCTCTTCCTGCATGCTTTATCCTTCCTGTGAAGAAGAATCAAGGTTACATGAAAATTACCACGTAAGTAATTACTTTCTTGATTTCTAGGGGAAATGCAGATCATTGCAGTATGTTCTTACAATTTGCTTACTTTAAACATATGTGTACTTTGCTGAACTCCAATAGGAATTAATACTTTTATAATCCTGCAGTATTTCTGCTGTCCCAACAGCTTTTGATTATTTCCAGGGGTAGAGACCCCACAACCTCTGTGGGCAACCAACCAACCAACCAAAAAAAACCATCACAACCTTCCTTATGTTCAGGTGGAACCTCCCGTGTTTCAGTTTGTGCCCAGTGCTCTTGTCATGTCACTGGGCACCACTGAAAGATCCCGCTTCTTTACAGCTGCCCTTCAGATACTCACGTGCATTCATGAGATTCCCTTGAGCCTTCTCTTCACTGGGCTAACCAGTCCCAGCTCTCTCAGCCTTCCCTCATATTAAGAGATGCTTCAGTCCCTTCATCACCATGGCCTTCTGTGGGGACTCTCCAGTAGCTCCATCGCTCTTGTACTGGGCATGATAAAGGGCAAACTGGCCTTCTATTGTGGTCAGGGCGGAGGTAAGAAACATGGACTGGGGAATTTAAGGAAAATTTGGAGCAAAATTTCCAAAAGGTTACAAGGATCATATTCTTCATATTGTTTAGATGGCTGAAGATGCAGATCAGCTGCAGCACAAGGTATCTTTTCCGGTCTCTCCATGTTTTTGTGCCAATGTCATAAATAATTTCCTTTTTTTCCTGTAGCAGTCAGTGTGAACAAGAACTAACATACCATGTTGCTACCACCTGCTTACCCATATGCCTGAGGGTCAGTGGATGGGTATTACCAAATCTCTAAGGTAAAAACCCCAGCTAATTATTCTTCTGTAAATGCGTAGTTCATTAAGATATGCTCATCTCTTCTAAGCCACATACTCAGGGGATCTGCAGCAACGAAAGACTTGGTACATCTCCAGTGCCACTGGAAGGGCTAAAAGGAAGAGCTGCAGGGCTGAGATCCTTCCCACTAAACCACTGACTTGGAGACAAAATGATAAGCAAAATGCATTAACAAACTTAATAATGAATCACGTTTTAAAATTTGACCTAATTTATGATTCAATTTGCAGTTACAAGTGGATTTATATTTGGACTAAGACGATAAATTTAACTACCTGAACAATGGAAAGGGGAATGGTGGGAATTTATTTATCTGGGAGTCGATGAATGCTCCTATAGGCATGCATTGATGAATTAGACCTACCAACTGGGGAACATTCACTTGTGCAGTTGTACAGTTTAAACAAATGACAGAGCAGAAATAAAAACTTCTGCTTTAAGGAATGCTGTTTGAGATCTTGGTGTTGCCTTGAAAATGATGTAGGAGTGGGATGTTTTGTGTGTTAAACACAGTATTTAGAAACTGATGTGTAAACACGTTGAGTGTTGGTAATATGTGTGAAATGTGTGTAGTGTTTCCTCAAAAAATTCAGCTTATTTTTTTAGCATAGTGCTGGTGTGCCATCTCTCCCTTTGTTTCAGTCCTGATAGGTATAATAGCTTCAGTTTCAAATACTCCTTGAACATTCTGAATACCAAATATCTTGGTTTGAACTGTCATATTGTGTTTTTGTATTTGAGAGTGGCTGAGAAGGCATCTAAATGCAAAATATTCAGGTGCAAAGTAGTACAGAAAGAAGGTTCTCTTTGAAAAAGCTGCGAGGAAGAGATTTGAGGAAAGAAAGAAAAAGGATGCCCTCTTGTGGCAGTTTTTTGTTGTACAAAATTGATTTGTGTGACCTAAACTGGAAAAAAGACACCTTTGCTCTGACATCATGACACTGGAAAAGTAGAGTTAAAACCAGGTAAGTTGTAGATGGATTTAATCCTGCAGTCTGAAAAAGAGGCCTCCTTCTCCATGGTTTGAGTGAGTGGTTATTTATTTACAGAAGATGCTCAAAACTTTGTGGGGTAATAGGAATAATGTAGGAATAACGATGACAACTGTGATGGTTGTTTTGAAGCAAGTCATTCATACGACAGAACACAGATTTGTTCTCCAGGTCACTACAGCTTTGCTGTCATCTGTACCAAATTCAGTCCTAGTCTTTGCAGCAGAGCAATTTTTGAAGTTATTAAAGCCTGTAGTATATGGAATTACGAAGCAGAATATTTATTTCCCTGTCAGTTTGCTGGTTTGGTCGCGGGTAGTTTGCTTGCCTTGTGGTTTGGTTTCTTCCCCTTTTCCTCATGAAAGGAGCTGTGCTACATCTGTGTCCAGGGCCAGTTATGGGATAATTAATGGCTACTGATATTACTAGCTGTCAAGTTTGGCAACAATAATGCCTTGAGTGTGTTCATATTCCTATCCCAAGTGCCAAAGAGGTATCTTTCCACTTAAACCTCATTCATAGGGGTTAAATGATGTCCATTACTATGTAACAGTACTGGTGTAAGATGACATTTGTCAGCAATTACTGTGCTCTCAGCTGCACTCCCAACCCATGAGATATGAACCCACAGTTAAATAGGATTATGGAAAGTTTTGCCTGTTAATTATTAACTTATCCTTCAGTCTGTGATGTGGTAATTGGGTTTTTGGTAAGAAAGAACACTGAAATACATCAACTTGCACAAGAGTCATAAAAATATTTTGGCTTTTAATAGGGGACTGGAAGCAGACAATCATGCTCTGAAGTGGTGGTTGTGAGGAGGAAAGCAGCCGGTTTAAATACAGTAGGACAGACAGGGTCTCATTAACTGTAAGAGCTTGTTGTGCATCTGTGCTAGTGCGGACTGCTTATTCTGATTGGCATAAAACAGGAGTTAATTGTCATGGCAGTATACATGTGTCCTGTATCCGTGTGAACCTGCAGCCACGTTTCATCCTATCTATATTCATTATATAGAAGTACACAGGACTGAAAAATGTGATCTGGATTCTGCACTGAGAAAATAAAATGCCATTTAAAGAAGAAATTAGAACAACACCATACCTCCCCTTCAGTCTGAGTTATTTTAATTTTTAGTCAGCTGAAGGTTGATAGGCTGTCAGGTGTAAACTGACATCGTTTGAAATGTAGGGAGTTGGTCAACCAATGGAATCCCTCTTGTGGAAGACCTGAATTTGGGTCAATTCATTTAATGACTGATTTCATCTAGAGATTCTTCTCTTCTAGTGTGATTCTAATATAGTCTAACACTGTTAATCATTTAAATTGGAATGAGTGATTTTTCTGAAGACTACTATATCGAACAGTGTTTCTGGGAAGAATCCTGTGTATATCAAGGGGAAACTTTCCTAGTTATTGTCATATCGAGATTTGCTCTGGCTGTTTGGCTCCAGACCCCAGTTTCCTACTCTTAAGCTGACAGAGCAGGGAAACCATGTCTGTTTCACCAGGAGAGGGTGTCCCATCACTGCGGGCCAGAAAGATCTTAGATCTTACATGTGCAGGGATTACACATACATTGATCTGCATTTCTGCCATGCTTTCCCTCAGCCAGAAACATTTTGGGGAAGTGCAAAGACAGCAAACCTTAGTTGAAGAATAAAGTGTTTGAAAATATTGATGGAAACACCGTGTGTTTGGCTCTTCTGCTTAACTTGTGGGAATATCCCTACTGATGAGTCCTGTTAATGAGCATAGAATGTAGCTTGAATGCACTGGGGGCAATTGTACCTATCATCATTCTTTTTTCTTTTCCATTTATGTATTTTATGGTGTATTTTAATAATTCCATACTGAAATCCAACAGCTGATTTGTGGGCCATAGTTCTGCCCTTGTTGTGTTTTTTTGTTTTGTTTTCAGAAACAAGGTGTGTTCTGTATAGCAACTACTTTTTTATGTTCACCTGTGCTGTGAAGTACCTTTATTTGATTTTAGTTTCCTCTTCAACATGAAAGCAAGGTGCCTTTTTATTATTTTGTCTTCAAGTAGTGACTCATTATTCAGATGCACATCAGCTTTAATGAAAATTTGCATGAGCCTGTAGAAGTCTGCCTAGCTGATAGTTATGGAATGGAATGCTGCAGAATTTATTTGGGACTTCAAGTTATTTGTTAGGGTTTTGGTTGCTATTGCTCTTGCGAAATCCTGGCAGCTGAAGAATGAGAAGAAGAATAAGCAGAGAGAGGATCAATAACAGGAAAATTAACTTCTAATATAAAATGGCAGCTTGACAGTGAACGTATTTGGCATGAATCACAAATGCAGCAAAGACTGGGAATTGTAATCTGGTCTTTTTTTTTTTTTTCCTGATTTTATATCATTCTTTTATAGATTGCCTTACGTGTGCTAACACCACTTGTGTCATAAGAACTTTAGTATAATCAATATTGTGCCACAAAAGCATTCCCTGGATAGTCACATGTGTCTCATGCTTCCTCAGTGGCATTTGCAATTCATTCAAATGTTAATTTTGGGGGAATCCACGTAAGTTTTAAATCAAGGAACTCTTCTGTACCTGATTGAGTCACCTCATAAGAATAGATAATCTCAAGAGTTCTGTTCTTTGGTGCTCAGATGTCGCAGAAGTAGCTTAAGTTGGTATTATTAGAACTGAATCAAAGCACTTGCCCAGACTTGTGTGATTTGTAGCTGCAGCCCAATTACAACCCAGATCTTCAACGCATCAAGGGACGGCTCATGAGAGTGGATGTGTTGTGTTCAGTTTCTGCACTGTGGACCTGGCAACTGTGTTTCAGTTGTTCTGTGTAGTATTTGAGTTTCTTTTCCAGCTAATTCTAGTTCTGTTTGCTAGACAGTCTCAAAGGTCCACTTGCAGAATATTCCTTCTGAGGTTCCTACAAAACAGCCACTAGTTATTTGAGATATTTCCTACAACTGCAGAACATTCATTTGGACCAAGTGAACTTGATTGAAAACTAGGGCGATGTTTAGTTTAGAAGCAATAAAAGGGTAATGGTCTAACCTAAAATAAGGATTAGAACTAAATGTGGTTTTGTGACATGAGCCTGTTTTATGTCTGAAGCTTAACATTTTATTGAATGCTGAGAGACTCACCTTGCTGTGGTACCAAACACATTCCTTTGCTTACATGTGTCCAATGGAAAAGATGACATTTGAGGAAAACCAATGCTTGGCTGTGTTCACTGGAATTTCCTAATGAGGATTAGTACCATTTTTTTGAGAATGACTTGCAAATCCTGTATATTACAATGATTCAGATCTTCATTCACAGCTAAAACAGACCCATCGATTGTAATGCTACATCTAAAGAAAACTGGTCATACGCTCTGCCCCTGCTTGACTCTTTGGATATGGATCACAGCTCCTGTATTTGGACTCATTTTAATTTCCTTGGTTAGTGCAACTGAAATATCGCAAGCCAACTCATTATGAAAACTGTGATGAAGTCTCTTGCAGAGGTTCGTTAGCACGCACTCAGCAAGGTTCCCTAGCATGCCTGTACCCTTTGGAAGTAGCAACCAGATTGCATGTAGGTGTGTACTCTGTGTCTGCCAGCAACAGGAGTCAGTCTTCTGACAATTGTGATTCTTCTCTATGAAAAATAAGTATGAGGTTCCTTTGCTGCTTAATATCATACACACTTTATAGCACCAACAACACTTGCTGCACAAAGGAGTGTGCATAGGTTCTTCTATTTGCTTAAACAGCCCAAAATGAGATGGTGTTATTTGTGTGCTTGCTCATGTTCAAAATTATGCTGGTTATTTTGCCAAGTTAGAGGCATGAATGTCGAGACATTCCACCAGTCTAGAAAGGATAATAAAAGTATTTATGAATGTTACTATTGTAACTGTTACATTATTTTTTTAAGATCGCCACCACTTGGACTGATTTATGGCTGGTCAGCTCTTAAAAAAACAAAACAAAACAACAAACGGGAAAAAAACAACAACAACAAAACACACAAAAACCCAAAACATATTACATACAAAAGAAATTAAGGAAGTCAGAAGCTATGCATTCAAAGAATTATCTAAACATAAGAACTACAGCTATAAACTTTAATTTCCCACTGAGCAAAGGAGGTGGTTTTCCTTGTCTGGCTACAGGAGCGTGTGCAGTTTTGCTGAAATGTAGTTCTCATTTTGCCTCATACAGTCTCTGTGGCGGCTATTTTTATTTTAGATGTGGGTTTTAAAAAATGTCCGTGTTTATATTTCCATTCTCATCACGAGGGGATGTATTGCAACTATTCTCTGCGTTCTGCTTGTTTAATTCTAAACTGTGACAGGCAACAGCCCTGGGTTGAGCTGCGGCAACTGGAAGTTCAGTACAACTGACATGCAGTGCCCAAGTCTGTAAAGGGAGTTGAGTCACAAACCCACAAATTTCACAACAGTTGAAATGAAAAAAAATGTTCATAGAGAGCAGCTGATGTTGTATTATAACCACATTGTGGCTGTTGTCTGTCATTGTCTGCATGCCTGGTATTTTTGTACAATTTGTGCTCTGTATTCTCAGCTGGTGTGGCAGGGATTTGATGTTACAGCACAGGTGTCCGGATGCGAGGGATTCACGTCTAATCATGGCAGTACACAGTCGGCATAGTATGCTCTCTTTCAGAAATATAACAGGAGTGTGACAGAGGTGAAATTAAGCTTTTGGTAGCCTATAAGAACAATAACTAGGGGAGATTCTGAAGTCAATTAGAAGAGTAAAGCCTTAGAGTGAGAAACTACATGTTCCCCTCAAACAGTCCATGTTTCTGCTGATTCTCCTAAACGAGTTCACATCTTGGAGAAAAAGTTCTAGCTATTCCATTAAGTCTCTACTGAAACAAACAAATAACAACAGAGTCAATTATACTGTTAAGTGGCATTCTTTATTTTATCAGCACTGGGGAAACACTGAGGATCGTTCTCCATAAGTGCTCTCCTGACTGGATGCTTAGTGTTGCTTATATTCACATAATTGTTACATATTCATTACAATTTTTGAAAATTTTTGACATACAATATGTCTATACTAAGAAATAATTGATGATGTTAGTTATAATTGTTTAGTTTCTTACTTCCAATACACCTATTAATTATTAGTTAAATATAAACTAAGCAGTCTGCTTCTAAACAATGTATCACTTAATTTTCTGTCTCCCTCTTGTCATGCAGAAGGATCTAAAACTTGAAAAATATCCATTCATTTTGCCGGTGGTCAGAAAGCATTTATCTCATGTCAAATGCTTAATGATGGGTATGTCTTTTTTTAAGTTAATCACAGTATACATGAATTTGGCACCTTCTCTTCACGACCAGCACAGTGAGGAAAAAACTGATGGAAGTTTTGCTTCTTTTCAGAAGCGTACTTTGTTAAATTACTCCTTGTTTTGTTTGTCATGCTGATAGTCCAGTAATCAGTGGTCTGCCTGAGGAGAAATATGAAATTTAATATTAAAGTTCTTGGATGTACAGTGTAGAAGGCAATGGAGGATTTTGGCTCGTCAAGGTATTCTGGCACCTTTGACAGTTCTGACTTTCAGAGACAGAAAGTAAGTTTGTTAACAACCACTGAAAATGCGACATCAGAAATACAGTGAACAGTATGTGTACCACTTCAGGTTTAAATTTCGGATACCAGACCAGCAGTCTTAGCCTAATATGTGAATTAAAGAACATATTTATTTTAAAATGCTGTATTGATATCTTGTAAGAGACCAAATTATTTTGAACATCCACATAAGATGCAGCTCTCAGAAAATACCCATGCTTGCTTTTGCTTTTTATTTTATTTTTATTTTATTTTATTTTTATTTTTATTTTTTATTTTTATTTTTATTTTATTTTTATTTTTTTTTTATTTTATTTTTATTTTATTTTTATTTTATTTTTATTTTATTTTTATTTTATTTTTATTTTATTTTTATTTTTATTTTATTTTGTTTTATTTATTTTTAAATGTAACATGCCTTCTTCCCCAGGTGATTTGAGTGGCCTCGAACAAGTTTGATAAACAGAGCCTGAGATCTGGATAGATTTGTATTGCTGATGTGCTGATTGCCTGCTTAGCCATGCAGAGGGGTAGCAATGTGATAGTTAATTGTTTCCTGGAACCAGTTTCAAGCTAGTTTTGTCAATGCTTGATTTCAGCCATTTCTTAGGGAAGATGATAGGAAAAAGCAGGGTTAAAACGTCAGCCTCTAATTAAATCTGCTGGAGTTTTATTTCTAGCATGGTTTTGTATTGCTGTGTGTCCCAAAACAAGTACTCGGGTCTCTTGGAGAGAGGCTTTGTAAGCAACGCTCTGCAGCACCCTGAAGCTGTTCCAGTAGGAACCAATGCAACAGTTGTGGACTGGTCTTCAGAAACACTGGCCACACTCTGTTTCTAGGACACTTCCATGCCCAAGGTGTGCATGGATAAATTAAATGAGGTGTGCGCCAGAAAAATGCGGTGGAAATTATGTATTTGAAATGCTTAGGTACTGCAGTGGTAAATCCTATATAAAAACTGTATGTTTAACTAGGAGAGAACACAGGGTAATATATAGACTTGCTGCTTTAAGGTATTTCCAAAGGCTAACTGCATTTCATGTTCTCCTCATTAGTCAAAATTTCCATGGTCTCCTTTCATCTCTTTTATTCCATCTGTCACATGCAGCAATCGAAATCTGAGACTGGTTTTTCAAACATAATTCTAGGAAAGTGTACCCCCTTTAGCCTCTGCCATGAAATATAGCATAAAATAGTATTTTTAATTTGACATCAATTATAGAGTATGTGCAAAAAATGAAATGCCATAGACCTTATAGAGCAGACTTGCAGACATCTGTTACTGTTGTAAAGGGAAGTGACAAGACCCCAAGTTGGCAAAAGCTTTGAGAGAAACATGCCAGGACCTTCTCTCCTAATCTCTTCTTCCCAAAGAAAAATTAAGGCTAACAAAAAACAAACAAACAAGTTGTATTAAAACATAAGCTAGAATACTTTTTAAACAAACAAAATTCATAATGTCCATGTCAGCCAGCATGTAAATAAAGGAGTTTATTTAAACAGACATGTTCTCCGCCCCTTTTCACTTCCACCATAGTGATGGAAGGTAGATTCTCAATTCTATGCTTAGTTTAGCTCATTTCAGTTGTTTTGTCTACTGCAAAAAGCCTATACCAGTCCCCCTTGGTTTCTCAGAAGGTTCACGAATTATGTCTCCATTTCTTTCTGCGTGCTTCTGTTTGCTCTCTGTTGGAGCTTAAGCTTTCCAGCTCTGCCTGGTGACTCTTTCCCTCAGAAGTGCCCAAGGGTGCGGCTGAGTGGCTGCAGTGCCGCAGATGTGGTGACTCTGAGCTGGTAGGGTGTCGTGTTGAAGTGATTCCTGCCCCACGGGCCCTCATACAGCTTTCGTCTGGCAAGGTGGAAGGGAACAGCTGCACTGGAGGGATGGATGTGGGTAGCTCCAGTTGTTTTGATCTTTCTTTAGAAACCTGTTAATATCTGTGGTTATGCCCTTCACTGTCCTCGCAATACTTTTATTTCTGTTTACTCTGTAGCATAATCAGAACATAACTGAGTATTCCACAGCAAAAGCTAATGGTAACTGATGCAACTTGCAATATTTTTGGTGTTCGTATCCCTACCATCCCTTAACCAGCTTCACGTTTGCTTTCTTAAACACGTGTGCATCTTGACTGAAGGTATCCATAGACAAATGTATGTGGTCGTGTGGTGGTTCCCCTCGCCTGCTTCCTGAATGGTTGCAGTTACTGTAAAACCCAGTCATTTCTGCTTTTCAAATGCTGGACTGCATTAGGCAGTGCAGGCTTCTAAAACATTCAGTCCAGAAAACTACCCACCAGAAATGTCAATGACACTCCTAAGTCATGCTCCCCCATCCTTGCAAACTGTTAGTAGGCTCCTCGGGAGAAGGCAACAAGATCAAAACCATATGAACGCTCTGGAGAGGGGAAAGGCACTCAGCCACTCAGAACTGAATCTAAAGCATCACTATGAGCTCATTCAAACTGCTGTTTATCAGTGAAAGCTGAGCCTTGTACCGACTTGCTAAAGGTACTTCTAAACCATTAACACATCATCATAACACTGTAGTAGCCTGAAAGGGAGAAAATAAACCACAAAAATAGTTTTCCTTGACTGTAACTTGATCTGGTGAATGACAATATGTTCTGAATGCTGTTTGTGTAACTCTCATTATGATTGTGGCCTTAGATAATTAGTTAATTAACAAGGCTATAGCAGAGCCTGTGTCACTGCTTTCATCATAGGCTGCAAGTATTTCAGAGGTCACGAATGAATGGCAGAGTCAATGATGTCTCTTTGAACTCATTGGCCCCTTATTTCTTCCATGATCTTTAAGTCTGCATTCCATTACCTCTAAAACATTTGCTCAACGTGACTGTGTCTCAGTTAAGACACATATTCCTTGGTTCAAATAACCTCTGTTGCCCTCTCTTCCTCTCTGTGCCCTCCATTGGGTTCCACTGCAATGCATTTTAATCTCTCCAAGATTTGGTAGCTATTTGTTGAAGTAAAATCATGCTATTTATTCTTTTGTGATAATGTCTGGCTTCTTGAGTGGTTTCTGTAAGGTCTTGATTTTCCTCATTCAGTTTTCCTGTTATTGATGACTTTCTTTATTCTTTATATGAAAGAACCACTTTAATTTCCTCTTCTGTCTCACCACATTCTGTTCATATCAGTGAAACTATTGATATGAGTAAAACAGAAGAAGAAGAGCAGAACTTCTGCATGATGTTATAGTCAGTATTGGAGTTTGATCAGCATTGTCCATCATGCTGTTTTCTTAACCTGATGATAAGTGATGATGCACTATTGACATTACCTCTAGATCTATTTCTTTTTTTCCACAACCATGTGGCATTTGCCATGTTTTTTTAATCAGAAATTTTTGTTCCCTGGTAATTTGAGGGATTCATCTCTCTTCTATATTTGGGAATTTGAAAACAATGGGTTCCTTGGTCATTTTTCTTAGTCTAACACTGTGGTGTGATTTTCATCTCTCTGTCCTCCTTCTGCATGTTGTTGCCCTCTGGGTGTAGGCGTTACATTGTCTTACTCCTTGGATTTTCATTTGCCATCTATCCCATTTGTGCCATGTTGTCTGATGGCTCTCCTTTTCTTTTACTCCAGCTGCATCTCTAGCTGCTCCTTCGAAAGATCTTTCTTACTCCTTTCTGTCTGAGGGTGGCACACAAACCCCTCTCTTTTCTTTGCACCTTTTCAGTGAATAATATCGTCCCTGGTTGATTTTATTGGTACAAACACGATTCAGTGACTATATGCTGAAGACTATTAGATCGTCCCATTCCATATCTGATTCCTTAGGTCTGAATTAATTTTTCATCTGGTCTCTTAGATCTTGTGGATGCCTCATCCATCAGCTCTGTTTCAAGAGCTCTTATTTGTGTGTGTGGAGAATCTACCTCACCGTTTCATGCCTTGCCTGACTGCTATAACAGAGCAAGGCCTGTACAGACAACTGAGGTTTTCTGGTTTTTTCCTAGTTTCCATGGATTCTCATGTTTGTTACAAGCACTGTTTCTGCCTGTTAGTTCCATTAGTTCGGGTGCTCGTGTGTGAACCTTGAGGGGGATCTCTGTGGAGTCCATTGTATTTGTACTGGATTTTGTACAAATTTTTAATGTATTTTTCTCGTGTCTTTTGTACTCAGCAAGACATATTCCATTGTATTGCAGTCTCTGGGACTAAATAACATGAGCTCAGGGAGTGTTTCTTTATGACACTTCTGCTAAGAAAACAACGATCCTCCTATTTTCCAGGGTCTTTCATTCTCCTCAAAAGATCACTTGCTGGATTTTGACTTATCCAACTTCCCTTTTAGCCCTTTAATGCTGATGTTAATAGTAGAAAATATGAGTTCTTTTTCATCTTACTTAAACTAATTTTACACCTGTATATTCCCACTAGCATTGCTTTAATTTACTGTGAAGTGAATGAAATCAGAATCAGGACCACTGAATGTATAAAACATACTTGGATTTGCTGGTATGATTAGCTGTGAAATGTTTCGTGGTGATTTTGAGTGCAAGGTGGTATACAATGACACACTGTTTGCTGCTCTGGGAGAGCCAGCGTTGCACAGCCCACAGGAGACAGGCAGCAGAGCTCCGTAAAATGAGAGAGGTGACAGAAAAGCAAGTGAGAAGAAGAGAGAGGGAGAACATGAGGACAGATAGAAGAATGTGTAAATGGACTGATGAATGATGAGAGAATGTGCAGCCGAATTAAAGAATGTGTGAGCTGATAGATGGGAGATTGGGCAAGCGAACAGCAGAACCAAGTGCATTTAGAGTATTAATAATTGTTCCAAAGGCCTATAAAGTGGGAAAGTGACTGAGAAGATATAAAGATTAAAGGGCTCAAAAGACAAAGGCATTCACAACTACGTTGGTAAACATTACAGTGAGATGACCCTTTCCAGGAGAAGGTTACAGAACAATTAAGGAAAGCAGAAAGCCAGCAATGGTTTATCTGAAAAGGCTTGAAGGAGACTTCTAAGTGATACCAGTGTGGCAAAGCAAATGTCCTAATAGAACTTTGAATCGTCCTCTAGAGAAGCTGACTTTTCTTCTAGAATTGTCCAAGGTGTTTTTTCAGGCCATATATTGTCTGTCTTCTGTGCATGTTAACTTGAATGGATGTGCAAATGCATATTCCTTATAATTAATTTTGGTGCCTGAGTTGTGAGCCTGCCTGTTCTACACAGGTGCAGAATCTCCAGGCCATTGGTCTACTTGTGTATTCATGTTCTCTGGAATAACTTTGGAGGCTTGACAAACAGCTTAGGGGTTTAAGCTCTTAATTCTAGCACTGAAATCAGTTACCTTAAATCAACAGTGTGAACTCCCAGACCATAAGATGCAGCATGGAGCTGGAAGTGATCTCTGCTGTGCAGCTTTATGGAGATTACTTTGATTTGGTACATGGGACTTGAACCACTCTAATGAACAATGACAATCAGTGTAGTTTTTTCTCTATTACTTGTCTGCTTCCTTCCCTTAGAAAGCCTTAGCTCATGAGAGATGCTTATAAGAACTGTCTATGTCTTCTTTGTATGTTTTGACTAGGAGAAGACTAAGGCTGTCATTTCATATGCACACTTAGTTGGAATTTACTAGTGGAAACTAGTCTGGCCTAAAATTAAGTGCTGTTTTTGACTGGTCTGTTTTTATTCTACATCTGTTACCCAGTCTGCTTCGCCATGGTACTGTACAAATGCTTTTGCTGAGATGAGAAATGGGGTGGTAAAGGACAGGAAGGAGCAGCTGTTGAGTAACACTGCTTTTTGTGAGGACGGTGCTGCCTTTAAAGTGCATGAATCTATAGCCAAAGACCTCCTTACTTATACTGATTTTCTTCTTTATTTTTTTTTATTTTTAAACTGATGTAAAAAGGTTCACTGGAGGAAGGAGAATGGTAAACTCTTGGACTGCTGTCATGCAGCTTGTCCTGTGTGACAGTCTAGAACAGCAAGGACAAGGGATATATGCTGGTGAGTGATTACTGGCTGGTTTCATTACATTTTACAGCATTGTAGGCGCAAGATGTAACTCATTCTTACTATTTGATCCCCAAAGGGAGAATGTTACTGTGTTAACTCAACATGGAGCAAATTCATTTAACACAGTGCATCCACAATACATTAAGGTTAGCAATCAATGCACATTCATTTCTCTTTATAATTCGTGAGCATTGTTTTGCCAGAGTAGATTACATTTTTTGAGTTCTGAAGGCATCCTATCTGATTGCTAATCAATATCAATGAAAACATGGGCATATGACAATGATAATTCATAAAGGCCTGTTTCCTGCGGGTATTGTTCTAGTAGGCAGTGAAGCTATAAAGGTTGTTGCATTTTTAAAGAAAATTTCAGGGTGTGGCTATTAAAATAGCAATAAATTTGAACCCTACTGTAAAAATTCTCTTATAAGAAAATGGTTTTTAAAGTGTATTCCTAAAAATTCTGTTCATCCCGGTAACATGTGCTCAGTATCTGTATGGTCTGCTAAGAGCTTTGTGAAACAGAGCTACTTTCTTTTCACCTGTGTATGGGTACACACTGACATATGCACTACTGCGAGACAGACTAGGTTGTTGATTGTCTCTGAGGACTCTGTGAAGCTTTTTAGGCTTGATTTTTCTATGGAGTGAGATGATATTTTGGTCTAATTTAATTTTCCTGGATTGATAGTCATCAAAATAATCCATGTGAAGAAGCAGCACAAATGAAACTCCATGCTGCTTTATTAGATTTTGCCCACTGCCAGGATGTTAAATAGGCTTTGATCATTTCACCTAGGAACTGAAGCTGATGATCAACAAATGCATGATCCTGATTCAAAATAAGCATAGTGAACAAATTGTGCTCCGGGGAGATGCATGACTTGAATTATGGAAGTGCTGTAGAGGTCAAACATGAGATATGTTAGTGAAGGTGATTTGTTTAGTATAGTTCTTAATACTAAGTTCATGTTCAAGTTGAAAGTATAGAAATATTATTTTAATAAACTCCAAGACTTCTTTCCAACTTAAAAAATACTGATATGGTCACACTTTCTGTGATTTCAGAAAAATTTCTGTAAAATAGCTGAAATAGGTTAGAAAAAAAATCAATGCTGAGTAGTTGTCCTTGCTGGTCTGATGGAAAGGGGAAGATGTTAGAGAAGGAACTCTGATAATCTCTACATCTTCACCAGTTGTGCAGACCTCTATGGTCATGAAGATTAAAGGTCCTGGCAAAGTTAATAATGGTCCCAGGCCCTCACTCAGTTTTTATCCAGTCTGTTGACTGAGAAGGATTTGTAAGGGACACACTGAAACAATTACAAGTCAATACAGTGCTGAAGTTTAGAGTTAAGGGATAGGGAAAAAGCAGCATGAGCTCAAACACTCCAAACTCTCGTTATCTATTTCTTCTCTCAAAGAGCGGAAGTTAGTGCTATCTGTTGGACCTGGCTTAGGACCTTATACAAAATAAAATGGCAGAGATAGATGGATGTCTAAGTGTTTATTCATGTTAATTCTTCTTGGATTATTTCTCTGTTGTGCTTTTATTGGGACTGGCCTATTTGTGCTTGGCAGTGTCAGTTACTGAGATCTTTGGAATGACCTGGTGAGACTTTTACCCCTTTTCTGATCACATCAAACTGGGTAAGCTGCCCTTTAATCCACAGTTACAAGTTTTAATGGTTGGTGGGATATTTAGTGTAGTGTTACAGGGAAGACCACAGTATAATTGTTGTCTGAGAAGCTTTTTCCAGCTTCTGAGCAGAAGAAATGCACTGATGCTACTATTTCAAGGCAAAGCTCTGCAGGTCATAGAATAACCCAAGGTAACCAGTGACTCAAGGCTGATCATGCTACATATTATAACTTTGGTGGTATGTCTGTACTGAGCACTACAAGATAAAGCAGGAAACATGTTAGAAACCACAGAGTCAGAATAGTCACTGAGAATCAAGTGGGCTCAAGGTAAATGAGGACATCACTTAGAGCAAGCACTGTACTGCTGGGAACACCAAACTGGGCAGACATCCCTCCTTTCAAAAACTGTGCTAGGCTCATCAATAAACTCTACCTCTATGTCTCCCATCTCCAGTTGTATCTAGCCTTGCTCACCAGGACTGTGTTCAGGACTGTACTGCAGTACAGTTCTATACCTGTACAGCACCTCTGTCCTTTTCCTCTTCCTCTCTGCAGCTGTAAGAACAATCCAGCCTTGTACTCTGAGGGCAGATACAATTTTCCTCTATCTGCTGAGAATCCCTGTGTCAGCTGTAGAGGCAGGTTAGTTACTCAGAGCACAGCACCAGGTTGACACAGACAGACTTCTGCGGGGAGTAAAAAACAGAATCTCTGCATTCCACTACAGACACATGAGCTCTTGTAGAGCTAGAGTGTGTTCTGTAGAGTGGCATTATCCTGCGCCCTTGCTCTCTCTCAGGCACTGTGCTTGAGCTTTGGGTTAGCACAATTCCAGCTAGGGAAACAGTCAAATAAATTCAGTTATCATGTAAACAGCCTAATTGTCTGTTAGGGACTAAGCATTTCTCTTCTGGATTCTCTGCAATACTATGTTCTTCTTGTGTATCTTAGATTTTGCCAATATGTCTGCCTTTAAGCTAGCACTAAAGACCAGCTATACTGCTCCCCACCAAGATAGATGGAAAACTAGTTCATTTGGTAGTCCTGTGTTTCTTCCACACACCTGCAAAGCAGGGCGGTAGTCAGTAGCTAAAAAAATTATGATGGATAGCAGCAATTATAAACCAATAATATACGGGAAACAGAAAAGATTGCAAAGAATTTCCTGCCATATGCATTTAGGAGGCATCTGGACTACATCTGGGAAAGCACACGCTAAGGGAACTGCAGCTCGCTGGAGGTGCATGTCTGTGCTATCAAGAATAATGATAAAATGGTGCTATTCATGTTTACTTCTTTGTGTGTTCAGCGAAGGGAAGCAATACTCAATATGAAGCATTTCTCCAAACAGATGGAGTACAATACTGCATTAATTGACTGAGAAGTAGGGGAGATCACCTTGTGAGCTGTTTGCTCACTTTATTGCTTAATCATATTCAAGATGATTGATAACATTCCTTAAAGAGTACGGTACTGGGATTGCTATTAGCATAAGTGGTGACATGTAAATATGACCGACCTTAACATTTACATTTTGGCTTATTTGCCATAGGGACAAGCTGATGTGTAGGAATGCATTTTGCTAATGAGTCATTAAAAAAGAGGAGGAATGGAAACCATCTGAAAGGTGTGCCTGCTGATACACCAGAGCAACATAATTTCCAAAAAAAGATTTGGATGTCTGCTGGGAAAATTGCAGAAGGGAGGAAAAATTGATTAGTATTTTCTAATGTGTGTCAAGTTTTTAGGTGGTGGTGTTGATTTTTTGTTGTTGTTGTTGGTTGGTTGGTTGGTTTGTTTTGTTTTTTGTCTCTCTGCTCTCCTTCTGATAAAATGAAAACTGTTCCTTAAGGTTACTGAGCTGATTTTCTTAAGGGCTACTGAAAGGTTTAAGTCAACTAGTCTCTTCAGTTTATATGCACATTCCCATAAAAATTGAAACAATTGATAGCTGTTCATGTGATATTTAAAAAGAAAGAAAAATAAAGCCAGGGTTCCTAATCCTGCTGAAATCAATGCAAACAAGCTGTTTTCCACTAGTGAACAATGGTGTTTTATCCTGACCCACTTGTACTGTCTGTCAAAAAGGGAAGCTTGAAAATCACTTGAAGCTAGACTGCTGTTAAGATTTTCAAAAGCTTCAGTGCATTTGACTTCTGGTTGCCTTGAGAGTCATGGCAAAGTGCTTCTCTTACAGTCTTTAAAGTTCTAACCTTTAGCTAATAAATTTGACGTTACCAGTTTAGCGGAGGGGACAATCACGACTTGGCTCGTATCTTTTACACAGACCCTAGGCTGATTCTTCATTTCTTCCAAAGCTTATCTGTTCTGGAGGTTATTGTGAAATGCATTACTCTCTGATCTTCTAAAGCTTACTATTACTCTCATATCTTCTTTTGTGGGTATAACTGCATGAAGACTGATGCATGCAAAGAAGAAAATGCTTGTTTGAATGCAGATTTATTTTATTGGAGATAACAAATAATATGTGTCCGATGGAAGTGTTACATGATGGATTTTTCCAGAGCTTCGGACATACCTTGTGTGGTCTCAAATGCATGTATGAGATCAGGGGCAAAAGCTGTATGCTGCAGCTAATCTGTACCTGTGAAGAACTAAGTGACTGCACAGCACAGGTCAGTTGCTGGATCCTTTAATAACTGAGGTGTTACATCAACACTAATGATATCTGGTCCTTTCTACTCTGTGTGCATCCCTTAAAAGGACTTAGGATAGTTATGGGCCCGAGAATGATTGTGAAGCTGAAATGGAAAGACAGGATTTTTTTTTCAGTTGCTCTCAGGAAAAAGTATCTTTTACATCTGAAGTCTTTCTTTCATAGTTAGAGAAGTTACTGTCTTTTTCCTTGCCAAATTAGCCCCTAAGCACAACTGGTTTTTAGTTAAGCTGTCAGGCTTGATACTGCTGTTTAGTTGTAGCCTGCCTGTGGGTTAGCATGGTTGAAGTGGACTGGTAGATCTGCCTTATTACAAACCTCTTTGGTCTTGGGAAAAGGTAATATGTTTAAAACGTTTTTCTTTTCCTTGCTTCTCTCTGTGTTGCTCCCATTTGGGATAGTGTTTGCACGATTCTGTAGCCAGTTCCTACTGTATTGCACCTGAATATAGGCCAGGAAGCTTGTGCTGTATTCACTTCTGCCTCTGCAAATGGGTAGCTGGACAAAAATATTTTACTTCTTTCCTACTCTTCTGTTGGGGGAAAGGGCTTGAAAATCTGGGTTTACTACCACAGGCATTAGAGGTGAGGGGCATGGGATGGTTGTTCTAGCTCTGGTCCCTACTGAATTGATACTGTCTGTTTCCGGAGGCTAAACTGGGAGCTGGTGACTGCAGATGCTGCAGGTCTGTCTGATGTATCCCAGTTGACTTTCTGCAGAGGTACCTGCAGATTCGAAGACAAAACAGGATTCTCCCACAGATGTAATCAGCTCCCCTTAGCCATAAAAAAGAAGGTGGTCGGTCATATCTAGACACAGATCTCAAGGGTATATCATGCCTGATAACACAAAAGAAGAGGAATCATGGCTAAAAATAATGCAAATATTATTAAAAAATAAAACTTTCTCATTCAAATTATCGGGACAATGCAATATGCATATTCACCTAGACAGCAAATGACTTATTGTCATCATAAGTGGAAGCACTGCCTTAGCAAACAACGGAATTAATTTTTTTAGCTTTCTTATCTTCAGGCCTACTGATTCTTGTGTACTGGGGAGATGGACTCCATATACACTTTCGAGTGAAATAAAATGGTTAAAGAAATGAAGGGTGTTGATGTTTCATTCTGATACATCTGTAGACAATATTTAATGGAGTTCTTTTGTAAGACTTATGTGAAAAAGCAGACATTTGGAGGAGGTACCCAGAAAGTTAATATTCCTGAGGAATATTTTGGAAGGCAATTTCTGTTTTTCTGCTGGATCTCACATAAAAAGTAACTTCATAATACATTAATATGCATATCTTGTTGGGAATAAAGTATTAGTTTGATCCTAGAGTGACACTTGAGGGTGATGTATGCGATTATCATACTTTAGATAAGCTCTAAAAAAGAAGTGAGGCTCTTCACTAAGTGAGTTTCTTTTCCTTCCATCTTTTTCAAGCTTGGGGGATAAAATTATGGAGGACAAGATTCACAGGCCCTAAGTATGAAGCCACTGGACAAGAGGAGTGCAAAAACAAGTCAGTGTTCTCTGTTGGCCTGCAAGGATGAGTCTCTAAATGATACAGCAAGCACTGAACTCATTCTGGATACTTTAACAGACCAGAAATGTGTCAGACAGAACAAGGGCAGAACATTTTTTAGCCCAGGATCAGATTCAGAAACTGATGTGCAAATGAAATTGAAGTATGAGGAGTGGTAGGAGGGCCTAGCTATAGCTGTTGATACCATTTCTGCGGAGAAAAAAAAAATCTCAAAGCCAAAACCCAATTGGTTTTCATAAGTGAAATTACCAGGTCTGCAGATGACCACATTACTTTAGGGACACAATGGCTAAGAATATCTTTCTCTGTGTTTTTACTTTTTATTCTATTTTGAAGAAAAAGCTGGCTGTTTATTTCTTTGGGTGGTGTGTGGTTTTGTTAATTTATTTTAAATCACGATCTGTGTGAGACCTGCAAGCCTCTGTCTGTGTTTTGCAGAGGACTTCTGATAGCTCCACTGGTGAAGCGTGCTGTAATCTCATGATTCTTCCTATGCAATTTGAGTTCCTAGTCACTTCCCTTTATCACCCAGAAATTGCTCACCTGTTGAATTCTGAGCTGTCAGCCACAAGAAGTCAAAAGTAAAGAACAAAAATAATCTCCAAGTGTGCAGGAGAAAACAAACAAACAACAACAAAACCACCACCACAAAACCCTAAAACCCCAAAAAAACAACAACAAGAAAACACAAACAACAAACCAAGTCAAATGGAGAAGACGTCCGGTGCTGCGTAGCTATTGCCTTGAAACCACTTCCATGAGAACACGCAAGGAAAAAGCTGATGGCAATACACACTCATGCTTATTGCAGGAAGGAGGGTGTCAAGTGAAGAGAAGCAAAGTGTGCAAATGGGCACATCCTCCAGAAATGCTCAAGCTAATATTTCTTCCTTTAGTTTCATCTGATTTCATTCTTCTTTTTTTTTTTTTTTTTCTCATGGTCAGTTTATACAATATAGCTATTGTAAAATTAACATCCACCTTTGCAGAAGTTTAATTAGAATTACAGCTTTGAACATACAAAGTTGATCAGAGTCCAAATTCAAATGATACTTTGAAATGAGGAAGGCAAACAGCATAGAACAGAAGAGGGACATTTGAAAATTGACAAGACAGCCCCACCCAATTCATTCTCAAAACACAAAGAAAGGTAATGAGAAGTGAATCTTCCATGCTTTTCGGTCACTAATTTAATGTGGCCTCTCACAGAAAGCTATTAGAATTTGAACAACCAAAGCAACAACAAAAATTGTGGAATGTTTTAAGTATGTTGTTTCAAAGGGTGGAGAGCTGGTGGAACAGTATCTGAGAATATTTAATGTTACCTTTTTTTGTATCTCTTTGAAGGCTCAAAGGTGAAAAAATATCAATTACATTTTTTTGTTGTTATTAAAAGTTAATCTTGTATTTCAGCTTCCTGCAAGCATGTCTGTGGAACACAGGGGACAGGGAATGGGAATAAAAAGGCAAGATTATTTTACTTTTGCTTAGTTCCACAACTTCAAGCAAATCCCATTTCCTTGTCTCTGGGCTTTAATTTTTCTTTTTTTCCTCTCCCATAAGTTGTGCAGTGACTAACAAAACCTGGCATATTTGTTAGTACGTTGACTCAACAAAATGGGTTCCCCATTACTTTGGGGATCTCTAGATGCACTTTCATTCCAGCAATAGTATCCCAGTTGCATAGATTTTTTTTATTCTCTAAGTCAATCTTAGAAGATTCTTAAAGCCTGATCTTCTGTAAAAGACTGTCAGCCTAGACACAGTTGAATTTTGTTCTCTCTCAGATTTCACCGTTTCAATACGACGTGCATGCTATATCCCTATTTTTTTTTTTTTCAAATCAAACAGCCAAGGTTCAATGTTTAAATGGGCATTTTGTTGCAATGGAATTTCACAGAAGTTTAAAGCATAAAAACATGTCACAACAATGATTTTTTTCATCTTTTGGTTAGCTCTGTCTTTAATAACTGTGGTGGTGCTAGAAATCCAGACCTGTGTGTTGATAACTGAGCTCCAATATGCATCTATGAATTAGCAAATAAACCTTTGATAGTAAGTGGAAGATTCTTTAGTGTTACAATAGAAGTAGCCTGTTTCTTGGTGGTTTCCTAGTTACTGGTGCAGTGCTGTGTTACCAGTGCTTCCAGGCATGAACAAGCCTTCAGGTGCTTTTTAAGCAATGTGTGTCTTCGATCTAGTTTTGTTGTGCTGCAGCTCTTTCTTTCAACAACTAATTTCCAATCATCTTTTCCCTGATTCTTTCCTACATGTTGAGGATGTGATTCATCCTCGTCACTCTGCTCCTTGTTGGACAAGTGGCTAGATCAAAACAACCTACTGCTTGAACTGTCCTGATTGAAAGCCTTGATGGCTGCATAGGATGGGAGACAATGGAAATCCACCACCCATGAGTAGAGCAGAAGAGCACGGAGCCAGGTTATTCCATTCCAGTTCCTGAGAGCAGAGTTACTGTCGCAGCTTACCTACCTCATGAGCGTTCTCAGCTGTGACTCATTTCTCACTCCTGTTGCTCTTCTGAATGACATTTACTGCTGTTTCCCCTCCACGCTGCAGGGGTATTTTTCTGTCACAGTGTTTCTGTGATGCTTTGTTGTTTTCATTAGGGCGAGGGGACTGTTTCTGCTGCCACCAGCCATTCTGAGTTGTGTGACGTGCTGTGAGGAGCCCAGCCCTAACCTAGAGCATATGGTCTCTCCAATGAGCAAACCTAGAAACATGTTTTCAGACCAGGAAAGACGTGATGCTTGTTATACTTTATTTCCTAAATCTACTACCATCTTAGATCTTCCATGGTATTGATTTCCTATAGTATACGTTTCTACATTGATGAACTAAAGTAATTCTGTCCATGGAAGCCTGGCCTTCTTGAGGTCGGTGCAAAACCCTGTCCTGATCTCAATGGATCCAGGCTATCACCCTGGTTTTTTTATTTTGAATTATATAATATTAGAGTAAGCATTCATAAAACATGTATTTTGTGATCCTGCGTTGAACTGCTTGTGCTCCAGTCCTGACAGTCTTCTCTTCTAGTATGAGGAAGAGCATGCCAGAGATCTCGGTTGGGTTCCACAGCCTCTATGGGGTGATACCAGCCACACCGTCAGCAGCACAGCCCGCAGCGCAGACTGGAGAGGTTATGCATTTCTAAAAGAATGTGTAAACAGAACCAGCGGGTAGCTTTGCAGTGTTTTCTGTGGTCTGTCATGAAATCATAAAGAGCTCTACTGCTTTGCCTTGACCCTGCGAAAGTCTCAGAGCCTGGGCCAAGAAGCTGTCTAAAGCTATAGTAAATGTGGTAACATAAGGATTTAAAACAAAGCTCAAGATACAATCAGTGAAGAATGTACAGTGTGGATAGTGGTTTGCAGCTGATGAGATCAGAAGAGGCTCATGTCCCTGTGTTTTCAAAAACTTTTTAGGAAATAACATATCCTTCAAGCAGGTGTTGCTGTGCAACAAACATGAGAAATGTCATGGGTTTTATAACTTGAAGACGACTCCTTCTTTCTTCAGAATGACTATCAAAATTATTTATGCTGGCTTCTGAAATAATGCACTAAAGCAGAACTTGCACCGTTCTGTTTTCTTTTGAGGCTCTGCTTTTGATTGTTTTCCTTGAGGCCAAAATGTTTCATGGAGAAGCTGGCAGCTGTTTGGCTTAGCCTAAACTCCATCAATTTTCCTCTGTGGGGAGGCATGGCTGTGCAGGGTTCTGTCTCTGTTTATTGTTCTTGCAAGCTGCTGATCAAACTGCTCCCCGAGTTCTGCATTTGTGACTGTGTGTCTCTTCAGGAGGTGTCCTGAAGTAGTAGTTTCAGCCTCACAGCATTTTTCAAAATGCATTTGAATATGAATGTGGTTCAGGAAGTCACTTATCTAATTGCTTTATGGGCCAACAGAGACTTGGTACATTGCATTTTAGGGGAAACCTCTGCTATTTGTTTTAACTGTAGTGTACACCAGTCTGCTTCCCGCACTTTGAGTTCTGCTGTAGTTTTCTTCATTTTGTTGTGAAGTCAAAGGGGGTTTGTTCTGTTGTTAAGCATTAACTTTTCACACACACACAAAATAAAACCCAAACCAAAACACAAAAAACCCAAACCAAAACAAAAAATTCCTCAAATGTAAGGCTACTCTGACAGACGTGTTTGTTTTGTTTGTTAAGAAACATATGGCTTCACCACAGTCATCTGTCATGCCATGCTATTAGTAAGTAGGTATTGTATGAAGACTCACGCTGTTTGCTTCTGCCCACTCCTAGATGTATGCTATCTCAAGCAAAGGAAGAGATTTTTTTTGCATGTGTATCTGCTTGTTAGCATTCAAATTGGTTTTGTAGTTTAGGTGTTATAGACTAAGCAAGCACATGTGGAGCACTAAAAGCCTCTTAGAATCATAGAATAATTTGGGTTGAAAGGGACCTTAAAAGCTCATCTAGTCCACCCCCACCTGCCATGAGCAAGGACATCTTCAACTAGATCAGGTTGCTCAGAGCCCCGTCCAGCCTGAGCTTGAATGGCTCCAGGGATGGGGCATCTACCACCTCTCTGGGCAAACTGCCAGTGTTTCACCACCCTCATCATAAAAAATTTCTTTCTTATATCTAGTCTGAATCTAATCTCTTTTAGTTTAAAACGATCAGCCCTTGTCCAGTTGCAACAGGCCCCAGTCTATCCTCATCTTTCGTATAGGCCCCTTTTATTATAGGTGCTGAAAGGCTGCAACAAGGTCTCCCTGGAGCCTTCTCTTCTCCAGGGTGAACAATCCCAGCTCTCTTAGTCAGTTCTCATAGGAAAAGTGTTCCAGCCCTCTGATCATTTTTGTGCCTTTCCCTGACCCCCCCTCCACCAGGTCCATGTCTTTCCTGTACTGAGGAACCCAGAGCTGGATGCAGGACTCCAGGTGGGGTGTCACCAGAGCAGAGTAGAGGGGTAGAATCACCTCCATTGACCTCCTGGCCACTTGTCTAGGCAGTGAAGTTAGAAATTTATCACAGGAGGCTGTGGGAAGCAATGCTGCTGGGATAGCTCATGATTTAGACTGTATTTTTGGGACTGGAGGATAAGGGCACCCAGAAGCTGTAAGGTGGGGTAGAAGGGATGAGTGCTCCATGTTCATGTTTCCTCACATGTGCAGCTAGTTGGGTTTTCTTGCTCTCAGGTGAAACCTGCCACTGCATGGAAGCCTTTCATTTGAAATATCGATATTTTGATCTGCAAAAAAATATTCTGCAACTCAATCCTTTCCTGCCTAATTCTCTTCTGCATCGCTATGATAGTCCATTGAAACCCCTGCAAACACACTGAACTAATGCAGTCCTAGTGGAACTACAGGCTTAGTTCTATCATGCTTTTTCACTGGATTTACAGTGCAGTTGCTCCTTATTTAAATTCCTAGATAGATTTCACACTGTATTGCAGAATCAGCTGCCTGGGAGGAAGTGTAGCCAGGAGATGTGCTGAGAGCACAATATTGTGAAGGGTTTCACAGCACCAGGTGAGCAAACGTTGAGTGTGATCTCCTATGTTGATCTGATATGCAAGTGACTTCATTCGCCTTTCTTGAACCATCCTCATTTACATTCCCACTACAAGCCATCGGAATGGAGCTCGAGCTCTCTGCTCCTCTCTGCCAGGATCTGCTGTGGTGGCAATGACTTCAGGTGCTGTGTCAGCAGCTCTTACTGCTTCAACACATTGCAGATTCCGCATCTCGTACGTTTTTCAGGTGATGCAGAATATTTCAGCCACTTACTGGATTAAAATGTACTGAGGTTTTTTGTGTGTTGTATGTCTTTTTCTGTGGCTGTTTTTAAATTTCCCAGAGGCAAGGAACGCAGTGCCCCATATCTGAAGTGTAGAACTGGAACTGCCTGGACAGTGGCGCCTTCATTCTGAAATCGTGGAACTGGGCTGTGTCCGGACACATGGTATCACCGCTCAGCTCCTCAGCAGTGCCTTGGTCTCTAGAAGGCAGAAGCTCTGGGTCCCAGCACCTCGGAATAGTTGCAACGGTGTTTCCAGAAACCTGTAATACCTAAAGCAGCTCTAGCACTGCACAAAAAGAGTTCGCTTATCTGAACAGTCTGGTAGCAAAGCATCCAGAAATCCTTTAGATGTGTCCCCTCATCTTTGAGACAGATAAAGAAACCACAGTGGAATCTCTAAGATAACATTTTATTCCCCATAAGTCTGTTTTTTATCTGAAGATTGCAGCCACATTCGGTGAGTGGGGTACACGGCCTTTGGCTGGGTCAGTGCAGGGTTTCTGGCACCTCTTCCAAGTCTACCAGAACTGCAGTTATGTTCTCTTGCTAGGGCGGCTGTAAGGAATAAGATTCCTTCTTTGCTCACTGGTATCAGCTCTGACTAATATTGTGCTTAGAGTGTGTATGGGAAGAAATAGATCCCAGCATTTGTGCTCAGATAAAATTTAGGTGGTTGTCTTCTCCATGTTTCCCTCATCCTAAATATATTAGGATTAGCACTGATTTTCCCTTAAGCACCAGGTATGCCAGACACATTAATATCTGATATCTCTATACATACCTTGATTTATGTCATGTTGTCCTGAAATCAACCTGGGATGTTTCTCTTAGGACATTATCTGCCACAAATACCTGACTCAATGTTTTATATGCTCTGTGCTACTTGTCAGTAGACAGATGTGAAGAAATGAGTGTGGACCAGGGACTTTCAGAAGGTATTTTGCTTTTGCTGATAATGATGACAGTGGTAGAAAACAAACTCAGAAGTTGCAGTTGAATTTGTAAGCCAATGTAATCATAGTATTCTGGTCCCAACTATAAAGTTACTGAATATTTTCTAACTTATTTGAAAGAATTACAATATAAGGAAGTAAAAAGCAATAAAAATGTAACGTATGAAACAGAACTTAGGCAATGTGTGACAGAGGACTCTTAAGCATAGCCTCCATATGTTTAGTCTTTTTGATTTGAATACTGAAATACAGAAAATGTACTATGATTTTTAAGAAGTGGTTGATATGTTGTGCTGGTTATGCCAAATTTCAGCTTGGCGTAGTGCGTACATTACATGATGTTAAACTACGGAGAACACGGAATACGAACATTTCTCTTTTGCCCTCTGTCCTTGTTTCCTTCTGTCCATCTTTTTAAAATTTTCTTTCCAGTTCCAGACTGAGAGTGTGGTAGATTGGATTCTGGCCAGAATTTGGGAATGAACTGTAATACTTAAGCTTAAATTCCAGTTTCTGCTGTGTTTGAGGTAGTCTCTTTGATACCGATGTCCAACATCTTCTCTAACAGTTAGTAGAACTTTGAGGAAAAATACTTGTGATTTGGAAGTTCAGGAGAGACTCTCTTTAGTTTTGTGGCCAAGTTCTGTGTTTAATATATTGCTTTTGAAGCAAGCAGGCATTAATCTCTGGAAAGAGCTGCATGCATCTGTGATACCACTGTGCTGCATTTACCAGGCTCCTAGAGTCAACTGGAGTGTCCTAAGTCACAGCTGTCAGTTACTGACTATCTGTGCTCGGAGGTTTTCTGTTGATAGATGTGCAGTTTACTAAAAGGAACTACAACTGAATTAGTAGTAGTTACAGCTCGGTTCAGATGTGTGGCTGGTATTTGCATGCAGCATTCTGGGTCAGTGTCTGAGCTTGCTTGTTGTGCCTGCTTGTGCATGGTTCAGACAGCTGGATCCCAAGTGTTGCCATGGAATAAACTGGTATGCCCAAAGCGTGAAAGAGTTGTTAACATAAGCAAGAGTGCAGGCAAAACAGTTCCTGTGAACTGCGGACCTGACGAAACTTGATTTTCCCAAGATTTATGACCTGCATGGGACTGCTGGGGTAGAGTACCTGATATCTAATAGCAGGCTGTGATCTCTTTTGCAGTCTTTTTCTCCCCAGAACACTAAATCTATCTCTCCTCATTCCAGCTGTTTTTTAAAATGTATTTTTAAGAAATCAACATTATTTAGATTCCTACCTTTTTATAAAAAACTGGCCCATAAATTCAGCACTTATTAGTAGAGAGACAGGTAGGCAAGTGTATCTAGAATGTGATCATAGAAACATTATATTTTCAGGAAATCATGCTAAAAATCATTAGTGCTTTGAATGTACTACAACTATTCGATGCAGGAAAATTTGCAATGGGATCTGCCTTGGATGCCATTATGAATGAACATGTCAGGAGGAGGTAGAAATACATAAACTCAAAATGGAGAAGGAAAAGAGTCCCATACATCACTGACTGCAGCTGTCAGTTCCACAAAGTTAGTAATTTTTACTCATGGTTATATATCACATTATTACAAAGAGCACAATTATGTGGCAGGTGATTTGAGATTAAACTTGCTTCTCTGAATTGCCTGAAAGTAAGGCCTAATGCAGGGCACTTTTCTGCAGGGTAAATGGATGCTTGCTTCTGGGTTTGGTTTAAGTTTTTGCAGGGTGCTGAACTGTGGCAATTGGTTTAAGCATATTATGTTTCTGGAAGTAGCTTAGAAGTACATTTTCAAGCATACTTTTTTACTCCCATGTTCATCCTGTCTCTAATTTAGGCTTTAGGAAATACATATTTATAGATATACATGTAGATAAAAACCTTTTTTATGTTATTCAGAGCAAAGGAAAATCTGATTTTGCTTATAAAACCTCTTTCATGGCAGCAAACTCCTCCAAGTGAACTAATTTTCTCAGTGAACAAAGCTCATGGCAGACCCCGAAGTTATTATGCTAACATGGCAATGCAGCTCTAAAATGACCCAATTTTTTTGACCTGGGAGTATTGTTTATTTCCCCCATTATCCAAACAAATAGTAATAATGAAAGTGATCAATTGTTTTGTTTGTTTGTTTGTTTGTTTTTTTAACTTGTGTGTATGTGTACATTCAAAGATTGCCTGGTGTGTTTCTGAAATTGCCACACAAACAGCAAAATGAAATTGCTAAAATTGGCCAAGACCATGTACCTTCTACGCAAATTAATTCAGTTCTAGGAGGCAGAAAATGTGAGGTCATTTTGGTATGGTTTTCTTTTTTCTTTCTTTTCTGTGGTGATTTCTTAGAGCCTTATGTTTTTTGCAAGGTTTGTTTAAATAAGGTTTCTGTAGTAGAAACTTTGCATATTTTGTTGTGTTAGTATTTACTTTAAGCTGTGTGCTGACCATGCTTTCTGTGAGTGACGATTTTATCCATAGGATTTTAATTCCAATCTAATCCTAACATGTGCCTATGTAGCAATTCTTCGAGTTCAATCTGTTCTCCCCCATCTTCCCTTTCTCCCACCTGATATTTTTTTACTTGTGTCTTTTAGTTTTCAATTAAGAATTCTTTATAGAATAAGGACCTGGACTAAAGCCAGTTTAAAGCCATTGAAAGTCTTTTCATTGACTGCAGTGGTCTTTGGATCAGACTGTAAGTGTATTAAGAAATATTTATTAGTAGATTTTATGTATAACGCAGTCATCTAACACAATAAAACCAGTAGCCACATAGTCCAAATGAAACTGAAATCTGTATTAATAACCAAAGGGAAGCTCAGTTGGTTTCAGGAAATAGTTTTGCTTTTGTGGAATATCCTCAAATGGGGAAAGCTTTTCTTGTTAACATGAATGTAGCCTGGTAAATATCTCAACATCATATTGGCAGTTTAATTACCTTGGCACAACAGAACCTTTATCCACAAGTACCCATCACAGGAATATATCTATTGAAAGGAGACACTTGTGCCTGCATCAAATCATTTGCTATAATACATTGGTGGGTAATGCTTAAATTACTACCTGTCAAGATGAAACCTGTTAAACCTCTTGTAAATCAAATGGTAAATTACAATAATAGGTTTAGCTGTTTAGGGGAAAGATACATTAATCTCCAACATGATGGAACCTTTTATTTATAGGTTTTATGAAAGAACAAATGTATAGGAGATAAAGATTTTAAATAAATCACAATGGTTACTAGCTCTTCGAAGGTCTCTAGCTGTTTGGTAAGAAGCATGTTATTCTGAGCATGACTCACTAGATGGCAGAACAAGCTAACCTTGCTCAGACAGGTTGTAAGGGAATAGTAATTTCTTGGAACTGAAATAAAAAACGTGGCGTTACAATGATACTGAATAATTTGAGATAAAAGAAATAAAAAATTGAAAAAAGAGACAAAGTTTGTTTCCCCTTGATTAAAAAAAAAAATAAAAATCTTAAACTGCCATTTCAACAAGTACAATACGGTAATGGCTAAACTGCAGATGCCAGAGTGGAAAAGTGGAGTCTTTATTTCTGAGAGACAATGGAGCACATTATAAAGCAAATAACTTGACAGTAATTTCTCCTTGTCTGTTTTCAGTGAAGACCCATATGTTTGAATAAGAACTTTCTTCATTGTCTTTAGCAGCTTCTCTTTCAGATAACTCACTGTATTCATAACCTTAAAGCTCTGTTGCAAGAAAATGGATCATGAGAAAGAGAGATGGAAATGGCCCTTGGGGTCATATTTTTATCTCAGCAACACTAGTGTTAATCCAAAGTAAGTGTGAGTAGAATCTACTCCATTATGCAATACAGTTAATTCCCTTGTCAATAGAGGATCATTTCCTGTAGTGAATTTTCCAGCCATTTGTCTAGCATAGCTTTAAATGTCACTAAACAACTCACTTTCTGGCACTTCCTTTGGAAGACTAGTGTGCAGACAAAGAAAATGTCTGTGACATCTGTGACCATTCCAGGATCAAGTACCAGTCCCTCAGTTCATGAACATACCATTGCAACTGTGTCCCACTCTTCACCTTCTTATCAGAATTGCTGAGAGGAATGCAACTGTCTAACAGCAAATAGCTTAACTGTGTCAGTATTGCAAAACATTCCAGAGCACACAGCTCCACACTCAGAGGATGAGTGTCTTTGGCTTTTTGAAACTGAAAAATTAACTACTTCATAAGATCTCCACAGAAATCCTGAATAAGTTTTATTCTGCACTCTGGCATAACTGTGGTCTGCCGCAATGCAGTCTCACTCTAGGTAAGAAAAGTGGGTAGAAAATTAGAGAAGATTCTTCTCTCATAAAAAGTCCTAAAGTAGTACCACTGAGTTAGAAAAGACACCACTTAAGCAATCATCAAGTTATGAAGCTAGACCTGTCAAACTGTCTTTATATACTGTGGAGCTCTTGACCAATAACCTACATTCAGTAGCATTTGTGTTCCTGGAACATTTGTGTATAAGATGGAATTTGTGAAGCTGCATGGGAGATTTGAATTATTGATTCCTGCAGAAATGAAAGGGAAGTCACGTATGACTGTTCTTTACAAAATAATTTTAAAATTTGTCAGTAATATTGAGTTTCACCCTATTCCTGAATGCTTCTGTTCCATTGGGAGGCATTACATTTATAGTTTGGATTTATTTTTTTACAGGTAAACAATATGGGAAGAAAGGAAAAAAAAACCACACCACAATTTCCAAGTAGGCTTTATCTACATGTAGCTATAGAATACTGTTTGTAAAAATCCTCTTTGTCTTCATACAGCAATACTACCACATAATTTACATGGCAAAAGCAGGAGATTTGCATATAAATTGCTATTTTTCATCATGCACTTAATTATTCTGGGCCAGACATAGACAAAGATTTAGACCATAGGTAGGAAAGCAAGCAGTTAAAAAAAAAAAATCTATATTCTGAAAGAACAAGATGATTTTAAAATAACAATCAAAGTAAATATTATTGGAGATATTTTCCTCCAATCAGGCTTTTAACTGTTCTTATAGTTCAACCAGTTTGGTTTGAATTCCTGAAGGACCAAGCTACCAGCAGAATTGTCCTGAAGGCTGATGAATGTAGCGGTGTTCTTCCATGGGCTAAAATAACCTTTTCCATTCTAGTAATTCCTGGATGTCCCCAGTTTTGCAATGTCAAATAATTACATTCAGTAATTCAGCTTCTAGTTAAATGTCTTTAATACCTTGTAAACCTGTTAATCTACTAGAGAAAGTCTAGGCATTGGTGCAGGTCAGTTTATAGGTTGTAACCTCTGAAAAGAGACTTCTGTTTATTAAATTTAAAAGTTGGGAAACTCAGGGATTTTTCACATTGGAAAAAGGTGAATGAGTGGAGCTGAATAACATCCTGGAGTAAAGACAAACCACCTGTGCCATACCAGACACACTCCCAAGGGTGGCCAAGAGGATTGTCATGACAGGAAAGTCCTCAATGCTTATGGGTAGCCATAGCTACAATTTTTATCGGCTTATCAAATCCATATAGAAAACACCATAAAACTCATGAATTCCCCAGATTAGGGGCAGTGAAAAAATATGTGTTAGTTATTTGAGAGAATTTGATGAGGCAATAGCAATCCAGCTTAGAGTTTACACAGGCAACTTGCTATCGAGGGGGCAAGAGATTTGTAATGTTCCTATGTTCCTAGTTGTCTCTAGCATTATATTAATGGGGTGCTGGGATATTAGCATGCCTGCTATCCTGCAAAGCACAAGTGTAAAATATGTCACCAACATGAGGAAGAGATTTGTGAGAAGGATTGAAGCAGAAAAGGTAGAACAATTCTGAAGTGAAAACTTTGCACATCCCATTAGAATTTCAAATACCAAGATTATTCTCAAGCCACAGGTTTAATGACCTAAGAAAAGTGTGTCACAGATTGAAAGGAGAGATTCTCATCTACGTGTATTTCTTGTTGATTTGTAGTCAAATGGTTAACTGGAAGTCAGAATTTAAGTTCAGAATATTGACCCTGTATGAGCAGATATTATTTCTACAAAAAATCACCAGTTGTTTCTAATTCTCTTGTGTATATGGATCTAAAAACTCTTCTGATAACTTGGTCAGGAGACTGTGCTGTACCATTTCTAACAAAAAATAACACTTAACACACCCTTTCTTTAATTGTGAATAATTATATGGTAGCTGTACTATGATGCTCTTTTTGCAGTATTTTCATGGATGTTTGTGGTATTACTGTTTATGGATAAATGTGAATTTCAGAATGATCTATATTAATGTTTAGGACTAGGCATGTTTCAGCAAGTTATTCCATTTATTTCGATATGTAGCTTCAAGGGGAATCAGCAATTTTTAACAGAGTTATTAGGAAACAGTCAGGAGTATTAAAAATAGCTCCAGTGTTGTGATGGGAACAATTTTGCAGTGTGATAACTGACAGAATCTATAGGAGAAACTATATGGAGTATTTCTTACAAAATGCACCATTATGTGAGACTGCCTATTAGATTATATTGCCATTCAGAAGTAGCTTATTTCTGTCCATAGGCCTGCAAATGTTTCAGCTTCCTCAGCTTCAAAAGGGGCTACTTTTTAGCATACAGGGGAGTTCAGATTTTGTTCCACATATTTAGCAATGGAATTTTTTTGTTGAATCTGGTTTATGGAAATGACAATAAAGATCTAGCATATTAATATCTGTAATTTTTTAAAGAGGATATAATTTGGGAAGCTCTTGGTCAAATTAAGATCAAATTTTTATAGTACACTGGAGGCCTAATCTATGACATGGCATAGCAATTCTGGAGGTAATGGAATAAACTTTGTGAAACATTGGTAGGTTTTTTTGTAAGTACCAAAACATCAAAGCTTAAAACTTTATTTCCACGGAAATTTCTAATCTGATCAATTAATTATTTTAATTTGAATTAGTTGTTTTACAGTAGTAAAATAATCAATGAGAAACCCAGCTAATAGCTGTTATTTTTACTGCTACATGTCTACATGGATTTCAGCATTCTTCGAAGCACCAGTTCTGAACAGATAATCTGCTGCGCTTCTAGGCAGGCTGTCACTATTCTCATCACCCGGTACACTGAAACACAAACTCACACATACAGTGAACAACAGGAAACTGAAGATTAATGAACACAAAAAAGGTTTTAAAAATGATTTTGTCATCTTACTTCTGCTGCCATATCTGGCAGGATCTTTGAGTGACAGGACTGATATGGTTCCAACTCTGCTCTATTTGGGGCCAGTCTTAAGATCTATGGGAATGTAATTACCTTTGAAACATCCACACCTTTTCTGTATTTGGTTTAAATTAGCTAGCAGATTCAAAGACTATTAGTAGGAATAGACAGCGCAATCACACAAGTCCTCTTTCATTAAGATGTCAGGCTCATAACAACTGGCAAATTGACTTAACCAGTTTAAGGATGTAGCAAAAACCAGTTTATACAACTTAGAGGATTTAAAATTGCAATCTTTTACCCTTGCTCTATTTATCCAGTTGTTCTTTTTTGTTAGGTTTTGTTTGTTTGTTTGTTTGTTTGTTTTTCATAACAGAACTTCCTTGTATCTTGCCCTAAAGATTAACAAAAGGTTATCTCTTCTAGGATGTATTTGGCAACGTGAACTAGCAGGAACACAGATTATCTGGCTCCAATACCCCTCTGCTATGAGGAAGTAATTTTTACCTGATTTCTCCATTTGTAAAATTGTGATAATGGTTGTGATGTCCTTTGTCAATATTTTATTTATGAAAAGTCCTTTATAAGCATCAGATATTACTGTATTGCTTGTAGACAAGGCTCTGGATCTCCATCTAACAGTATCTATAGTTTTTGAGAGGTTAAGAGATAGGTTGTATGAATGTGGGCACTGAGAAAACCCTGAAGCTCCTTCTAAACTTTTGATTTTGTGATTTGATGGGAGGGGGCAGGGAAGCTAAGTAAGAGAGTGAATCTTGTAAATGCAGACCGCCGGCCACCTGGGGTTTACAGGCTTGGCTTCTCTTGTTTTGGCTGGGGCAGGAATCCACTTCCAAAGGCCACAATCCATCACTGATGTCCAAGACCTCTTTTACTTGAAGTCATATAAAAGAAAGAATACAAGCTGCTGAAGTGGCTTTCTTCATCATGTTGTACATTGCAGTTGTTTGCAGCTTGGTGATAGATTTGCCGTTTCCCCACCAGGGAAACTTCACAGTCTAAGACTCACTGAGACACACTGGGCTCCAGGTGGGGGAAGAAGCAGGACACTGACAATTTCCATCTTTGCAACCCTTCAGTAGTTTCCGATCCCCTTTTTGTTCACTCTCCAGGAGGTCACACGGTTGGAAAGAGAGAAAGGGAGTTTGCCTCACAGCTCTATTTAGACCTAAGCCTAGTTAGTAGAAAGAGCATTCCTCACAGTTTCAGAATAATGTAACATCATAAATAGAGCTATCAAGATTGTCAGGCAGCCTTTGTGGTTGTCAGAGCATTGATGTTCAAAGAAAAGGGCTTTTTTTTTTTGCCATGCCTTTTTTTTTTTCCTAAATACCTTTTCTCAAACTGTCAGGAGAGCACCTGGTGAAATGAAGCCTTGCTTTTGCTTGTAGCTTTTGTTCTCAGAGATGGTTTAAGTAATAAATATGATGAAATAATTACATAGAAAAATAACAACTTCATTTCCATCAGAACACTAAGGGGTGGATGTGATTCTTCAAAATGTCTTGAGTACTTGAGGAAATAATTACAGCTGGGCTACAGCTGAAATACTGTATGCAGTATCCCGATATCTGTGGTTAGTAAAGGTTGTGTAGGACCTGAAAAAAGCAGGAGGAGCGAAGGTTAGATGCTTATGCTAATTACTCTAGGAATGGTTGATTGGGAATGAATTACCTCTCATCACATTAGCATTCAGGAGAACAACTGCTGGATAAAAAGGAAATAAACACTTGGAATTGCAAGGAGAGGCAAAAGGGCTGATTTTTCTGATGATGTAAATCGGGGTGGTTTTACAAGGATTTCACTGAAGCTTGGAATGATTTATGCCTGCTGAGGACCTCGCCTTAAGGAAGCAGCTGGAACAAAAGTTAGTTCTTATGGTGGCTGTGAGGTGTCTCTGGAATCTCTGCAAAACCAAGCAGTGGGTTTTCTGGCTGCCAAGAGCCTGCCCACATCTGTGTCTGATTTATGAGTAAATAGGTACTTTGGTTATTTTCTACAAATGTGAGGGAAGAGGACCATAACACTCTTACATCATTGGCCTTACTGTTAAATCCCCAATCTTAGCCTCAGAGCCATTTTTCCTTAATTCTCCTTACAAGAGGTGGTTGTGGCTAAAGAAACAGCAAGGGTAGAGACATAGTGCTTAATATAATTGCTAGCTGCAGCTATTTTGTGCTTTACTACCTCTACCACAGGTTTTACATTTCATGAGGATGATTCTTTTCTCCTCCACCCATCTATATTAGCTCCTTCCTGCTGGCCACAAGGTCTCATGGGAATGCAAAAGCTACCACAGTGAGTAGAAAGTTCAAGATGGATGTTAAGGCTGCTGCAATACCTCTGAAATAAAGGTACAGAAAATACTATGATGCGTTTGTTTTTATCTGTGATGCAGCTGCTGGCTGGTAGAGCACGTTCTCAATACTAGGTACCTCTTTGCCCTCTCCTCCTTGTATGTGTACAGAGGGTAGAAAAAAGGGTCTTGCTCTGTGACTGGAGCTTGTGCATGCTACTGTGAGCAGCAATGAATGAACCTCTCACTAGGACCTACTCCTCTTCGGCACAGTTTGATGTGACCCAAAGATTTTGTAGTATGCCAGAACCAAGAGAAATCTTAGCTGTTTATTTTTAATATTATTTGGTGGTATTTCTCCATTTTCTTAGACTGACTCAGCATTGAAGCCCTCTGAAAGTGTGTTTTGAGTGCCTTGGAGTAATTTTCTAGGTCTGTAACAGCTGTTCTCCTTAGGCTAAAGGTTAAGACAGAACACTTGTGGATATTGTACAGTACAGTGTTGCTGTTGGCATAAAATACAGCCCTGGCATAAATCTGGTTTACGGCATAAACTGTTGTAGAGAAGGACAGAGGTCTGGCAGGTTTCATTACTGTCGCAGGAGAAGTCTGGCTCTGTAAAATTTATGATAGTCAGGGTTTTGTTAGCAAAATATGGAATGCTTACTATACTAGGCTAAGACAATGAATTTTTATAAATGTTTTCTTGCTGAGCACAGAGGTATGATATATGTGTGTGCTTCTCGAGAAATGGTCTAATGGTCTTCGCATTTCACAAGTTCCAGATAGTTTGTGTGTGACTAACAGAAGGAAGATGGTTCTGCTCTCTTATGTCAGCTGTGAAAAGGTCAAGAATAGCTCATGTTCTCAGGGCTCAAATATGCCTTGTAGATGAACCACCAGTCTCTAAAGAGAGCAGTAGCCCATGAACAGATGAGTTACAAAATGGGTGAAAACAGTTTAGTGCCTTGCACACTGGACAGCTAATGTGAAGAACAATGTTTTTATTGGGCTTTCTTATTTTCTTTACAGTTAAAAATGGACTTTTATATGCTTTCCTGATTTCACAAAGTCAATCCTCCCTTTCTTTAAAAGTTGCACATAATACAGCTAAGCATTAGAGATCTTTTAGGGTTAGTAGCACTGCTGACTAACAAAAAATGTCAGGAACTTAGTAGCAGATATTTAAGTCAATGAAGCCTAGGACAAACACTACGACCACTGCAATGTGCAGCAATATCTTAAATAGGAATTGTATAATTGATAGAAAGATAAATTAATTCAGGTTTCAACTGATCTTTCTGGTTTCTGCTGTTAAGTTTTTATTAATAGTAACTAACTGTAATTTAGTAGAATGTGCTGGAGTGAAAGTAATAAAATATGAAGGCTTCTTTCCATCCTTTCAATGTCCTTCATGATAAGGTCAGTAAAGCTAGTGGGTTTGTAATTACAGTAGGGAGGTGTAAGAGTGAAAACGTTGCAGTCATGTAGATGTTTTGTTACTAATTCGGTAAATCAGAGAGCTCTTTCCTAAAGCGCAGTAAATCCTTTTATAAGAACGTATGTTCTTTCATGCCTTCGTTTTGTCTAAATACGACTTCCTCTTAATTCAAAAGACTTTCCTGAATTAATCATTGATGCCAGTATAAGCTTGATTTCCACCATTTGGATTGGTTAACTTTTTGGAAAGGAATGGGAATTGGAAGGTGAGGGGAAGCCTTTAACTGGGCAGAGAAAGAAGCAGCTATTTTAAGGGGTTTCAGAAGTAGGTTGAGCTGGTTTGCAATTCGAAATGGCTCCCACTTTGATGCCTTAATGGCATGAAAAAAAACTGTTTTGGAGGAATACTACCCGCTTGACTGACTAATCTTTAGGTTTTGGTTGCTGCTTGTAGAAATTACTGATTTGGGGTTGAGTGCTGCCCAGACATCGTCTTTCTTTTAGTTACTGACATTGCAGCTGTAGAACATTTGTATTACTCATCCATGGCTGCAGAACAACGGTTTCTTCTGATGTGCATATATAAGAGAAATGATTACTTTACCAACAGGTATATCTTTGATGCACAGGTCTGTGCTTTCTTCAGAGACATACTTGCAAATATGTGTTTGCATGAGGAAAATTTATTTCCTGGGATGATATTGTTGTCCCGTTTTATTTCTTGTCTGGAGGAATGGATGTGCACAATGTTTGTGGAGAGGTGAAGTAACAAGTATAAATGAAGGAGAACAGGTTTGGCCTACTCATGTTGGAAGAGTTCATGCAGATGCCACACAAACCTGCAGAACAACATATTTAACCAATTTCATGTCACATGTACAAATAAGCAGTGAACATGCCAACACAGCAAACCATGCATGAGAATTCAAAAACTAAAATGCTGTTTTAAAATGAAGTGGGCCAGTCTCTCTCTAAGAAGAGAGACTGCTTGCACAGAAGTGGCTAAAACTGTCAGATATGTTGTTCACTGAAGATATTTGCATTGCTCTAGCTTTATTTCCTTGAGCATATAACTCCTATTAATGAATTTTTGTAAAAACTGAAACCACATTTATAAATGAACAAACTGCTTGAAGCTGGGGGCTTCATCCTTCAGCAGGATGCAGCCTAAGGCACGTGTGTTCTGGCTAGTTAGCTCTGCCCACTTCTTCTCAACATGAGATAAAATTCTTCTCATTCCTTTAGCTGATAATCTGTGCATTACATGCTAGTACAATACTGTCGCTCATTCAACAATGGGAAACGGGAGGGGGAAAAAAAAAAGGTTGTGTGCAAATGGTGCCGTTTTATTGACAGGGAAGCAGCAACTTGGATTTCAAACCCCTGCAATCTTTTTTTCTTTCCCTTGTGGCTGTACGCAACATATCTCCTTTAAGATCCATGGGGGAGATGATGAATGGTGGATATGGAATTCACATCGGATACATGCTGGGTCACAAAATAATAGAATGGTGGCGGCTGGATGAGTAGGACATGAGAGTGAAAATAGGGACAGCAGAAGAGATTGGTCTTCTTTTGAGCTTGTGCAGAAGGTGTGTGCTGTATTCAGTATGGTTTAGTATCACAGCTTTTTAGGCCGATTTTCCTTATAGAGCAGACAGCTAGTGTTTTGGCAATGCAAAACAGGGGTCTCAGTGCTGAAGATGGGAATCAGCAAACTGGTGCCTGCTCAGTAATCTGGGTCTGATCTAGTCAGTAGACTTCAAGTTAGTAAATATATACATATTCTTTTCCTTGTTATGGTTAAATAGTAAGTATCAGAGGGAATCTCAGTCCCTGTCATCTAGGTGCAATTGCGTTACAAGTAAGTAATGAAGCACTTAATCTGTTCTTTGTTTGTGCCCCCCTCCTTTTTTTTTTCTTTTTTAAATTTTTTGTAGAAGAGTTTAGTGTTGTAATTAAAACTGCAAAGATAGGAAGCAAAATATTTTAATTTTGCAAACATATGGAAAACTAGAATCTCCAGAACATTTCACAATTTATGTTACTTTGAACTGACTATTCATTGCTCATGGATTTTGCTGAGCTCGTCAAACAGAAAGAAATGATGTTTAAAACCTTAATCGTGAAGCAGCTGAAAATTGCTAGGCAACATAGTAGTTTCTTACTTACAGCGTCACATCACTTTAATGGCTTTTTTAATCAGAATATCTTTTGAGAGTTCACTGAACCAATTTTGGAGTTGCAAATAGAAACTTAAATCTGGCAAAGTCATCTGGTTTTGCTGTGAGTCCAAATAATGTTCTTTTCTGTGTTTTCAATTAGCAGTGCACATAGTAAATATGTTATGGATAGGAAGGTATATATTTTTTTTTTTTTTTTTTTTTTTGAGGGAGTGCTAATAAAATATCAGACGATAAATCCGGCATCAGAATAAAAACCAGGCCCTGAATGAAGCAAATTTTATGCTGTACTTGAAGAAATGTTTAATGACTCTTGGGAAGGATGTGAAATGAAGCATGGTTGGGTGGTTAGCTCAAAGGACTGAGTCAGGACTCTTTAGCCTCTATTTCAGACAGTGACTTTCTCTCTGACCTTGGGCCACTGGCTTGGGTGCATGAAATGAGGTACTCAAAGACACTCCTTCAAGTTCATGAACATTGACTGACTCCTGTAGTCACACAGGGCACCACAGAAGTCAGTTCTCATGGCATAAATGTGCAGAAAGGTGTGTATTTTGTAGTGTTTCTCACTGTGTGAGAAAGTGCTGTAAGTCAATGCTACCCATGTATATACTACACTATCAACAGCAGACAGTCAAAAAAAGCAGATGGCATCACAGAGAAGGAGGAGAAAGCATTAATACTGAGTTATGTTCAATGTCCTAAGACTTGCATAATTAAAAATCTGTTACATATACATACATTTTGTATGTTTTATAGTTTCTGGCTGGGACTCAAAACCACTGGACTCAATTTGGAAGAAAAAATTCAACAAAATTCCTTTTATCAGCTTTGGAAGTCTTCACAGAGAAGACACCCCTTATAGCTGTGTGTCTTATCTGGGATTTTTGGAAACAGTTCAGTCTTACCCAGACTGAACTGAACCTCCATATGCAAGCTGGAATAGCTCTTGGTGCAGATGAAACAATATCAGGCTCCTGAATCCTAGTCTTGCTATTTTGCCAATAACTTGAGTCTTGTAGACCTGTCTGTGTGGGAGGAAATGGTACAACACTAAACTGACATCTCTCTGACTTGCTGAGCTCCACATTTTACAGCAGTGGATCCCAAGCTGAAAGTTATGCCCGTTATTTCAGAGAGGGAGGTACGAGAAATGGGCCAGAAGAAGGTGCTAAGAGGCCAAGCTCTGTTGTAGAGTAATTATAGGCTGCCCCCTGAAAAGGTAGCAAATACTAGGGCTGAGAACACCATATTCTCTAATTCCCAAAGTGTGTGCTGGGGAGGTAAAATGAAGAAGGTGAGAGAAGAGAGACTGCTGAGAATTGCTGTTTCAGAGGGGGTGCTTCCTTTTCATCCTCTTGGCAGGGCATTTGGAAATTATGTTAAAGCCCAGTAAAGATTGACAGGTACTGACAGTAATTTGCAATATCACCACCATCAAGCTTTCAGTACTGACTTAAATGTTTTCATAACTGCAGCTCTTCCCGAGTCATAAGAAATGTGTAAAATATATGCATGGAAGGCCAGCATTTGAAAACACATACAGAGAGCACCATAATTATCTAAAGATAAACTGCCAGATACTGTGATGGAGTGTTTTTAGTAGACTGAATCCCTGAAATGACAAGCCTCAGTTGCTGACACCATTTACATGAGCATAAAATCTGAATGGCAGTCTCATCTCCAAGCTTACACATCCAGAATTTTATTATTTCAGATATGTGTTGTAAGGTCTCCTAGGAAGCAACGAATTTAAACTTTGTCCTGGGATAAAACACACAGTGTTATAATCTTCTCTTTGAAAGGTTTCACTAATCTCAAGACTTTAGCATGGAGCTAAATTTAGAAAGTCTGGATGCCAGTGAAGGCAGTTCATGTTTTCTATAGACAGTGACAAACAGTATATTCTCAATCATTCACTCAGGTCAGAGTTCAGCTTTCATCCTTGCCTCTGGTCAGAGGCTGGGTGACATCCTTAACAACTGGCTCCTTGTGGTTTATGATGGCAACTGACAGTGGAATAGTTTATTATATGATCTGCAGCCTTTAATTGTCCGGAGAGGCATGGAGTTGACAATGTTTGATAAGCCATTGATGATAAAAGAATAACTGCTACAGAGAAATGGAGCTGAAGAGGTGGCAACACAGAGCACAAATAGATGTTGTGTTTATTCTGAGTGCTGTTTTTTAAGTCTGACCTGGAGGTACATGGTGAAAAGAGTTAAAAAAATAGAGACAATGCTGCCAGGGTATATGTCTCTATACCCAGCTTTTCTGGACTTCTAGGGAAAAGCACTGTGCTGAAATTGAATACTTAAGTGTATTATCTTATGAATTAACTTTCCTAGTGTAAGCAAGCATATATGTATATAAACAAATCAATAAAGAGAATCAGCATTTGCATAGTATATTACAAACATGTACTAAATCTAATAGCATTGCAAAGAGAAAACAAAGACAAAGCTGTTAAATGTCTACTCATTTATGCTTAGGCTGCATTCCTGTCCCAGGAGTATTCACGTCAAAAATAGTGCCAAACAACTTGTTCTCAGTCTCCTTTAGAGTGTCCTTGACTTTCTTATTGCTCAGTTTGCCTCCTTTCTAGCAAGAGGCTATGCTGACTGCTCAGGAGGCAAACTAAGCATCCACAGGCCAGCCAAGAGCTTGCAGTAACTGTAACAGCAGCCACGGCAGTCCCTGAGACACTTGGGCTGCACTTGACACAAACTGGACTTCAGCTGCATGAAACCTGAGACTTTTATCAGTCACTTGATAAGTTCAGAGGGCATGTGTTTAACCAGAAGGACTTTTACCATCAAAGAAATACTATGAGAAGATTTCAGACTTCTTGGTGTTCTGGGCTAATCTTCAGTTTTGAATGGGAATCCCTAAAAATATTATTTAAAGATCAAATGTTACCATAAAATTAAAATATCTCTGAAAGCTGACAAGTGGATGTGAGGATAGAAAGCCAAGCCTGTGTTCTTTTGTTGCTTAAGACTTAGACTTTCATTAATAAATATGTTAGTTCTTAATTGTAAGTTGTCCACAGGTGGTTCAGAGATGCCTTTCTCCACTACTGGGCATTACTCAATGGCTCTGAACACCCACTGGGAAATCTGGCTACAAAGCAGAGAGACGTGGAATGAGATCTGACTGGTAGTGCTTCATGATTTACAGCTTGTCCACATTAACAGTGCTTTGAGCAGGTCATAACAGAAGAGAAAGAATGCTGTCTTTCATTGTAAGTATTACTGAATAATATCTTTGAGAGAAAAGGGAGATTTTTAGCAACGATTTTATGTGTCAAATTAGCAAGATTTAAAGCAATGTTGTTACCCAAAGTGACCCTGAATGTGATTTCTTGGAAATGAGGTTTTGTCATTGCCTTGAGTTGGATAAAAATCACTATACAGAAGAGCTGTTAAGGAGAAACGAGCATTGCAACTGAAGCTGTTTGGTGGGAGTAAGATTTCTTCCCCATTAGCTTCTCCTTTAGCAAGATGTGGATTTCATTTCATTGTTTGTGCAATATCAGTCAAATAGGGCGAAATCTGGCTTTTTTCCACTAATGCTCATAAGACATTCAGAATGAACGATATCCTTTAATCTAGAGTAGAGCTACCATTGAAGACTGAGGACCAGAAGAAGTGGTGATGAATGCATTCTTAAATTCTATATTTGAATATTTCTATTAAGAATTTCCTTTACATCTGAAGGTATATGTCTTTGAACACAGATCAGAAGTAAAATATTTTTGGAAGTAGCAAGTGCTGCGGAACAAGAAGAATCATCACCCAAATTTTGGTGCTTTTTCTCAGAGCTGGTGGGAAAGAATGGCTCTGTAAACCTCAGGCCTGCTTAAGCTCTTGTGCAGTCACTGCAAAACATAGCATAGCCGTCTTCCAAGAGCTGCCTTGCTCAGTGTGCATATGCAGGGAGAGAAAGTCTGTTTGGAACTTTCACCCCAGTAAGTAATGCTGAGATTCTCGGAAACCCTCCTTTCCTGGACGTCCAAAGGAGGCTTCTGTAACTCAAGGGTGCAAGAGTCTCTTCAGCTTCTGGATCAACCAACAGCCAATGAAAAAGTGTACATCTGCACAGTCTTCTCCAGACAGATGCAAGCATACTCTTCCAAGCAGCCATTTAACTGCATCAGCTGGGCCTGATACTAAGCTAATAAGGGAGACTGCTGAGAGGCAGCTTGATTAGGGGAAGATGTAGGGCAAGAGCACTGCGTAACTTCTGGCAGATGGGTGACTCAGCTTCACCTTTGTCTTCTAAAGCTACCTTTCCTCACTTATCTTCTGGGCAGTAAATTGACCTATATCTCTTACCTTATGTCTCTGAAAAGTGTATCAGCTGGTGCGTGCATCCTGAGCTCCTCTTGGCATTCCTGTTGACCTTTCCTCTCTGTTTAAGTAAGTAGTTTTCCTTTCCAACTTCAGATTCTGAATTGTTGCTATGACCAAACCTTAGGGACAAAAGGTACACTGTGCTTGGAAGGGCCATTTTTTACACACTTGTATTTTTTGAAAAGAGAAAAAGCAGAATAAAACCAATGGGACTCAGAGCTAAACTCAAAACAAAGACACCCCCCTCTGAGAATTTGAACAATGAACTTAAAACAATGTGATGTGCAGGTCAAGATCATGGCAAACTTTTAGCCACTTTACAAAGATTTTTTAGCCAATGTTTGAGCTTAGCACTTACAGTGTCAGTTGCGCTCCTTCCTCCAGTGAATTTAAAAATATTTCACAAAGGCCAGGAAGTGTTATTCCTATTTTGTACCTGAGTAAGCTGATGCAGAAAAGTGAAGGCTGAGGTTTTTAAACTTAGGTGTCCAATGGGAAGTCTCCTGTGGGAGCTGTAGACACTTAACATCTTGGATTGCTTCAGATGATGTTCAGGCCAGAAGTTGCTAACTTGCATGAGCATTAGAGCAGGTCTTTACTTGAGTACTTCATACCTATGCAGTGGAATAATTGGATTGAAGTTTTATAGTTCCAGTTCAACCAGCTTCTCAAGTGAGCTTCTATCCTTTCCTAGCTATGGCAAAGTATTGTCATTATTGAACAACATAGGGCTCTATATGCCATCAGACTTAAAAAGTCAGTAAAATGGAAGATGCTTATATTAATGAAAATCACCTGGTAGCAATTAAAACAATACTTTCTAAGCAGAATATCTGAATGTGCCATTGATTTAATGATCCTTGGCAGTGACTGTTTAGCTGGATTTACAGGAAGCTTCTCATGACATTTCATTAGTATCACAGTGAATTAACTTTATAGTGGTGTAGTGCTTAATCCAATTTAGGCTTAGTATTATTAATGATACTACTAGGGAAATAGTTTTTAAGGCAATTAAACAGCAGTATGTAATGTTGCCAAGCATCGCTACTGATATCTGATGGCATCACAAAATAACACATCTTAGAAGGGGATTGAAGATAGCACTTCCTGGTGATTTAATCCTTTGCACTTGGAAGGCTACCAAGCCACATAAAAATCCATTTTAAAAGATCAGCTTTTGAGGGAGTATAAGTAAATGCATTTATCCTTCTGCTTGCTAGCAGCTTGAGCCACACGCAGTTCATGTGTTAACTCCAGGAAATGTTGTTTTGTTTAAAAAAGGATGGAATGTGGGGAAGAACTCTTTACTCCAGAGTCAAATTTAATCATAGATTAGGAAAACTAAAAGCTGCACAAACTGAACATTGTTAAATATTAGAACATCTAGGCCCAAGCTCACGCTGGTATGGACTGCTGCAATCTCACGATATCTGCAATCCTGTAGATATCTGAAGTCCAAAAATTATTAAATACGGGGAGGAATAAAACCTCACCAGCAGAGTGTATGGAGTGTGTGAGGCTCTGAGTTATGATTTCTAGCAAGTCATCTTGCAGGAATATGAGGTTACTGTTCATGGCCGTATGTCCTTCCTCTTTTGTGAACTTTGTTCTCCCTACTAAAAAGGTGGTAGTAAGGATATAGTCTCTGTTCAGCAAATACAGTTCATTGCCTGTATAAAGGTGAGCTGGATAGATGCTGATTTCAGTTGATATGTTAAGCAGTGAACTTCAGTAAAAGAGGATGCTGACACATTTTGCCATCTGTCACTTTTTCAATTATGCTGCTACCCGAAAGCAGATGGGTTGGGCAATAATTATGACCAAGGGCTTCTTTAAGCACCTCATCTGAAATCAAGAAAAGAAGGCCACACTTTGATTTCCCTCTCCTTGTTTTCAACTCTCTCATTCCTTTTTTTTTTTTCCTGACTGATTCAACAACTTGGCCATCTTAAATCAGCCCCCTGTTTAGCCAAAACACCGAAGTGTCACTAGCCTCCCTCAGAAAATTATCCATAATCTTTATTTCCCCTGTTCTCCCTCCCCCCATTTTGCCCAGGTGGATAACTCTTTAAATCTATTTCAAACGTGAAAGTAGTGACCTCAGATTTCAGGAGAATATTTTTGGAATAAAAAAATTATTTTACTTTTATCTATTAGCATTGCTCAGTAGAAAATGCCATGTAAAAGGACTCAGCCAAAAACTCACTGAAACTGATTTAAAACTTTGCTGCTGATAGGAAAACCTTGGCATTAGGAATGGGAACAGGTGTTTTGCATTTTTTCCTTTTAAATAATTCTAGCATCCATTTATATGAAATAAAATGGGACATGAAACCACAGGGTCCTTTTGATCAAAATATCTGCTCAGATCAATTATAATTTTGCCTAATGTATGACAGGACCCATAATTACCCATAACAGCACGGAACAATTATCTGGACCAAGTGAAGTGACAAGTGCATTTTAAGAGGTCGTAAAATTTCCATTTCCAGGCATCATTGTTTTAATACCCCATGACCAATAACCCATATCTTCATATACAAAAGTATTATTAAACTATTATTTATGAGGTGGGCTGCATGGTATGGTGGGCTAGCTAAGAGATCCTCTATTTGTATGTTGTTCTGGTTATGGTCTTTAGTTTTGCTCACTGCTTCAGACTCTTTTATTTAAATTCTAGGAAAAACACCTTAGAGTATTATAGGTGTGTAAAATACAGTAATGTCACAGTTTTAAGCAAAAAGCTGTGCATTCTCTTGAGACAGTTTCTTCTATCATCTTGCTGGATTTAAGTTTGATTCAAATTCTGTTCCCTGTTACTGTTTGACAAACAGCATGCTACAGATGTGTTTAAGTGATACATTAGTTCCAAAAATGATTGTTATGCTAATCCTATTGCTTGTTTCTCTCCTTGATGTTTATAGTAATGACAAAGTACCTTTTATTTTATGGCATCAACGTTTAGTAGGGAAACAATGTGTCTCCAACCTTTAGACTGTGGTGTTTTACTGCTTACACTGATGTACCAAGAACATGTACTGTATTGTGTCATATCATTTTATTTATATAGAGTGATTTTCTATATCACAAGTGGCTATGCCCTTCTACCTGTTTCATTTTGTGTAAGCACACCAATTTCTACATATATATATATATGTGTGTGTGTGTGTGTGTGGTTTTTTGTTGTTGTTGGTTTTGTTTTTGTTTCTAAATTAAGGAACAGAAGTTGCTTTTATTATTTAACATAACTATGCCTAAATAGATTGCTTCCTGTGCTGTGACTTAAATTTGGTAGCTGATACTGACAGGCATGTACATAACTGAAGTCACATATTCAAAACAAACAATGTGAATTTTTCCCATAGTGGGATGTTAGATCGTGGCAGTCCATACTGAAAGATTCGGGGACTATGAAAAACTTACGTGGTTTAAAAAGGAGAGTAACTGCATTCATGGAAGCCAAATCCCTCAAGAACAACCAAATACAAAGAAAGCGTATCAGACTGGAGAGACTTGCTGCACAAATCTCGGAGTGTTAGAAAATGTTTCAATGCCTGTTTTCCTTTTCTGTACTGTTTTGCAGGCATCTATTTTGTTTTGGATTGATCTGATCTGTCAGCTCATATAGTCTTACAGTTTTTTTAATGTAGCTAGGCTGAAGAGGAAGCATATGTGAAATGTATTTAATCCAAAATGAATGAAATATACTGCTGCAGACTAATGAAACTGGTAGCTCTTTCCCTTCCCAGGTCAAAGGCCCTCTATAATTTGGTACAGTCTTTGCTTACCCATGTTATGTACACCATTGTGTAGGCAAGTGTGAAGCACAGTTATTTGAAGATTGTTTTGGTCTGTGCTCTCTTGCACTAATGTGATTAATGACATTAGCTCTAGACCTTAGTAATGAAGCCCTGAGGTGACAAAGTGAAGTACTTGGTGGTGGACTTTCTGCTCAAGAAGTCATATTAAGGGGAGTGGAGTTATGTACAAACTCTCAAGCAAGGTAATCTGGGAAAGCCTACTTCAACTCTGGACTCTATAGATGCTCTCTTCTGCCCACAACATCCACGGTGTGTAAATGTGGAGTGTGTTGTGGAGGGGTTACTTTGGAGAGAGAATAGGGCCAATAAGGAACCTAACAAACTCTGGTAACCAACAGCATCTTAGGAAACCATAAGCTATGTTAACGTGCCTCCTCTTGTGCATTAGGGCTGGGGGTAGTCTTCTGCATAAAGGGTCAGAATTTGACTTTCTGATGTCCCTTTCCTCAGATGAGCAAAAGTCTACACAGAGAAGAGTTAACCTTAAGGGTGATGGCAATTTCATAACGAATTATGTTAAATACCGTGCTTTCCTTTGTACCTCTGAAAACACAGCTTTTATTGGCCTAAAGGTTGTCATAATACAAGCTGAATCCTTGAGTCAATTAACATATTTGATTTTATATCAAAGGAACCTCGCTTTGTTTCTTTGTAAAAATGCTTCCTTACTTTGAAAGTTGGAAGTTTCATGTTGAAGCATTGACTGACATGCTGAACCCAAACTGTGCTGTTACCCCCTGCATATATGTTGGCGTCATGGGAGGTATATGGGATGTATCTGAGGACTTGGACTTGGCAAATTATCCTCTTGTAAGTTTGGTTCTCGGGTACACTAATTCCTCTATACTTTTCCCAGGGAGGTCTGTGGTCTGTAGTTGATTTAAGGGTGGGAAATTGATGCAGCCTGTTGCCAATTTGGCCAAGGAATTTATGAATCTGGAATCCCTGAAGAGTTATAGAATCCTAGAAATTACAAATGGAAAGGGACTATGAAGTATCATTCAAATACACGTGCCAAAGCAGGATTGTTTTGTGTAGTTAATTCTCTAGTGTTTTGTCCAGACGTATTTTGAAAAGCTGTTATATGATGTTCACAGTCAGTGCTAGGGAGTATTGTATTCCTTGACACTTGAGTGTATGCCTATTGAAACTTGTGAAAAAACATGTATTCACATAACATGTATATTTATCATATGGATGAGCCATTTTTCATGGCTTTTCAGAAAAAATAAGCACTTTTTGATACAAACAAACTTCTCCCAGGCATCAGTTGTAGGCTGTGGAATTTATTTGATATTTGAAACAGCCTTGGAATTTATTAACACTCAAATGATCGTTTTCATAGAGTATTTTAAAGTCTGTTTTTCAGAATCTGAGATTGTGAGCAGCTAGCCCTTTCTCCTTCACAATTTGGTGCAGAATTAGGTACTAGGAACTCACAGAAAATGCATGTGGGAGAAAAGAGAGAGGGATCTGGGCTACCTCTTCTTCCATAGCCTTTGCCTGGGTGGTAGAAGTGGATGCAGTATAGTAGAAGTGGATGGTTTATGAAGGGTACCTTTTGGGAGTAGGAATAAAATTTCAGGGGAATATTCCTGCGGCAGTAATTTTGTTTGAACCCTATATATCTCTGCAAGTTTTATATGCCTAAGTGGTAATTTGAATTTAACATTCTCCATCGTTGACAGTTCTGAAATTGATACTGTAAAATTCACTAGTCTTGCTTTTGGTACAAAGACCATGAACTTCCTTTGCCAAGAGAATATTGTTTCTCTACCATCAAAAAAGGAGCTGCAACCTTTTTTTTTTTTTCTGGTATATGTGTATTCCTTTTCTTACCTGTTGGGTTATTCACAAAAGTGTTAAAAGTCTCATTTTAAACTTTGTGACTGAGTTTGAGACTTCAACCTGTCTTGTTACAATAGAACTCAGCAGGTAAAATATTTTGCAAAGTAGCAGAAAAACCTTTTTAATTCTCTCCTTTTCTAAACCCAAGTGTCAGTGCTCAAATATTGATCTTTTTCATATGCCAGATTGTTATGAGATTCTGCTTCATGAGTTGTCTAGCCTATCTAGCTTTTCAGTTAACACAGAAAATGCTAGAAGATACAGGTGCCGTACATGGAATGAGTAAATGAACATGAAATTCAGTCTTAACTCATTAAATTCCATTGTCTTCAACTAGATTTTGGTTGGCTAATGGCTAAATGAATGCACATAGCTGAACCCAAATGTTTAATCAGGTAATATTAGTAAGGTTGCAGTCCCACAAAATAAGCATTGTATTTCTGCATTGATCCATGGCATATGTGAATTACTGACTTTTGTGGTTTTAACTGGACTTGTAATATATAAGTCAGACATATTTTTATTGAATCAGTAGTTATTTCAATGGAAGTGTGGCCTTTCTAAGGCAGCTTCAGTTTGTGAGTATCTCAGTGGATGAATTTGGTAGAAAAAAGTAATATATTAAATAGCTAGAATAATACATGTACATCTTTGTGCTATATAGGACTACATAAAAATAAAATCCAAGACAATGAGACCTTGCAGACTGTTTCAGGTGTTTCTTGCAGTGACAGCATGATTTGCTCATGCTACTTCTGACTCTTGCCATTGACTGCCATGCATTCAAAAGCAAACCCAAAGATAACTGTGTTGGAGCCTGTTCCATGTTTGAGAAAGACAAATTGTCTCAAACATTTCAAAGACTATTTAGAATGGGAAAGGATGGCTCTAGGGAACAAGGAGTGACTAGGTCAGGAAAGTCATTGTTTTGAGGACTTTGAGATGGGAAATGTTGCAAAACTGTTACTGTACTCTTTTGATTGACTTGGTCTCTTCTCTGATTTAGGCTGACTTAAGAGGGATAAAGGTAGTGATTACGTTCTTGCATGTTGTTCCTAGGAAAGAGGTTAGTACCTGGTCCTTTTGGAAAATTCAAGGGGGACAAGCAAATTTGAACACTGGAGAACAGAGAGCCTGAGGAGAAGAGAATTAGTAGTTTTTATAGTTTAGGGAAGCCTTGAGGTGAAGAGCAGGAGCAGAAAGAAAACATTAAAGCCTAGATAAGCACACCAAGTTCCCAACCTAAATGGAGAACACCTAATCCAACAGTTCCACTGACTTCTGGAAATCCCAGGACATGGAAGAGAGAAAAGGTATAATGAAAAGGGCTTGCAATAATTTCCAGGAGAGGTGTGATTTACTTTGCAATCTCTAGGGCACCTGTCATGGCACAGGAGCCAAGGCACAAGCAGATTGTGCACATATAGGATCATCCCTGTGCGTAATATGGCCAGAGACAGAATTTATTGCTGCAAAGGCATTCAAATATACTATTCTTGAGTAGGGAAGAAATGATATAAGTACATATTGAGCTGCATCACGGAAAATAAATTTATTATCTCAACCCTTAATGACTTGCCAGCCTGTTTGCACTGTAGGATGTTCAGTAAGTAAATCTCTGAGGTGAAATTTCCACCAAATTCTCCATAATATAGGATTATTTTACCCAAGTCTCAAACCTTTGGCATGGAATCAAATGTGAGTTGTAGTTTATAGACCTGCTAGTCTCCTTGGATTCAGTAAGCTCCAGTTTTGACAGAAGTTCTCAAAAGTAATAGCAGCTTTCTCTTATATCTCCTGTATCTACTCTCCTTTCAAGAATCAGGGGTTAAACTGAGTCTGGCTGTAAACCTATAGAGTCCATACAGATTCTGAGATCACCCCAAGCTGTAAATTTTATTATTTAAGCCTCAGGACTGATGAATGATGTGTGGTGGGAGGAGAAAGAGAGGAGTTTCAGAATTGTACTATTTCATTCCTCTGGCTTTTTTAAATACTGAATTTTTAGTCATTAAATGCACTGAGCTCTCCCAAAGTGCCATCAAATAAGCTAATTACTTGCAAAGGTAAGGGTTTGTGTGTATTCCTCTTTTCATTAGGGAGAGATCACTTGTTATAAAAATACTATGATTTGAAAGTGAATAAATGGTCACTGTGGCTGAGGATGAGGCAAACAAAATTGGAAGATCAGTTTTTCACTCTGTTTTTGGGGCAACTGGGTTGATGGATGACTTCTGATAAAGTTGTTTTTGGATTATGACACAGTGAGGTACCAGAACTCAACAGTAGTCATTGTAGGCTTTTTTCACTACCTAAAGAAATACCTTTTATCTGAGAGAAAGCAGAGCTTAATTCCCTTCACACCTGTGGGACAAGGAATCTCTCAGGTATCACACTCTGACAGATATTTGCTGTGAGATGTCACACAACTATCCTGATGATTTGGATACTTGGATAGAGCAAGGATTTTCTGCTGTGAGTTACCTTTGTGATAGACTGTAACAACAAAAACGTTGTTCCTGGTTAGCTTTGTTGAACAAGTCATGTTTATAACTTAATCCATTTCAAATTAATACTTTTCTGTTTCCTGGGTTCTACCAATAAAATAGGCTTTTAGTTAAGATAACTCAAAGTGCAGGTTTGTTCAAGTGAGGTTGTATATTTTGAGCCTCCCTGCAAAGGTCATAGGTACAGAAGACGTTGCAGGAACAGAACAAGTTTACTTCATGGTTTGGGATGCCTTAAGGTTAGAGCTAACCTCTTCTTGGGTTTCTGGGGGGCACCGGAGAATATTTTGTGGTACCAGATGAATTACGAAAAAGAGATTCCATGGGCTATACTGGGCTAAAAGTGTGCTGTGTGGCTACACGTGCTTAGTGGTCTTGGAGCCCCTGACCTAGGTGCCCCCTTGAAAACCTTTACCCCTATGAAAGAAAAAGAGTAGCTGGTCATGAGTGGAAATTTATTTTTCAGACAGTTTTGAAAAAAAGACTGTTTCCAAGTTGGTGTGGCTTTTGGAAGAACCCAATTGTGCTAGCTTAAGGCCTATCTTCCTTTTCAGTGGAATTTCATAAGAGTTATCTGCACCCTGTATCAATTGGCTATCTATAAAGGTCTTCATACAGCTTAAAGAGAAGGAAACAAAGCAGATGCATTTCTAGTTTCTGTACACCTGGGAAGTCACAATGATTTACAAAGAGAAGTACAGTTAATTACTGCTTGCAGGCTAGCTTACACCCCACAGAAGCTTCCAAGAGACTAGAAAGGAAGTGCTGGCGTTGCTGAAATAAATGGCAGTGCTCCCACCAGGTTCAGTGGGGCCAGTATTTTACCCAAAGCAAGCATAAAATAAGCAAGAGTATTGCCCAGGACCGAAAGAGAGGTGGGAAAATCAAACACCTCCTATTCGCTTTCCAAACTCTAATTCATAATTTATCAAAAACAAACAAAGGAACAATACAAAATGCTGTTTCTACTTATTCAAACACCCTTTCTATTCAGGGGATTTGCTAGTTTCACAATATTTACTCCCAAATGTAGTTCTCGCAGGCTTACAAAGAGAGATGTCTGACTGAAACAAACAAACAAAAAAAGGCAATAGAGACCTGCTTTTGCCAAAGACTGGAGAATACCCCATATGCAGACATGTAAATCTGAGAATCACTCAACATCTGTAATGTACATGAGAAAGGAAATTTTCAAGGTTCCTGAAGAGATGCTAACTAACTACTTCCTAGGACCCTGGCTTGTTCTCAGAAAAATTCAACGTCAAAACTCCCACTGACTTGAACAATAAGGTTCTAAGTCCTTTGAGATTACTGTTATTTAAGAGAGCACTGAAAATTTCTCACTTTGCAAGACCCGAGTTCAGGGCCTCACAGTCTGCTGATTTCCCTAGAATGGCTGGTGACATAAATAACACCTGAAGGAGCCCTGAGCTGCATTCCCCAGAGTGCTTTATGAGTTAGGGAAGTCATCAAATACAATAGGCAACACAATGTCCCTGTAGTCCAGCTCTGGCAGGTAAGCAAAGGAGGCAAAGGATTTTTCAGACTAAGTATGTCAGTCTTTTCCCCTACCTTGCCCTCACTCTCTTTTGCTTTAAATAATACACAATTTCTATCAAAGACATGAGCTCTTGACAGTCTATTTAGCATTAATTGTTCCTTATTAGATTGCAGATAGCCCGGAAGTGTGCATGGTGGTACAAAGGTAGACAAAAATGAGGGAACCCCATAGAAAAGGCCTTAGTTCTGGAAGCAGGATGTAGGTATCTAGCCTAATTTTTGGAATTCAATCAATTTCATTTTTTTTTTAAGCCCAAATTTGTTACAGAAGGAAGTGCAGATTATAACCCTTTCTTCTCATGGGAATGCTGCTGGGTCCCTTCCACCTCCAATCTGCTGGCTGCCCAAGTGCTGCAGATGCCGTAGACCCTTATTCACCTCTGGAATTGCTGAGTGTCCTGTTGGTGGCTACTCTGCACTCATTTTGGCTTCAGAGGATTTATGTCACTATTACAATGGTATCCAGTTATGGCTAGTTTACTGTAAGCATGGAAACTCGCCCTTTCTTCTCATATGCTTTTAATGCTAAGATAAGGACAGAGAGAGTGGGGAAAAAAAAGGAAGATAAAAAAGAAAAAGAGGAGTGAAAATAAGATGGGTGTAGACAGGACCATGGAACCTGCAGGCTCCTAGGAAACAAAATGATGTTTTTATTTCTACAGGAAAATTAATTTTGGTTCACAGCTAATCTTTCTGCCTCATGCGGAAGAACACAAGGGATGTGTATAACACATACTTTGGTTCATCTGTGTGAAAAACTTAAATCAGAAATATATTGGAAAGAGAGGACAGCTCTTTAGCTGTCACCTCCATCTGCAAATAAAATACCAAATATATAAAAGCTAAATCCTTCTTTCAGCATGTAAATTCTAGGAGCAGCTTGTGCATTCCACTGGCCTAGCCACAAAGACTGGGGAGACCACATCCAATCACTGACTTGCACTCCATTGGCAGAGGCTCCAGTTTTACTGCAGGCAGGAATGGGAAATGGAAAACTGTCTCTAACGGAGACATTTGTTTCAATATGCAACTGGTGGCAAAACTAAGCTCTAGTAACAAGAAGTTCCCTTTGGAAGTCAGATCTACAGTGGATTCTGGAGGAAGAAAGTCTTCATTTATGGTATTTTGCTAAGGCTTTAGAAGAAGTCCTGCAGGAAGGTCAAGTACCTGGATTATCTAATCTGTTTCTATGACTGGTTGAAGATTTTTAATTATCAAGAAATGGCTGATTTTGCAAAATACCTTCTGGCCAAGAAGTAAAATCACAAGAACAGCTGCATCATGTGTTTCATTAGGACTGCTCTACTGCAAAGCCCTATTTTTTCCTGTACTGTTTTTAGACTAATATGCAATAGCCTTGGAGGGAAATAAAAGATAGGTCTTGTCTTCTTTTTGTAAGTTACTAATATATCACTCTGATAATTTCTCTGGCTGCCATTCAATGTGAATTCTGCTGTGTCTTAGGTGCTCTAGGTAGTGCTTCTATTGTGACTGGTGCTCTCTGTGCTTGGCATTTTCAACAATTTGGTGTATCACAGAAACTTTGCTTTGACGCGCACAGTTAAAGCATGAACGGTGTTGGGACTTAAATGACAGCCAGACTGACAGAAATTGATTGTTTTTGGACCACTGATCTTTCTGGATGCTTTTGAGGCAGAATCCTCTCTGAGAGCTGGTACTTAGGAGAGGATCCTGGCTGCAGGCCTTCATTCCAAATATGACTGATTGCTTGTCTTCCAGTGTTAAAACTCAGACCATTGCCTCATGAGGACCCTGAAAGCAGAGACCTGTAAGCAACAGAGATGAAAAAATTGTCAGTATTCAAAGCTGTTCTGCCTGACCAACATGGCCAAAAGTATTGAGAGCAGTATGATTAGTACAAGATGGGTTATACCTGGATGGCCAGTAATCTTAATTATTGGGAGCCTTTTTTGAAGCATATGATTCCCTTTTGGCCAACTTCTGTTTCACTATCTAAGTTAAAATACTGTGTCTGTAAACTTTTCTATCTTTAACCTTATCAATAAGCTCCATTTCATTTTGTGTTTCTATTCTTCCCATTGTGCACTGGCAAAGCAATGAGGGAATACACCTGCCCATTGTGTCTGAGATGAAAGAGTATGTTGGCACCTTGTTTCTTCCATCTGTTGTAGACTGTGACTTGTGGTCTAAGTTCTGCCTCCCTGAATCCCGTTATCTTTCATGAATTAAACTCTTAGGTTTAAGTCTAAACAATACATGTAGTACTTACATGTTAGCAACTACTCTCAAAACAGTGCTTATAATAAGTAAGCAATAATTAGTAATAATTTGTGATAATATTTTGTATTTTTACCACTCTCTTCTTGATTTCAAAGCATATCTGCAAAAGATAGGCAGATATTACACCATATGAGGCTTGGCAAAAACTGAAGTAGACATAGGTAAATAGTGGTATTTTTCAAGCCTATACTAATTTCATTGAGATACTTTTCACTATACTGGGATCTGCTGCACATGCGATGCTAATTACAGTACTTCAATGTGGCCCAGTGATTGGTGCTGGCCAGTCTGTTATTTTTCTTACTTTCTTCAGGAGTGTGATAATGAGTAGAGGACGGGTGCTATTTACTCCTTATACATGTAAGATTAGACTCACAGTATAGTGAACAAACCAAAGGAAGAGCCTCCAGAATGCACTTCAGAGACAGGAAGATAATTCAGTTGTTCTGACTTGGCCTCCAGAAAAGCCTGCCTTTCTCCCTTGAGTGCACACTGAAGCAGCCTACCTAACCTGGATTCCTAAATACAGGTGCTTGTCAGTGTATTTATTTTTTTTTTAATGAGAGTCAAATCTTTTATATCGTTTAAAGAAAAAAAAAAAAAAACAACAAAAATCTTTCAGAATCGTGTCCCTCAAAATAACAACTCTTCTGATTTTTATTACCTTCTTCTTGAAAGGTAGTCCTAACATTTATCTATGAGCAGAATAACTGTCTGTGGTGATGTACTGTTTGGTGAAAGTTTTTAGAGTGATGGATCTCCTAGAGGGTAAAATACCCAGTTAATGGAATTACAGTAGTTCATACCAGCCAAGGATGTGACTCTGTTGCGTGTTCTCATTTTTTTTGTAATGCAAATCATCTTTTCCACATGTGGATTGTTCCATGATGTCCTCCACATCTACTAATATAGGGAAGGCAGGATGGTCTGATCACAGTTGCTGATCATAAACCCTGTGAGACAGAAGGCCCTGGCTGGAAAACAAGTCATGATCTCCTCCTGAGAGATGTTCAGAAGAAGCCAAAGGAGTCAAAAGCTTAGGAGACCATGCTGAGCACATCATTGTCACACGTTCTCTGAACCCAAACAAGCGATTCCAATCCTGCCACTCGAAAGCCCTGAGGTATTTTGTGAAAGAGAAACAGTGAAGTCTGAGCACAGGTTTCAGTGTGCAATCATACAATAAGAGAACTGCCTTGAGGTCTACTTTACTGCAATTCAGGGGTACCAAAGTTTCAGCAACTGTATTTTCTGGTTCCATGGCCATCTCCTTCGCTATTATACCTGAGTGGAATAGGCTGGATGAATACATTTGTGGTTACCTAAAATTTGGTTTGCTTGCTGCAATCCTGTATAAGATTTTTTTTTGTTTTGCAAATTTCCTATGCAGCTTTAACTGGTCACTAACTGCACACGTGCACGCACACAGAAGTTGCTATATGTAACTCTGTAGTCAAGAGTTTTTAAAAAGGAAGGTGGAAAAAACATCTATAGTTTTCACCAAGTTAGTTCTTTTTTTAAAAAAAAAACAGCTGTTTTGGAACATCTGCAGCCACATAATGTCAGCTGATTGAATCACTGAAGAGAATAGCTTTGGCTTGACTGGCAGCATCAGGCTTCCAGATAACATTAATAACATCTGGAGTAGAGTACAATCAGTGTTTCCACTGTGATGAGGTTTGGTGACTCTTTGCTAATCGCAGTCTGCTGCTTGTTGAACCTAACTATGGTCCTTGGAGAGCTTTCATGTGTGTAGCGTTGGCATTTGATAAATTGCGCTAATTTAGTCAACCTAAGTACTTTCATTAGAAGAATCCTGATAATTCTGAGGAGAAACATTGATGCTTTGTTCCTAAATAACCTACTGATCTTTTTTCTAATGGTTGTGTGCCTGTATGCCACCTACTGTCGCAAACCCTTTGAACAATTCAGTAGCTGGAGGGTCTGCAGATGGGCTGGTGTCCAGCTTTGCCAACATGAAAAGTGTGTCTTCAGACAGTGAGGCCATACAAGAAGAATGGTGTTATGAATCTTGCACTTGGACTCCCTAAACCCAGTACATTTACCATAATTCAACTCAGGAAAATAGAAGAATTAAACAAGTGGAAGTTCAAGGAAGAGGAAAATAAACTACTGCAGGCTTCCATAAAGGAAAAAAAAAAGATTTCTTATTAAGATGGGAAACTGGGAAACGGGGAAGTATTTCCCTGGTTTGTATGGCATAAGTGGAGCAGTTTACATGGGATCAAACTATAGAGAATTGCATTTTCCCTGAAACCTATTTCTCACACTTTACCTGTGTAATTATACCTGCGTGTTTTAGAATGTCTTGTGGCAAATGGACTGAAATCACTAATTTAAGGAAGAGCTTTTGTTCAGTGCTAACATTTTATGTAAAGTGAAAATAAGCCTCTTGAGAAAAAAAAAGTAATGATACCTTCCTTACAGTTATTTCTTGGGTGACTCTGAATTTAGTCACACAGTGTTTGCATGTTTATGTCCTCTGGACTCAGAGAATTTGGCTTTGGGACTCTCCCTGTGTTCCTCAAAGATACTTGGAATGCTTCAGGGGGCTGAAGATGTTATTAGAAATGTGTTTTCGCAGGGCTTTGTTGCCATGATATATTTAGCCTCTCCTGTTCTTCTCACAAATGCTATGAGGTTTTATTTTTTAAAAGCTAAGCTGTTACAGGCCTGGATAATATCTTTTGGATGTGGACAGAGGATCCTTGATAGCTAATTCATTATTCCAGATTTGGAGCCTTGCCCTCAGCAAACATATTTAATACACATAACAATGTCTCTTGGCTGTGTGCATTGCTGGCCCATCTGCTCGAATGGCATGGTGCCTGCTCCTTAGGGCACAAGTTCTAAGTGATGATGGGTTTAATTTGGCTTGGTCTTTGACAGTGTTAATAGCATCACCTCTTCAAGAGGTACTTCCCGTGGGCTATACCATCTCATCAGGTCATTGAAGCCACTTCAGAAGTGATTATACCTGTTGAGACCTCGTTCAGACTCGCTTGTAATAGGACTGGGAAAAGGGAAGACAGAATTCAAAGCTATTTATTTAGGTTGGTGGTAATATAGTGTATTTTTGTAGATATTGCTTAAATAAAGTCCTCACACTATATGAACATGCCCAGCACTCAATGTAACAAGAATGTTCGTATATGGTAATAAACTCAGGGGACAAAAATGCCCTGGAGAAAATCAACAATCTTCTCCCACACAAAATGTTAGCTACTTGTCTGTTACAGCCATTACTTAGCGACTGAATTTGTTTCTTTTGAGTTGTCAGCACCAGGGCGTACGTTCTAACTGTCTATATTTTGAAAGTATGTAGAATATGCTTGATTTGACCAAGTATCATCTCAGAAGCCTGGACTGAGGAACAGTAGTCAACTGCATGCATTCAGTCAATTCAAAATTCTAATCAGCACTTTGCTGATTAAGCATCCAATATTTCAGTAGCTATGTCCTTTCTTAATAATTTAATGATAGGAATGAGATTTCAGGATGTTGGAAAAAGCATAATTAGCATCCCACACAGCTGATGATTGTATTTTGGAGACACTAAACATATATTCAGAACTGGGCTGAACCTCCTGGTGCAAGTATCAGCACTGATTCTATTTTGGACTGTCTCTAGTATGACTTCAAATGTTGTGAGCTTTAGGCATATGAAACGTGGGCTTTTTGATTTATCTCTTTTACATTGCATTGTCCTCTATACTAAAGGGATGACACCACTTCCTTTATGAATGTCAGATATTCTGTCCTGTACTCATGACCTCGAAATACCTCAGTAATATCCTTAGTAAAACAGGCAGGGCTACACCATTCCCTATACCCAAGTAACAAGCAGAGCTGCTATGAACTAGGTGTGCAAATTCTCAACTTTGCTTATTCCATCTATGATGTACATTGATAAAAGTGACAATGGGTACACGTGATTTGGTTCCTTGCAGCTTAGTTTCTGTGCATACCATATGTCTGTTCCTCCGGATGGGCCAGAAGGAGAAAGGCTGCTTGTCTGGTGATGTGCTTTGGCTTCATGTGGAGCTGCTTTGGGAAAGAGGAGGCCAGACCGTGCAGTCCTAGTGAGCAGCTGGGTGTGCTCAGCAAAGGAACCTGCTGCGGCCCATAAATGGGAGCAGAACAGGCAGAGTCAGGAGAAGAGCAAGGGACAGATGCAGAGACTCAGAGGGGACAGTGTAGTTCCTGCACCTTGGGAATTGTTGGCCTGCTATGGGAGGCAACAGGGGAGATGTATTTGCAAACCCTTTATGTGACTTCTTCAGCAGAACGGTATTTTCAGTTTTAAAAATGTTTTTACCTTAATTTGTGTCTGAGTTAAACACAACTTTTTGATGCTGAAAAAAACTGTGGGGCATTTCTGATGTGGCTGCTGTATGGAAAAGTGCTGATAAATCTTCAAACTGCCCTCACACTTCTGGTAACTTCACAGAGTCAGATACACATGCTGCCTTTTGTCCCATTTAATCATCCTGGTACATTAGTTTAGGCATTAGTTGCTTTTTTTTTTCTGCCAAAACAATGTTTTGTTATGTTAATAGTTTTATTGTTTTGCTCAGTTTTAAGTATGTAAAATATTTTAAAATCAGTGGAGTCTTCTAAAGAAGTAAAAAAATTTAAATTGCAAGAACTTAAATTTATTTGACCTATACATTCTCATGTTACATAAAAAATTGTGAACCCACTGTTTCTTCGGGTGGTTTGTTTATTTGTTTTTAGTTAAGCCTTTAAGTTTTTTTAGTTAAGTGAAAATGTTTACAAAAACCTTCAGAGAGAACAACAGATCTGAAGGCAAGGAAATCATGGGTGAGATATAAATCCTTAGACAATAAATTTTCAGTGATTTTGCAACAGGTTAGTGTTTCTACCTTCTCAGTGCTTCTTAATTAGTCTTTGAAAATTGATAACATTTTAATGTAATTTTGATTGCCTTATTCTGGAGGTCAGTCTAATATGGTGTTGCATGATGCCAAATTACTCTTCTCACAGTTGGGGGATGTAATTAAAAGCACAAGCACGCTGTTTTTGATTAAGGGAGCTGAAAAGAGTTTATTTTCTTACTAACTAAGAAAAATTGAGTTTCATGGAAATAATTTAGGGTTTTTAGTTATGCTCTTTCTTAACCTCTTCTTTGCCACTAAACTACTTGTGCGTGACTGCTTGGAACAAAAAAGGTACCAGTAGACCAGACAAACATGTTGTTTAATCTGGCGGCCTTTTTAACATCTTTCCCAGGAAATACATTGTCATCCGAGGCAGACTGCATTTTATAGGACTTAACTGCTAACACCAGTCATCTGGGGACTCTACAAAATCTCTGCTTCTATCTCTGGCAGAGTTAGCTGATACATTCATCACTTCTATCCATAGTAATGCAGTAATTTTACACAATTAAAACTTGTGCTGAAATACACTGACAGCAGAGGAACAAGAAGCTTGATTATTCCTGTAAGGATATACTCTCATATACTCTCACAAGTCTCACGTCTTGTTCCACCTTCCAACCCCCCCGCTTCTCCAAACAGCAGAGATGAGTGTGAGGTCAAAGCCTAAGAAGAGCTCTTCTCTCCCAAGCCTCCACTTTTTGAACACTGGCAATTAGCATCTGTGCCATGGTCCCGGCCCTTGGAGTGCGTGATTAGGAAAATCTCAACTTTCAGCGGAAAAGTAAAATAAAGGAAAAGTCTTTTTAGCTGGTATTGCCATAGGGGAAATGCAGCTTGAAATGTGATCCAAGTGACTTAAGCACATATAGGGAAATAACAGGAAACCCATACTATTTTAATTTTGTAAAATTCATGGCTCTTAAGCCATGTTTAGAATTCCTAGGGATCTGGCTCATGATTTGTGGATGCGTGAAGCTGGCAGTACTATGCTGTTTTAAGTAACCCAGATCTCCCTTATTCACACAATGTAGTTGCGTGTCACAAAGGGCTGTTTTCCTGTTCTGTTTTCTCTTCTTCTTTTCAGTTCTGATCTGGAGCTGGATTAACTTCATTTTTTTCCAGTGAAATAAGCACTCCACTTCTTGGGGTAGAAAACTTAGTAGTAAAGTACATTTTAAATGTAAAAAACGAACTAAAGTTTCTATCTGTATATGTTATTATAAGCAGTGTAGTAAAAATTGTTATAATGCCATGACATATCCTGTAAGTCTCAAGTAGGTGTATAATGAATTCTCTAGTTAGAATAGCATTCATAATTACAAGACATGAAGTATTTCACATCAAATCCTTGTAGCAGCAGCAAAGATCTCACTTGATTCAAGAGCTATTGGATGAAACCTTTGGGCTCAGTATTTTTTTTTCTCTCACTGATAATGGTTTTCCCATGAAACTGAGATATTCCTTGCTGTTAAGCAGCAATGGGTGATATCAGTGTGGAGGCAGTCAGGTTTGTTCCTCTGCCCATACAAAGGGGTGATGCTTCTGCCAGGAGGGAGGGTGGACGGATGGATGCTGTGGACGCAGCGCCTCTGTTTGTTGGTCTCGGCACATGGGGCGTTTCACGCTTACCAAGCTGTAGGAAATAAGTTAGGTCAGCCATCATCTCTGGACTGTGGTTTGAAGGTTAAAAAACATTTTAAAATGCTGTCCTGGGTGCAGAAATAGTATAGTGTTATTTGCTGCTGGAGCAGGTTTGGAGGGGAGCCAAAAAAATTCCCTCTGGCTATAGGCTGTATATGAATTGAGTTCAAAAGAGAGATCACTTGTTCTTGTGTACTGACAGGTATTTTCAATTTTTTGCAGCATGATTTCATTACTCGCAGTTACCCAGATTTATTTTGTCCTGCTGGAGGCACACACTGGGCACAGGGGTAGATTTAATTTTAACAGAGGTTTGGACCTGGCTGTAGTTATAGAACTATTAGTCTGGGGTGGAGAAGGGAAATCAAACTCAGATTGTTGGTTTGCCTCTTGGCTGAGAGCTTATCAAGAGGGAAATAAATTTGCAGTAATAGAAGCTAGTCCTGACATTCCCTTATGCAGAGGAGGAAAAGGTGATGATTAAATGGAGGTTACACATTAAAACTTCATAGCCAGAGGTGAGGAGGGAGGACAGAGCAGGATGCCCATCTGTCCCATTGGATGCTGCAAGCTTCTGGGATTTGGCTTTATTATGGACTACAAAGAATTTGAAGATCATCTTTCTACTTCAAATGTGTAGTATATGTGGTGCCAATTTAAATAATTTATGGGTTTTTTTGATGATTAGTTTAGTTGCGAGTTATGAGGAAATCCATGGTTAGCCTTTATACCATAATTTGGATTTCTTTCTAGTCACTCTGGTTAAATAAGTCTGTAAGGACAAATAAAGATGTGGGTTAGAACTGACTGGATTTTCTACTCATTCTTGTGCTGAAAAGAAGAAAGTTTTCTTAGAAACCTTTTAATTTGCATCCAGATTTTTTTTTTACCCTTCTGAAATCAAGTTTTTTAGGATAAGAAATGCAAACCTAGACTGGTTTAAAAGGGAAATAAGGACTGTGGTTATGCAGGCATAACTAATAGTTTTGTTCTTATAAAGACTACAACAAATCCTTTAAATAAAAATGAGCTTTACTATCGCTATCTTGTGTGGTGTCGTATTTGGGGTATCAGCAGAGTAGGTCCTTTGACTGCATTGTGTTTACTGCCTGAATCTGGCCATGATAAGCCAGTGTAGAAGCTGGTGATGGATGTGTGATACACATAGGAGCTAAAACTGGACTGAAAAGAAGTGACTGCAGTTCCTGTGTAGTAATGGCCCAGAAGGGCAGAGCAGTGTTACAATCTTTTACATGGAAGAGTGCATTTATGTACACAGAAATGCAGCTTCTGGACTTGCTTCTTGCACAGAGGGGTTCTGTATCTTTGCCTTACAAGGCTGTATTTTCATGCTTTTTGAATTTTGAAGTTCTTTGTGCTATGCAATACATTAAATATAAATCAATTAGGGCTACTTCTTGCTGTATCTGACAAAATTGCATGAATTTTAGAGGAATATTGATAAAAAGATGGGACCTTATGAAATAATACAGTACAAGGAGGTACACACTGGACTGTGTACCACTTCAGTTGTTTGTCTAATCTGTCTTTAAAGATTACCTGTGATGGAGACTACGTGAACTTATGAAGCAATGTGCTGTTCTGTCCCTGTGTTTAGAAATCTTTGCCTTATGTCTAATCCTTTTACTTACTGTTTTATACACAAAACACATGGAAAGTACCATATTCCCTTCCCTTTTGTGTACTTGGAGGTTATCGTCACAAAACCCCTTCACCCTCTTCTTTAGAATAAACAGTGCTGGTCTTTCAGTCATCACTTGCAAGTCATGTTTTCTAGAGGCTAAAAGATAATGTACTGTCTTGATGACCCACATGGGAGGAGGAGGCTGCCAAGTGAAGTTCTGTGAGAAATTATTCATACTCCAAGAGATGTACTAATGAAATATTTCATAACCTCATTAATATGAACACCAGCATGATACCTTTTAGATTCATGAAAGTTTGCATTCCTTCAGTGTGGTTGCTAATGAAGTTGTTAAGTTTGTTTTACTGAGAATGAATTTTGTAGCATAAATTGAAAGAAAAAGACTGAAAGTGTATGCACTAGATGTAGCCACACGTGTGACAGCAAAGCACAGCCTGTGTGCCAATGGCTCAGTGTTCAGCTCATGGACGGTCTGCAAGCTGTAGAATGTCCAGGTTCTACTGATATTAAAAATGCCAGTCTCTATCATAATCTCCATACAAAGCCTTTCTTATTCAAGTGACACCACTTGAAATGCTCTGTTAGAGGTTCTGTTATACTAGTCACTTCTAATATTTTTGCATTAGCAACTTGACTCAGACATATTGGTCTCCAGTGCTCTCCCGCCTTACAAACTTTTTTCCTGGTGTTATTAGGTATGTTAATGATGTGATATATACAGACATATTTTTTTTTTTGTTCTTACTTCGGAGCAGTAGAGTAAAATTGAGATTTTTCAGCATAGCATGAAAATAAGTATTGTAAGTATTATTATCTTCATTCCCATCTGGTCCTTTGTCTCCCCAGCACTTCCTTTCCCTCATCTTCCTTTCCTTTTTTCTTTTTCCTATTTCTTTGCTTAGCCACTTGCAACTGCTACTATACAGCCTTCTGGGAATGCCCTGAATTTGAGAGGGATTTGACAGAGCCTTTTCAACATGAGACCTGCCAGAGATATATCAAGGCCTCTTTTTCACCCCATGATACAGACAGAAGGGCCAACAGGAATAAAATTGGGTCTATTTAGAGAAACAGAAGTGGATGAGCTGTTGTTATATGAAACTTTTTTTCCCCTTTTTCTTTTTTTCCCCATTTCACATGCCATATGTATCTGTAGGTAGAGCAGGACCTTGGTATTTTCTCAGTCAAGAAGCAGCTGTCTCCAATTCATTTCGTAACTCCTTTGATGCTTCCACAGGAGCGGAGAGCCTGGGAGAGGCATGGAGACATTCCCTTCTGATGAAAGAAAGAGGAAGTGCTCACTGTGCTCTTCAAGGACTGGTCCAAGGGGCTGTTAGCAGATGCTTATCAGATCCACTCTGATTTTTTCATTTCTCTGCATACAGGACTTTGTATTAACATGTCACATCCCTGTGGCTGTAAGTCTGGCAGAAGCCTGCAAAGCCTGCTTCAGAGACAGAAATACTCTCAGGTCTGAGGTGTCTTTTACCCCTCTTTATCATGTGGTCTGCATCTATTCTGCTAAAGAAAAATGCCTTTATTGCTTTTGCTGACAAGGTTGAACAATATGCTTTCCTTTTGGAAATGGCTTTGCTATCCTTTGTGAAGGCTCTTGCTCAGATAGTGACTGTCAGACGTAGGGTTGGCCACAATGCTCTGGTACTGCACGTGATGCAGGTTTCTCCCATGTAGCAATGGTGTACATGGCCGATCCAACAGAGGTTGTTCCACACACAGAAGCCTGAAGCTGTTTCCAACTTATTACTGACTGCTGTTGCTTGCACGAAGTGGCGGGTTTGACTGGTCTCTCACAGATCTCACCAAGAGAATTTAGAGTAAGAAAAATGGTCCAAACTGTTTGAATCTTGTTCCCAGAGGGATACATTTTTATATGTTAATTCCTATTAACTTATCCACAGGCAATAGACAAAAGAATTAGGAACATATAAGATTGGTATAGAGCTATGTAAGCTGTTCCTGTTATAATTGATTTAGAATAATTGAATAATTTTCCTGTAGAAATCTCTTCTTCCGCAGAACACTATTATATTCTGCAATACCTTTGTTCCTTCAGTTAATAGAGCTATATAACAAATGCATATCTGCACTGGCAAATGTAGACCATTTGAACTCTAAAATATTAATTTTAAATGTACCTATGCCTATTTTAATAGTAATTTAAAATGATCCTAAGAAGCACATGTTGAGATAATGAGATCCATAAATATTGGTTGGCATTATTGATTCACATGTATTGCTTCCGTAGATTACTTCCATTTTCCACATTTCTTTTCATGTCTATACTAATCAAGGGGTTGGATTTTTAAATATATTTATTTATACTGAGCCTTGCATAAATACAATGAAATAAAATCTCCAGTGGGAGCAGAATTAAGCCAGGGCTTAGCACTGTGGGAAAATTAAATCTTTAGTTTTTGTTAAAGATTAAGGAAAAGTGTTTAACTTATTATATAAGCACAGGGAAAGTTACTTACCCTTTTCCAAAAAAACTTGGGGGAACATTCCTTGTTTTTGCAGTATCTGCAGAAGAATCCTTCTCTGGGAATGGGGAATGGAAAGGCAGGAATGTGCTGTAGGAATGAAACCTCACTTTCAGCATAAACAAAGCAAACTGATGCAGGCTTGTCCAAGATAATACGAGTGTGTCAGCTTTGTGAGTGAGGTCCCTCAGCAGCTCTGGGCTATGGTCAGGACATTGGAGTTACTTTTATTGTCTTTCAGTGTAATATTCTGGTTTCATTCTCTCCCTATGCAATTTATCCAAGCAAAACGGAGACCTTATGAAAACAATAAAAGAGAGACTTCGTCTACTCTGTCAGCCTGAAGTGATTCAGTTATACCCATTCATGTTTCTGCAGGGATACTCATTTTTATGTTGGGCTTTTTTTTTGGTTACATGTGAACCTTTCCTGAAGTCATTTTGAGATAATCAAAATAACACACACTGGAAGACTGCTCATAAAAGTGTCAGCTTTAAAGCTTTTTTAAACCACCTGTGGCAGCGGTCCGGTGTTAACAAAGTGCATCCTCATTAGAGAAAGGGAGTATGTTTTTTCCATGTGCTTGTTAAAAAAACTTGTCATCTACTATTGGACAAATACTTGAAAACACAAAGTAGTTTGTAGAGGGCTTCTGAACAATGGACTTCACCACTGGATTGAAGTGCTGTCATGTACAGTGTCATCCTACTTGCTGTCTCTCTCACCTTTCTTCAGAAGAGCACTGCAGGCAGAACAGGGGTGGGAGAACTTGACATTTTTTCATACTTCTCATCTTTGCTTTTCAAAAGCAAACTGTTTGTCAGACTCTTGGGCTGACTGGTTAACTGATTAGGTTAAATTCTGCAGTGAACTTTATATTCCAAAAGTATTTTCCTATCATACAAGTTTCACGTTCAATTCAATTCCACTAAAATTGTTTTAAAATGTATGACTACACAGAACATGTGTGTGTTTTTTTTCTTTTGTTTTGTTTTATTTTTTTTCCCCCAAAGAAATATATCTCATGACATTTTGAGCTACCTAAAATGAGTATTTAAAAACATTATATTTCTGTTTCTATGCTATGGTACAAATGCACAAATGAGACTGAATTCTACGCCAATGCAGGTTAGGCCTTTTTTTTTTTTTTATTACTGGGGATTTTTGTTTAATCTCTTGGACTTGTATAGACTAGATAATATAGCCCGTGATCTCCACCTAGCCAGAGCTGACTTGCATTAATGGTGGGACTAATATGATGGGTAGGGGGATGTACCATTTGCATTACAACCCTGCTTGTCAGAGTTCAGGTTTCTAATGTAAGGGGCATAAGTTTCATACGGAATTAGTCTGCTTTATGTTTGTCATCTGCTCTGAGATTGACAGGCTGAATTACTTACAATGGATGTTTTCCATTCATAAAGTTTTTCATCAACAAGGTAAAAGGAAAACAAATCTTACGTGGAAGAGATGACACGTCAGCATTTTGTTTTATTGGACATTGATCATACAGTATATCACTAAAAGCAGTTTTAGAGCCTAGGAAACAGCACTATTGATCTTCTGGAGTCCTGTTGCCAGAAATTGTATTTAAAAGCTTAACACTATGATGTGTAGCCTCATGGAAGCAATGTAACCAAGAACAACCTTTCCTAGAGTTCAGCAAGCTTATAGTCTTAGTCATACAGTGAATTTACTGAGGGACATATGTTGCCTTTTTGCTGTCCACCTGTAAACCAAACTATTGAGTATCTGGAGAAAGACTTACTTTGAAAACACTGACATCCTGAATATGTAATTATCCAGAGGCAGAGCAATTTATGTGTTATTGCTCGCCTCTCCTTCCCTCCCCCATTTTGAGACATATAAAATACCAGTTGTATTTTTCTGCTTATCATCCAATTTTTGAAAAAAAAAAAAAAGGTACGGAAGGTGAATGTAAATGTATAGTAAATAATGGCTGGAATTGCCAGTACCAGAACGAAACAGTTTATTGCACTTTATTAGTATTACCAGTTAGCCAGCAAGACATCCTGTTACACAGTTATGTATGTGAAATTAGTCTATACTCATGAAGTGCATTGTTCTAGATTTATACTTGCACCTCTACTAGAAGGGACTAAATAGTACTTACTTAAAGGTATATATATTTTAAATTGAGTTTAAAAATAAATACTGCACTTACTATATTGTTTAAATGCAGGTTTTGAGTTATTTAATAGTGTGTGATATTTTAAATATTTACATACAAACATCTGCTCATACTTCAAAATGCTTGTACTGTAGAAGCATGTCCATGAAGAAATAATGCATAAATGCATACAGGTTTGGAAGACCATGAATAACTTTATAGTTGAAGTCTTGGTTTAAAAAATGAATAAGAATCCTACTTAGCTTCTTAAGAATCATGCTTCCTTTTTTCTAAATGGACCTAGAGTAATTTGGGGCTGGATTTTCAAAAAATGTAGCTCTCTGAAAAAAAAAAATACAAGTTTTTCAGAAGTTCTATGTTTCACACTCTTGACCATGGATATCTAACTGGAGTATTTTTTAATTCTTTCAAGACACCTATTGGTATCGTTAGGGTCTATTTGTAGTGTCTTGGAGACCTGATTTTTAGCTGCTTTTAAAAATAATACCTAATATCTGCTTTAGAAATTCTACCTGTTGCAAATGCAAGCCACAAGATTTATTGCCAAGTAACCTTTTTACAGTCCAAGCCATATAAAACATAATAGGAATCCTGCTTTTTTTTTTCTTTAATGTGTCATGAATATAGCTATTCTCTGATCCTATACTGCTTCACTGAAAGTGAATTGCTGCTGTTTCTCATGCCCTTTCCCGTGAACAAATGTGTTTTGGTAACAATTAGAGATGGACCATTCCCTTAGGCACTGAGCTCTTAGGTGTTTAGCATTTGCCACTCTTTCTGTTAGCTTTACAAATCACTTCATTTTTCAAAAGTGGATGGGGATGCTCTTAAATGTGGTGGGGAGTACCTTTCTATTTCAAGTCCTTTGTTTCCATTTAGAACTTAGAAATGGAACAGGTACCAGAAGCAAAAGATTATGGCAAATAAGTTAATAAAATCAGCTCCAGTTTCTCAATGCCTTAGACAAATGCAAGAAGTTTTAGTGGGTTTTTTTTTTTAATTAATCTGTCATTTTTTTTCTTTCTGTGCTAGCGTTTCCTCTCTAATAAGAATGTGGTGTTGTTTTCACACAAATATAATTTTTGTATGCTTTCATACAGCACTTGAAAAGCCATTCTGATTTATAAGGCAGATGTCTTAAGAATTGTGTCTCTTCTTTCCCATGTTCTTATATGTCCCTTTCCACAGAGAACAACATAGCTACAACATGACTGGAAAACACTTTAACCAAAAAATATAGCTTTATTCCCAAGAACTACTGTGATTCCTATTCACAACTCAGTGACCAAAGCTAGAATTACTGCTGCTTAGATTTCAACACTTCATTTCTTCAGTTTTCATTTCATTCTACATTGGTTAGGGAAAAAACCCCACACTTCTATTTCCATTCAGAGAACAAAAACCTCCGTATCTACAGTTCAGATCTACATCTAATCACTGGAAAAATGAGAAGTCTGATGCATGTTAGTCTCATTAATAATATTTGAACATGCACCAGGATTTTTTCAGCATTGATCTGTTTGCAGATGACTGAGTGCAGTGTTTTAACCAGATATTTGGCATGTTTCTATTAGATTATTACCCACCCCTCACCAAGAAAACAACTGAACCAACCAACAACAACAAAACCCAGAACAAACACAAACAAAACAAACAAAAAACCCCCTCAAATAAACAAAAACCAACAAAACACAGAATATGGAACAACTGTGAGAAAACTGCTTTTCTAAAACAAAATAAAACAAACCCAAACAACAACAGCAACAACAACAAAAAATGGGGTGGTGGGGAGGGAACCACAGAAAAACCCCAAAACAAAAAACAACCCAAACCAAAAAGTTTCTGCTACAACAATAGTATTGTTTCTTCTCAGTTGAAATGCAATAGTAGATTGTGCCATAACTAGTCTAAATCCTTAGATAGAGATTTTGGCCATATGGAACACAGACTTGGCCTTTCATTTCTGTGAGCATCAGCAAGGCTTTAGTCTGGGATGAGAACACAGCTATGGGATAGACACAGCCACAGCTGTACTCTGTATTCATGCTGCGCTCTATATCCTCCTCTGTCTGTCCTACAAACTGGAAACATGTGGTAATCATGTCTGTGGATTTTGTTCTTGCTGTATCCTCTAATTCTGTTTTATTTGTAATTTTAGATGGACTCAAAGCTCTAGTCCCAGATTTACAGCAACATGGTGTGCTGCTGATTTCTCACGAAGAAGTCATCAAAAACCAGCTCTGAGAAGCTTCTGCTGTGAAAGAAGTGACGTGTTTGCAACTCAGAAGCTAAGGAAGCTGCCAAAAAACATAAGGTAACATTTAAAATGAAAACATGTCATTTTTTTTCTGAAGAATGATTGTATGTTGGGTAGAATCTCAATGAGAGAGCTTAGAAAAGAGTATGTTTCCCCTGCAAGGAAAAGACCACTAACTCTGAGCACTTTTACCATGTCAGGTCAACAGTTTTCTTTATTATAAATCAATTTATAACTTGGGGAGTGGAGAGTATTTTTTTGTTCTGCTCAAGGGGTAGAAAAGCAGTGGGAAGAGTTCAAAGACATGCTGAATTCCTTGAAGTTTAATGAGATCAGAAGTATTCCTATGAGATGGGACATACAAGCAGCTTGTATGGAGACCTGTAGTTCTGTCTGCACTCATCAGAGAAATGACAAAATATGACTCCGAGGTGCAAAGTACCACCTATTGAATACTTTGCCTGTTTTCTGTGCCGGAAATGGGACTGTGAAATAGCTACTACAGTTTCACTGTTGTTGAGGGGTTGTGCCTGTGATCCAAAACCATTAAGTGCTACAGCTTTGCCTAGAAAATGTCAGCTTGGATCTTTTGTTAGAAAAGGTGAGAAGTAGTAGGACCCTAGTTATTATTCCTTCTGTCATAACTGTGTGTGTGGAGAGAGTGTGTCCTTGTGCAAAACTCTTACGGAAGCTCTTGCTCTTGAGATATCTTTTATGCATTTATACAGGAGAACAATGCAGCAAAATTATTTTGGTATGTTGGACCTGCTTCGTGGGTCAGTTTGGTAGGAAGGTGAAACTATGGCTGTCTTTCCAATCCAAGTTATTCTTGTGACTGTGCAGTCTTAGCAGCACACAAAAGAATCAATCACTAACAAAGCCTGTTGTGTGGAGTGTGGAAACTGATCTGGAGGCTCCTCATTTCTGTATCACCCTGACATGGAACTGACATGGAACATTCAGCCTTGCCCAGAATCATGTTTCTTTGTGACCTCAGTTTGAAAGACTGGGGCATCTTTTGGAGAATGTTGAAGATGCCACAGCTGTAGGTAGTCACTGTCTTTACAGGGGAAAGGGATTCACGTAGAGATAATGTTACAAAGAATTATAAAAATAATTGCCTGCAGCAATTATAAGGGCATTTTTTGACAGTTTCCCCTAAAATTGTCTACATGATTACCCATTTTACAGATGCAGTTTCTGTTCCAACATTTTTTGCTGTCACAATCAATTGACTACAATAAATGAGGTAGCAAGAGAGTTATTTAGACTGTACAAATCAGGCAGTTAGCCCGCTAGCTGCTAAGATTAACCCTTGAAAAATCGCATGAGTACAAAAACGCAGATAGAAATATTTAGTTGCCGGCCTCTCATCTCTATGCTTGCTTATTTCTTCTCTTGTCCTCCTTCCTCTTTCCAAGACACATGTAAGGCTTGGCTGAGGCACAGCTGAAGGCTTCACTTTAAAACCGGTAAAAAATAAACTGCTGCTTAATTCACTGCAGCCTTTGTGGATAAGCAAGATGTTTCGTGTTACGTGGTATAATCACTGCTCCCTGAGGACTTCACACCTTGTGTGTTCTTGCCTTTCAAACGGTCAAAGTTTTATCAGTCCCAAGTGAATACATAAACCTCTAGAACATTTTGAGTGTGCTGCTACTTTAACATGGGATTTTTTTGTATGTAAGATAATTTAGATGTTTCTTTGTCTTCTGTGTGAAGTATCAAGATCTGGCCTAGGTATTTACAGCAGAGGAAATCTTGTGGAGGTGTGTTAATTTCAGCTTACTTCCCTCTGAAAAATATATTTTGTAAGAAGGAAAGACTGACTCATACTTCACAACTTGTTAGCTGGGTTATAGTCCTGGGGTGTGGGACAGCCAAAATGATGATATCACAGTAAGTCATATGCACAGAGACTTTGCCAAGAATTGGGCAGAGCGGACTTGTAATCTTTCATATTCACAAGGCCACACGCGTCCTTGTTTTGACAGAAGTTGCAATGTGTAACGTAAACCTTACGACTTGACTCAAAATGGAATAGTTTTATTGTTGCCAGGCGATATCTCTATGCCTCATATGTCACTTCATAGTTCCATCACTTGTTGTGATATATGTAGCCCTGCTTTGTGAGGGCAGCATTAATTGCTGTTTTGTTAAACGCCCCAATTTTTCATTCATTTTAATTATTATTGAACTGTGAGGAGAATGTACTCTGCAGGAAAAGAAAGCTAAGGAGGGAGGCATTTAAATGAAGATTCTCTAGGAAAATGGTCTCTTCCCTTAGCAAGAAAATACTTCTGAGAATAAACCTTTTGAATTCTCATTTGGAATTAAGATTATTTTCTTGATGGGAGGTTTAAATTAAAATTTTCAGCTTGATAGGTCTATATGCTTATGCGATTTAAGAAGATCTAGAGTTAGTGGCTATGGTTTTTGATCTATTTTAAGTAATTCTAATTTAAAGCATTAGGAGGTTTTGCAGAGAGAAACATCACCTATAAGACATGAACATTCTGAGCATCATCTGTGAAGAATTCAGTCACTTTTTCACTTCATGAAACAGAGAAGATGGGCTGGGGGGCTATCAGTGTCTTCAGTTTCCTATGAACAACAGTGCAGGAAGAGAAATGAATGAATTAATCGGAATGCATAGGTTACTACTATAGAATCATGATCTGTTTTGGGGATCAAATTACAATGAACTTAAGGTTGAACTCTACATTAGCTGTGTAAAGAGTCCAGATATGCCAACTTCTCTGGACATTTCACATAGTATTGTAGGAGAGAGCCATTGTTTTTCTTCACCCCAGCTTTTAAATTCTGTTCAGCCCTTATATCTTTTTTTCCTGAAGTCAGGAATCATCAGTTTCCTTGTTGCTTCTTTATTTCCTCCACAGTTTATATTTTCGTGACAGAATTGTGTCTACTTCTTGCTCTTTGATCTTATACAAATGGATAAAATGTCTGGATTCTCATGTTGCACTCGTTTAAATTCTGTATAGCACATCTGACTTGAGTATAATTGTTACTAATTTACTCTGATACAAAGTTGATAAATTCTGTTAACTGCAGCTGTGTTATATCAGTCAAGGCAGAGAAGCTGGTTGGTTGCATCTATTTGAAACTCTTCTTTTTCTTGCCAAAACCCCCACCCATAGTCAAGATGTTTAAAAAGTACTGTCAAATGAACTTTGTTTTGGATGCTTTGAACACATTTGAAAACCAGGCTGCTCCCATTTGATTTAGGCATCTAGATTCAGTGGTTGGTTTTGGCAGCTCTGAGGCAGATGGTTGTATAATGGAGTTCTTGTGTAAGACAGTGTTGATAATTGGTCCAAGAGGGTTAATCCTCTGTCTAAAAACCACTTACTTCTTAACTCGCACAAGTATACTGCTGGCTGAAGCTTTGCGTGCCCATTGTGACGACATGTCAGCGCTCCAGTGGAGTGTTGATGTTTTGGGGGAGCATGTTCTGCTGTAATGGGACTTCAGCTGAAAGCGTGCTGTGAACCTGACTGCCAGCAACCAAAGCAAAGATGTCTGATGTCTGCCCAACAGCTTCGGGTCTTTTAAAAGTGATTCTCCTTTGTACCAATTCTTCTATGTCTTCTGTATCTATAAGTGTCCAAAGTTGAGGTATGAATAAATCAGGCACCATACTATGTCTGTCAGTTATTGTGGAAAAGGTCTCATTTTAAATCCTTTTATACCTACTTCTCCTTAATAAGCAAAACAAAACCTAAGTGGCATAGATTTGGCAGTAGACAGAATTTAAAATTCATGAACAGAGAACAAATATATCTTCAGGTACCGTATTTCCTTTCTAATGATGATGATAATAAACATTTTGGTTTTATATTGCCTTTCTCATAAGTAGTTCTCCAAGCACTTTTTCTAAAGAAACTGGGAGTTAACGTACTGTCTCGACAGAGGAAAAACATATGGACACCATAAGATCTGGCACCAAGATCACTTAATAGCTGGGTGGCAGTGAAAGCCTAGCACCCTTCTTAGGATGGAAGTGTTTTTTCTATTTTTCTTTCTCTTGGTAGCTTTGGATTGCCAATATGTTTATTTAGGAGATGGTAAACTGAAGTCACTGACATTGGTGTCCAAATGTTCAGAGAAGGATGTTATTTTTGGAGTAAAGTCCACTTGTATTTTGAGATGCTGAGGTGTTTGAGGCCGAAGAGATCATCTGAACTTTAAAGCACAAATATGGAGAGTTTGGTTTTACACAGCATTGTTAGAATTAACTGTGCTGGTATTTTCTGCTGGAGCTGCTTTATTGCTACCTTCTCCTAAAGAGTGAGCTTACTTTTAAGCATGTGAGATGTTCTGAAGGGAACTGTACTTTTGAAAATTTGGTCTAGCGTAATAAATATTTGAGTATTAAGGATAGACGTGGATCTATAATAATTGCTTTCATCAAATATGGAGACAAGCAGTCCTTTTAATCCATTATTTACTCAGTAGATGGTATCTAATTATTTAGGCCATTTTTAAAGTCAGTAGAAGCCTTAACTAATTCTGAACTATGTTTTGACTCATGCCAAACTCTCTTGTCTGGGTAAAAGATGAGAAAATTTGACTCTCTTATGGGTAAAATACCTTCCTGTTGTCAGTGAGAGCTCTCTTAATTTAGCCACATAGAATTCTGTGGGGGAAAAAAAAATATATAATATATATCTATATATAAATGTGATACATTTAACAGTGATCTCTTTAATGGTTCATTCCATGCTGCTTCTATTGACTTCTGTAAGCTGAATGGGGAAAAAAAAAATTCAGAAACCTACTGGGCAGCTTTGTGACCCATCTAACTTTCTTTCCTTCAGTTAAAAAGCTGTTTACATCAGCTGCAAATGATCATATTCCATTTCTACTAATAAAACACAGTTATCAGTATAGTACCTTGCACATAAATAATTAACTCTTTAACTTTGAGATTCTTGGTGCATATAAAATAGGCGGAGATGAAAGTAGGCTCTGGGCTGATTTTTTTCAAATGTGTCAGATAGACTCAATGTACTTTTGAGCAAGAACAGTCTTGTAGCCCTTGATGCTGCTGAGATTAGTCTCAGGACTGCCGTAAATTGCTCCAGCTAGTAGCTTAATTGTTTCCATATAGAACAATTCCTAGTATCAAAGGAATTCTGAATTAGGGTAATTTTATTGTGTGATAGAATAACAGATTTAATGATAAGGGTGTTCTGCTGCCTATCTGTATAAAGACAAACATTTATCCTAGCAATGAGCTTAGATCTATGTTTTTCCCACGTTTTCGGTCATTTGGATTCTTACTTCCAGATTTGCCCTGTTGAAGTTGTGGTGGTCTGGCAGGTATTGGTTACCAGATTTGAGCCACAGAGCCACACACATCTGTGTGTCAGGAATGTTAGAACCCACAGTTCTGTTTCAGACCTGTTGCTGTTGAATATTTGCTTGTTTCTTAAGTGCAGAAGATGCACCTGTGCTGAACTTAGAGAACTGCTAAATGTTAGTTTTGTCATGACTCAGATAATTGCGACTACCTGAAAACGCTTTTCAGGATTCTACAGCAAGCAAATATTTTGATAATTTAATCCTATGCCCACCACCACCTCGCCTTTTTTTTTTTTTTTTTCCCCTAGTATGGAACATGTATACAAGCCAACAAGTTTTATTTCAACTGTAACCCCATGTGACTGAAAAAGAGCTGAGATATAAACCCCTAGTGATTGCTGTTACAGTGGAAACCTTGACAGAACTTTAGATCAGGTATAGCGGCACTAGGAGAAAGCTATTATAGCTGGTTTTATTCTGTGGCAAAGTATAACCAAATTCTGATTGTTACAAAAAGTTTTATGAAAGGGTCAGTCCTACTGCTGATGTAAAAAAACATGTCCGTCATTTTCATCTGGATTTTTTTATATTCTGAAGTAATTTTATGTGGATCAGGAACAAGGGTGAAAATAACAGGAGCAACTCAAGAGCCTGACCTGTTGTAGGGGAAGAGTGATACATGTAAACAGATCTGTCATCCAGAGTATTTTTTCATCACCCAGAAAGCAAGGGCAACTTGCCTGCAAAATCAGTTTATTTTTCCTGTCCTCTTTCCCCCTACCATCCTAGTGTTCATTTGGAACATTTAAAAATCAATTTTGCACATATTCAACAGCATTAGAAAAATATTAATCCTGATCTGGGCTCCAAATCAATTTGTTGTCATTTAGAAAAGAAAAAAAAATAAAAGAAGAAAGGTTTATTTGGTGGTTTTTTTCTTATTTTTCAACCCCATATAGACAGAACTTTGATTAAGGAGCTTCTAATAGTACCTACCTGCAACCTTAGTCTGGCTATCAAACTGTATGTGTCTCAATATTTTAGAGCTGTCTATAAATCCTGGGTCTCGAGGTTCACCTTGAACCTCATAAAGAGTAGCAGCGTTGCATAAAGTCATTGCTAGGCATCTTTTACATTTAATGGATAAGCAGGAGTATGTGATAGAGCTCTGATGACTGAGTGTAACAGAGTCAGAGTTTGTCATGTTTCTCTTCCTTCATATGGCCTTGAAATGGTAAAGATTCCCCTTCAGCACTAGGAAAATGGTTCCAATGCCTAGTTTTAGCAGCTGCTAATTTAAAAAGAAGTTCCTATGGAAACCTGTCTCACTGCAGCTCTTGGCTTTCATTTTTTCAATTTTTTTATCATTAAAAATCACCTGGTAGCAGACTTTCCCCCCCTGTTTTTCATGCTCTTAACTATCTCCTTATTAATGAGGTGCATAGAATTTGTAAAATTTGTCACTGTGAGATAAGGTCTTCTATTTTTTAATGTCTTGTCTATTCCAGTATTCATTTAATAAACATAATATTTTCTTGAAAGGTCTCACCCTGTAGTGAGTGCACAAGACTTTTGGACCCGTACTTTGTAGGAGGTCTACAGAAGTTCATACTAAGCAGTAGGTCTCTTGAATTTAGACATTGAAGAAAGCTGCTGCCTTCTGCCATACTTCCTTGAATAGTCTTTGAATGATGTGCTGAAAACACTAAAGCAAGTTTAGAAAATCAAACTGAATGAAAGAACCAAGCAGTTGGAAGTCTCATCAGAGGTATACACAACAGGTAAATACAGCTTCAGTTTTAATTTGTGAGCACTATTGGCCAGTGAAAATGAGATAGTCAGAGGTTAGACTAACTTCTGACAAGAGTAGATTTCTAAGCAGTATGAAAACTGCAATATATTTTGCTAGCCATGCTAGAGTAGACTGTATGAAGCCATATGGGAGACAGCTGAATGCTGTGTAACATGTATATTTGATGTGGAGTGAGGTTTTTTAAACAGAAAAAATCATGGAAATTTCAGAAGACTTTGTTTCATCAGCCATAGATCAATCTCAGTGTAGCAAAATGGGAAGAGATGTTTCTCACCTAAAAAAAGAAAAAGGACTGTGTCTGTGCTCTCAAAGACACTACTGAAAAACCTCTCAGTAACTATTATAGACAAAGCTGATAGATTTTGACAGGGAAAGGAAAGAGTTCAGTCAAGACAAATATGTGACAGTGGGAGAGCTGCTCAGCTACGTTAGTTAAGGACTCACATTTAAATAAAGAAAGAAATAGATACTTATACTTGATGATGTATTACTCATTACTGTTGTGGGATTTGTCGTTGTTGTTGTTAAGTTTATCCCTGCAAACCTGTCCCTAAGAATAAGTATTTTTTGGTAAGTTTAGTAAAATTACAATGACATATCCCACTATTTTTATCTGAACGTTGTGAAGCACTTCACATTAGCTATAATTTCTCAATACATAGTTAATTTTCTTGACCATATTGTACTTTCCTCAACAAAATACATGTCTGACCAATAAATGGAGGTATAAAGCTTTTGGCTGGCTTTATTAATGCTTATTTTTCAATTGCATCTATTATCACTTTTCCTATGATTTTCCTGAGGGATTGTGTCAACCTGCATCAAATTGTTATTTATTCATTGTCCATTTGTTTGTGATTCAAAAACATTTTTGATTGCCTTCTTCCGCTCCTTCCTTTTTCTTCCCTGTTCTCTGGAATTTCTCATGTTCCAAAAATTGCCGAACTTAACAATAATGCTTTAAACTTGCATGGGTTAATATTTTCTTTTTCTTCTGAGAGGTAATTGTTTCTTTCTGTACGGTTAAGAACACCAGCTTTCATATTCAGCAGCAAAATGGAAAGCAATGCTTAGCCATAAAGTGAGGGTTTACTGCCTTGGGTTTGCCCTTATACTAAAATTTACATTTTCTTAATCAATTTGGTATTCTTGTACTAATGTCTTTGATGGAGGGCTAACAGTGATCACCAATACAGAAAACCAGGATACTTTTGCAAGTCATTCGCATGTGATCGTAGAAGTGACTGATTTCCAACCCTGAAGACCAAAGCCAACACTATTGACAATATTGTTCCAAGGTAAAAATGCAAAAGTGAACTTGAAATTGAGCCCAATTCAAATGACTATCATGAAAATGAATGGTTTGAAACATTGTAAATTTAAGTTAATTCCTAATCACCGTATGTGTATTTTTAAGAGTTTAAACTATGAACTGTGAGAACTGAAGTTTCAGATTTCACAGCTAGCTGAAGTTCTTGGACTGACACACAAAATCATCCTTGATAACTTATAAACAGCAGGAAAGTATAATCAACTTAATTTTTTTCTGTTACTTACAACTCATCTAAGATTCCTTACAAGTACTGAATGGCATATTTTACTATGTTGAATGATGGATATATAGGTGTAGCAATTTTTTTTTTTAATTTTTATTTTTTTAGGATAAAGATGTTTCTCAAGGCCCTTCAAACAACTGTCATTCACATAATCCCTGTTGTTTTTAAGTTATGATAACATTCCTTCTTGTCACATCACACAGATCGTAATGAAAGAGAAAGATTAACCACCTGGTTACTCAGGTCCATTTACTACTAAATGATAATAACTGCAAATCAAAGTGAAAGGCGTTGTGCACTTTAGCATGGTACCGTACAGCAGTGCCTTCACTTAACAGATACACCCATTATCACCTTAATCCTCAGTAGAGTGGCAGCATGAGAGAACTTGTTTAATCCATAGTTAAGCAGGAATGGGCGTTACCATATTTTCTTATTGCACTGGGTATGTTTTCATTAACATCTAGATGGATATTTTGTTTTCCCTCTCCATTCTGCCTACTCTCATCTGATTGACAGCAGCTTTGTAGCTTCTCAGGAGATGGGTTGTATCTAAGCACTCAATTTAGCATTTCAAATGTGTACCTTCCTTTTTTTTTTTTTTTTTAATTAAACACAACTTTTTGAAAGTTGATGTTTCTTTGCTACAGCATTTTCTGAGACTTAAAGCTTTAAGACCAACAATATGACTACATCAGTCAAGTGCCAGCAGGAAAGAAAGTCTCTTAAAAAAGAAGCAAAAAATTAATCTAGAATCTGCTTTGACTAATGTTTGTGAGACTTAAGAAAAGGAAAAATTAGCAAATAAAATTTTTAAGGACCGAGGAGGTGGAGAGGGAGGAAGGATATTATTCAATAAAGATCAGAAAATTCAGAAGAGCTTGACAAAGAGGTTTTTTTTCCAGATGTTGTAATGTGAGCAGCCCACATGGTAAGTTTATTTGTAGAAATTCCTCTTGCACTCACTTCTGTGTTTTGGAAAGAGCTGTTTTGGTATTTGTTTCCATAAACATCTTGATTTAAGTATTTCACATATATCAACCACAAATGTGTTGAAACAAGAATAACACAGAGGCAGTTACAAAAAGTAAGGTTGAATGTTATGTTATATGTGACATTTTTCGTTCTTTCCTGTCATTTCCTAGAGCTTTCACTGAAGGCTCTGTTTTTTGTCAGGGTCATGGGGATAAAACAAGAGATGGGGCTGAGTATTAAGATGAGTGTTGGAACAGGCTGCCCAGGGAAGTGGTGGAGTCACCATTCCTGGAGGTGTTTAAAAGGCATTTAGGTGAGGTTCTTAGGGACATGGTTCAGTGCTAGAGTTAGGTTATGGTGGGACGTGATGATCCTGAGGGTCTCTTCCAACTGAAATGATTCTATGATTCTATGAGCTGCATGGGGAAAGGAGGGACCATTAGCTCTTGTGGGGAGGAATGCAGGAGCAGCAATATCTGCCCATGCCTGTTGGGGAGTCTTTCATCATTAAAAGCAGGTAAAGGGAGAAAGAGAGATGCCTGAGTGCCATAACCACTAGGCTGTTATGGGGCATATGAGTGTGTCTTCCTGACTTTTGTACAATTTTGCAATGATCTCAGTTCTATCTTGAGAGAACAAAGGAAGTGCTAAATTGTCATTACTCCCCCACTGCTTCCCCTGCCAATGAAATTCTTGTTTTCTAGCCAGCCAATTCCCCAATTACTCTCCCACTGAGAGATTCAGGAACTGAATCTTGTCAAAGGTCTGTTGTATGGGCAGGAACTCAGCCAGGTTCTGTGGGACAATGCAGAGTATTAAGCCCATGGCAATTTCTCGTTCATTCCAGTTTTTATTTTGCTGTATGATTTGGTGTGCCTGATCATGTAAGGTGTACAGTATTGTCTGTATTTTCTGAATTAGTAAATAAAAGTTTTAATTAAAAAATAATTGGTTTTGCAGTTGTTACATGATTCTCCCTTGTGAGTGTATCAGCATAAAATCCAAGCAACCTTATAGAACTGATAATTCCATGCACATCAGTGAAATTACTGGGTTCCTTAAAACTCATAATAAGTTTTTGCATTGGTAGACATTTGCCTTACCTGTGTATAGTACTAAACTGATTCTCCAGAACAAAACTAGACTGCAGACTTCAGTCATGAAACAGTCATATTTAAATGAGAGACAGGCCTTAATATACCCCCATCTTATCAATACTTCTTAGTACAGTTTGTACTTTCATTGTTTGCTCCTTTTAATAAGAAACCTTCCCAAATCCTAAGATTTGAATAAATGAATATTTATTTTAAGTAGAATGGTAAACTATCCAAGAGTTTGTGTGTGCCTGGGTTTATCTGTTGGTTACTATATCTCTGAAAGTTCACTCTGAAGAGCAGATTAAACTACCAAGCATTTATTTAAATGTCGTGGCCTTCCAGACATACTCATCAGGCAGCTGGAGGGATAGATTTAGATGTCTTTAGCTTCTGCTTAGAAACACAGCACAAATCTGCATAGCAATTCTTTACTGGTATGATAGAAGTATGATTTACTGTTATGATAGAAGTGGTACCTCAGAATTTGAGTTTTCAGACATAAATGGGTCATATGCAGAACATTTCCAATCCTCCTTTTAGGTACACTTCTCTGGTGTGATTACTGTTAGTGGTGTCATACCTCAGCTTCCTCTGTTACTGTAAAATCAGGATGTAGAATCAAGGAGAAATATTCTGTCTCAGTCAAAATGATTGTTGGGGTGACAGGTTTCTTTGGGAGAGAAGTAAGATGAGACCAAGTTGTGCTTTAGTTCCTTCATTAAAGTGATTACAGACTTTTGTTGTTCTGGTAGCACCCTCTGCAAAGGGTGCCAAAAAGCCTTCGACAGTTCTTTGCCAGGCCTGATGAACAGAAGAGCTGGGAAGAGGAGATAGACCCATGTGTAGGGCTGGAGAGTATTATTCTTCACAGAAAGGGCCAGACAAACAAAATCATGATTTGGTTGGGGAAGGTGAAGCAGCAGGGGAAGGTGAAGCAGGAGGCTGCCTCTGAGAGGGGTGTCACGTTAACACCACAATTACTGTGCAGCTGAAATGCACCCACCTCTTGTTTCTTCTAAAGCCTTAGGCAAAAGTAGTTAGCAAGTGCAGACTATGGGGTGGAGAGCTCAGTTTGGAATTACTGGAGGAATTTGCTACATTTAGTTAACCCATCAGAATGTCTTTCTGAAGCCAAGTTTTGACCACATTTTCCTTAAACAGTGTAACTGGTTTGCCTGTCTAAAAGTCACTACTTCTACAGTGCCTTGTGCAGGTTTTTTTCTTACTTTTGTGTGTTTGTTTCTGTTAAAATGACAAAAAAATTTATAAAGACTAGCGTGACATTATACTTGTTCATCTGGTCATATGAATTTTAAACATTTTTTCACAAATAGTACTTTGTTTGGAAACATTCTTGGGAGGATTTTGATAATGATTCTTAAAGGCATTTATATGAACAGACAGTTAAGAATAGTTTTTTGGTGATTGTGATCTTCGTAAAGATTTATTCTCAATGCATTAGTATTAACTGAAAAACATTTAGAAGAAAATGAACAATATCTATTTCTTGATTGTGATAACACTCTTTTGCATCATTACTGGTAGATATCTCAGAGGCAGAAGGGTGTTGCTATTTAGGAATGTATATTTCAAATGCTTATATTTACAGTTGGGTAAGTGCTTATCTTCTCCTTACTTTGTTTTCCATGTGATATCATTTGTCCAGCCAAAGATGGAGATAATGTACAGTTTAGGCAATAATTTTATTGTAGTTTTTAATCTTGACAGGAGGATACATTTTTTTGGTGACCTTTGTTAGCCCATGCAATTTAAGATAATGTATTTCACACCAAAGCTTGCCTCTTTCTATGAGTTTGTTTTAGGAACTGTGAAAGCAAATCAACCCCTTTGTGTGGGGATTAAGTAATTCTTTTCTTGTTCATATGAGAAATGTCATATGTATCCTTTATTGAAGAGTTGCAAAAAGCATATTTAGTTCCTGAGTGGATTCATCCTTTATAGTTTCTGTTCACCATGTAAAGTAATGTAATTACAGTCCCCATGATAAAACTAGAATAATTCCCTTGATTTAAAATGTAATATTTATTATTCTTATTTTCGTTTTTAATTTAGATTAATCTGTAGATGTTTGAAATTCTTAGTATTGGCACAAATGTATTCATTCTTTAGGGGGCTCGAAGTCCTTTTTGAGTAAACTTATAATTAATAAGAAATGAAAGCATGACCACTTTCCTCCAGAAGAATTGGCAGGGTCTGGATTCTGTGTACAAAGGATATAATCTTAAATGGTGCATTATTACCTTGATTTTGAATTGTAAGGCACTTTGTCCTGTGCAGGATGAACAGCTCCTGTGCGCTGCTGCAAATGGAGAAACTGTAGGAAATCTCATGACTTTGGCAGTGAGAGAACTTGATCCTTCCCCTTTTTTTTAAAAAAAAACCAAAAAAACCCCAAAAAAACCCCAAACCAAACAAACCCAACTTAATAATGTCATTTACTTCAGAAATCTTTCTACTCCACTCCTCAGCCTCTGCCAATCAGGTGGTGTGATTAAAGTTTCTACTCTGATTTTGTTTTCTTGTACATGAAGCGAGGGTGGCACAGAAACTCTGTAATCAGCAGAACCTGGCTGGGAGGTAAATCCCTTCAAGGACTGGCGTCTTTGCACTGTCACCGCTTCTCAGTGAGATTACAGGAGAATGATGTTTTGGATGGCTAGTCAACCTTGACAGGTCTGTGGTAGAGCTGGTTACAGAATCTATTGCAGACCTTGAGCATTTCTATTTAATTCTAAACACGGAGATGAACCAGAGATACTCTATCTGAAACTTGATTTTAACTCATTATTGTTTCATGCACATGTCAATATTCTCTGCTCTGTAATGGTAATCAATAGCTAAAGAAAAACATAAATTTATATGGAAAATTATTTATCAAAATGTTTGTTGTACAGACTGTTCTTTCCTAGGCTCGCATCATCAAATGCTATTTATTGGCTTTCATTGGATATCATTGCATACTACATTTATAGGTAGAATGTTTTTTGCTACTATCTGCCCCTGTGTTTGCTTTTCAAATTCAATTGTCTATACCAAAGAGAGTGAGGAGGCTATTAAACACAATGATATTTATTCAGAATACTGATTATATAGCATTCTCTGCCTTCTCCCTTCTTTGAGGATCTTAATTCTCTGACAAACTATACCAGGAATAAAAATCATAAACTGTGTCACTAATAGACAGCTGATAGTCTTCATATATGGAAAAAATCTCTTCTTTCAAGTTCTTTCATCATGATAGACACAGAAATTAGGACTGAAATTAAAAAAATCATTCTCCGGGATATTTTCTTTTTTGAAAATGCCTGCTATATTATTTGATTTAGTTATTTTAACACTATAAAGCATATTGTTTGTTGTAAATAGCATATTAATTGATGCTAATGTTTGCACTATGGTACTAAGATCTGCCCTCCAACTACAGAGTTAATTGGTGTGCTGGGCGAGCATTATACACTCAAATCTTAGTTGCTACTTCAACTACAGACACTGAAAATGGGGATGAAAAAGTGTGCAGGTTTTTAAATTCCCTGCTTCTCTAGGCAAAATTCTTCCCTAACTATATTTAATGCTACCAGGAAATGCTGTTAAAATATAGGATTGTTGCAGAAAGTATGATTTCCCATTTATGCTGACATCATACTCTACAGTGGACAGAGTCAAAAGAAAGTAAGGTTAGCTGAACAGTGTCTAACAGCTGGCTCCAGTGCAGGTTAAAAATCCTGCCAATCTGCTAGAGCTCTTTTCCTACAAAAATTCCCTCCTCCAGTACTCCTCTAAGGAATGTTGTCATGAAAGCTTGGTTCCTTCTTTTTTTTTTCATGCGTATGGAAGGGGGAAAAGTGTATAAAGCCAATTTATTGCTCTGACAGAAGTGGAAGCCTTAAGATGCACATGAATTCTTTCCTCTGTATTTACTGGAAGGAATACACTGCCCATTGCAATGATTTTGTTGGGGTAGAGCTGTAATTTCACTGTAAATTCCTTCTGAGGAGGGATGACAAGCCTGCGATGGAATAGAAGTCCAAAGTTGACTTTTGGTCAAAAAGGTTCTCTTACACTCTGAAGAGTGATCCTGTTCTAATGACAATTCCCCTGGCTTCATACAGCTATAAGCCTCACAGTTTTCTGGCTTCCTTTGTGCAGATTCAAGGAATTTACTGTTTGACAGACAGCAGCTCTTTGAATGCTTCATGGAGAATCTGAAACACAGGAGAATTCCAGAATGTTCCCTACCAGCAAATGACACCCCGCTCAGGCAGCACTTTGCCCACTGTTGGCAGTACTAAGTGCTGCCTGAGGTGAGTCATCTTGGTTGGAGGAAAGGTAACTTCCATAGCTCGCCACTGTCTCTCAATACAAAGCAGTAATTTCTTGAGACAAATGTCTATAATTGGAAAGTTTCACCACTTAATTCTGCTGCACCATAATATGGGAAGCACAAATTCTAGTCCTATTAGGGGAAGATTGCCACGATACCATTTAGTAGTACAGTTGTATGGTTACAGAGTAGTCTATAGCTGAACATTCAATATCTTTGTTTTTGCTTGGGTCAGATTCATTATTTGGAAATATGTCATTTATAGTATCAAAGACTCTGTTTTCACATATTCCATTAACCTAGAACTTAATGGTGCTTTACATCATTCTGTATTTCCCAGTGCTGATGTAATATGTGGATTCAGTATGGTTCCAACACAGAAAGTCACATAACTACTATTTTATGAATTCCTTTAGAATTATTATGTATTTATTTTCTATGGTTTTCAAGTTAGTGTGGCCCTGATTTTTCTTGTGTATTTGCAGTATGATAAAAACAAAGCAGGATTAAAAATTTTAACCTTGTACCTTAATTATGATGTATATTGTTTTATGTCTTTGAGGTCTTTTAGTTAGGGAGCAAGATAACTGTGGTGGGGAAAGCTTGTGCCAAATACACTTGACAGCTCAATAATTTTCTGTTGATGTCCTCAGATTCTGATGTGCATTTTTGTTCTGCTATCTAATTATAGCACTGGAAGAAGAGTGTACAATACGTTGTCTGCTATCTTTCTGCAGTACAATAGTACGTATTTTGCCACAGTAACCTGATGATGAAGGAGGAGGATACTATAGAGCACCAGGAGCTTTTTCTTGCTTCTTGAGCAAAACAGAAAATATCTCGATTGTATGTTGACATATAAAAGAATCTGTTAATATGTAACAAGGAACTTCTCTAAAATGAGGTAACAGTCTTGGTTGTAGTCTCTCACTATTGAATTACTGCGTAATTTTGTATAGCATTTTTCCCAGCTGCATATTTATAGTATTAGCGTACATATCCTCATGCACTATCATATTAGCTGAGAGATGAATACTGTTTTTCATTCCATTAGATTTTGAGTAACATATCCATAAACATATTGAAATATCTGTACTGAAGACACATTTCACAGCTTTTCTACTTTCATTTTTTCTCTTTGGGCTGTACATATTAAGCATAAATACAGGTGATTCAATCTCTGCAGAAATTAAGACAGGAAGAATGCTTGGAAGATGAATGTCAGATACTATTTTAAACTGTTTATTCTTCAGCTACTGGTGGGCTGAAGAGGGAAAATTAGCTGGAACTAAAGGATGATTTGAACAAAAGACTGACCTGTTCAAGGTCATGTAAGAAGAAGTTTAGACAGAAGCATCCTGTTTAATACAAAATGTATCTATCCAAACTAATCCACGTGGATAACACATTTAGGTTTCTCACTGACAGGAGGTCAGACTCCATCTGTATTTGATTGAATAACATAGTCTCAAAGTCAACATGCACAGGGCCTACCAGAAGTTATCAGAATTATCATTTCAATTAAACAGATGGCTGAGGAATCAAATGAAGAGCCTTTGAGTGATGGCTACAAAATCAATAATATCTTTCTGAACTTTATTGATTTATCTTTGTCCAGGCGGTAGAATTGATTTATGTCTCCAACTTTATTTTGATAAGTCAATGATAGCTCAACTATTCCTAAATTAATGTCTTCTTTTTGTGGGGCTTACAGTTTTTTTTCTACTGGTGAAGAGAAAGAATTTTATATCAAGCCAAACTGATTTTGCTAAGTAATTCTGTAGCTAACAGGGCATCATAAATCAAGCAGAAGGATGGTCTCTGTAGTTTCACATCGGATGGATGACTTAGAATCGTGGAAAAGGCATTTATTTATTTAACCAGTCAGATGGTATTGCATTTTTCCTCTCTGTGCTAACAGACCAGTTGACATTTGTAAGCAGACAGGATACTTGCTGTGAAGAATGCAATAGTGTGAGGACTGTAATGTCTTTCCACTAATAACAGCTGAAAAAGAGGAGAAAAATGTGTCTGTGCATGAGAGAAGGAGAAGAAAAGGGCAGTCCAACTACACAAATAAGCTGCTTCTGCTATATGATGTGTTCCAAATGCATGTGAAATGGCATAACATGTGGAACTCATAGTCTTGTGTGTTGTGGTTAAGAGAGTCTGGTGTGGTACCAGCTTGCTTTTTACAAACCTAGATCCTAGCCTTGGTTTTGCTGCTCTTAGAAATATCCATATTAGTGAAAGTTTTATTTTCTGGGTCATTGGAATATTGATAATAGCTTTATAAGCAATGTAAAACAGCTGTTTGCTTTTAAAAAATTTTTTAAAATTATTATTATTTATTATTATTATTATATCTTTTTTTTCTTTTAGGGCATGTGCCTTTTAAAATTCTAAGGAATGGTCACATTTTTTTTCTCTTAAAGAAATGTAGAAATGAAAACCAACAGTAATAATTGACCCCTCCCCCTCATTATCTCCTGTCTGCCATTTTTCAGTACCAAACCTAGGTAGATTGCTTAGTAAAATCTGAGTGAGTGGAACTTGTGGCCAGATCTGATGGTAAACAAACCCGGGAGCTGCTGAGGAAACAAATAATTATGGTTAAGCCTTAGAGATTTTTCATTGGGTTAATAGTGAGATGGTAGTAGCTCTTATGTGACCAAGCCAAGCTGTACCTCCTTGTTAGCACATGCTTTACAAGATTTAGTGCAGCCTTATACAATTTCATATATTATGTAGCCCCTCTCATAATTTATCCTTTTGGGGAATCTTCATATATTGAGCAGAACACAGCTGCAAGTTTCTTCAATGATTTTAGTATGTGTATATTTGTTAGAAATGGAGAAGAAAAAATAGTATTGAAATGCATTGTGTTTGGAAGGAATGTCAGGAGACCTGGGTCATAATTCTAGCACTGAATGACTTGTGAATACACTAGTAAAAGACTTCATTTCTCTTGTCTTTTTCAGTGATTAAAAGGATAAGTAGGTCCAGAATTGCCAACTCCTACCTGTTTTTTTTTTAAATCCGGTTAGTTGGTGGTAGCTGAGGGTCTGAATTCCTTTGAGCATATAGGTCCATATATTTAATTATCTTTATCAGGGAAAGCTTTGAGGTTTAATTTGTGCCAGGTTTTTTGAAGGTGATAAATTCAAAGCACTGTTGTTACTGGGTAGACAGAACAGAACCTTTACATTAAAAGAACAGCTATTGAAGAGGGAGAAAAGCCCATGATGTGATTTTAAAAGCATAATAAAGGATAAAACAATACATGAACAAACAACAAGAAGATTTATTGAAATCAAGAGATTTTCAACCAAACTGCATGGTTCTTCATGAAAGTCAAACCACTGTATCTTTGTTTATTCGTCATTATCAAGTGGCATTTGGGACTTGTGTAACTCAATATTTCAGATTAGCTTTTCTATGAAAACATAAACAGATAACTCTAATCAGAAGCATCTAAAGTCAACATAAATATTGTAGATTAACCTGAATTTTTCTTTAGCATTTAGTGCTCTGTTACTGTTGAATGTTTATAGATTGGATGCGTAATTTCTTTGCTGTTTGGGGCAATAAATATATATATACACACACAGGCATATGTCTTCAAAGTTTTGGTCTTAAGAGACTAAATTAATGATTGTACAGAGATTCTTTAAAGGGAGACACTACATAAAGGTGGAACAGATCTTGGTAGTTTTTTATTTTATCATATATTTACTGCTTAGTCAAGTGCACTATATGAAAGTAATGCCTTCTTTCATTTAAACATTAATTTGAAGAGGTCCACTTGGGGGGTTTGAAAAGCTACATTAAAGAGATTTAGAATGCAAATAAAACAATTGTGTAAAACCAGTTTTTTAATACAGCACTATAGGATGGTCAGTGATTTTTAACTTAGGTAATGTAGTAAAGTTATGTAGAAACACAATAAGAAAAGGAGATAAAAGCATTCCAACTGTCATCCCAATATTATCGCTTCAATCAGATTTCAAGCACAATGTAACTCTGCTGAACTATGGTTCAGCATGTCAAGCCATTGTCTGGCGTCGGCTTCTGCAGAGCTGCTATTGTTTTACTGAAGCAGCTGCCATTCAAACCTGTGATGGAGTAGGTGGCAGGCATTCCAGAGTTACAGTTGCTTTGTGCTACACAAAAGAAACCTACTGGGATAACTCCCCCCTCGTTTTTTTAACTTTGCATGACTTTAATACAAGAAATCTTTTATTTGAAATATTGGACAGGCTGATAAGAGGGATCCTGGAGATGAAAATTACAATACAGAAATGTCTATAGATAAAAAAGATCTATGTGGCTAGGGTATAGATGTACAAGTTGTACTTCTCATCATTTCTGCTGGGGGGTGGACACATGCCATCTAAACTGGAAATCTCTTTTGGTTCTTTATAGAGATATTTCATTCATATGTGACTGCTGGGTTATGCATGAAGGAAATTAAATTTGTTCACCTTGAGAGAGAATGAGTATATTTTTGTAGTCTTCTGTATTCAGACTATCATAAAGACAATATAGATGGTTCAGAGGGTGGTAGCTGTAGGTCTGAATTGAGCTGGATGGTCAGTGTTTAGCAGTCAGCATGAAGTAGCTTTTAGCATAATGGTAAATAAGTTACTGATCTCAACTGAATCCTTAAAATGTTGCAGCTTTAATTACAGTATTCATTAGAAGTAAAAGTAAACTCAAGAGAGAAAAGGAAGAGTGAACAGAGGATATCAACTTACCCCTCTGAATCTCTCCTCTAAAGGGTGGTGTCTGTTTCAGGACTAAGGTTACTGGACCCCATATAAAGATTGAAAGTCCTTCCACTGGTCTCACTTGTTGATGGCAGCGTGTATGATGAAGACTGAGTGATGATGTGGACACCCTGTGCTAGAATCAATCTGATAATGTCAGAGAATAGCTGAAACAAATTTTCATCAGAGTTTTAGCTTGAAGTCAGAAGAAGTCCAGCATGCTGTGAAAGGTAGCTCAGTTTGTCCTAGGACAAGTCTTAGGAAAAACTACCCTGCTTGTGATGGCTCAGAAATTTTTCCTTTGCCATTGCTTACAGTCTGTGCAAACCTAGTTAAGCTTGGGTTGCTCAGCCTTTAATATAGTCCTTAATATGTATTTCCTGTAGGAAGGATAAGTACCGAAAGAGTATACATTCTTTTATATGCCAGCATTTAAGATGAAAAATCTGTTGTGAAGGAAGGCTGCTGTATTTAAATTGGGCCAGGGCAACGCTCGAAGTAGTACAGACCAGATCAGCAAAGAAGGAAAAAAAGTTAAAAAGTCAGTTGTTTGCCAAACTGTCTGTCAAGTTTCTTCGCATTCTGCTGTGCTTGTCTTGTCTGGGATTTCTAGTAGCACTGTTGGTTTAGCACATTCTTCCCTTTTCCTCATTCCTTTCAGTCTTTGCTTATTATCAGAGGCAGAAGACTCCAGCCTTTCCTTGTCTCCAAGCATTCTGCATTTGTACATTTTTTTTCACTTTCTCATTTGCAGTACTGTTGCTTTTACTGTATTGTGTAACCCCAAACATGCAAAACAACCAAACCTGCACAGCTTTGACCAAGGAAAAATTGCAGTTTTACTACTATAATCCTAAAGTTTGTGACTCTGTAATGGGAGTAATAGCGCTCAATCCTGTGTGAGGGGGAATTCCATGTCATACACATAGTTTGAGGTATAATGTGGCTCCAACGTCTTGTTAAGATGCTACACTTGCCAGACCAAATTTAAGATGGGCTTCTTTCTTGTTGCAAATAGCCATGCATAAACAAGGGGTTGTGGGACCAAGGCCATGTTTTGCAGTAACCTGAAGGTAAGCAGATAATTTTTTTCAGTTTGTTTGCACCAAATAACAGTTTTTAAAGTATAAACTATTTCTAATTGCTTGTAGAAAGGTTACTTAGTTGAAGTAAAAGGTAGTGGGCACAAATTGAAACACTGGAAATTGAACTTATGTGTAAGAAAAAAAAATTACTGTTAATAGTGGTCAAACATGTAACAGGGTGCTCAGAATTGTGAAGTTTCCACATCTGGAACTACTCAAAACCTGCCTGGACAGAGTCCTGAGCAACCAGCTGTAGTGGACCATGTTCTGAGCACAGGGGTTGGTTGGAATGAATGATCTCCAGAAGTCCCTTCAACTTCTGTGATGTGACAAGGAGAATCAGGGAGGCTTTTCGTTTTCCATGCTGTATGATCCATTTACATCAGGTTTAATTTCCCCTTGACTTTAGTGCCTTTAGTAAGCTAAGCTTCCACTGCAGCTTAGTGCTGCCTAGCTGACCACTGTGGGCTATTAGGTAATGTCTATTTCCCTTAATCTTCTCCAGAAGTAAAACAGACAAATAATATCCACAAATAGTCTCTGAAACCACCTTTTGTAAAAGATAGAACTTTGAGGATTTTCACCTTGGAAAGTAAAGGCTGCAATGTATTTCCAGTTGAATTTCAGGATTTCCAAGTGCTTTATCAGAACAAGTCTTGATAAAATGCTAATAATTTGAAAGAAAGGGCAAACTCTCAAACAAAAAAATGTTGCCTGTCATTACAGGATTTATTTCTAGATTGTCATCTTCAGATAGTTCAAATGCTGGATAAATTCTTATTTAAACATACAGCTGGAACTATATGCTCATTTAATAGATAACAAGGGACCTATTGAGTCAGCAAGAGATTTTTTTAGTGAGTTCTGTTTGGTTTGGATCATATGAAGCCAATCAAAGGTAGACAGGAGAGATTACATTATGCCTAAGCCTTGTTATTAAGGTTAAAATGAGATAAATGGAATATTGAGATTTTAATTTCCAGCCCTCTCCAACCTGCTTCCTGAAAGGAAAAAGCTGCATGTGGATTACATTTGAAATTTTTAATGGAAAGAAAAGTGATCTGTGCAGAAATTTGAGCATCAAGGGCTTGCTGACTTTGTCATAATCCAAAGGAAAAGAATTATTTTTAAAAAAAAAATTGTTGCCAAATAACTTGAATTCTGTGAGAATAAAATCATATTTTCAAATGCAAGCAGCTCAATGTTATCTGCAGAGTTAACAAGGTAACAAGAGATGGGAGCAGCAGCAAACAACTTGCTATATCAGGGCTGTACTCATGAAATGTATTGCTGCTATAGGACCACTTGCATGATTTCGTGACTTCTGCATATCACTGTGTTACATTTCAGAACATTGTCATGTTTCTCATTAGTCTAAATGGAAAGAGTGGGGTTTTATTTGTTTGTTTCCCCCCTCCTGGTGATAGTTTTGTCCTTTTGCTTCTATCATTTTGGGCATTCAGAGCACTCTGGCACTTCTAACTTGTTAGCTCAGCTGTTTTTGTGAGGTATCATGGAAATGCAAAGATTTTTATAAAAGTCTATAGACTAGTATGTGCCAGTTTTTACATTATTGCCATTTTTATAATATTGGCTCACTAAAGAAAAATATTAGAAAGGTTAATTATGGCAGCTGTAATTGCTAGTGTCATTCCAGCCTGAAGAGAATGTACAGAGACATGAGCATTGAAAACAATATTAGTGTTTGCTGTGAGGAATTGTATTGCTCCATTTGTGGTACAGTCTTAATTTTCAAGGTCATATATTCTGTCGGTTTCTTGAAATACTCATACACACACACACAGAAGTTATAAACATATATTATGACTGCTACAGAGTTTGCATCAGTATTTCTCTTGTGGGGATTTCTTTATTTATATAAGGTGGCACCAAGCTGAGGCTGAGGAACACGTCTCTAGTCCCGTGCACATGATGAGCATGACACAGGATCTCCATGCAGGAATACAGACTGTGTTATAGCCTGACAGAAGGTGTGCTGTGCATGCTGTGTACCTTTAATTAGGCTAAAAGGCAGGCATCAGCACGTGAGCTGCTGTTCTGTAGAGTTGTTGGCAATCTGGAAACTGATAAAATACAATGCTGCTATTTATATTTGTCAAATATCAGGAGAAAAACAAGGAAATTCAGAAGACCCCAAGAAAACATCAATTCTAAGGTGGAACCTCCACCTTGGTTTTATTGGGAAAGCTAAAAATAAAAAAATCACAGTAGAACCTTTGGCAATGAGATGTAATGTGGACTAATGCAGAAGAATGTGTATAAGAAAGTACCATTTGTACAAATACAGTATTGAATCAATTTTAACTTCATGTGGGAAAGGCAAGCATTTCTATAAGCAACTCATTGTATCATAGGGACCATAAAAGTAAGAGGCTGTTATAAAACTATAAAATAGAGATAGGAGCATAAAATATGATGGTAGTATTTATATGCCAGTGTACTAGATCTTGCTTTGAATAATGTGCTCAATGATTCATTCTTTGCCAAGACCCTGAGGTGGAAAAAATTCTGTGTTGCTGCTGGTTTCTCAGTTACCTGTTCCCGTGCAGAGCAGGAACACACTGAGCCCCTGCTCTGGTCCGTTAGTGCAGAATCGCAGAGCCACTGCATGGCTGTGTTACCGTGATGGGAGGTCACATTGTTTCTGGCCTGCTTCTTCCACTTTTACAATAATAGAATTGGGTAGGGGCCAGAGCATAGCAGACGGCAGATCCTCCAAGAAGTAGCGCTGGTGGTAGAGCAAAGATAGGGAGGGAGAGTGAGGGAAAATGCGATAGAGAATTATTTGAATTGTGAAGACCACCTGGCAGTTCTTTTTGCCATGCTCTGTATTAGAATAGTAGATGAATACTAGATGCAGTAAAATTGTTGCAGGAAAAAGCAGTGTTTGCTTATTCTTTGAAGCTACTGGGTGTGCTTTTCAGATTCGTATCTGTATATCTGTAGGAATCCTTGAGTTTTTATGTTTCAGTTGACATCAGGGACAACAACGATGCAGCTTTCTTGCTTTTGAATGGTGAGCTCGCTTCTTTCAGAAGCATTTACAAAAACACCCAGGCCTGCAGTGGTTGCATGATTCAGCTTCTGCTATAGCCAGCACTGCAGTTCTGTGCATTGCAATTAAACTGAGGTGCTTTTCACACTCTGTGCCTGTATCTGGACATACTGACCCAATGATACTTCTGGTATTCTTTCTAATCAGGTAGGAAACAGGAAAAAAAACCCAAACAAAACAATGCAGAAGTATAACTTGTTGAAAGGGTGTTTTCAAAGCAAAAGGATAACAACTTCCATAAGCTGAGGACTCTCTTCCTGCCGTTGACTTACTGTTTGAAAGCAAGTGGCTTGGAAGCTAAATACAGAGTGAATCCAGGTACAGAGTTTTATAAGGGGCAGACTTGCTGTTGGTAGCTGGCCACCACGTGGCAAATGCTGTACTACTTGGTACAAATGGAGCTGGGTTTTCACACCTTTTGAACGCCTGTATCTTGGTAAACCCAGGCTCAGCCATTTATTTCAGTGCCTGAATTGCTTACGCAGTGTATATATAGATATACACACAGACATATATTTAATTGTTAAGAACTCTCTAGGTTTACTGAATGCAATTTGTGCAGGTGTTTGGTACGATAGTTTGAGGCTGGCTTCCCTTTTTGATCTCGAGTCCTTGTTCTTACAAAGTCATTGAGATAGACTTGAAGACATCAGCCTTTTCTTTTAACAGTGCATCCCATATTTTAAAAGCGTTAATACAAGTTGCTGTACCAAGGCCTTCCACAGCAAGATAGATTCATTGCTGTAAGTGTATTTTTGATGACTTGCAGGCAAGTAACTGATCAGGGATTATACTTCTGATTATCCACTTGATTTAGTTAGAATAAAAGCACCAGTGACATTGCCAATGACCCAGATGTTTGAAAAGGCCATAGATTAAGCTATTGAGGCCCGTATCTAAAAATCCCACAATATTACATTAACGCACATTCAGAAGCTGCAGAATGGGATTTAGATCCAGCTCTTGAACCCCCTTCATAATCTCATTTTGTACTTGGAGTGGTGAAAATAACAGTAATGCAGCTGCTGCAAGAGTGACTGTGTGAGCATTTTTCACATTAGAAAGGCTTTTAATAAAGTAAAAGTGCTTTAAGTGCAGAAGCATCTTTCTTTCAGCCTTGATAACAATGAAAAAATTTCAAAGTATCGTAACCAATTGGAGATTGGTGGAAAAGGAATATTGTTTCTGACTTACAGTGTAGTAGAAGCTTCACTTATTGAGGCCTCATTAATGATTGATGTTTACATCGTTCGTGGTTACTTTCAATTTTTGTTGCACATGTGATTGTCAGATAGCATTACAGGTGAAGATAAAGAGTGAGAAGAGTGATTGCATTAACATCAATTTTGATACTAGATGCTTCCTTTAAAAAAAGAAAAAAGGTGGGGGGAATAATAATTACACATACTTATAAAGAAATCCTGAAGTGGGTTGGTATATCATGTATTGAAGTTCCTCTGCAAGGGTCATTAATAAATGTAAATGCAATGGCTTACATCCAAGTCCTTTTTGCCATGGTGCAGACTTGGCACACTTCTTGTAAGTTTGATGAATGGCCACCAGTAAAAGAGAATGGACACTTAACAGTGTACACTACAGGCATGCTCCTGGAGCAAAAGCAAGTGCTAAATCGGATAGTGCTTCATTGTGACTTACATTGCTGATTTACCTCCTGATGGTAGAATTAGAAAATGGGGTTTCCAGTACAGGTGATCCTTTCCAATGCTAATTTACCATCTGCTAGGAACAGGTGGTGTTTCCCTTTGAACATATTTCTATTGTACATAAATGAAGTGATGAATTTCCATTCCAGGACATTTTGTTCAAAGAAAAGTTAATAATCTGCATATTTTTCAATGGGTACAGGAACCTGCCAGAGAATTACAGCCTAAGTGGAGAAATAGCTCATTGACAGTAGCTGATTCACTTGGTACACAAGAGATCAGTTTTGAGAAAATGGAAGGAGCATGTCCCAATATTACCATTGGTTTCCTCCTCTGCTCCAGATGTGGCAGTTATAAAAGGGTTTTTTTTGAGTTGTGTATCCTGAAATAAAACACTGAGAACAAGACCATAAATTAGGTCAGTTTTCATCTGAAAAAAGATGCAGCTCTTTTACAAGCTGTTGTTTTACTGGTAGAGGATATACAAAAGGCAGAAGGGGAGGATTAAAGATGAGCTGTGTAGTTATGTGTTATAAAGCCTGTAAGCACAGGAAGAATTATCTGTGAACTGTGGACAGCTAAGCCAGCTGCCCAAAGTCAGGTCATGCTGAATCTAGTAGCTTTTTGAACACATTGCCTTTTTAGCAGATCATGATATTATGGGTCATTTTCAGTAGCTACTGAAGGGACCAACTTTTCCCTTCTTTGGAAGACACTGGAAATAACAAAACAAAGCAATATATTAATATATTGCTGTGCTAACTTGTGCTTGATTTATGAGCAGTTTCCTCTGAAATAGAGGGCTAATTTACTGTGTTCCACAGAGAGAGAAATTAGAAGGAACTTGTGTATATGCAGGACTTAAATGAAGGCTTCTTGGTCCCCTGTGTGGGCACTTGGGCCAAGGGCTGAGATGTGTGGTCAGCCTGGTGAGCATGTCTGCAGTGTATGGATAGCTTGGAAGTCTTGCTTGGCTTTGTCCTATTCTGATAGTGTGGTTGACAGCCGATCTGAAGGGCCACAAAAACACCTCAGCAGCACACCCCTTCTTCTGGCTATGCCCTCTTTCCTCCCAGAGGAGAGCAAGGGGGTGTTGCCTTTGTATTGAATCTGTGCCATGACAATTAATTCTTTAATCCACTTCCTTCTAACACGGATTTTCTGTTCAGTGAACAGAGGTCAGAAATGAAGAGATGAATGATGAAAAAGCAAAGTTGGTAGTGCAGCTCCTTCATTCTTTCCCAATATCTTTTTGGATTTTCTAGTGTTTTGCCTGTGACTGTAGCACAGTATTTGTACTAAACAAAAGCTGTGAACAACTGGAAGCTCTCTTATCAAATCAGACTATGACACATGTAAAGTTGTAAAGTTGCCTCTAATGAACAACCTATAAGACATTTCTTTATAGGTAGAGGTGGCAAAATTTGCACCCTTAATGGTTGTGTCCTGATCTATAATACTCAGAGAACAGTTTAAGACCTGAAAAAAGAGGTTTTTCTTTCTGAGATTCTTTTTCCTGGTGTTGGCTATCATAACTGTTGATATCCCTGTTGAGGAGTAAATGATCAATTCAGCGGTAAGACGACCAGGTAATTGTTTTAACAAGCATAGCTAGGTACGCATTAAGCTTGGAAGTGGTCTACCATTAGTTTGATAAATGCAGTTTTCTTAAGAAATGTTGTCCCAGCTCAGGAAGGTTGAAATATGGAGATTTTAAGCCACTGATGGAGAAGTCTAGCAAGAAAACATTTAGAAGTTAAATTATGAATTATTTGAATGAATGCTTCTTTTTATTTTAATGTTATTTCTGTGACCCTTAACATTGCAGTAACACTATTTGTGTCTAACCAAGTTTTTGATTAATAACTACAGATAGTAAGAATTAGGGAACTGTATTTTTAGCAGCACCAGTATCCCATCCTTTTAGAGACCCTTCCTGCCTATTATATCTGCAGTCACTGTGATTTAGAAGGCTGCTTTTAGCCCGCAACTCCACTTGTGTGGGCTGATGTGAAGGGTGAACGGATTTGGTACATTACAACTCTGGCCTTCTTATTTTGGAAGAAATGTGCTTCAGAAACTGTGCTGCCATGAAGGGAGGAACTACAGTCTCCTGCTGGATCATCAATCTAGTGAGCCAGACTTGTGCCAGCTGCTTGAGGGCAAATAATCCAGTTCCAAAACAATGTCTAAAATGAGGCCTCTATTAATGACATTGCCTTGGCATTTAAAGTCAAATTCTTATCTGAGTTAAATCTGCAAAACTCAAGGTTTACATTCCGTTTTGGGGTTGTTGTTGTTTTTTTATTTTATTTTTTTTCTTTAATTGTGATTTTTTTTTTCTTCCTACAGGGAGCCAGATGAGACTTTTAACACTTGTATCAGGACCACTGACACAGATGTAAATGCTGTGTGGTGTGGTTTAGTTGTAAATGTTTAATCCTGTATATATGGGAGGGAATTTTTTAAATAAAAATGTTACTGACTTTTACACTTTCCCTTCCCTTAATTTTTTTCAGTATTACAGATGGTTTTAGTATTGTATACTTTTTGAGCTGACAATTAATTAAATCTTGAATAGCCTACTAAGTTCTAATGCTCACTTTTAATTCTTTCAGTCTGTATATTTGTCCTGCATTACTTCTCCAACTTTAGTTCATCACAGCATTTTCATTTGTTTCAATTTAATTCACTGGCAGAGAATTTAATTTGGTGTTTACATCAATTTATTAAATACTGCATGATGATTAAAAATAACTTAACTGTTTCTTATCTAAGTTGAAAGGAAATATAAAAACTTTCCACTGTGTGTGGAAAGTTCCAGACCATTTCAGATATATTTTTCCTCAGAATGTATTGCTGTATGTGTGTAGTTGTATTAGATCTACTGAATAAGTTGCATAATCCCAGGCAGTGCTTTCAGGGTGAAGTCTTCTATCATGATGGAGATTTTGTAAATATGCAGTTTTCTGTCATAAAGGAATCCATACTTTACAATGTTGTCAACGTATAAGACTCTAATGTGCCTTTTTCAAACAGTATGATAGAATTTATTTTTTAATTCATTACCTTTTTCCAGGGTGAAATGTTTCCTTCTGTGTAAAAATCTTGTTGCAAATTAAATAATATGTTTTAGAGCTGCTGCTACCAGGATACTAAGGGAAATACATTCACTCATTCAAGTAGTGTCAGTAAGTCTGAGACCTCATAATGAAGTGCAGTTACACTTCTAACTACTTATAACCACTGTTCTACAACTTCAGTAGCTGAATAACCACTGTTGACTGATTAAATAAGTGAGTGACTGCCCTGGCAGAGGCCCAGAAGAGCTGGTCAGTCCTCATGGGCTACCTGCTGAAGACACAGAGCAGTCCATTGCAGTTGCAGAAAGTGAAGCAAGTGTAGCAGAAGGCCAGCATGGATGGACAGGGAATTGGTAGGACTTGGACACAGAGATTAAGTGTTTAGAAAGTGGAAACAGGGCTGGGTTACCTGGGAGGAATATAAAGCCATTGTTTGCAGAGGTGGACATAGGAAATCCAGAGCTTGGCTGGACTTGGACTGAGTAAGAGGTGTGAAAGGTGCTGAGCAGGATAGGTACAAATCTACAAAGAGCTCAATATCCACAGAAAATTCAGTGCAACCCTAAATCAGAAACTTTTGAAATTAGTAGGAACTTCTACATCGTCTCCAATGGGATTTGAATCAAGGCATTGGTGTTTCTGGGATTCTGTTGCAGGGCTGGCCAAGGACATGTGCTCATAAACTCAGTTTATTTGTTTTTCTTTCTCTTTGTTTGCTTCTATTTTATCTCTGAGTTACTCCTTCTGTCTGGGGATCTCCTAAGCTGGTAGGGCTGGGGCTATGGTTTCAGCAGTTGTGTTGTTAATCTCATTTAGGGGTGGTGTAGAGCAGTTGCATGAGTCAGGTCACAGATGATCTCTTCATTTGCTGTGCTTGACAGTTACCACAGTTTATTTTTCATGGGGATCTAGATGTGGCCTTTATTCATTGCAGAGACTTGTCCTTTTAAAGATGCTCATTTAAATGCTGTTTTGTGCTTCTGGTATTTGAAGTGGATCTGTACCAACTGAAGTAATAAAATGAATCAATTAAAAAGAGTGGGGTTTTCTTCTGTCTAGCAAATATTGAGGAAGAAACACTCAAAGCCAGGCTAGTGAGGGCTTTGAACAACCTTATCTAGTTGAAGATGTCCCTTCTCATGGCAGGGGGTTGGACTACATGAGCTTTGAAGATCCCTACCAACCCAAACTGTTTTATGATTCTGTTATATTACTGATGAGGAACTCAATTTCCTGGCTTGTTACTGACAACACTGTATTAAATTTTTAGCTACATGAAGAAATACCATTGCTCTAGTGCTGTTATATCATACTGGCACGTGCACACAAAGCTACAGAGCAAGTATTTAATACAAACCCATTTTACTTCACTGGCTACTAAGCCTTTCTCTTCAGCTTTAAACCACAGGTCTGTTTCTTTCAGTTCCAAAAGTGTCTTAATATTGGTGTGAAAGCTCCGGATCTAATAGTGTTTTGCTATAGACAGTGTATTAAACTGTTAACAAACAGGAGTGTAGTAAACACAGAGTATAGTCCTTTACTGTCTCATGGGAGTGTTTGCTTCACTCTGAAATCCATGATACAGCACATTAAAATGACTAATGTCTCTCTTTTATGCAGTTACACTCCTTAGCATGGTTCAGAAAACTGTTAATGAAGGAGTCAGTGATTTTTTTACATATTGTAAGTAGGAAAATTAAGGTTAACTTCCTCACATGCATGCAACTCGTCTAGACTTAGATGCTTTAATCTGTTGTTGCAACATCAATGGAAGTATCAGGTGTGCTATTTTCAATTGGTATGTTTCTGCTTGCTTCTGTTTTGATGAATTGGCACTGTCCGAGGGGGAACACTGGGGTTTGAGCAGCCACCTCTTCATAAAATTTACAACTGAATTCACATTGCAAAGAATAAGAAAGATCAGAAAATCACCCCAAATTTCATGTGGCTACCCTGTAAAAAAAAAAAAAAAAAAAAAAAAATATATATACTTAACATTTGGAAATATATCTGAAATGTATTATTGTTGGGTGTAACTTGTCTTACAAAAATGGTTATTAGCTGAGCTGCAATAACAGATTGTGTGCTCTGTCTGTTGGAAGAGAAGGTGTATGAGCCATTGTTGAAAGAGTGCGTATGTAGAGTGTCACCGCAATGTAGCTGACAAACTGTGGCAACTTGATCGTATCTGTTTTTTCTTTAGGTAGATTACTTAATTATTTCAATCTCTGCTATATTATGTTACTTTTTTTTTTCCCCCTCATGGATTTCCCGTTGTCTGGTTTCCTTAAGAGTAATAAAAAAATATTATTATTATTATTTTATTTTCTTCTGCTTTTGTGGAGTGTGGGTGTTTGTATGCAATAGATGGAAAGGAAGGAGGTAGGTAAATGCAGAACATGTAGCATTAATGGCCGTTGTGTTGCACTATGTCTATTTTCAGAAAGTGAACTTGAATATGTGACTTTCAGTTGAAGCCTCAATTATCCAAGCTACTGGGATTAGCACAAAGAATTTAAATGGAACACATGGAAAAGTCAGTCCATCTCAAGTAAATAAACAGGTCAAAAGAAAGACAGCAATTCCAGTCTGAAATTAGTGCAATTGGTAATTGCTATAGTCAGTGGTACTGGTTCAATATAGCAGTGTGTTAATGAGATAATTCTTCCACACTGAGACTTGACAGTTGTGAATTCTAGAGCTCTTTTCTGATGTGTGATTTCTAGTTACAATACTGTCTCTGAATTTCTAGGTTATAAGGAAATGCATCTGTCACTTTTATGTATATCCCTTGAAGTGAGCAATAAAAAAATAAAGCAAGGAAGGATGGACTGATTCCCTTGTAATTGATTTAAGACACCATGAAAGCAGAATCTGCAGAAAATTGCACAGGGTCTTGTGAGGTTTGTGCTTTAAAGAATGAAGGGGGAAAACAAATCCTGCTGAACAGAAGAGGTCTTGAGGGAGGCTGTGTTTAATGTATGGGGTCAGTAGTCTCATGTCCACTGTCTGAATGCTGCAGAGCAGAGTGAAAAGCATGGTCTTCCACAGTGGTGGTGTGCTTTGGCTTTGTCTTGTTGGAGAATGTATCTTCCAGATATATTATGAACGAGGCAGTGATGGAGGGAAGAATACTCAGTTGCAGCTACATCTCTGTTTTCTGTTAATAGGTCAGGGTGTCAAGAACTTGAGTCCAGTGGGAGAAATGGGAAACATAGATGGTTCTTTCACCTCCTCTGGTGTTCTAATCCACTACAGCTGTGTTGGACTTGCCACCTCATTTTCCAAGCAGTACATACAGTTCTCTACAGCAAAGCTGAAGCTAGAGTGGAGCAAAATCTGGACTTTTCAGATTTTCAGGAAGAGGACAGATTTGAAGGAAATGTTAAGGCCTGAAAACTGGGTTTGGTCCAAATTGCTTTGGCAGCGCTTCATGCTAGCTCTTAGCATCCATTCGCACCGAGCTGCACAGCACTGGTAGAGCAGGTGGTGATGCTGGTATGGGATATAGCAAAGCTGCCACATCTTGTGTTGTAAGAGCCAATGATTCTCCTCCATAAAACCCTTTACATAGAGGAAAGTGAAATTAGCAGGCTAGCTAATTGCTCAGAGGGTATAGCAATGGGAGGCACCAATCAAGGGTCAGCAATGCTGAACAGGCAGACGCTGGAGTGTAATTATCAGAGTTCTCGTTACTGTAGAGCACAGAAATTGTCTGGTGTCAGAAGGAGAGAGAATGGAAAGAGAAATGGTGAGCATATCTAGAAAATGGAAACTTGAAGTGAAGACTAAGGAAAGCATTAGGTTTCTAAGTTCATTGCAGTCTGACCTTCACTGGTCGTTTTCAGCTCTGTCTTTGTTTGTTAGGTCACTATTTCAAGGAGGGAAGAACTGCTCCTCTTCTGTTAAGGCTGTGTACAGAGTCCTTTCCTTCTCTTGTCCCTCTCCACCTCCTCCAATAACAGATACATGTGTTCTTTAAGAAGATAAATTGTTTCCTGTCTGAACTGCACTTTTCCAGATTTGAGTATCTAAGAGTATCTTTGCTTAGAAATCAGACAAGTGCAATTTAATAGTTGCATAGTTCCTTTAAGTCAAATAAAAAAACTTTGGTAAGGAAATGTGTTTACAGTGAATGGAATTCTAAATGAATGATGAAACTGATGAAATAAGAGCTTCTATTTATCTGTAGAATGTAGGTTACAAGCAAAAATGATCATTCCTAAGTAGGCAAATGTGAACACGATCTCAGACTAGGAAGAGTGGGAAAAAAAACAACAGTGCTACTGCTCTTTAGCTAGGTTAAAGTTTTGTATTGCCTCTCTGCACACTTTTACAGGCCAATAATTTCCACTGAATTAGCTATCCTATTAATTAATGTCCATTAGCAGGATAATGGCTTTTTTTTTTTTTCCTTCGTAATAATTTGGCTGTGGAATTAAGCTGCCAGATTTTTAATGGTTGGTCTGACAGCAAGAGAGGAATACATTGAATATGTTTGACTCATTCACGTTATCCAATTTACTTCCTCTACTGTTTGTGTTTTCTTCCTCATTAATCTTACAATCTCTGTGGAAATAGCAATCTTGTCAAAAAAAAAAGAAAAGAAAAAGGAAAGAGCAGTACAGCAGCCCCAGCTGTCATACACTGAAGATACAAGTGCTTGAATACTTCGTATAGCATCCTCATGACAGGAGATAAGGAGCCTGGGAAATGGGTATTACCTGAACCAAGAAGATGACTGCTGACACAATGCATCAATTTGTTTGCTTTAAATTTCTTAAAGCTTGTTTGGTTGATTTATAGGTAGTTCCTTATTATTACCTATAGCCTCGGAGAAAGAACTGACTTGCCTCATGTCCAGTAAAGCTGCACAGAGAAATATATGGACTGCTTGTAAAGCTGGCTCAAAACAATCCTTTTGGATTTGGATCTGTGACCTTCAGGGCGCATAGTCAGGGATATTTGTGATAAAACAGCATTTCTGAGAAACTGGGAGTTCAGAGCTCATAAAAGTTTTTGAACCTACATGCCCATTTATCTAAGAAAAGCAGGTGGCTGGGCATAACTCCTTTGTTCCTGTTTGCATAAGCAGACATCTGGTATAAAGGTCCAGTGCTTTTCATTTTGACAAAGAATGGACAGAAAGCGCTGCAAAGGCTTCATACTGAAGACATTTCTGAAAAATCCTCACTTCCTCTACTGAAGAACTCTTCAAATGCAAAAGCTAAAAAGTAAATCTGTGAATACAGTGATATCACAGATAAATCCTTTATACTGTGTATGTTTGTACATGCCCCAGCATCAAAATTTCAGTGCTTCTTGAAAATCTTTCCATGTCACTTTCTTATCCATGCCTTATTGGATATTGCCTTTTTCTTTTTCTTTTTTATTTTGTTTCCAAAAAATACTTTATTTAAAAACCGCTAAACTGCCAACAGCACTTGAAATGCATTGGATTAACGTGTTTGCTTTCTAAAAAGGAGTTTGGATTCTGTGTGCTTGCGATTTGAGGAAGCAGGAAGAAAAGCTATGCATAACAGAATGTACATATTTGTCAGAATTCTGCAAATCTATGTTACGTACTGATGGTAAAACACAGTTGTAGTTGTGGTGAACAGGGATGTGGGAAATGTGCCATTCAGCCTTAAATTCCAAGGGACAGAGACTTTAACTCCCAAGGAATGCTGTGATGGCTCAGAAATTTTGCTGCCTTGTGGGGTTTTGGTGTTGTTTTTTTGGGTAAGGCACACAAATTCAGCCCACCTATGGCAAATAAATCTACTTGTGTGGGTGACACAGGCCAGGAGGTATTAGTATCAGCGCCAGGAGCTCAGAGATGTAGAAGGCGCTTGCGGCTGTGTTGTTCATGCAGAGGTGCCAGAACCTCAGAGCCAGTTCCCTACCTGGTTGTTACATGCTTGCAAAAAGCCAGGTACAGCTTGGGACAGCCCACAGGAAAACCCTCTTCAGTTTGTCTTTGTGAACTAGCTTCCTTCCATTCTTGTTTATCTGTGTTGCAGAGCTGTAGTTTGATGGACAGTCAGTGACTCTGTGTGTGTGTAGAACATATAAGTTTTAATTATTTTGGTTTCCACATTAACAAATTAATAATTTTTGTATAATCCTAAGAAAGTGATACAGATTTGCCAGAAAGGAAGGACATGGGATGGGAAAAAGGAGAGAGAAAGAGAGAGACTGAGAGAAAAGTAATGTCAGGTGATGGGAGACAGTTTAAAGTCGTCTCAGGCTTTTTCCTGCAGATGGTGTATCTTTATACAAAATGAAGTTGGATCCAGTTAGAAATACTTCTAAGAAGAATCTAACCTATTGTTTACAGTGAAATGTTAGGCTGCCTAATTAACGAATACCAATCAATTGTTATATAGCAATAAATTTCAAAATCAATTTCAGACATCTGAAATTTACTCTGCACACCAACATTATGGGGAAAAATTTTCCCTACATTATTCCTCACGGATGCCAAGAAGTTGAGAGAGGTCATGTGCACCATTTGAGGGGAGAGAACTGCAGAACTTGCAGTGTGGCTGAGTCAGCTCTGTATGTGATCTGCTGCATAGAGTCTGCTTGGGAGAAGACTGAGAAAAAGTAGGGATGCTTATGTAGAGTAAAGATGTTGCATTATGGGCATTTAGAGCAGCATTCTATCACCCTTCATCCCTGTAGAAAAAGGAAAAAGTGTGTTGGCTGAAGTAGGCAAGGAACGTGGCTCTGTATGATACCCCATGAAGCTGCCTGTGTCCTTTGCCTGTTGTTTCAGGGAAGGTTAAACTGGCATCTCCTGGGATCAGAAAAAGAACATTTGCTGGGGAAGTGGGGAATTTGCTAAATGATAGAAGTCTTATTTCCTATGTCATTCTCATGTCTTCAAGTAGAATCGCAGTCAGTCATTGGCACGTCTGGAAACAGAACATCTTCCTTCAAGTGCACATGACTTATCTTTGTAATATGGCTGAGAATTAGGGCATATCAATCGGTGTTTCACTGCAACATCTGTGAAGCTTCATTTGTTCTTCAGTGGGAAATGCAGAAGTACTCTTAAGTTCCAGTGGAAAGCCAAGGAATTTTGTCACCCTTTGACTAGGGTAATAACTAGGAGTAGAAAAGGATGAATAGAAATAAGGCATTAAACTAGGAGTATGTGCCAAAAAGAGTCAAGTGACATCAATGAAACTTTGATTTAAGCATTGTTCCTGGATATAATTTCAGTGACTTTCAGTGTGTATTGCACTATTTCCTAGATAATTCCTTTTATCAATTGAAGATTAGAAGCTCCTTTCACATGGTGCCAGTCAGATAGTATTTGACCTCATCATAAGGCTTCCAGCTGTTTTTATAGTGCTGTTGTTTGCTTTTGCATTTTTTTGTAGCTGATCTGTAAACATAGCTGGAAACAGTGTTTTGTGAATGCTGGAGAGCTGCTGGTGGCACTGGGATGTTACTGGGTGTAGATGTCAAAGAAAGATGCCAGTGGCATGAAGGAAATTAATGTATGTAAATGAAAGCAATTAAGAAGTTTAATTTCAGGAATAACATTTTCTTCCCTTACTCCAACGATGAAAGACCTGTACCTATTTGCAGCTCTTTTAACTCATAATATGCTCATGTTTTAATCTCAGCACTAAAAGCTATTGCAGTCCAAGTATGAATTTGCTCTGACTTAACGTTGTTTCTCCTTTATTCCTTCATCTGTTTATAATGAACTTGTACATCTCTCGCACATTCCTTGACCTGGTTAGTTAAGGCATTTAAAGTGATAGGTTTGCAGTGATGCGATCTTGAATAAATATCCAACCAATAATGCTGGGGATAGATAATAAGAATGTACTGTCTCTGTATATGACAATACAACAAATAATTTCGACAAGCAAAGCTGAAATATTCAATAAAAGCCATGTAAGAAGCATAAATGAGTTGCTAGGAAACATCTTTTTTTCTTTCCTTTCCTCTTATTCACCTTGGTGGTTTTATCAAGTCTTCTACCAAGTGTGAGAAGAGGAAAAAGATCTTTCTAAGTTGGCTCTTGTCCTCAGTTAAAATAAGCTGACACTGTTTCTTATCAGTATTCTGCTGAGGCACCTAAGCCTGTTCATTTCTTTCTCTAACAAATGATTGATCTGGACCTGAGAATTGAGGGAACCTTGTAAAGTGCTAAAGCAAACAAATGAAGATAGAGGGATTGATTGTGCTCTGCTGTAGTGATTTTATGCAAGTGTTTTTTATCCTTAAGAGACCTCTAGCTTTTGAATTGAAAAAAAAAGGTTTATATAGGCTCAAACCATTAAAACCTTTATTTATTTTCAATTAGTGATGTGCTAAACTGTTCAAGTGAAAAGTTCTGGGATGGAAAAACCCAGATATTTGCATATTGGAGTGGAGGTAGCTAGCAGCTTGTTTGCCCATTTTTTTGTGGATTGTTATGGGGATTGCAACTGTAAGAGCTAAGATTTCTAGGCAGAAAGTTTGGGTATCATATGTGAAACTTTGTGTTAATACCTTTAGTTCTGATGAAGCACAGAACATCACATCCTGCAGTCTGTGGATCCACTCTGTATAGCTGAGCAATGTGTTCTGTTGCAGTAACCTGTTGTTCTTGGCTGCCAAGAGCAAAAGATGTCATAGCTTTTAGATCTGCTAGTTTGCAGAACTTGCATTAGGCAAGTTTCTCTTCCTCCTTCTTCCCCAGATTTATATACGGACCATGATATCATATAGTGTGGAATATCCCTTTGATATCTTGGCATCAGTGTCCCAACTGTGTCCGCTTGCAACTTCTTGTGCACCCTCAGCCCACTCGCTGGTGGGGAGTGTGAGAAGCAGAAAAGACCTTGACTGTGAATAAGTGCTGGTCAGCAACAGTTAAAACAACTGTCTTATCAACATGTTTTTTAGCACAAATCCAAACCCCTCATACCCACTACTATGAAGAGAAATAACTCTATCCAAGCCAATACAAGTAGCCCTGAGTGAACAATAGTTTCAGAGAGAGATGGGAAGACAGAAAGATGGGCTGTGCTCAGTATATGTAAAAAAGGATTGATTCACATTAATACTGTAACTATTGAGGAAAAGAAGGCAGGATAAAACACTAGCAAATGAAAGAGTGTTCTGAAGAAATCCTTGAGGCTCAAAGTTGCCTTTTTTTTTTCTCCTATGTTCTTGCAATGATTTCACTTCCTTATATGAAGTGTGTCCTTTCAATGTGCTTAATATAAAGGCCAAAACAATGAAATATACGTTGACAGCCACAGTAAAGCATTTGGTCTTATTTATGTTTACTATAAGAGAAGCCCTTCTGGTGTACTTGAACTGCAGGATAGGTAAACTGTGTGAAGTTGGGTACAAAAGCGAAAGCATTTTAGAGTTTGCATTCTTAAAAAGGAAGAAAAATTCTGCAACACACCGATTGAGTGATTTGCTTGTACAGTTAATATGTCACCTTGATGTATTGTAAATAAACATTGAAATAATTAATAATAATGGATTTCATCTGGAAATGTGAAGCTTCCAATTAAATCTTCAGTCTGACTCCTCCTGCTTCAAGGTTACAAGGAGGTATTTTTCATGTGATCTCATGATCTCTTAATTACTAATCATTAAAAACAAAGGGGCTAAATTAGTGTTCTCATCAGGATTTTAGTATTCTGCATACTCTGCAACAGTGTTATTGCTTGTATGTGGTGAATTCCAAGGCTTAAGCACTAGAAGGTAAAAAAATATTTTACCCTAAATCTTATTTTTAATGCTTAGCATATAAAAAAGCAGCATAAAAAGTAATTGGTGTCAGAACTTATTCTTGAATTTAAACATCATTTTTCTTCACTGCTAAACATCAGTCCAGTTTTGTTAGACCACTTGAATAAGAGCAGTATTTTAAGACAATGTTTATTTAACTACTCTTAAGAACATAAAAATCAGGAGCCGGTTAAGTTAGTGAAATCAGGAGATGACTCTATCTGAAGAGATCACTGCAGATGTTTTTTTAGTACTTGCAGCCATGTTTTATAAAGCAGAGGATATTCTGGCAGAAAGAAACTGGAACTTAAAATGTTGGCAGTGTTTTCCAGTGAGGACAAGCAGAATTTGCCATGTATCCACTAAACTAACTAGCCAAATAAACATTTTCAGGGTGTCATTCATCATCTTAAAGATGGGGGACGTGAATTCTACAGATACACATTTTTCTATAAGAATTTTAATTCAGGGAACATTTTCATTCAACTGATAATCTTCTAGTGAGAACCATACCTAGCAGTCATAGTAACTGCAACAAGAATTTAAACTGGCAGCAGATTTGGGTTTTTTTAATGCCTATTTTTAATTTTTTTTAATATCTTTTGAAATACCATTAAAACTGAATGAAATTAAAGCCTTGCTTTATAAAGTCAGTCACTGTTTTCCTGACTATTATACTCATAGCCATAAATTCAAACTTTCTACATTTATTTGCCAGAAAAAGTAGAGATAGTCCTGAGAACTCTTTCCCAAGACAATGTGCTACAAATCTATGTCAATTGAAGTTAGTGGCAAGAACTCTTCTCCTTGATGTTCCTCAGCAGGAGTCAGCTCAGGTCTGCAGATCTAAGCACCTTGCGCAATATACTGTACAGACCATTTCGCAAAGTGTCGTGCACAGAGAATGTGAGAAAAGTACATAGTAATCCTATTCTATTTTGTGTACATCTTCACAGAAGAATAAAAAGATGACAAGAAAGCTATGGGTACAGGGTTGAATTTTCAAGGTTTTAATGAAATTGAAGGCTGAAGGTTCCAGGATGAGAATGCCACGAAAATAAATACAGTCTGTACAGTGCTTGTCATAGTAACATCTTTTGAGCTACTACTTATATGACTCCAAATCTGAAAATGCGTACCATTGTCAAGAAATTGTATGCCCTTGGGAAAGGTACATGGTAGATGGCCTCTTCTGAAGACTTTCAGTCAAATAAATCCTAGAATGAACTCACTTAATTAGTAATAATATGGTTCTGGTAATGAATGATAGATGGAACAATGAGTAAATTAATACTGACCTGCTGCTAGAAAAGAAAGTAGAAGTCAGATTCTTCATACCATGATGAACTTTCAAGGACTGCCTGTGTTGGAGAGTAAGTAGAAGTACTTTGATATCATTTAATGAGAAAAGGAGTTTTATGTATTGTTTTGTACTTACATGTGTAGTATAAGTTAAATAGCCATGTTAAATTTTAGGCTGCTCACATGACTTTGCAATAAGCAAAAAATATTACTACTATGATGAAATTTTTGAAACTCCACTAAGGAAAACTGTGTTAAATTGTTTGCAATGAAAGGAGGCCAATTTATTAGTGCCATTCATTCTGGAGGTTTTACTTCAGTGTTGCTGGTACAAGACCGGTCTAAGAAAATAAGCAGTGCTTTTGTGATGAACATCAACCAGCTGTTGTATATCAGGCTCAGGATGGTGTGTGATGTGCTGCTTCCTGAAAAATAGCAAAGGGTTTCTTTAGCTACGGTGGTTTGGTTTGTCCGGTACATAATTGCCTGCTCCTCAGCTGTACACAGCATACTGCCCGTTTGGTCAGAGTTAGCGAGCTATCTCTGCACAGCCTTGTGTTTTGTCACACAGGCAATTTCTTGACTACTTTAGAAATTTTCTTGCTCTGTAAATTGGTGCATGGCACTTCGGGTGGGGAGGTATGCCAAAGGCTATCAGCACAGATTCTTTCTGTAGCACTTTTGTTTCCTATATAATGTCAAGCCGTGTATTTATAAGGCAGAACTCAAACAAAATCCATCACTCCTATGCCCCCAGAACAATAGCATTTATCTCCTAATTTGGGACTAAAACCACATAAATGTTATCCATGGGTAATATTTGAATCCTCTTCAGTATGGCAATATGACAGAATTGTTTATGGATGCACCAGTGTTGTTTCAGCTGGAGTCACCTTTGCAATGCAGTTGTGAAACCAACTACTCTTTACACATTTTGGTGCAGTCTCTGTGAGAATAAAGTTGCATTTCAGTAAGTTCTTACTAACAGTACAGAGCTGTTACAGCAGCCAGGATGCCAAATTGAAGGACTACCTTGTTAACTTTGTATGTTACAGAGAGCTGGAAGAGGCCAGAAATCTATTTGAATCATTCTTTTATCAAAAAGGGTAGTGCTGCTGTCATAAATGGTTTCAGGTTGCTTTAAGAACTGATTTCAAGGAGAAACACTAAGGAAGTGAGGTTTTGTAAGCAAATTACCAGGAATGTCCTGAAAACGCAGTTACATTTCTCATACTTTTATTTGACTAGCTCAATAAAACTGGCAGAATAGCTTTCCAACTGCAAGACTCACTTCTTCAAGTCAATACTGTGATAAATGCAGAGGATGTCCTGATAAAGAGAGACAGGTGCTCTCCTGAAGTTTTCTCAGACAGATACTGTTGCTGAGGTGTGTGCTTCCTATGCTGCATGATTCCATTGATTTTTTTCATTAGAGTTGTTCGTTGGGGTGAGTGGGTCAGGAATTTCAAACCTTTAGTTTGAATCAGGTTCAGGTCAGTGAAAACTCTAAGTGACCTGACCCAGCCGTGAACCAAGGATAGTCCCAGAAGTTTCCCTTGAGATAGAAATTGGACTCTTGATGATGTTTATCTACTGGTGACACAGTACGGCTTTCTAGATAATGTGTGACATTGTGGGGTGCTCATGATCACAGACCCTCATTTGGATAAAAAAAAATAAATGGACCTTTTACTGATTTTTATAAAGTTGCTAGTCACATTGTCATTTGCTTTTAGTTCACTTTAATGGCCTGGGAATAAGTAATTTTTACAATGTGTTCCAAGGCTTTTATCTCTGCTTGATCTATTTTAAAATGTTTTTTATTTTCACAGCTAATTTGCAGATTCTCAGAGTATAAACTTACCATCTAGGACCACAATACCATATGGCTTTATGGTTTCATTGATTAGTTTCACCTTATTACTTTTAGTTTATTAGGAAAAAAAAGGAAGTTCCTATATGCCACAGGTCATATAATTGGGATCAAACTAGCAAAGATAAGAGCTGCCGCCGCCTTATGAGAAAAACTGAACCGAGGATTATGTGTGCCTATACAGTGTGCACTATCATGTGGTCTGGCTTAGCCTGAACAAAACTGGTTTCCTCTCTTCTTGCTCTCTGGTGGTTGTTGTCGTTTGTTTGTTTGTTTTTTCTGCCTACCTTTATCCACATCTGGACACTAAGATTGTCTTCAAAAACTTCCTGAAATATTCCACACATACGATGACATAGAAGGATGAGTGAGGCAGTATTAAAAATGCAGGTAGCAATATTCAAGACTGTAGACATCAAGAGATTTGATACCTGTAAATCTTCTTGCCAAAGAGATCTTGGTTGCCGGCAAGGCTGAGTAACTCTCCATCGTCATGATAACTTTGAGTATTGCTACCAAAATTATTATGATAAAGTAAAAATACAACAAAATGCATAACCATTTTTTCCAGTTAATCTCCGATTCTTATTTTTTAATTTGCTATTAATAACAGCTAGAGTATGTCTGGCAGCATTTGTCGGGGGGTGTGTGTGGGGAGTTCTGTTATGTGGTTGGTTGGGTTTTTTTAGCACAACTATTTGTTTGCAGTTGTGTAGTGCAGCCAGTTAAATTGATTTAGTAACAGAATTTGCCCTGTTGTCTAGGTAGTGCTGACCTACAGATCTGTGCATTCTGTGCAGTGCTGACTGTCACTGGCAAACTTTACTGGAATTCTCTCTTTATCTCCTCCTGGAAAGGATATTGTGTTTCACTCCCCAGGCTTGAGGGTATTGCAGGAGATGAGCCTTCATCTCCTTTACACGACCTCTCTCTTTTGCCCTCCCCATCTCCCCCTCATTGTATGCTCAGTTTTCAGTAGAAAGCTGGTGACATAGACTCCCATGATGTAAGAACTGCTTCCACCCTTTTTGATCCGAAACAGTGAAGAAGTAGAGGTTTTTATTATGTAATTCACACTTTATCTTCATTTGTGGCTTTAGAGAGTGGCAAATGCACCTTCATCACTCCCTCCAGCCCCTGCCCTGAGATCATTGCAAAGAAATCCCCCCCAGGGAGAGCTGCAACAGCCTGTCAGGGAGAGAAATCGAGGTAAAACATGACACCAAGGCTCCCTTGTGTTTAAAGAAATGAAGAGAAGCATGAGGGCATAAAGGGGTATGTTTTATTTCTTAACGAGATTATTTTTTTGCAAAGCTTGCGTTACCATGAAGTCCAAAGATTGATAGGCCTTATCATGGTTAACCTAGTTTGTAACCTCTTTCCCTTTAAATTCATCCAGATCAGACATTAATAATAAGACCCCTAAGATAAACAGAGATGGATGTTTTATTAAGATAAATAAGATGGATGTTTCGGGCATAGCACTGCAGAAGTTGTTTGATTTTTGGAATGCAGCATAGTTTGAATCTGTTCTTTCAAATGGATATTCTCTTCCGGTCATTGTCAGAGTAGTTTAGTAAGTATTAAATTAAGGAATGAAGGCACTTTGGGTGATAAATAGGAAGAGCTGATGGCTCTGATGGGAGATGTGTGAGATTGTACTTTCTTATAATGTTTATTATTTAATAGGCCAAAGAGAATCTAGTAAAACTAGCAAGCAGTCAATCAAAAGAGGTGCTTCTGCAGTGCTTATAACTAATAAATGAAACGCAAAATTACTGGATTTCTAATCTGACATTGGATAATTAATTCTGTGAAACTCACCTCTGGAGAACTGTATAAGTAAAGAACTAGCTGTATAAATATTTGTTGGGATTTTGTGGATTTCCTTTACAATATTTCCTATTTTTGAGCAGCCCCAGGTATGAAATATGCCTCTGTCCAGCGGTCAGTCCTTCCTGCTCTCATACAAAGCCTTCTTAACTCACTGTACAAACACTGTGTTTGGATGTACTCGTAGTTCTTTCTGTCTGCCTGGCCAGTACAGTTAATAGATTTTTAAGTGTTTTTTAAGGTACTACAAGACCTTGCATCATCAGGTATGCTCTCTGATGTGCTGCTCACTGATTGATTTTATCCACTGAAGATCTACAGTATAAATTGCAGCTGAAACATGCTTCTCAAAAAACATCCAGTTGGAAGACATCAAACAGTGGAGGATCTCTTGGTAGACTGCTAATAATTTGTGTCCTAAATAGTGAATTTGCTTGGCTTCTGCTTCCAGCCATTTGTTTGCCTGCTATACCTTCCTAACACGTTAAAAACCTCCTAAGGCCAGGATTTTCTCCACTGTGATTGTCATCTCTCAGTGTTTTGGATAAACTAAATAAATGGTGTCTTTTACTATGAGGTGATATGGGGTTTTTTTTGCCACCTTTTCATCTCTGGCTTTGGCATTTCTTTCTTTGAAGTTCTTATTTATTGTTGGAGTTACTGCACAGAAAGCCTTGATATGTTTTTTACTTTTTGAAAATACACTGATCTGCCAAAATTACATAATGAAATGTATATATCATACACCAAAACTTAGAGAAGTTGCCAGTGTTCCAGATCTCTGGAGTTACCGGAATTGCACAGCCAGGAATTTCTCAGTTAATGTATTTAAAGCTGGAGGCTGGTGTTCTTGGAAATGATATACACTTTCTATGTTACACATCAAGAACAATGAATCTTATTCTCAAATTCTTCAGAACTTGGTGACCTAGATTTTAAACTCGGATTAGTCAGTGTCAGTCTAGGGTTAGTAACTCTAACAGCCTGCACAAACTGAAGACTTGAAGCACATGTGTAAGATCTGTAGGAAATTAATATTTTTTGCATTGACTTTTTAAAAATAATTATAATGATACCTCTTTTTTTTAGTTAGTAAAATTTAATAGTGACTGCTATGTGTTCCAGAAAAAGCTGAAGTTATATCAGTGAAATATCTGGCAGCCAGTCTTGAACAGATCTACCAAGTAAATTGTTGCTCAGTGTAGCTCTGAACTCCTGTGAGCTGTGATTCTGCAGTAGAGTGATGCTCTGGCAACACACTTGGTGTTTGTCTGGTGGGGCCACCCAGCCAGCTAGAGCAAACTAATGGTCATCTGCCTTGTGAGATGCTTGAATTGTGAAGGTGTTAAAACCTGAATAAGCTGGACCATGTATACATTATCGTATGTCAACTTAATCCATGTAGATGATGGTCTTCCACTGAATGAAAAACTACTATTATCTTATTTCACGTACTATTTGCTGCAAAACAACAATATCTAAAGAGAAATACTTTGTATGCCCCTATTGTATTGGTTGCCCAGTATTATTTCCATGTGTGCCGAATTAGTTCTATGACATAGCTGCTGGGACACTTTCAATACATATGACTGGTTAGAAAATGTATTGAAATAGGAAATTACGAAGGGAGTGTTTTTGTGTTATGTTTATTTTGTTGAGGTTGAAGCCTAACAAGGAAGGGATTTTTTTGTGTGTGCATTGTTGGAAGCCCTGAGTACTTTTAGAGTTACACCATTAAAAGTGTATTTCTTCAGCTAATTGCACTGACCTAAAACCTCTATGTGTAGAGTGACTCAATTTGGCAGATGACTTTTTCCGAGAAATGTACTTAGACTGCCTTGGACTCACACAATTGAGGAGGCTCATGTTAAAGTTTTGTAAGAGGTGAGATTGAAAACGATCAATAAATAACTGAGACTTCATAAACCACTGGGGTATGCTCTGGGCTAGGTGAGAATTGAATAAAATGGCTCTGTGTTTGCGTAGCTTGTTTGACTTAGCTTCATTAGCATCCTGAATGTTTAAATTGAATCTTTCTACACTAAATTCATTATCATTAGGCAATCCAACAAAACAGAAGTCGTCAGTTGAGTTTGATACTTCTTCCCAGGGGACCTACAACAAAAGTCTCAGGGCAACAGAGTATATTACAACATAGCTTGTTCTCAAAGTGAACTTCTCTCGGGTCCTAATTCCAAATTCAAGTACAGGAACAGATATTTCAGGTTTTCTTTTTGACATTGACTTATATGTTCAATTTCCTGATCAATTCTTACTGAGGGGCCAGGGTGCATATTAATAGATTGGGGTTTGAGTTAAAGCCCTCTTTGAGTCAAAGCAAAAAAACCACCTCCGTTTGGATGCATCGGGGTGAGGCCCTGATGTCCAGAACCCTGGAGCAGAAGAAAGTGAAGAATATTCTGTTCTAATGTAGATTTAAAGACTGTTGTTCCTTGACTGGCATTATAGCAGTACATATAGCTTAGCTTGATCCAGGTATGGGGCCACTCAGTTGGAGAATCAATTAAGTTGAACATAATTTGAAATCTAAAACTTTCAAAGTTCAGAAGAAGATCTGGATGTTCTTTCTAATAGATTTTTGTAAGACTGACCTCCCAAATTCTGCAGACAGCTCTGTCAGTCTTTGTAGCCTGTTGATGGTACCTATTGTTTTAACTCCAATGGGAATTCCATTGAGAATTTCTAGAATTAAAACCAAAAATTAAAAGCCCATTCCTGAGGAGGTAGAATGACTGAATTCTCTGAAAACTGGGCACAGGAAGGAAACATGTGATAATATAAATCCTGAAAGAATGCATAAGTTTGTTGTTTACAATACCATATGTTACCTGCATGTAAAGAACCTTCAAAACTTCTGCTGTGTCTGCTACATAAGAAAATGGAAAGAAAAATCTCTGTTTTAGGAGGCCTGATCTTGACGATCTGTAGGTGCTGGGAAGAATTGCTCCAAATTTGAGCTGGATAGCATTTTCATCAATAAAGCTTAATTTTGCAGTTCTGTATTATAAATTAGGCAACTCTAACTTCTTGTAGAAAATTACATTATTTGTCCACTTTTAATGTGGGTCAGATGACTCATTTTTTTAAACTAATCCTTGAACAAAAAGGATTATCTTTCTCGAAAGATAATATATTTTTTTGTTTGTTTGATAAAATACCAAATGATGTGTAATATACATAAAGATGTTAGAATACATGGAGCCCATTTCTTCCGTTATTTATGATGTGGTTGGCCAGCTGAGTCATGTTTCTGCTCCCCTGTTGAGCCATTTAAAACAGGAATAAAGAGGGGTACATGATAAATGTTGTAAAGGGATATGTGAACTTAATATAGTTTCAAAAACCTATTTCCTCCTCTTGGCATGCAAATAGTTGTGTTTTAAAGCAATGCATTCATTTGAGTATTTGTCGAAAGGGAATTCATAAAAGAACTTTTGTATTTCAAAAGAAATGATTAGGAGGAAAGGCAGGGAAGGATCCTTGAACCCCACCAAGGTGACCCATTTTTTGAATGTAAAAGCCTTTGTGTACTGTAGGGGAATGTTTTTGTCCATCTGCCGGCTCATTCTGAGGTGGGAGACACAATGCTGTAATCCAGCAGCCTCAGTTCCAGCTGTGATACTGCTGTGATCTGTTTTATTTGACATATCTCCATTTCTCCATTACACATTTTATTTAAGAGAGCTTTACTATGTATTAGTCACCATAACATGCTGGTTGCTCTCAAATTAAAGAAACTGACCTCTGACCTTATGGATAACAAAGGTAATGCATAAGTTAATGCCTTGAACATTCAGTTTCTGATGATGTGCCTTTGAACCACTGGCTGCAAGTCAGGGTCAGTGCGAGGAGGGCTTGGAAGAGGCTGCTGAGTATGGTTATCTAAACAGAGCAACTTCTGTCCGTAAGGCTGCACACCCACCCCCAGAGAGGGACATACATCAATGGAACACTCCACTTGCCATGCAATTCTTTTATGTTCTCTGGATTATTTTCCTGGAAGACTGATGTGCTATGCCATTTTACTGTAGAACCTTATCCTCTGCCTTTACCGAAGGCAGAATTTCAGTGAAGTGATGATGTGTAACAACTGTCATATATTTAATTAACTTTTTACAACTTTACTCTTTCATATTCAGTAGTGAAAAAGTAATAAGTTACATGTGTTTCTAGAATAGGAAACAACATATATGTAAGCTGTATCAAAAATATTGTTTTGAAAGTGCTTCAGAAATACTGTTTTATTTGTCGTGCTTATTGTAATGTTTATAGAGGACATGAGTATATAGAAACACTATTTGAACTCCTGAAATTCAGTGAGAATTCACCTGTTGTTAGTACTTCCACTAAAACATTTCAGCAGGAGCACGAAAAGCACCTCTCTGTAAGAGTCAGTTCAGCAACACATTGTGATAAACAATCCCACCAATAGAGACCAGCTTTATGTTATATTATTGAGCCTGGAGTCAATAGAGCAGTACTAGAAAGAGTTGACAATTTCATTCTGTTACGCTGCCAGAATCATAGTGACAACTATAGTTCAAGGACAGAAGGTTTCATGTACCCTTGACTGTTTCCACAGCTATGTAGAACTGATGCAAACATAAAATTCTGTAGACTTAAGATTGGTCTTCTGAGCCACATTGATTCCTTCTTTGCTAAATTAAGAAAAATTGGTCAGTGATCGATCACCTGGAACTGTTGCTTTCATAAAAAGAACAATAATTGTATTAAGAGTGTAAGATACACACACTATTTAACTGATGTATGTCCAATGTACTTAGAATGGATCATGATTTTTCTAGAAAAATATTTGTTGGTGTGTACTATGGAAACATATTTGCTGAAACTCATTTTCTTGTTTGAATTATGTATAAAATCATTTTTTTTTCCAAATCAATTACTACAAAGTACTACAAGTATTAGCAATATTTAATTTATCACTGCATTTAAGGCATAAGTGCCAAAAAGAAAGTCTTCTGGTTTTCTAAGTAGAGAAAATTAGGGTAGTCTTGTGAATAAAGCTGGAACAAGACTAGAACTCAGACCTTTTGCATTCAAAGCCCTGAGTGTGCCATATAATCATGTCTCATTTCAGTACTTTTGCCTCTTAAAATCCTAAGCTTTCTGGAGCAAAAGGCTGGTTCTAGTCTGCCAGATACAGTGAGGGTCATTGTAATTTCTAGACCCTAGTGCAATATTACTGAGTGAGAATAGTCTAGAGCTCAAGAGTCAAAGGAAAATACAAAAATTAACCAAAAGCTGTGATTGGTACAGAGAAAATTGATGTCAAGTGAATGTCAGGACTTTGGATTTTTATTATTTTTCTCTTTTCTCAACGGATCCTGTTCACAGTCTGAACTGAGACCTTCAGCAGGCACACCAGGGAAATCCTCAGTGACCTTGGAGCACAGAGGGTACTCACACATCTGGAATATTTGTCAAAACAACTTTTCTGGCTATTAAAAAAGTAGGCTGATTATTTCACAGCTAGGTAGGTGAATTTCAACATATACCTGCATGTTTCTATTTTTTTTAAATTTTATTTTGTTTTTATTATAAAAATTTGACACATTTTTCCAGCCTGTACTATAGATGCAAATTTGCCTTTCTGACACACAGAAGTATGGAGATGGCTGACAGCAGTGCATGAAAGCGATAGAGCCATCATGTGCTGTAGGAAGTGACTTTCATCTCTGAGGCAAGGGGATGCATTTAGTTAACTAAATTCCTCCAGGTCCAACTCAAAGTCTAAGCTTCCTGTCCATCAATATGAACTAGTGGTGTGAAGGTTGTAAAGTACTCCCATTACATGCAGATCAAACATGCCCTTGTTCAGACCAATCTAGACTTTTTTGCCTCTTTTTTGTTTCCCTCTAGACATAGATGAAGTATTTTTGGTATAAACTTCTTCTTTTTCCCTCCTAAGGATATTACTAGATCAGCATATGTGTTATGTGCTTACTACAAAGAAAATGCGTTTTTTTCTTCAAAGAAAAATAGTTTTTGTTTTATATCTTTGCAAGCTTAACAAGATTTATATGTGCTTGTGGATATATACTGTAAATACATCTAGAAAATTTGTGCAAAGTATTTATTGCTCATGTAGAAGTGCTTCACATATCTCCTAGTAAAACAAGGGCATTTTTCAATTTGCTGTGCTGCATGATGTAAAAGTGTGAGTTCATAATGATGCAGAATGGAAAAAAAAAGAAGACATCAGCTGATGTAATAGAACATAGGCTATATATATTGAGACAGAAACAATTCAGAGAAAGCAGAGGATTTGAAGCTTAATCATAAATATTGCACCCATGCTGTGCATTGCAATCGTTTTGTAGTGCAATATGCACCTATTAATAATGTATGAATTATAGGTAATTTGCATTCTGGACCTTCCTTCTGGAATAGTTGGAGTTATGGACTAACTTGCGCTTACAGCCCTGGGAGTCTGCAGAGCGCAGGTGCGAGGCTGCTCTGGCTGCAGCCTTTGCTGTGTGTTCCTCTTCACTCCTGCTTAGGGCTCGCAAGGGCTTTTCCTTGGATCTTAGTGGCGCAGTTATCAAGATGCACTACAAACATCTCTCCAGGATTAATAGAAATTTAAGCTATTGCACTAAGTTAAAAAGGTATTATTTTTTTTTAAATTATTCACCATAGATGGCATTAATTGAATTTGCCCTTGTTTATGTTTGTGGTGTTTTGATTTTTGGAGACAGAGAAGTCCTGACATTAAGTATTTCAGTGATTTCTTTACAAAAGAATTGCTTTCCTTTTAAGGGACACTTGCGATGCAGGAGGCTGAGAAACTGCTCCCTATAAAAGGATGTTTTCCATCTACTGAGAACATTTTTTCCCAAATTTATTTTAAGAAAGGAGTTTTACACTCTGCAGTTCATACATAGTCTGTGCACAGACCCTCTTGTCTCTAAAAAAAATTCTACATGAGGCCAGATTCTAGGATGTAGTAATATTGCTGAGATTGCAAACTGTAGCTCCTGTAACAAATGTGGGATTACTACTAGGTCATGAAAGCTCTCAGAAGCCTCATAGCTGAGTAGTGTTAGCTAACAGAATAAAGCCTTTAACCTACCGAACAGCATTAGGCAGGTACCATGTTAAGTAACCTTGTCTAAACAATGGTGAAGTACACTTTGGAGAAATGCTGTCAGAAATACACGTGCCAGAAACGGTTACATGATCTCATAAGTGCTCTGAAAACCCTGAACTACTACACTTCATTTACATTTTCTTTCATTGTCCTGTAATAAGAACTCTTTTGTTAAGACTTCTTTAACAGGGAGAGAGCTGGTTTATTGTGAAGGAGAAGAGTTAATTTACTTTGTTTTTTACATCTCCTGCTATTAAATAATAATTCTAGTGTTGAAGTCCTTTTAGAACCCTGCACCGTAACAAAAAATTACTCTAAATGGAAAAAAATAAATTAATTGGGACAGCCCAAATTAATTCACTTAAATGTCAGTCTTTTCAGTTAAATCTGGTATCTGCAAGGACTGCAGGGTAGACTGACTTAGATCTGGCAATGATTCACATGCTATAGCTAATAGAAAGAATATCAGAGGAGCTTTAGGAAAACAAATGAAACCTTTTTTTTTTTAAATGAAAGGCAAGAAAAACTATGGGTTTTGGTTGATACCATCATGCCACATATTGAACAAAGAAATAAAACAGCTCTTTCAGAAGAAAAGTTAGAAGTTACTAATTTGGAAGTATTGAGGGGAAGCTGCACAGAGATGTGTGCTGTCTGTGATACAAAACTATTTCCTTCTATTTAATCTTTTCTGACACTGTTGGATGGCTGTTCTTGCTAGAAGACCTCCATGAGAAACAGGCACAAGCTGTTTGTGCATGTGTTGCCACAATCCTCATCACTAGTCTTTGTAATCTCTTGTGCTGGAAAGAGTAATTATGAAAATAATCTGTTCTTTTTCTGCATTCTTCAAATAATTGAGATCAAAGAGTTGAAATCAGCTACATGGGAGAAAACAATCCTCTCTGGTATCCAGTGACAGGATAACATGCTTTAACTTCTGTTCAGCCCTGAATTTGTCAGGCAGTTGGACTAGATGATCATTGTAGGTCCCTTCCAACTGAAATATTCTATTGTTCTATCCTATTCTCTAAATGTTGCTAAACCAGAAAGGTGTAGCCTTTTCTGTGTGCAACTTCTTCACTCACCGAAAAGCTTATTCCCATAGCTGGACCTGAGGCTGTGCAGGGTTCATACAGCAGCCTGTCATCATTATGAGTATTTTTCGTATTAATAGGAGTTTCCTAGCATTCATGCTACCTGTGAATGTGGTGTTGGTGAGATATTACCCCATCACCCCCACAGTAACCTTCTTCCATGAAGAGTTTTCTGAGTTGCAACACAGCAAGTGTTTACTTCGTGCCATTTTGTTGGAATGTCTCAGGGTGGTGATGTTGTGATGTGAGCTGTTATAACTGCTCTCCCTGAAAAGCCTCTTAGAGAGGTTACTCTCATTTTGGGCAACAACTGCTCTGTTAGGAAGGGCTTCCTCTGTGCAAGCAGAACACCCAGACTGTGTTCTGAAATCCAGAACAATGGAGGGCGCAAAATGTTTGGAAAATCTTGCTAAAACTTTTTGACCAGTATTACTGCTTTTATAGATAGATGCACCTATGCTTTTATTATTTGCTTGTCTGTATACTAGTGTTGCTAGTGGCCAGGTTGCTGGTCCTGATTATGAACCATCTCTGTGCTAGCTTTGTTAAATTTGCAGATGATTAGAGGGAATGTCTTTGGGAAATGCATATAGTCTTGTGTTTCACAAATTATAGACTACATATGGCAGCAACTGACAATAAATTCAGAACTCTGATAAATCTAAGCCATACAAAACTTGCAATTAATAAGAACTGCTCTCATGAGATACTATTACACCGCTTTCTTCAAAAAGCAGAGCTTCCTTCAAAACACAGTGCTTCCTCCAAAATGATAAGTCACGAATTTACTGTACTCCATCAAAACAGTTCCCAAGGGAACTGCCATCTTTCAACTAATTGTAAAGGTGGTAAACCTGATTCTCCTCTATGTGAAAATAAAACCCAGGCATAACTCCACCTAAAGTCAAGGGACTACACAGGTAAAAATTGTTTTGAAGGAAGAAGAAATGTGAGTAATATATATAGACATGAATATATATTATTTGGGATAACACTCAGGGTGTAACTAAGGAAGAAACCACTGCCTTGGGATGTACGACACATTGGGAGATGAGATTGATTAGTTTTGGTTGGATCATATGCAGTTGAGAAGAGAGAAATGCTAAAAACTCTTACACTGAAAAATCAAAAGCAAACAACAATGGGTAGGCACATGTATCATATCTAAATGTAGTAAAAATGGGTTGTGTGTTTTCATTTAAGCCAAAACTAAACAGTTTGTGTGACACTACTTTCAGATAGGAAAAATACCATTTCTCCTGGGCACAATAAAATTTAGATGAATGAATGAGTTGATTTAAATAATCTTTTGTCTTACATATGTGCATTAATTAAGGCATGATGACATCTTTTGGTGATTCATTCTACCCATGCAAATGTTTCTCTGGGTTTCTTTCTGGAGAGAGATCAGAAAACAGTTATTTCACAGGAATAAGGATTTCATATTGGACCACACAGTAAACTGAAAGTTATAGAAAAACAAATCCAATATGTAGACCATTTTGTATTTCCACATAAAGACATCAGACTTCTGTTTGTTCTGCACATGTGGTATGTGTCCATTGGACATTTCACTGCTGTTGAAATGGATAGAGCCTTATCCACTCGACATTGAATGGAGGTCTTGTGGTGAGAATTCTGCACAAACCTTTGTAGTGAACTGGTCATGCTTTGGAAGTAGACAGAATGATGAGCAGAGCCACTTTTGCTCCCCATTTTTCTGTTTTTGTGTAGATGATCTTGCTATGGATACTGTGTTCTGGCTTCTTTGGTGTTCCAAAAATCCCTTATTGTATCCAAAGAGGACTAGCTAAAGCTACTGTTCAAGTTCGTTTGCTCCTAGCGTGGAGATGAGGAGTTGTATCTGTGCAGTGGCTAAAGTGACTTCATTCCACTTGACCAGAGTTCATTGGTGGCAAGTCTTGTATAAACAGGTGGCATGTTTTCTGTGGCTTTGTTTGGTTACTCAAAAAACCCTCTAAGGTTTAAAGCAGCTGGGGTTCTTTATCAGATTAATAAATGATTTTGCCTAGAAAAATAAACAGGGAAACAGCAATGGAATTTCCATTTTTCAGGCTGTGTTTCACAGGGCCTATAGATACCATCCCCAAATCAAGGAGTTCCAGCTGATGCCTCACTATTTCCTTACCTGGGTCTTTGGATAATTTACGTATGTCTGTGTAAGCTGCAACCAAAAACTTTGGCCTCTTCTCTCTTCTTTGGTGAGGTCAAAGTCACTTTGTTGCCTCAATCCCATGTTTCCAAAGTTCCTTTCCTTAAAAATGTCTCAGAATCTGTACTTTTCAACCCAGAATGATTTTTGTGTTTTATTTATTTTTTTCCAAGTCAGTTGAAAACATTTAAAATTATTTTTGTTTCAACAAGCACGAAATGAAATTAAATCTATTTCTCCATCTAGTTTTAATCCTGCACTTATTCCATATTCCACTCTCTCTGACTTGAGCCTACCACCCAGTTCTTTGCTTTGAGCAAGACTTTTTCTGATACATCACCAATATCCATACTTCCTGCCTCTGTCTCCAGCTAGTCCGCAGTATGAGTGTGTATGTCTGAATTGCCAAACACACATAAATCATGTCTTAAGGTCATCTTTATTACTTGCTTCTGCTTTCTTAGGAAGTGCATCATCAATCAGCATTTGTGAGCCTGTATCCCTGTCATCCTTGTGGCTGGCTTGTGTGAGGAGTGGTAATGCTATAGGCAGGGAGCAAGGGAGCCTGGATTTCGAAAGGCAAAGGGTAAAGTCGTGAAGGAGAACTGGTACAGATTCTGCTGATGGAGTGGAAAGAAACTTAAGCAAGTAGCAGGAGTGTTGTCAGATCAATGATGTCCTTGCAGTTTTTCCACTCTCTCTTCTGCTAAAGATATTGTACTTGAAATAAGCCTGAGGCAAAATGATAGTGGTGCTGAGAAAGCATGCTGTGCTAATGGGCATTTTACATTGCTTTGCTTTGTCCTTGTTTTTTTGTGTGTTAGGAGCTGACTCTGTATCTAAGCACTTCTTACATTCTATACAGTTTGTGAGACAGCATTGGTTCACTCCCGGGAAGACTGTGTTTTAACATCAGACAGGTCATAACCAGCGTGTGAATATTAGGTGTGCAGTGATTTCTTAAATTGCCTAAAGGCCAATGAGAAATTCCAAGTTCTGATTCCTTTTTACTTTTAGATCTAGATGATTTGGGGAAGGGTCCTTACTGTGGAGACACCTAACAGCACAAGTCTCACTCCTAAAGTGCAGAATTTGGTATATGTAGGTGGGGTAACTGGCTGTATCTCATACTACCAGTGTTCACTCTCTATCTCATCAAAATGAATAGGTTCATTGAATGGTGGAAAGTATTGTTTGCCTTTTAAAAATGTGCTTATGTGGATAGAGTTACAGTACTCGCCTTCCTTTCAGTCTGCTCTTGTATCACCTCAGGCTGTTTTCTGTCAGGTATTATTACATCTACAGAAATCTGGGCTCAGTCAGTGTTATGACGAGAGATGGTAAAAGAAAGCTCATATGGGAAGAAGTATAGGTGATTTCAAGGCTTTTTCTCTGAATTAGTTCTCATTCACTCGTCCTTATACTGTTGCTAACTAGCACTTTGCAGTTAAATTTTTAATAAGACATAAACCCCATGTGGAATATTGCAAGTTTTCAATGAATATTTTCTTTAATTTCTGATTAATTTGTTTTGTTGACTTTCATCCCTGTTTTCTGTTCATCTGCCATTAGTTGTCTGTTAAACCCTGATTGCATTTGTCTTTGCAAAACATGGCATGAATACTTGAGGAAACTCAGAACTTTGGTAAGGAGAACCAGAAGACTTGGAAAAATCTGCTAATTCTTATCTAACTTGGCTAAAATTCTTGTGCCCAGTTGAATACTTACACTGGAAAAATCTCTTTATGAAATTATAGAGCTAGGCAGAAAAATGTGAAGAGAGGAAGCTTCTCTGAGAACTTTCTTTTAGGTCTTGTTCCCAATCGAGAAGTATATACAATCTTTTCTAGGTACTTTGGCACTTGGCTTAATGATCCTTGCCAGAGCCCAGAAGTGCATGAAAATGAATAACAAAAATAAACTGTGTTAATTGGACAAATCACAGTTTTCGAATTTGTCTAAAGACTAGGGAAAAAACAGTTCATTTTTATTTCCAGGGTTTCCTTTCTTGTTTTATGGCCTCTCCTACTCTTCTAAGATTTATTTACAGAGATGGTTTTAACTTTTTCTGTCAGAGATAACAGAGTGATGTTGATTCAGTTGCCATATACTTTGATAGATGAATTCCCTAATGTTAATCAAAGTGATTTGGGCCATCCTTAAGTGTCAAAAAGAGTACTTATGGAGGTAGCACTTACCGATATATTGAGAGTGACTGACTAACGGTCATGGCATTGTTTGAATAATGACTTGCTTCCCAACCCACTAGCATCCACATTTTAGACGTGAAGAGAGAAGACTGAAGTCCCAACAAAGAGAGACTTTTGGCTGACATTTCCCTCAAATCTTATTCTACTTTGAGTGTATTTTTGTGACTGCATTCACCACGGAAAGAGAAACTGTGTAAGGCTTGATGTCACATCTTATTTAGCATCACTTGAGGAGCACAGAGAAGGAATTCTGTATGTGCAGAAGTTTCCGTGTGTAGCTCCTGACAATAATAAAATAGCTAAGGTAAAGCGAAACTGATGCCGAGCAAGAATGCTGAACTGAAACAGAAAAGGTAAAAATCCACATTTCTCCATAAACTGTGCTGGAAAGTTAGTATTATCTTACTTGTTTCTGAAATTGCCATGAAGTATTTGTTGCTGATTGGGATGGGTTAATTTGGGGGTCCATTAATTTCACCCAATAAAAATTTGTCTCAGGAGAAAAAGAAAAAAATATCTTGGAAAAATACAAACTCTGAGCAAGCTGTCACTTATCTTTACATATTAGTTGTGCGTATTCTGATCCTGCAAAGGAAAGATGAAACTAAGGAATATTTTGCTTTAATAGGGTGTACATCTTACCTTAGCATTTAGATTAATTATTCTTTGGTAAATAATACAGTATGTGTTTTAACACATATGAGTGAAATAGTTTTAAGTTATTAACTTGATTCAGTAACCCAAAATTAAGTATTACTGAAACTATGTCAAGGATTCTGGGTATTTTGTTTTTCATTATGTGGGGAAATTCTTGTGCCAGCAGAGAGGGAGTTTCTTTTCTTACCACGTTGTATCACATTGGTCATTTGAACTCAGAGACAGCAGCTGAAAACACTACTGAAGGCTCAATTTTAACATCAGATTTGAAGAATGCTTTGGCAGAGAGATACTCTGCAGGACCACTCCATTCTGGCTGTGCCATGTAAAATGGGGAGTACAGTTTATCCTAAAATGGTTTAAAATTTTTCTTATCTGTTCCAACCTTACAGTATAATTCTTCAAAGAATTTTTATTCAAGCATGTGCACAGTCTTAGTGAAGAAAATGTCAAAGATGGTTTGAAGGACTCTGTTTCTTAACAAAATCCTGTGAAAAAGTATCTGTCCTTTTCGGAAATGAAACTTTATCCTTGAAATAGACTTAGTCTTTGTTTTTGTTTGTTGGTTGTTGTTGGTTTTATTTTTTTATTTTTAAAATTTATTTTTAAAATAAATTATTAGACCAGATTTATTTGCTTTAAGAGGTAGAAAGGCAAGATACTGACCTGCTGTTTATTAAGGAATTGTCACTGAAGTTGACTAGTCTAATTTTCAGCAGTTGAGCATCTTGATCTGTGTCCTCACCTTCAAATTTAAGGATACTTTTTCATCCCTTTTTCAGTCCAGATCCTTTTGCTTTCAGCAACATGACCTTCCACAAACCAAGTTGTGCACCAGGTTGCTGGTATGTCTGTTGTTAACTTACCTGTTGCCCAAGTAATCAACGTGCTGTGTCTCCAATGCCCAGCAAGGCAGTGTTGGAAGAAGGAAAGTATTCAGCTCACAACCGTGTTCTGATTCCAATTTCCCTTTTGACCTCTCCCTTTTTAAATCTGTTATCAAAGTTATTTAGTCTCTTTCCAAATTTGTTCCGGAGCCTGTAAGAACTTAAGCACCTGATGATCGTTCTCATCTGACTAGCACTGCTGACTCAGATCAGCAGGACTGCAGTGGGAATGCTCAGAGAGGAACAAAGACCACATGTATTCAACTGCTGGCAGACTCGTAATTTATAGAGTCAGCCTTTGTACTCCATGTTGTAGAAGGCACAGATGATAAGAATGTGGAGGCCTTTAGGTACCTACAGGTAGTGCTGGATGTGCAGTCGAAGAGGGCTGACTCCCATATAGGTCTCACAAAAGCACTGTTTCCATCTTCAGGCACTTCTCAGAATCTGACAAAGGCTCCTTTCTTTAAAGAGCTTAAAATGTCAAAAAGGGCAGGAAAGTGTCGTGCTGAGTAAAGCAATGGGACAGAGTGCATGTGTGTAACTTTGTATACAACGGTGATGAACTGCAGATGTTTAGACTTAACATGAGGGCAATATTACAGCTGCCTTCATTCCTCTGAGCCAGCCAGATGTTACATCCTTTTCTCTTTTTCTCGCATCACACAACTTAGTATTCCCCTGCAGTCTACTTCTAAGCTTGGACTGAAGGACTGTATTTTTGTGTCCTATTTAACAGTGATACTGGTTTCTGTTAACTGGGCATATTGTTATAGAGGGTGTGGTTTTTTTGCACCTTGATTGCTACACATTGTGCAAAGGAAATCTCACCTTTGGTCCTGTTCAGAGTAGTTGAAGAGAACTCCTTAAGAGAGCAGAAAGTGATAGAACCTATTACTCAGAGGATGTTAGGGAAGCTTACATGTACTAATATAGGAGAAACTACTCTGAATGAGAGGTTTGTATATGTAAAATGCATGATAAAATCAACAATCTAACCTGTCCAATTATAAGTAGGATCAGATGATTTGCAAGAAAAGTAAGCAAGCTTCACATTGACTCAACTTTTGGTCACAAGGTGGAAAGCGCTTAAGTTACTGTGTTTTAACAAGGTACTACCAACAGATCAGTCCAAATAATTCCTCTGCACGTGTCCTCTGAGCCAAGTCTCAGTTCTGAAACAGGCCGTGTTAGATTAGATGATCATAAAATGTACCCTTAAAGGCTGTTTTTCTTTGCAAAAGCTCTGGGTTAAGAGCACACTTGACTCACTGCTATGACTCAACTACAGATGGTAACTTGTTAAGCTCTAATAGCTCAAGCAGTTTCAGTTGTGTCTGTACACCCAAGTTTTCTGTGATTACATGGAAATAACACATGGGCATACAGGAAGGTCAGAACTAAGTAAAGGCAGTTTGGATTTCCAAAGCCTCCCACTTATTCCATACATAATTCTTGCTAAATTGAAGATGGTGCTTTTTTTGTCTTTCATTTTCTTCTGGAGGGAAAGCCCAAGATTTGCGGTAAGAAAACACAGAGAGTTTTTTTTCTTTTCTATTGCAAGGAAGACTTCCCACTGTGCACAGCAGTGGTATTACTGTCTTAGTGATTCCTAAAGTTCATCAAAGTGTAGCAGGCTATGAGAAGCAGAGAAATGTGGAATGGAAGATACAGTGCTTAGAGTGCTGACGGGTTAGTGAAGGACATGCTTGCATCGTCAACCCAAGACAGTTGTACATTTCTTCCACCCATGTTTGAAGCCTGGTAGTTTAAGCTAGCTGGTATGGGAGCTGGGTAGCTACATTACCACAGAAGTGTTAAATTAACATAGGGCTGAGCTTGAACTAATAAAACTAACAAAAAGTCCAGATAACATTAGCTCAGGCCTAGTGACTTTCTAGGGTGGTTTCATTCCTTTGGAATAGATGGAGCTTATGCCTGTCGTGGCAGAGCTGGCACGTGCTACAAATGACTGTGTAAGGTGACCACACACACATATGCCCTAAGGTGTTAAAGTAAGGGGGAAAAAAAAATCTCAGTTTCTGTATGGAACTGCCCTAGCAAACCAGTCTGCCTTGCTTGAAAATTCAATTTAGTTTCCCATTTCAGTTATCCTGATAGGTGACGGGAAGCGTATGTATTTGTGGGTGAATGGGAAATGTAAGGGAGTACAGGAATACTATTTTCAATCTCTGTTTTGGTAATAAATATGCAAGTTTAAAGAAAATGCACACTGCTGACACTTTGAAGCTACATTGAAGACAGGCCCAGATGAACACTCAGATTGACTGTAGCTAAGGTTTATATTTTCTTTAAAATGAGATTCCATTCCCCATGTCAAGGTTATCTTAGTCATAGCCTTTGAAACAGCCAGACCATTTACCAATGGATGGATGTTCAGAAGTTTGACAGTCTCTGCATTGATCCTACTCTTGCATGAAAATGGCTTTATCAAGCCTGTAATTAGAAATGAAATAGTCTTAAACGGTTCCACACAGCTTGACTTTCAAAGAGGTTCCAGTTTCACATAACTTCATATAAACAGAGAATCAGAAGATATAACCAGATACCACAGTTCCTGCTTACTAATTGCCATAAAGCAGAGCCATCTGCTTTATACAAAGTCTAGGTCAGGTAATCTTTCTAAACTGTGACCTCTGGGGCTCCATGGAGCTTGTTCTTGATTAAATAAAAGTTTCTTAGGAAGTTATTGGGAAACTTGGTGCAGGTTCAGTCCAAGCAGAAAATGTAACTGGATTTCTGTATAATCTTAAGCAGACAGTTTTAAACTAGTCTATCTTTTGAATTTTTTTCCTTAACAATGTTAATCTTTCATAGCAATTCAAGGAACAAATGTATTATTTCAGTTTTTAATGTGATTCCTCATAAAAGATAAATTAGATGATAAACAAATGGTTTAAGCATAAACTCATCACAGTTAAAGACAAAGTGAAGCAATGGAATATTTCATTAGCCTAAACTAATCTCAAAATCTGGGCTGGGATAACAGTGTGCATCCTCCATTTTGCACAGTTGCCTGGCTGTTTTTAGGGAGCATCTGCTGCAGTGCGATGGGGTGGTAAACTTGAGTGGAGCAAAATAAATATAACTGGAACTCAGCAAATACAGTGGAATACTTGTAACTCCTCACAACTATTTCATTACTAGCAAAGCTTTCAAGTTTGTTTCTTTTCCATCATATACTTTATTTAAATATTTGATCCATTAAATGAAAATAATTACTGTGATTAAATAATCCATTCTTCTGCCCTAGTTTTCTTCTGGCATTGGTGACTATTATTTTTGGCCATCTATCTTTGTCAGGCAATTGCCAGTTATTCTCTGCCAGATTAAAAATAGATGTATTATTGCCAAAGCAAATTATACATTATTTTGCAGTTACACAGAGCTTTCCAGTTGAGGATCGCAACATATTTTGTAACCACTGATGAATTTAGCCACTTACCACCCGCCGAACGTTCATATTCTTGCTTTAGGGGTGAGAAAGATAGGGTATATACTGCAGCAGGACATGATCTACCTTTTCCAGGCTGGTGTAAGTTAACCGTGATGGAAGGCACCAGAATGCACCACTCATTAGAACTGAGAGAACCTGGTCTAGCAATCCAGACAGCTGTGCAAAGACGAGTTGCCCTGGCTGGTCCATGATATCCTGCTCTTACAAGAGACAAAGACAAGCTGAATTGTAACTGTCTGTCTTCTCGAAGAAAATGTGTGCATTCACAGGGTGTTGCGTTAATGAAATTCTGATCATTACCTGCAAAATTTGTGGCATTTTCACACCTTTGAATATGTTCCTTAGAATTGTGCTGGCATGAAAGTCTAGCTCCGCAGTCTACATTTATGTTCAGGTTTTTCCTTTCCCAGCTGCAGTATATGATGGGGCCTCTCCAAATCCTGAAGTGATACTGGTGTTTGGGGACATGTGACTCCGGTTCTAGATTTTGTTCCTCATGTGTAGCCCAATATAAAGATACGATGAGAATCTACCTTTCTTTGTTCTCAGTTGCTGCAGAGACTGATATGACTGATGATATAATGGTCCTCTCTTGGCTGTGAAGTGAAAAGTTCTTCATCTCTGTAAATTTTTCAAGTTGCAGAGACTGTTTTTACTGTGGTATTTCACCTTACATAGACCTGATGATGTTGTATAAAACACTGAGCACCTTAAGCAGCCGTTAAGTGCAGAACTTTGCTGGATTGGACTGTCTGTGTCATTTTATTGAACAGAGAGGCATCTGAAATCTGGTATCTAATATATTCTGTGAGCAGAGCAGCAGCTGGGGGCAAACAGAGGCAGTTTTCCTTGAAATTCAAAGTGCCGTAGCTTAGAGACAACCATCTGTATCTATTTAGGGAATCCAAAGTTACCTGAATGCCTAGCAATTTTTTGTAATTATCTCAGAAATGAATTATGATATTTCACAGATAATTCTCTCGTCCTTTCATTCCTACTTTGATACAACCTACTAAAAATCTGTTGCCTATTTTATTGCTTGCTGGGATTAAAAAAACCCCAAACAAACAAACAAGAAACCTTGCTTTGAAAGATCTTTTTGGAAAGAGTGTGTGTGTGTTTTAAAGATTCCACAATTTAAAGACAAACAAGGGAGTGCTGAAATTTCCTACAACAGCTTCACTGAAAATTATTCCATCACTCAGATCAAAAGTAGGCAAAAATCACAGAAACATTTGGAAGAAACAGCAGTGCCAGAGCATGTTTTTAGTTGTTTTGGGAAAACAGCTGCTTCTCTCTGACATGGACTCAAAACAGAATCACAGAATCACAGAATGTCAGGGATTGGAAGGGACTTCGAAAGCTCATCCAGTCCAACCCCCTGCCAGAGCAGGAACACCCAGATGAGGTTACACAGGAATGTGTCCAGGTGGGTTTTGAATGTCTGCAGAGTAGGAGACTCCACAACCTCCGTGGGCAGCCTGTTTCAGTGTCTGTCGCCCTCACTGTGAAGAAGCTTCTTCTCATATTTAAGTGGAACCTCTTGTGTTCTAGTTTGTACCCACTGCTGCTTGTCCTATCACTGGTTGTCACCGAGAAGAGCCTGGCTCCATCCTCATGATACTCACCCTTTATATATTTATAAATATTAATGAGGTCACCCCTCAGTCTCCTCTTCTCCAAGCTAAAGAGCCCCAGTTCCCTCAGCCTTTCAATGTAGAATATTCTTTAAGGCAGGTCTGCTCATTCAGATCATTCCCTACAGTGACTTTTTAATGGGAACATTGACTAATGTAGTTATTTGGGATAAGTATTTTTTTTGATCTAATGAGAAATGTCTTTCCTAGGCAGTTACAAAATTACTAATTAACAGTTGACTTTAATCCCTAAATGCTTGTTTCCAAATATTGAATGTAGAATGGCAAGAATAACATGGGAACGTAAACTTAATTCTATATTGATATGTTGATTTTGTGTAACTACAGAGATGAAGGACTGGACAGTCACTTCTACTTTGAATTATCTCTTCAGTTACAGAGAAGAGACAAAGCTGAACAACATGTCACCAAAATACTATCTTCACATTTCAGAAACGGGAAAATTGGATAGGCCCTGGTATTCAGACATCCCTGACTCCTCCTGGCTTAACTTTTGTCTGGGAATTGCAACTGACTGGGATGATCTTCCCTCATCCCTCCTGGATCTCAGTGTTGTAGGGATCAGAGCTGGTTTCAGCACGGACCCCTGCATTAGAAGTTTCTGTGCTTGACAGCCTGTATTTGGCAGCATGAGAGTAATATGGTTTCTTTATTTGATTTTGCATTCGATTGATTGCATTTAATGCAATTTCTTTTCTTTCTTGTGGTTTAGCTATAGTTCTTGCTGATGGCAGCAATATCAGTCTGTACCTTTTGTCAGCTATGGCTGGTTTATGTAATTTTAAAAACAATTTTTGAATTAATACTGATTGCTATGTCCATATTCTTTAGGTTGGATGACATATTCATTTTTAATTTCAAGCAGCTCTGAAGAATATGGTATAATATTGTAGATAGCTCAGGGTACAGCTGCAGACAGGCTTCAGAGTCCCAGGGGTATACCATACAGTTACATGACTTTTGCACTTGCAGTTTCCTGACTTGGGAGAGGCGTGTTCATACCTCTGTACCACAGTGCATAATGGCAGATAATGTGAGAACTGGCTTCTTCAGAGCTTTCTCCCCCTAGTTCTGTTGCTTGCTCTGCACCTTACCTGAGTTCCTGTAACTCACAGGGCAGGATGGGTTTTGCTGTGCATGCAGAGGCCAATTAGTGCATCCCCATACCTGAACCAGCTCAGATCTGCAGGTGTTTGCTACTGGAATGTGTAGTGTTGTTTTGAATGCCAGTTTTCTTAGCTCCATGCAGAGGAACATCTGAATAATTTGTGTTAGGGGAGTTTTTCCAATTGGAACTTTGAAGCTCTGTGAAGTCAGTTTGTGATCTAAACTAAGAGTTTCATGATGTGACAGGACAATATTGGAAAGATTTCTACCAACATTATACATTTTGTTTCGCAGTATTTTTCCGGTAGGAAGTGTTGAATACTTTTTCTCTAATGGAAAATTCATATGTTGATGCTCATTTTGCTTGTTTCCTCTTGGCCCCTTTCCACATTGCTGTTAGGAATCGGGGGCTGATCACCAGCCCCAGAGATAATTTTGCCCGCAAGATTTATTTGTGGGAAAATCTAATGACAGGAATCTGCGTGCATCCATTAGTGCTTTAAACAGTCTGGTTTTAGTTATTCTTTGGGCAAAATTCTGTGTTTCTGTCACAGTAACTGTTTTCTGGTGGTGTTCACCAACAGTCTCATGGGAGGTACCAGAAAACAGGTTTCTGAGCCTGCTGACCAAGCTGAAGACAGTAAGAGAATTTTTCCCTCACTACTGAGGCATCATTGTAGAAATACCCTGAAGTCAGTGAAATAAGTGGAGAAGGAACTTCCCATAGAACAAAACAGATTTATAAGAGGCTGGTTGGAATTGTGGAGATTGAAATATAATCACAGCTTCTGCAAAAGTTACATTACCACATCTTTCTAATAACATATGTGCATGTATGTTTGCCTAGCCTTAGAAGAAGAAAGAAAAAGGAGTTTCCTGAGCTGACTCAAACAACTACTTCTGTCTGTGGTGCTGTGATTTTTGATGGAAAGGCTTCAAATTGAAGCTCCACAGCTTACTCCGTGGTCAAGTTCTCAGTGTTACACTGTTGTCAGGATATCAGAACCTGGTTTTCAATGGACAATTCTGTGCTTGAAACGCATGTATCTTACTTTCTTACACAGATCCAGCACTTTTTGTCATCATGGAAGCTAAGTGAAAAAGCCCTTCTTGAGTTTCTACACTGAAAATATATTGGATATTTTGTTGAATCTGCATTCCCATATGTTCCCGTTGCATGTTAAAAACATAGCTACATGAGAACGACGTTTTTCTTTAATCTGGCCTTTCTGTGTACTCCCAACCAAATGCTGGTTGCATGCTAGGAATACAAGCTTGGTAATATTTCAGTCAAAAGTAATGCCAGTTTGGTGGTGGTGCAAATGAACAAATAATTTCTGCTTGGGTGAAAAGGGACTGTCTTGAATCTTTTTGAAAAAAACATTGAAGTCAGGTAAACTAAGTCCTCTAGGCAACCTGTGAATCTTAGAGTAGTAACACAAGAGCGATGCAGAACACCGTGAGCAAGCCTGAATGAAAGAAACAGTGAGTTCGATATCCTATATAGCTTCTATACCTTTAATTGACTACAATATTAATTCAGTAAATCATTACTTAATTAGCAGAGAAACCACATGTATTAATCTATGCAAGCTCGTAAAAGAAATATTAGAATCTTATTGTATATGGCTCTGTTTTATCACTGAATCCCAGATAAATTAATGCACTTTGATAAGATCCCTAAATGAATAATCTTAACGAAGCACAGAGCATTATTACCCATCTATAATCTCTCAAGTACTTCTGTTTGACCTCAAACGCTTTGTCACCTGTGTGCCAGCTTTCTTACCTGTGACATGTTTGCCCCTGCTGCTTTGTCAGTGGCTCCTAGGAAGACAATTTTTTCTAATGGGTATGGGAGGCTTTTTGGAGGTTCATGCTACAGCATTTATTTGTTCTGATTATATCTGACATTTCACAAGCTGCACATTCATTATTTGATGGGCAAAACATAAAAAATAATTAGGCCAAATGATCACACAAACCCTAACAGAAAGCTTTTTCACGCCATGTTAGCTGCTTTTTAATAATAATTATCCTAATTAAACTTTAACAAACTATATTATAATCTCATTGCCTTTTCATAATTATTGAACTTCTAAAATCAAGTGAGGATTTGAATTTTCTTATGAGATGAACAATGTTTACATTTGAAAGAACTTTAACTTTTTCAAATACAACTTTTTCCTTCCTACCAACCCCTTTTGTTTCTGATACGAAACAGCTATAGATTTTCCTTTTTGCCAGAAGAGGTCACTCTTTCTCCTCTGACTCGCCAGGTTCAGGCTACAGTACCATAAGGACTCCTCTTTTCTTACTAGGGTACATTGGCATATTCCTTGAAGTACTGTTTGGGTGCTGGCTGATATACGTGAACAGCGCTGTACTGGATTAGTCACATTGGCTTGATATCAAGATGGAAAAGTCTTAAAGAGTTTTGTGGCAAAAGATAATGCATCTCCAGGTTTCTATCAACCATCTGGTATAACTATAACAAAATCCCATAATTCTCTCAAATTCTATTATAGGATTATAAATGGAGGTTTTAAAAAGCAGAAAGCAAAGAAGATATCACATAATTAAATTGCACAACTCTTAAAGGAATTTTGAAAAAATCACAATGTTTTAAATTCATGCATTAGTGACAGTCTTCTATGGTGTCCAGCGCTGGAATATATCTCAGTAACAATTGGTAAGAATTCTTCAACCAACTGCAATTTGAGCAAACCCACGCCAAAACTGAGGCCTTTAGTACATCTTATTATTAAGTTTATGAGGAAAAAAATCCTTATAACTGAGTTCTCACTAGAGCAAGAGCTAGAACATCGTCAGGATACGGTTTCTGATTACCAATCTGAGCATGTATGAAAAAGAAAACATATTGATAATTTCTTCTTCAAACATTTCTTTCTTTCTTATGTAAAATAAAAGTCAATGGATTAGATAAAATCAGGTCATACTCAGATCCTCGTGCCTCAATTCAAACCTAATGTGGACCAATGTCTGATGTTCAAAAAAAGTGTTCAATTTCCTTGCCTTTTCATTTTTTTTCCCCAATTTTTGCACTCCTCCATACCCAGTGATGTAGAAGCAGAGAAAACAAAACAAAAACAAAACCAAACAAACAACTCAAAAAACACAACAACCCCAAACGAGAACGCTGTAAAACTGGCTAGTCACACAGTATTGTGTGGTTTCTTCTGGGCTGTCGATCTCCCAAAACCAGGCTGTCTCATGTGGTTAATGGTTCAGTTTTGCAGACTTAGGAAATTTAAAAGTGCATCCAAATGGTGGAGTTCTTATTTACACTCAGCTGCATGTATGAGATGTATCTAACTCTCCTATTCCGGTTCGTATGTTTCCATATAGCAAAAAGTGGAAAAAAAAGAACAACAGAACTCAGTGCAAGCATCTCTGGATTAATGCTCAGATGTTTCTTTGGTTTCTTCTTATGTAAAAACTTAGAATTCAAAATTATTTATGTTTGTTAGTTTTTGTTCCTCAACATTGCCAGGTTTCATGCCATGGTGTATTCTGGGACCAGTTGGATCTGACTTGATGGTTGTGAGACCTGCTAGTAACACATGTGATGTTAACCACAGAATGCCACTGTGGCATGAATCTCTATGTACCTACCTTAAAGGTTCCTGCTTCGTGGCAGAAAATGAAGCCTGTATTAAAATGGTGGAAAAGGAGTAAGATTTTAAGGCATACAGGAAATGTGTGAGAGTCATATATGAATTTGAATCCTTTGGGAAAAGTTCCTTTTTGTGTTGTTTGCGCCTCTGAAGGAGATAGAAGCTAAGCTCTTAAGTGCCTCCAACTATGATGATGATAGAAATAGTAAGTAACACTAAGAGCACTCGTTTCTCTCCATGCCACCATTTTCTTGTTGGGGGAGCAGATTATCAAAAGAAAACTGAACACGTACTCCTTCAAATCAAGTTCCTAGCAAACTAGAGCTGTAGCAAGCTGTCTCTCTGCCAGAGGTGTGAACAACGGGAACGTGTCCCTTTGAACACATAAACCATCTGCTCTGTACTCAACAGGCCGGCTCCTCATCATAAAAGTCAAAGTGCCTATATTGTTATATCCCTTGCTCTCTACAGAGATACATAAATATTCAGCTTGAGAGTCAGAATAGTTCTGCACAGAGAACTTGCATTTGAACAGTGAACTGGCTTCTCTATTACCCCTTTGTTGACCCCTTTTGCTTTCCTGCTACCTATCTATGGGAAACAGATAAGTGCTGTGTGGCCAGATCTATATACTGTCATCCATATCTGTTTCATGAGACACAGAGGAACATATTTGGGTTTAAATTAGAGTGGAAAGCCGTGCAAGAAAGAAAATTACTGGAGAAGTATCTATTTTTCAATATGTTCCATTGTATTCTCAAATTACCCACCCTGTAATTGCTAGATAGAATTAATGAGAATATCCTATCTTTCCTAATGTAGGATCTGTTAGAATTGCAGCCTGTCTTTACTAAATTTATTGCTAAAGGCTAACAGGCTTCTTCTTTACTATATTTATTTATTTATTAGTTCAGCAAATCTTGCTAAAGCAGTCCTTTCAGCATTAGCTAAACTGGTACTCTAATTCCTGCAGCACAGAAGACAGGTTTGGGGGACAGGCAACTAAAGGGCAAGAAGGTGAGTTGTTAACCGAGCCCCTTTCTGCACATTATTTCAAGACACTGGCTCACTGCATGTTGACTTCTTTGTTCACACACTGTACTTTGCAATATTACATGTTTCTAATCCTTGTGCATGCGTGGCATCTTCCAATTAAAAAAAGAAAAAAGTATATTAACTTAATTTTTGTAATGGTCCAGTATATCTGTGTTGATGTAGGTTCTCCAGGCAGTAAATTCTCTTAAAAGAGAAATCTTACAATTTTGTTAGCATATTGTACTGAAGGCTTTATTTGCTTTTCTTTTAAGGAATATCTTAACCTTCCATGGTTGCATTTCAGGAAATAACTCTCTTTGCTGCAAGGCCTGGACTCAGAATTGTTGCTTCCTATTACCTCCTCTCTTTTCTCAATGCTACTAAATGTCTTGCTGCTGCAATAAAAATCTCCAGGCCTTCTACCAAACAGCTCCTATCTACATGCAAATGCTCTGAGCTGTTTTGCAAAGTCCTTTCCTTGCTCATACGTGAGTTCCTGGTCAGAGAAACCATTTCTGTGGCACTGCTGTTGCAATGAAGAGTCCGACTGACAAATATAGTGTACCCAACGTTAGTTCAGTCCGCGTCCATCTGATTACCTCTGACTAATTTCTTTCTCTGGCAGCCTGGAATATTTGGAAAATATTTCTAAAAACTAGCAAGCAAGTTGTAATTTTGATCTGTTTATTGAAGCCAGCAGTGACTCCAGCCTTGCAAAGATATTAACGTGAACACTTTCTTTAGATACATGAATCAAATTTAAATAAGAATTATTTTAAAGTGAAGAATTAACTTATTCATTTGAGAATAGATGAAATATATATAGTCCTACAATGTGTATAGGAATGTAACTGGTCCCACAGGTAGGAGCTTGTGCTGGCTATTGGAGGTCCACAGAATAGCATCCTCTTTGGTCTGGATTCTCAGATGAGAATATGATGTAATAGGATTCAGACTAATTTACAACTTGAAGAACCTGATGTAAGACTGGTCGAAAATAAGATTTGCTAGGCACATGAGTTAATCTGGTTTTCTTTTCCCTTTGTGATGTTTTTGTTGTCCACGCCCTATCCCTCGCCCCCAAACACAACAAAACCACCCACACCACCAGCTTTATTGCTAATTGGAATGAAACATTAAAATTGTTGAGAAGGAAAATCTTGAGGAAAAAATCAGCAAAGCAGGTTTATAAGCTGACTGAACTCAACTTCCAAATCTAAATGCTTTATTTTTATTTTTTATCTGTTTTTAATTTATATTACAATACAAAATTTTTGTAATTTTGGATAATTTGATAATAAAATAACAATTATTACCTATCTAGATACTGCTCCCAATGCAATGTGAACTACAAGAAAAAACTAGCCTTCATTTATACTTTACATCAATATAAGACACTAGTACAGTTATAGAAATAATCTATATATGAAATGTCATATTTTCAAAACTCTGATTCTTCAAACTATTTTTCTCTGTTAACTTTTGAGTTACAAATCAACAAAGAAATTATTACTATCTTGTGTGATACAGATTTTAATGTGACTTGTAAAAACATTTAAACTTCAGCATCTGTACTGACAGGACTAATAATGTACTGTTTTAAAGTTATCTGAAGAAAGCAACTACTTACATGGCAATAGAACAAATATTATATATCTTTAAAAGCTTCAAGTACTTCCTTGTGACTATTTTTCTTGTGACAATATTTTTTGTGACTATAGTCTAGAGCACACAGCTTCTTAAATAAAACCTCTGGGGATTTAAGCAATACTACAACAGAGTGGTCTTTCACAATTTGATTTCCCTCTTCTTTTGCTTCCCAGCAAATTCCATTTAAAGACTATTTAATTGAGGACATTTTCTTTACCACATTTTTCCTTTTATTTTTTTTGCAGGTTTAGAGCTTTGTTTTAAGTATTTTAACTTGTAATCAAGAAATGTGTCAAGTCTGTTGCCAATTAGTGTAGCTGATGTGAAAATTGATTGGGTCTTGGGAAAGATGGCTGTCTTATAAAACAACAAAACAGTCTGTAAAAGAGGGCTTGGGAACAGAGGCAAGAAGCAGCAACAACACAAAAAATATTAACAAGAGAAAACAGCAGAGGAACAGGAATTTGTACAGAACTGCATTTGTAATATTTGCTAAGTTTAATCAACTATATCAGTTTGCTATAAGGAATTAACAATAAATATTCAGACATAGATTAACATGAACAAGATCCTGATTTGAGTTTATGCTATAGAATATCTCTCTGTGTTGCCCGAGAAGAAGCAGCATTCAGACAACTCGGTGTTCATACGTGTCTCTTAAAGCACTGTAAGAAGGAATGTAATTCTAATTATTCCCATTTCATAGATTTGTGCATGAACTTTGTCATTGTCATACAGTGGAGAAAAATGTTAAACTCATTTACCTGTATCAAAAAATAACAAAAACCAAATTCAGCTTTTCTTTGTTAGAAGATGAATATTCAGCTTTGTAAATTTGTTTGAATTGCATTTAAACATTACACTAATTGAATGACTAGAAGACTGGGAGGAAAAATTAGGTGTGACAAACCAGAATAGTTCTAGTTTATGCAAAAGTTATTTAAAAATTAAAATTAATGTAGCTTCTACAAAACCAAGTTGAAACAGTAACGTTCTTGTTAATAGTTATTCAGTTTTTCTCTCAGTAATATTACTATCGCAATCTTAAAACCTAGCAAAACGAAGGACATTTTGCTATCTTAAGGTGTTATGATTAAATCATACTAAATAAAAATGTTAAAATACGTGTGATATATTAATCTCAAAGATTTTAATACAGCTTCATTGACATCAGTGCAACTGTAACAATCTACATCAGTTGACAGCTGGGTCCACATAATTTGATAAACTATTTGAAAATCCCTTGGTTTTTATCTTTAAAAAATTGAGCATTTTTACGGTTGCAAAGAGCTATGAGATATGTGCAAGCCTCTCAGGTCAGTAAATTCCATGTTGAAAATTTACCTTAAACTCTATTCCAATTGTGACTTGGTATATTCTCTGATAAGCTGAATTTACTCTGAAGTAAAGTAAATATTCAGTAGCATTTATGGTATCCAGTAATAAACCAGCATCCAGTATTAAAGCTGTGAAATACATGACTCATACTACCAAGTGAAGCTGTTATTTACTGTTAGCTTTGTTAATCTCATGACCAATGGTCTGTTCCAAATGCTTAAATCAGCAAGTCAGTGGATAGACAGTAAGGGTCCTCAGGAGAGATCCTGAACTTGTGAACTACTGGTGAATGAGTAGTTTATTTTTTGTCTACTTTTCAGAATTGAATGTTTCAGGAAAATATAGCTTATTTATGGTAAATTTTCTTAAAGTAAAGCTATGCAATATCAACTTTAAGCTTGTATAGAGAAGGTTGAAAGGTAAGGTAGCATCTCACTGCAGGGATATTTTAGGGCAAGCAGATGTTGTGTATTGATAAGGATCATGGCTGAAAGAATTGTGGCAAAACTAGTTCAGCCAGGAGATGACACATTCAGAGCAGAGGGAACTGTCATCTACATATCAATGTTGTTATATTGGATATGAATGTGACATGTTCTGTAAAATCAAAGAACAGACTGATGACATTCTAGCTCAGAAAACTCAGGTTTTTGGGGTTTACATCATCTCAGGTGTCAGAGAGCTAATGGACAGTCACAACATATTATATAAAAGTGCATAAAGATATGGAATATGTCTATAATTAGTTATCATTAATAATTGTAACATCATTATAATACACAACAATGGGTTTGTATTTAAAATATACATAATCCAATAATATTACACCTCTGGACATGTCCCACTTAGAAAGTCTTAAATTCTGTGCTTGATTACTCTTCAGACTGCACTGTCAGTACCATAAAAATCTTGTCTGTATTTGACAATATTAGAAGACATATTTGTTAAAATTTGGGAGTTCCTCTGTATGTGATAAAGTTAAAATCATATGCGACTACAAAGCCATGTGGAATGCAGCATTGAGACATGAGACATTCACTGCAACAGTCGGGTGAAAATCAGGCATCCTCTGTCTTAAGTTTTCTGCAAAATGTGAGCAGGAAACACTATAGTTGACATTGTGGTCTCTAAGTCTCTATTGACTGCTATAGTTAGACTGCTTTCAGACTAATAGTTTGAATAGAACTGATGTTTTGGGATCAAGAGAGGCTGCCTTGTTGTCAGCTGCTTAGTACTGAAATGTATGTTCTTCGTTACAAGTTGTCAGGCAGTATGAATTTAGTGGTCCGTTCTGTCTCCATAATCTATGGATTCATGTGATCAGCCTTCTGAGGATACGTATTTTTCCCAGGTTAAGTGTTCTATCTATGTAATAATGATTGTTGGTCACTACCTCTTGTTTTTTGTTAATAAGACTAACAAAAAGGGTTTTCCAACTAGTGCAATCTTTGATTAAAAAATTATATCCTAGGATCTAGAGGGGCTATTGTGCATTTTTAGTTAATTAGTAGAATTAATATAGATTTTGTTAGAAAGTCAATCTAAAACCATGTGATAAATTTGTAATATGTCATTTTACTTTCAAAATGGTTATCTAACTGTGACCTTCTGGATGCTTTTGCCACATCTGAGCCTTCAATAATGAGAAGTGCTGAGATCTGTGGCACTGTCTTTTCATGCATCCCTCCATCATGTGCCTAAAGGTGGGTCTGATATTACAGCAACCTGAATGAGGCACACAACATCTCTCCTCTTAAAATTTATTTTTGGTGAAACCAATCCCCTTTTGGTTAGAATCAATATGAATATAAAAGACCTTGTGGCTTGGTGGTTAAACTGTCTCCTCTAGGGATGCAGAGGATGCTCATGCTGAGGGAAGGTGGGCAGGGCTGCTGCTTGCCAGGTAGTTTGAGAAAACTGTGGCAAAAAACTCATGAAGAAAACAACAGCTGAGAATTAGTACAACTAAAAACCTCTGTCTGACTTTTGTTATACATCATGTCAGTGTGAATCCCAAGGTCCAGTGGTGACAGAAGTTAACTTGGAGTTACCACAGTGAGGTCAAGGCCAGAATCAGGCCAGTTTCCTAAATTGAGTTCAGAGCTAGAAGGGGAAAAGAATAGGAAAATATTTGTGACTGAGTTTTGACTTTTCTGTCCCATGATGCTGGCATAGCGACAATGGGAGTGGCTGAGTCAGAATAAGGAATGTGAAACAGGATTGGGAATTCAGGCAGGATTAATTCTGGAGCCACCCACAGCTCCATGGTGGAATGGAACAGAAGCCTAACTAGTCTTGCAAGTGATGCAATTTGTTTCCTCTGGGAAATCAGCTTGGAGTTCTCGGATTTCCTTTGGGAAGCTGTTGGAGTGTTAGCCAACACTACCAGCTGCCCCACTGTTCTACATTCCAGGTGACTGTACCAGTGTCACCTGCAGTGACTTGCTCAGTGCTGTTGCTTCTGACCTCTCTCTGTGCATCCCAGGGAAGTTCCCTGTTTTTCAGAGAGAAGTTTCCTGTTCTCCTTTCTTCTTCCATAAGCACTTTTCCCTTAAAATAAACATCCCTACTTGGCTTGGTAAGCGTGCTCAGAATTTGAAAGCTAATCTGATGGGTACAACCAGGTGAGGGAAAACAGCACAGGAAAAATGAAGTACTCGCTACCAGTCATTCTGAGAGCAGAGGAGCTCATGAAGCCTGATTCCTTCTATATTTGTGCATCACAGCTGATGCCTCTAGTGTTGGTTGAAATGGAATAGTGTGCTCAAAACTTACGGAGAGGGTAGAAGGATTGACTAGACCTACAGAAATATGGGCACAGAGACACACTTATGCACATACTGTGATCACGAGTCTTGTTTTCCTGAAACAAGAAATGAAATTAAACTCCAGAGAAATAGGGAGGTGGACAAAGAAAAAATAACTTTGATCTTTCAACCATTAAAAAAAAAAAAAAATCTCTTGTCGCAGATCTGTCTGAATGTTTAAGAGACACAGTCTCCCAGTTACATCCCCCAACATGAAACAGAGGTGGTAGGAAGTACAACTGCTGGGGTAGCACAGAGCACATTTCCTCTTTTCCCACCCCCTCACCAAAGACAGCAGTTAATCCTCCTGGCTTCCAAGCAGATGTTCCTTGATCTGCCAGTCCTCCAGCAACGAGACATCCTCTGCCTTTACTAACCTGTGCAGCTGTGTTGCAAAAAGTGCATAAATCATTCAGGAGGAGCGGACAATGGCATGGAGAACTTCCGCTTTGTATCTTGGGAAGCCGTCTTCTGCAAGCTGCTTCCTTCCTGCTCCTGGTGCTTAAAGGAGGTTTTGTGGGCCAAATGAGTCGTATTGAAGTCCAAACCGGTGAGGTGTTATCATGTGAGGTTAGTTGTCAGAGCAGTAGAGAAGAGCCCTCAGATCTTGTCAAGGAGAATGCACCAGCATTGCCACAGATGAGGAATGAGGTACTGCCTTTGACTCTGTCTGTTATAGGGTTGGCCTTGAGCTAGAAGAACAGGAGAAAATTTAGGACTGTGCAGCTGTATAAATAAATTTATGTCTTTGGTTATATTGTCATGATTAAAGAGATGTAAAGACTGATTTGGTATACAACTCAGATAAAGACTTTGCTCAACTTCCTTCAAAGCTAATTATAAAAATACCACCAAATTCAGCAGCACAAATTTAGCTGTAAATAATAATTTACAGTGGGATGATAGAGAGATCTTCTGTTTGCTGGAGTGGATGGAAGGATGAAACACAGAATTGCGGGTTGGAGCCAAGTGAGGCAAGTCTACCAGTAAAGTAGCACCAGGAGTGACCGGTCCTTCTTGTTTGGGGTAGCAGAGGAGGAGATGAGTGAGAGCACAGCACAGAGGCAATGGTGGACATAGGGAATGGTGCTTCAGGCAACAGAGACACTGAAAGCAGATATAGCAGAGTGGGCTCAAAACAAATTTTGATGGAAAACTAAATGTATCTGCTGTTGTGAGTTGAAATGGGCTGGAGAGAGTTAATCACAGCTGACCTGTTCCCTAAGTTTATTCCAGTGTAGCTTTTCCAGGAGCAGGACGGGAAGATGCTGGGGCATCTCTGATCATGCTCACAGCTGGAGATTAGCTCCTCCTAAGATGCCCTGGCTCAGCACCTTGTGTAAGTGCCTCCAAATCATTTAAATCAAAATGTCAGGTTAGTTGATCCACTTGTATTTGAGCTGCTGCCTGGTGGTAATGCCCTAGGAGACAGATAATGACACTGCCAGTTGGGATGGAAAGAAAGCCTCTGGAATGCTTTCGTAAAATAGAATTGCGTTGAAATAGTTGATTTTGGACTGTAAATCTGAGCTATTAATTTCTGTCTCTTCCTCTTCTATGGTGAGAAGAGAGGCTCAGATCTCAAAATATTTCCAGAAGAAATTAAATTGAAATTGATATAACTGCAAAAGATTTTGCATGAACTATGCACTTTAGTAAAAATACACTTACAAGATCTACTAGCTGCAGTGCCTTTTCCTAAAGAACTGGCTTCTGACTGCCGAATTTACTATCGATTTGGTGATATCATTCAATTTAATACTTTATAGGAGAGTATCCAGGATTGCTTTAACATCTTTCATTTTTGTTTCTGTTTATCAATTATTAAATATTCATGGTTAATATTTGCTGAAAAGTATTGCTAGATGAATTATTGATGTCTTAAAATAAAATAATATTTTTCCATTTAATGATTAAAATTTCTCAAAATGTGATTTATTTTTGATATTTTTATACTGCTGATTTAATTCTTAATTCTTTATTCAACTTGGACTGTGACATAAGACTTGTCAGGAAATAGTGGCTGATATTCTGATCTCCCAAATGGATTTACAATAATCCAGCTGCATTATCTTCAGTGAAGCTTTGTTGTTATGGCTGGGATGAATCTTACCTACTGACTCTAGCCTTCTCTTTAAGGCTGGTTATTTATATGTCAGGTTGTTGTGTATATTTTATATTGATGGTAGACTGCTATTTACCTTCTTTAACTAATAATATTTTAAGTTCTGACAATATTTGTATCCATTTTAGATGCTGATATTTTAAAAGTTATAATTTTTAAACTTAAACGTAGCTGAGACCCTTTCAATATTTCCAGAGGAAGTTTGAAAGCATCAGTTTCAAAACAGCTTAGGATCAGCCTCTGCAACCCTTAATCCTAGAAAGCAGTGTTTCACTGTAATTTCTTCCATTTTATTTAGATAATGGTGACAAAATTGCCATCGCACAATTGTAAAAGAAAATATGTTAGAAATTGAAACAAGAAGTTCAGAATACTTCAGGTATTTGAGGGTTTTAAGCATTCCAGAAAGATCTCATGAAAACCAAAAATTCCTTTGTAAAGTAAGTCTTGTTCCTACTAAAAGTGACAGCATAAAAAGGCCATAAAATTCAGAGGAAAACTATCTCAAAAGATGAGCATTACTGGCATTCACTTTTAGCTTTTCTCAGCAGATCTACATGGCTAATCTGGTGCCATCATTCGTGACACTCATCTATAGGGCATAAAATAGCGGTTCGCCACCCACCTTGAGCAGGTTGTTTTTGAAGTGTTTGAAGGCAAAACAAAAAAGTACCCTGCTATTAGTGGCAAGCTGGAATTTTATATCCACTTGTTTTTGACAGTCATAGTTGAAGCTGTCAGTTACTATTTTTTTCAGAGCCTTTAAAATGGATCTTTTTACATGTTAACATGAATATATTAAAGTGGAAAAAATCCCTGCAGCTTTACTGGGTGCTAGTTGACACAAGAAGACCTCTGTATTCAATGCACACACAGAACACATGTGATGAAAATTGCAATTACAGCTCTGTGTTAAGCATTTGAAAGCATAAATTAAAGGGGATTGGTAGTCTTTTATATCCTTAGCATTTCCTATTTCCACACATTCCAGCCTAGGATCTATGCAGTCTTTAATTGGAGAAAAGAAGAAAGTGAGGCAGCAGATATCATACAGCTGTTCTTGTGATGAGAAGCACAAAATGTTTTAACTTGTATGGTACTAAAATGAATAGGCTCCAAACCAGATTTTTCTTTTTCTCTCTCTTTTCTCCCAAATATTTATATGTAAATTCAAGGGACTAGAAACCTCTCATATGAGAAGAACCTCAGATAGCTGGTATGGTTTCACCTGGAAAAGAGAAGGCCTGGGGGGAATCTCATAATTTTTTATAGATACCTGATGGAAGGGTGTGTACAGCTATACTATTTTCAGTAGTGCCCAGTGATAGAACAAGAGGTGATGGGCACAACCTGAAACACACAAAATTCTGTCTCAACATATAAAAGCCACATTTTCACAGGTTGTCCATTGAGGTTGTGGACTCTCCACCCTTGGAGATATTCAAGACACACTGGACAAGGTACTGAGAAACTTGCTGTATCCGACCTTGCTTGGGCGGTTGTACAAGGTGATTTTTTGAAGTCCCTTCCAAATTCAACTATTCTGTGTTTCTGGTAAATGTGGACAGGGTACCCAGGTTTTGTAGCTAGCTTGTGAAAATTGTTTCTGATATATGGGACTGGAGGGTATTTCCTGAGTCATCAGATTTATTGTTTGCTTCTAATACAGACTCTATATTGGGACATTCTATTTCTAAATGTGTATCATGACCTCCATTTCATAAAACGTTACTTTATAAAGAAGGAGGCCTTTTGGCTACTTTATATTACATGTTCACTCCAGTGATCTCTTTCCATATTTGTATTTTCTTGAAGTTCCTTGTATGTGTGAAAGCCAGGTGTATTTTTTTCCCTTGCTGGGCTGTAGATGAGCAGTGAAGGTAGGCTGGCTATTTGCCTTGTGCTGATTGCTGTAAGCTGGATCACGTGGATTCCTGTGGAGGGAAAGGGAGACTGTTTTTCCCAGGAGTTAGAGATGAGTAAGGAAAACAGCTGACAGGGAGACCTCTTATTTTATCTACTTTCACTCATAGCCTTATGTAACCAAACAAGCCAGAATTTAGTTTCCTTTTGTCGTGCCTACTTTCTGTGCAGGATGTGGAATGCAGTGTGCATTGTACACAGGGGGATCCTGCGATATAACTGCAATAAAATGTGAAGCAGAATATACAGCAACAAGGTTTATGATTTTTTCAAACCTAGCTAAAATGAGGCATTTCAATACCCTAAAGAGCAACTTCAGCAATCAAAAAATAGTTAAACCTTCATCTTAAATTTAGATAGAGAACATCTTTTAACCCTTGTTTTTATTGATTGGCTTCAATCGAATCATATAACTCGTCCTTTGTTGGAGCTCTACTTTAGCAAGGCCTAAGGGAAGTTTCTTTACTTGATTCTGTCATAGTGAGCAGAAGCTACTGGCTTTGTTGCAGTTTGGATAGGATTTTCAAGTACACACAGCACTGCTCTCCCCCTGTTCTGGGTATAGTCAATCTTCCATGTCCTTTACAAGCACTATCTGTCGTTACAGTGCCTTTCAGGAAGCAGCTATTCCCTTCATTCTGTGTACTTCTACTTATTCAGCAACTGTTGTGTGGAACTTTCCAATTACCTATTTCTAATTAAATTCTAATACTATGTTCATTTTACTTTAGTCTAGGTAATAATTGTGAATACGGCAGTAACTTTATTTGGCTACAAAGGTAATTGAAAAGTGTTTATCATGAAAATACTATGCTTTCTAATTTCCTTTGACTATCTTATGTGAAATCTCTAATACAGTGAAAAAGGAACTTCTCACTCTTGCTGGTCATTATAACCTAGGGCCTGACAACTGGTCCGAGAAGAATGCGGTACTGTCCAATCACTATGTGACAAAATTACTACTCTCTCTGAAATATAATTTTGTCTCTTTACATACAACGGATCATTGTATTTTTATGGAAACATTTAGAAGATTTCCTAATTAACTTTGCAACACCTGCTCAGTTATTGCATTTATGATTCTTCATTTTTCAGTCAACCTTATTGTTGTTTCTTTCTGTTGAAATGTAGCTTCTCATCTTTACAGAGAGTGTTTGCAAACACGTGCAATTAGTATTGTTTACTCTGTTTTGTTAATTCTTTTCCTTTTTTTCTTTTTTTCAGTCTCAATATTAATCTCCTTTTATATGCAGTTAAATCTACTTAAATTCAAGCATGGTCCAAAAATGGACTTGTTTACAAATAACTTCCTGCATATCAGTCTCATTGTTTAGCTATAAAGCTGAATGACTATGCTTTCATTAGTTTGTGTCTGGGCTATATATTGAGAAATCTCTTTTAAACTAGGATGTCAGTGTGTAAAGGAACCGAATTTACTCACATGAAAGAAGTATGCTAAGAGGTCTTGCTATTAATTTACCAGGTAATGAGTTTTAATGGGAAGGAGTCACAAGAGCTTGTGCCAATTCTATCTTGCATTTTGGAAGATGGCGAAAAGAAACATCTCTATATATACACATATATCATGCATTTTTGGGAGCAATTTTTACAATAAATACCTGAGAAATTTCTCATTTCTTTTAACAGGCTTATTGAAGAGCAGATACAACAATACAATCCTTAGGAAACTCTATCAGGCAGAGGGAGAGAATGATCAGAGAATAACAAGATGATATTTTGGGGTGGAATAGGAGAAGGCTATTATTTGAAAGAAAGGTTACGTGAATCACTTCCCCACTATCACTTTCATATGATTATTTAGCATATAGGAAAGGGCTGAATTTTGTATCAACTATTTTGTATAGCATTAATAGTTATTTGTAAATTTCCTACTTAGAAACATCAGATCTGCTCAAAAAGGCATCCCTGAGATCTGTGTAATTAAAGATAACTGCTTTTTGAGTAGTACAGAAATAACTTTCTTCCAGAGCATGATGAGTAATGTCACTACTGGATGTGGTGACCTGTGTGTGTGTGAGGGGTTTGGAATGAGTCACAGGAAAGTGCTGGGCAGTGCTGCAGGTTGTTGCTGGCTGGATGAGGGTGTTCTACGTGAGGATGGTGTGGCTGGGCCTTGAAACTAAACCAAAGACCAGATGGTAATGAACTCCTGTTGCCTGGTGCTAGTTAAAATTTTCTATGTTTCCTGGGGAGGGACATTTGCTGGTCAATTGTGTGGATGCAGGTTTTGCTTTACCTTTCTATATTATTGACTTTAAACACTATATTTCATTTACTTTGAGCATACGGTTTTGTGGCACTTCAAATATTTGAACACTGAGAGCTCCCACAGAGTGAATTTCTAGATTTGTTTTGAAGTATTGTAGGGATTGCAGAAGAAACAGCATTGGTGAAGCTGGACTTGGTCTGATAGCATCAGACATACCGCAAATTATATCAGACATTCTCTTTGTCACTCTTGAGCTTGCCCCTGGATGACTAAGATGTTGGGTTGAAATAAATGTTACTCAAATTACAAACACTTGGGAGCTTCTTTCTCCCAGTGTTCTCAATATCAGTAAAGTACAAAAATTTGTCTTAGGAATAACAAATTCTTTTGATACCTGACAGTACAGTTTACGAGAGTAAGGCATTTTTTCTTTCCATGTAGATTCATATCAAATTAAGGAAACATTCACCTGAGTGCCAGCTGAAATAATTGCGAATGTATTTGACTAATTATTGTGGAAAAAAACCACACTGGTTCATTGTATGGTTAATTAAGTAAATGTATAGCTAACTCTAGCTACTACTTTGTGCACTCTTGTTCAGTGCTTCAGCTCTTCCACATTGAAACTCGTTTGGGGAATTTTTCTGGATTTTAGATTTGGGTTTTAGTCACAGTTTGAGAAAATATATATACTTAGTGAGGCTCTCAAAAACAGTTTTAAAAATCAATTTAAACACTCTTCATATGCCAATTTAAAAGTCAGTTTAAAGAAAACTCTTTCTTCCTTCTGCAATAACATTGATGTTAATGAAGGAACTGTTCCAAAAAGGTCACTGCTGTATGGTGATCAAAGCTCTGCATGACATGATTGTTAACAAAGTGATGTTTTATTAATGTCTCCAGTTCAGCTTGTTGTGATTTTGTACACTTTTTAAAATTTTGTGTGCTATGATTTTGGTTACTTTTTAGAATAGCTCTTGTACGCCAAGAATCAGGACCTACAGAATCTTGGTTTGAGAGAACAATTTCTATACCAGGTTTTCACGTAATAGCTGCAATTTGAGTAGTGTTTATTTCTACACTATTTCAACAGTTCAAGGACATCAGAACTACCTGCCAATGGTTTCTTTCTTGCATGATCTGAGATGACAGTTTGATTTTTGCCCTGTAGGCAGAGCCACAGTTTGGTAGAAAAGGTGAGCACCAGGTGATGCTGTTAGAATGGAAGAAGCCATGCAAGAAGAGGGACAGCTATCGAGTGCTTCTAAAGGAGATGAAATGCACTGCAAACATGTTGATTTGCTGAAATTCTTAAGGATATTATACTTGCAAATTAAAAGTAGCCTCTATTTTCAAAATGGCCTGCATGCCTGCTGGTCTTTCTCACTGATATTTTGTATTTAGATCTCCAAGTTTGCTTGTTGTCCCACATTAGGTCAGTGTTCCATTTTCAACAAATATCTTTAATGTTTAAAGAAACAAAAGCATGAAAAGACTGACACAGACAAAGGTATCTAGTTTGTAGGTCACAATAAGTGTCTACGTGTACCCTTTCCCTCAGAAGAAATGCATGAAGGTGCATCTGCTTATCTTTGTGATCAGTTTGATCAGCCACAGATAGCTTAATCCAAACTCAGCTGAGGTGTATGACACGTACCACCAGAGGCTTATTGAAACAGAAGATTTCTGTTTGCAAATAGTTCTATACAGAAATGCAGAAATTTTGCAGAGATACAGTGGAAAACATTCACAATTTTGACAAAATATTTATTCATGTAATAAATGATGTGCAAAATGTTGTGTTTTGGAGGATGTGGAAAATGTTGAGTAGATTTAATTGTGCTGCAACTATTTAATACATTAATTGCTTTCCATAAATTTCCTACCTTAAAATGTCAGGATTACTCAAGAAAGCGTTAGCGGGACCAATATAATTTAAGGTGATTACCTTTTTGAACTGTGCAAAGGTAATTAACCCCAGGAAGAAATAATATTTTTTGTGGCTTATGTGTACATATCCTGGTTATCCATGTCATAACTTTTTATAATCCGGACTTGTACTGCTGTGTTTATAGAAGTATATTGATTTGTAGGATTTGTTTTACTGTGTTGGATGAAAGTGTAATGAAAGAGCAATTTTAGGCATGATTCAAAGCCTCCTAAAAATCAATGTGAATCTTTCTGTTGACTTTAGTGGGCTTTGAATCATCTTAAAAAATGTGGTAATATAAAAATTTTTGTTCCAGACCGTCTTCACAGACAGACTTGCAGCATGGTCTCGGATAATCCCTCATTTTCAAAATTGTCAAGGTCACTTTGCTACTGGAAGTGACCAGTTGCAAAGCTCCTTTGTTCATTCCTAAACTTAGATTGCCCTCCAAACCCAAAGTGTTTGAAAATTGAGCCAGTGTGAAAACTCTGCTTGAAAGTATTTCTCATTTCTAATCAGAGTCCAAAAAGCCAAGAGCGGGATTTATAGAACTAGCTGTAAAGGGGAAGGAGAGCTGCCTTTTCATGCTGCAACAGCATGCTAAAAAGCAAAAATATTTTTGACCCATACCTAAAAGAAAAAATAAACTATTTCATTAGATAAATGAACTATCTGGTTTATCTTCTGATGCCTCAGAAAAAGCATGAACCTGTGTAATGGGCAAACATTCAATAATATGATTTCCTAATCTCAGGCACATGGTGGCAGGCATTCCTCTTTTAAGAATGAAGGCTGATGTGTAGTGGTCTTATAAATTATTTTCTAGATAGTTTGATCACAGATGTCTTTTAATCCTGCCAACTTTCCTGTCTTTCTAATAGCTTCTGACATTGAGGAATACAATCAATTTCCATACAGCTTGAATGCACAACTAGGAAGGAATGGAGGAGGTTAATACAAGGAAAAGTCTCTTTGCTGCAATAAGATGTTTCTTGCGTGAAGGCTGAATAATGATGAACTTTATGCCTCACGTTTTATTAAGTTGATTTACTGTATCTGTTAAGCATAGGTAATGATTTAATGCCTATATTTTTAAAGACTTCTTTTCCTCACAGAAAAGTACTGAGAATTTCATTATTCTCTAAAGTGTCTTTGAATAATATGAAACAGTGATTTGGAAAAACTAACATTTACATCTCAAAATATTTTTTATTTCATCAAATTACTGACACTTTCTGAGGGATTTATTGTTAATTTAATATTTCCCTTGCAACCTCTAAAGAATCAGAGGGTGTAGATGAAAAAAAAAGAAAACAAAAGAAAAAGTCAATTGGGCAGTAAAAATAGTGACATAGTGGGGCTTTTTGAATAACGATTTGTTGTTTTAAAAAAAATAGAGCATATAAAGGTTTGCCTCATCTGCAGTCTTTTTGTAAGCTGATTTTCCTTTCTAGTTATGATCTATTTCTTGTTTCACATCTTTTCTCACAAGTCAGTAAGGAGTGTACTATTGTTATGTCTCCCATCCTCAGAAACACTAACCCACAGGTTCAGATCCAATATTCTGCAATTCCCTGAAAAGAAGGTCCTTGGTTACATTTTAAGTGAGCAGAGGATTTGAAGTGGTTAAATTATAACCTTTTCTATACACATGTAAAAGGCAATTCTAAAACACTTTCATTAAGATTAATATTTTTTACTGTAACTAATATTAAGACTGATACTGTTCTGTGTTAAACTGATTTTAAAATTAAAATCCTTATTGTTGAATGAAAGGTCTTTCTTCTTTATAGAATAGCTCAGGTTCCATCATTTTGTTGAATGAACTGAAACAATGTTTTACTGTGAGGTTTTTGTATAACAGAGGCCGTCAATAGCATGGGGTACTGAAGTGCTCGGTACTCCTCTCTTACACCTTCAGTTTTGTCAGACTTAGCTAAGCATCCAGTGAGTCCCCGGTCAGTAGGTTCCAGAGCAGAACCTCAGAGTGCACCTGCCCTGGTGGTTTGGTTTAAATAACCCAAATGAAAGGAATTCATAACAGCAAGCATCTGACATTTATGTAAATAAAATCCCGAGTTCATAAAGCAGGCTCTGGGTTTTTAAGGGCTTTAGTTTTTACTAATCTACTTATGAATAAAGAAGAAAGCGATTGCTTTTTGTTTGCCAGTTACAACTCTGCTCCCTCTCACCCTTTGTGCTACTGCCATTACATGACAGTAGTGACTGTTTGTATTATTAAAACTTGAGTATTAATTCCATTCTTAATCTTCTTTGCATAGTTGGTTACATACAGCTAGCAGCTCGCTGGAAGATTATCTTGTGGCATGTGACAAAATCATGGTGTCCTGAATATGAGATTCAGATGTTCTAGAACAGGGGTGTCAAACTCCTTTTCACTGGGGGCCACATCAGCCTCGCGGTTGCCTTCAAAGGGCCAAATGCATTTATTTATTTCTGACAGGAAATGCAGGAATAGTTACATTTATACAGTCCTAAAGTTACATTCAGCCCTTTGAAGGGAACCGTGAGGCTGATGGGGCCCCCGGTAAAAATGAGTTTGACACCCCTGTTCTAGAGGAAATTCTGGACCTATTTAAGTCCATGAGACTCCTATTAATTTGAAAGCAACCAGGAAGACCCACTGATCTTTGGTCCAAGTTCTCTTGAGACCTTGTGTGTTATTTGGCAAGTCATATTGCCTCCTGTTTCTCCATCTGTAGGAATGAAGAAAATTGCATTTACCTTCTTCTTTAATTACTTTGAGAAATCTATATACAGAAAATTGGGTAGGCAAACCAGATTGCATTTGTGGCTTTTAAAATATATTTTATCTCTTTCTTCAATCAAAGAACGAAGTGTATGTGCTTTTATTCCTCAGGTAATCTGTCTGTAAAGATTATATCCACCCCTTTATTTGAAGCCAGTTTTCTGTGGTCCCTCATGTGATTATTTTTTCCAGTGTTCTGTGACTTTCCTTATTATCTTAAGTAAAGTGTTGTGAATTCCTGTTGTTTGAAATATTCTGACTACAGTAACACAGCATCCTTTTCTGTCAACAAGCAGGGAGGCTTTTACCTGCATTCTCTCTAGTAATTGTTGTATCAAATTTACACTAATGATACAGATATGTTATGAGCAATGGTTCTTCCGAGTACTTGGAAATGTAAAGGTGCATCATTATTTGGGGACCAGAAGGAAGCAATTGATGCCTCAGGGCTGCGGCCATGGCCTGCTAGTTGAAGACCCTGCCATACCATGTTACCAGTGTGTTTGGTACTTCAGTAGTATTCAAGTTGCTGACTGATCCACTAAGTGATAATGATGGTTTGCAGAGACATTTTTGACCCCATCATAATGATTTTCTGATAGGCACTTCTTTGATAAATTACCTGGTCTTAACCTGTAGTGTGAGTTTTGTCAAAGCTGACAGCAGGAATGAGTGATCTTGACATTGCTGGATGACTTGTATAACTATAGTTCTTTCTTCAATCTATCTAAGATTCCCAGTTTTGATTTTTATGTGTGTATTTAAAAAAAAATATAAATCTGTAAACTTTCTGTAAGTATTATTTGACTTTTCTGCTATGTGATAAATGTAACAAATTATCTGTGCAGTTCACCTCTTTGCTAAGACTGCCCTGAAAAAATGCCATGAACTGGCTCATCTTATGGTCCACAATAAACAATTGCTGGTGCTATTGGATATGCAGTTGTAGGAGCTGAAAAAATTAATCTCCAGTGCTATTTGTGGGCACTTGTGAGCTCACTTCTTTCTTTCATTCAACTGATATCTTCCCTGCTGGTTTTGAGCATTCACCCTCCATCTTGGTACTGGTTCTAAAAGAACACTGATTTTCTTTTATTGAGTTATCCTTATTTATTGAAGCTACTTTTGCATGGTGGTCTCTTACGTTTTTCTCCTTTCTGAGAAGATGCTCTGAAGAAAGTAAAATAGTCCTTTGAATTAGAGAGCTTTTTCCTCGGATGCATTAGAAAAGAAGGATCTTTTACAAGAAAGAGGAAAAAAAAAGAAACTAAGGTACTGTCATTAAAAAGGAATATGTCACCTGAGCCACAAAGTGTGAAAACAGAGGCATCTCCTTGTGTCTCCTACTTCCTCTGCACTTCACTGGGCAGGGCTGGAGGCTTACTGTGAACAAATTAGTTTAATTAATTACAGGCACCAGAGTCCCAGCCAGACCAGTTGTGGGAGGCTGGTATTCATCTTGCTCTGAGAGGAAATGGCCTCTAATCCAGTCCTTTCGGGCAGATCTGAGCCAGCCATGATTCACCTTGTCTGCTAGGGGTTGTGTGAAAAGTGTTTGACAACTGCAGCTCCTTGAGCACTTCATATTTGCTGAGTATCTCAGAGAGTGAGTGGATGCTGGCAGAGAAAACCAATGTTGAACTCTTCTACATAGCTGTATTTTTGTGGCCGAAGCGTTCAGTGGTGTGCACTACTCAATCGTTCTGTAATTGCCCTTAAGATTTAGGTAAATGCCATTTTTTTCAGTATTTCTATCTCCTGTGTAATTAAAACTCTGTCTATTCTTAAACAAATAATATTTTTATTTTTTGCATTTGTTGATCTAGAAGAGCACAAAAATATTTGTGTTTGGTTTCTTAAATAGATACTTTTTTGGTGGCTTGCTGCTTTAATGAATCTCACTCTGCAGCAACTGGACTCACAAATGCCATTAACATTTAGTAAGATGGTTGATCACTTCAATCCCAAGTGAAATCTTGAGACACAGAGAATTTTGTAGTAGAGTACAAATACAGACAATAGCATGTCTGTCCAGTTCTCAATATTATTGACAGAAATAAAGCTTCAGGAGATGAATGCTAGAAATAAGCAACATGTAGACTAGTTCCTGAGAAGGGAAAAAGGGATTCTTTATACTTTCTGGAGATAATGAGCTGGTGTAGCCTCATCCCCACTGAAAGGAAAGCCTGTAGAAAGTGTTCCCATAGTGCTGTGAAATGCATCCAAGAGGACACGGACAAACTAAATAACTAGAAACAGTTCCTGGAAGATTCACACAATTCTGACTTTTAATTTTATGGATATAAATACTTACAGAAAACTTTCACATACACTTATTGTATTATATTTCTAACTGATACTCCGAAGGCAATTCAGATAAACTGCTGCATTGCACTAGCTGCTGAAAATACCATTGGCAAATGCAGTTTAAGAGCATTTTTACTACTCTACTATTGTTATAAAGTAAAAAAAAAAAAAAAAAAAGAAAGAATTTCTGTGTATTCTTATGTCGTGTTGTCTTCAATACTTCATATTTTACTAAAAAAGCCCCAGCATAGTCAAATCTTTAAAAAACCTGTATTTATGTCTATAATGATGTCACACTGATGTATTTTTGTGAGCCTTACCCGAGGTACTCCCTGAATCTGAGTAAACATAGACAAGAAGCTCAGCACCTTCTCACGTTTTCTGAAGGATTCCATGAGGATACACAAAACCTTACATAAGTTTTGTTGCTTCTCTATATATTTTAATTCCCACCACTATTTCTCCCTCTCTGAGGATTCTCATATGGTATAAATTAGCAGTGCACTATTGTTTTCATGGTTATACCAAGTAGCTTCTGCTTACAATCTGTCCCTTGATGTTTCCTTTGTTTAGATGTTTTTAGTTCTGTTGGCCAAGTTTTGATGAAATTTGAGTGCTGTGCAGTTATTGTATGCCATTTATTATTATATAATCTGTCAAGCTGAATGTTAGACACATACTTAAAAAGTGAATACAGGAAAATTATAGAGGCAAAGGAAAACGTCCTATTAATTGTTAAAATACGTTGTTATTCTTAAGTGTGATGAAATCTTACCTTTTACAGACAAAACTGGGATGTTTTTCAGAATGCATTGAAATTAAATACTTTTGATATGGAGTGATTTGAGCCCTCCTAGCTGTACAGTCGGATTCTTTCATTTAACTTATGTTCAATATATAAACTACTGTATTAACATAAGTGAAGATTTCAGGAAGACATTGCAGTTCATGAGTTCTGTTTTACTGGATTATCTATGTAGCACAATTGTTTCCAGTTTGATAAAGATTTTTGTTTGGTTTTGATGTCCTATTTTCTGCCCTTAGCACAAGGAGGATCACTGCTTTCTGAGAAAGTAAGGAAAAGAAACTTCTTACTTTTGATAAGACTGAACATTCCCATGTATGATATGTAATTAAGGGGACAGAAGAAAGAAATGCCACCAGGTAGCTTTGTCTAGAATATCTCAGGTGAATGCAATGTCAAGTAAACAAGGGAGAAACAAATTGTTAAGAAAAGAAAGAAAACCAGACTAGGCATGTGTCTCACTGGTCTGTACTCCAAGATCTCATTTGTGGCAGAGATATGACACCTCATTTTCTTCAGAGCTTGTCTATGTGTTTACACATTTTCTTCTACGAGTGACAACTAGAGGAGTAAGGAACTGGTCTATACTGATGGACTAGATTTTTTTTCTACTATGATAAAGAAAACTGTTTGCAGTTGCAGGATTGATTTGCTGGCTCACTGCAACTCTAGACACATTTTTTGTTATTCTGGGCCAGAGGTTAGACACTGAAGTTCAACACAGGAAATAATTTAGGTACTAGAGAAACCAGTTGTTGGCTTCCCAGTAACAAATAAAAATTACACATAATTTCGGAGAGGTGGTCTTCAGTCTCTCTTTTATGGACCACAGTGGTTCATAGGCTACTTCTAAGGGATCTGAAAATGATATCTGAAACAAGCAAACCTATTGCTATTTGAAGTGAATGTTGTATACAACTCAAAGAATTTGTAGGAATTCTATGTAGTAGTAGGACTCTACGTTAGCTTTATTTTCTCTCACAGAATGGGAAGGTGTAAAAACATGTTAATTCTTGGCTTCTTGTTATGAGTGATACTGTATACCACAAAAATAACAGTAAATTACTGAAATGCTATTACTAGAAGTCATCTTCTGTTTCACTTTCTTTTCTCAGCATTTGAGAGTTTCAGGGTTTTAGTGCCTGAAATTTCAGGAATTGTACATTTTTAGAACATGGAGTGGCTTATGTGTGAGGACAAGGTACTGACAATGAGTTTGTTAAAATTGGAGAACTCTGTTACAGTTCCAGTACCATTTTTCCCATGGAGGTTTACCTGTGGACTTTTTAACCTACATTCATATTTTTTCACACAAAAACATTCCACAGAGCTGTATTGTTGGAGGAAAAGAAGGCTGTCAGTAGTATGAAGTTAGCCCCAGGACACCAAATATTTGGCACTTAAACAGCTGAGAAATTAACCTCTTAGTAGCTTCTCTGTGTAAATCCCATGCCAAAGACAAGGTGTGGGGGGCTTAAATAATTTGGTGTTGAAGTACATTCTACACCCTTTCTCAATGAAGGGTTTTATAAAATAAGGAAAGAGGGATATCCTGTTGTGTATAAAAATAATGCTAAATTAGTTAATATGTAAATGATAATCAAGTGGTAGTTGTAAGTGGGTCTTACTTCAGAGTTCAAGTTGAGAATCCAGTTTAGTATGGAGTATTTCTCAGGGTGCCCCTGTTGGTCTCACTCCTATAGCATGTGTGTAATAGATTGTACTTTTCCAGCATAAGTGTATTTTCTTCTATTAAGGCAGTTTTGGTTTCATTCTAGAGGAATTCAACCATACAGAGTGGTGTGTAAGTTTGACTGCCTACAGTAAATACATTTCAGCTACTCCAGGTTTACAATAGCATGAGAAGAGTCTGTTCTATGCCATCTACTCATGAGCATGGAATATCTCAGTGCACAGAACATTAGTCAAATGTGAATGTGAGGATATTAGAACTGTGATTTATGATCTTTCAGGTCTGTTGGGAATGGCTTTTCATAACTGTAGGGAGGCTGATGGGATACATACTTTAGAAGAGCAGGATATGTTTCATTGGTTATGTGAAATGCTTGTTGGCTGGGCTGAAAAAAAACTGTGATAGGAGAGTGAAAGAAACAAAAGCTATTTTCCGGGAAGCTCGTAGTTCTTCCCTGTGTGCCTCTCATACTGTTCCTGAGGCAGACTACGCTGTTGCCCTTCGTCTGCCCAAAATATGATACTTTGCTCAGCTGTTGGTACAAAACTCATCTGTAGAGAAGACACATTGTCTTCTCTGGAACTTCATAGGATAGAACCAAGGGCAAAGGAAATGTGTGAAATCTATGGACATCCTTTAGTTTCACAAGTGAACTCACTCTGCTTGCTACTTTACCCACAACCCATCAGAAAAATTGGTAATAATGATTGCTTTTGTTACCTTCTCTTCCTTCTTCTCCCCAGTTCAAGATTATTTTTTTTTTCCAGTGACTAAAATTCCTCGATTTTTTGCAGGTGTTTAAGGTGTCAAGTGTTTCATGTCAAGAAAGTGTTGCACAGGTAATGGGGTTTGATAGGACAGTCTTCCTAATAGGGTATTCTAATATCTTTTCTGTATATGTAGTGTGTCTTTGAGAAAAGGGAGAAAAGAAAAAAGGCCTCCTTGAAACTCTCTAAAATTTTCTGGAAGTTCTTGTTTCACAAAAAGAGTCCTAGTTAGTTCCAGGATTTTAATGAGGTTTTCTGGGGACTGTGTTTCATAGCTTTTTCACCAAAAGATTAAGCGACTTTTCATAAGCTTTCTAGCTGACTCTTAATTTCTGACTTAAAGTTTTGGCACAGCAGTACATACATGCCACCAAAGAAAAATATGTACTCCTAAATATATTGGCATAGAATGTACTTTGTATTATGTTTTAGAGTGAGTTCTGTTGGCTTTAAATCAGTAGCCTTAAGCTCTGGGAATACTCATTATAAAGGCCTTTGCCCTGGAATGATCCTGCACCCCAGAGTACAGTGGGATGATAAAATGATGAAGTTATTTATAGGCAGTTGCTGTACACCTTTACATTTTATCAGTCATTCACAACAAGAAGAGAAATCAGAATGAGAGAAAGTAATGACTGAGACAGATTGTATGCAAACAGAATAAATCATGAGAGCTTGTATTTCCAGCCCCATACAGTGAGGAAAAAGATTGTGAAGCTGGTTTGAAAAGTATCAGACATTTATTTAAAAAGGAGGTATACCTTCTTGTTTTTCTTTTCTTTTGGGGAAGATGATGGTGGAAAAGAGGTTTCTTCAGAAGGGAGTTCTTCCACACCATTCCTATTTATCTCCAAGCAATCCACAAATGCTGATTTCACAGTAGGAACAAAAGCTAAACTTACTTTCCTGAGTCTGTGTCTGGAGGTGCTTTTCCCTTCCCATTGTCTACAGAGGGAAACAATGGAGACTTTGTTAAACTAAACATAGGCTGTGTGAATACATCATATAATTATTCTGATAAAAGCTTGGATTCTCAAGTCATCTCTTGTCTCCAGCTCAAAATTCACAGAAAAACTTCAATTATAATAGTAATGTTAATACCAAAACCATAATATGTAACTAAAGAATAAGTTCATCTTTAGATCTTTAAAGCAGTAATCTAAAGGTGGAATTCAGCTCAGAAAGGCCCTCAGCTGTCTGCTGCTGTAATTGGGAGAATATGCTCTATACACATCTTAATCATATCCTCTACCCTAATGATCCATTATGGGAAACTTGAAGACAGTGTGAGCTGGATGGACCTTAGTCTGAAAAAGTGGGAACTTTTTTTTTATTCTTATGGTATAGCAATACCATAGTCCATGCTAATGGACTGAAGAGACTCATCAGAATATCTGGCCAAGAAAAAGTAATGTAAAAGTAAAGCATCCACAGTGAATGCATATGAATAACTTGTCTCTGCAAGATCTTTTTATGTTCTTTATTTTGTTCTATAATTCATATGTACATTCTATAAATCCGTACTACTGGTTTGAAATATATAATAGAGATAATATTCATTCATGGTCTAATGTGTGAAATTGCTAACATTATTTGCATGCATGTATATTAATACCCAAATAGAACTAAAGCAGGTTCATGTTACAAAAATGTGATATGAAGTATCACCTTTAAAGGGCACATATTTAATATTGCTGAACTCTTACAGTGAATGTTGTGGATTTGAATGCACAATTATGCATATGCAGAATGAAACTATTTTTACAAATCTACCACAGCTATGTCTCATCTTGTTACAAGAGTGTATTAGTGGTAATCCTACCCCAGTCAGTGGTGTAACTCTGAAGACATACTGACAGGACATCAAAATAACCTATCAGTTGAACTAGACTGTAGCCTAGTTATTATGGCTGGTATAAATGAGACCAGAATCAGGCCCATGCTCTTTTAAAATCATTGGAACATGTAGTAGTGATGGATTGAGTTATTCTCTTACAGCAATTTTATTATACTTTAATTCTGAAATGAAATCAACCATCACTTTCCTCATCATGAGGAAAATTAAACCCAGAGACGCCCACTATCACAATGTTCCTTGTAATGTGAGCTCAAGGGGTCACTTTTGCTTTATACTGGTTTTATGAAACTATTTCACTACTTGTGCAGATAATACAACAAGCACTCAGACCAACTCTGCTAAGTTAAATACCTCTATATTTGTTGGAAGGGAGAAAATGTTTGTCACGAAATGCTGTCACTGTTGCCTATTTTTGGGATAATATGGAAGCTTAAGTATCATATGGACAGCTCAAGTGTCCTCGAGTTTGGGCATTTACTAAAAAGTTTTAATTACCAGGCCTGAATCTCACTCACAGCATACTTTGTGTGCTGTAATTTATATCAGCAAAACAGTGTATATGCCTTGGTTCTGGTTTTCTGATGTGTTTGTACTCCTTTCACATCTCTTTGAATATCTGCAGAAGATCACAGGCAAATTATGGGTCACATTTTAGTCCTACTGGAAAACTGTGAAAAGATTTTAAGCTATTAAAAAATAGTTACGTGTGTGTTCAGTACAGAAATTTACTCAACAGAAGTAAAGGCACTAGCAGTCTGAGTAGTGGAAAAATTGTTGCTGTAGGGTGAAAGGCAGAAAAGAGATGAACCAGTCAAAATATGTATTGTACCAGTCAAAAAGTGCACATCAACACAAATAGAGCTAAACTCATTAGAGTAGTACAAGCAATAGTATAGCGCTTTAGTTCAATGGAGATTAAGATTCCGACTTCTTGTGGATTACTCTGTGTCCAACTTTGATATCACTGTAACGATGCTCTACTGTCCTCTTGGAAGTTTCATCATGTCTGGAGACCCATTAGCAGCATTTCCTGCTTATAGTAAACTAGATTATTTTCTTTGGCTTTTAGCTGATATGTAAGAATACCACAAGGTGTTTGGCAGAAACAGACTCATGTTGCCTCTTTTGAGGTCGCTCCTGCTGACAGTCTTTGTCTGCAGATGGGACAGTTTCCATATATATAGATCATGTTTCTGGGATTTGCTGCTCTAGCTGTCTGAGAGAATGGAAGATTGCGGCCTTCAAGGTCATTCCAGAGTCTCCTGTTTCATGTCAGATTTTTTATTTTATTTAGTGGGCTAGGATGTTTGTGAAAGCAATTTTTACATGCTGAGGACTTTTCTGAGTTTCATTACCTGACAGGGTCTCAGTTTCATTTCTTCAAACACTTGCGGTATTATAGGCTAAATCCTTACCTGAGGCCTGATGTCAGTGGGGACATCTGGGCCCTTCCATCTTGTCGTATTATTTTATGGGGACATGAATCGCTGTGCTGAAACCGAGTAAAGTGACACATCTACATTGCAGTGTGGGACAGGTATAACACCAAATGGGGTGAAACATACTCTCTTGGGCTCTGCACAGAGCCCCAGGCTGGGACTTTTTGAACTGCTACAGGGAGTGACAATCAGCGGCCATGGGGAATGGTGGTGAATTTGTACTTGGACCTGGTGTTTTCAACATAGCTCAGTCAGTTCCAGTAATGCCTTCAGGGTTTGTATTGACTCATCTGTCCCTTTACACATGTATGAAGTCAGGGCTGCTGCAAACTGGAACTGTGTGTGTAGAAACTTTGGGGTTCCATTTTGAATACAGCACAACGTGCAGTGAAATCCAGGCTTCACTGCTGTTGTGGGAAACACTGTGGCGTATGGAACTTCCCTGTAATGTGCTGGAAATGTTGAAAGCCATGAGAGTAAGATGCAAAGATATGATAGATATGGTGTCTTTTCCTTCCTAGTTCTGTGTTAAGAACACTCAAAAGGGATGTAGGAAGCCAAAGTTCTGTCTTTCTTTCTTTCTGACAAGTAGGACTTTCAGATCTTCCCTACTCAGGTAAAAATTAAGGTGGAACTTGGATATGCACCAAACTCTTGAGCAGGACTTTGCTATATCTTCTGTCAATTACATAAATCTAATTCTTTTCTCTATCAGAATCTTTAATCCAATGTAAATACCAGGTGAATCTGCGGCTAATTGTTAAGTTGACCCAAAATGGCATTTTTCAGCAGTCTCGGGGTGAGAAAATGATCCTGCTCTGTTTTGCATCTTGTCTGCTCTATTTTTCAAGGAAAAAAAAATCACTTGGCAAAATTGTATATTTGTGTACTTTGTTACATGTTTTTCTTTATTTTTTCATGATGCAAACTCTGGCAACGTGCTGTCTTTAAAGGTGTGGATTTGGGTCAACTATAAAGGTTGAAATAGGTTGGAGAATGCAAATAGCACTAAGATTTTGAATCAAAAATTAACTGTGATTGGCTAGACTGGAAGAAACTGTTCTAAATGCATAAACAATTCCTTGTGGTTTCTAACATGTGAAACTCTTTTTGACAATGGAAGTCTTTATAAATAAGTGATGATTAGAAAAAATAATTGAAATTTATTAGCACTGATCCAGCAATTCAGTCCTTACTCCTGTTTACAATTGCGTGCTTAGCTGTTCAGTCCCAGTTCCACCTCATCCTTACAGCTACTAGGGGGGAGCCCTACAAAGAGGAACCTTTTTTTTTCTTTTCCAAATTTTCTGGCAAAGCTGCTGTGTTCCTTAACTTGTCCCTCCCTGGAAATTAAGTCTGTTCATGGAGAAATTAATCTTCTTTCTTGATAGTAATAATAAATAGAAATTCCCTTCATATTCATGACAAAGTGAATGAGCAGAGGTCTGTGAATGGACTTGTATCATGCTATGCAATGAGAGTGATTGATCGTCTTTCTGCTGGTTCAAAAACAGTCTAAAACCCTCCAGGTTAATTTGGAACTGATCTCAATACTTGGCACAAACACACAGTATTTTCAGTTTTGGAGGCTAATTTTGGGCCATCTGTAAAAACAGCAATCCCCTCTCTCCTTTAAAGATGGCAAGACAGAGTCCCCAAAATGCCTGCCATGCTGTATAGAACTGTAACAGCACCAACAGGCTTGGTGATCTGGAAGTGTATGAACTTGAGCTGGTAGCAACATTAGGAATGTCTCCTAAATAAAAGCAGCAGACTAACACATGTACTGAGGCTGCCTGGGGCAGGACATTAGGGGCTCTAATTTTCAGAATGAAATACAGCCTCATATGATCTTTTGTGGATAAAAGAAACAAAGCATTTTCTTCCTGGCAGTTCTGTAATTATTCTAATTGGAAAGGGAAGAGGCTGTTGTGAAGGATAACACAAACACCTGAGAGTGCACTTAAGAACAAGTAGCACTGAAAATATGCCAACACATTCTCAAGTGTACACTTGTTGTGCTCAGAACAGAAGTTAGCCTTGGAATTTGCATAGCAAAAGATTCAGAGTGAGTGCCAGCGCCAGGGTGGAATACATTTAATTAAAGACAACAGCAAAGGTAAATGATACTTCTTTTTTTTTTCTTCTTTGCTTGATTAGGAGCTACTTGTTTCAGGATCAAATGAGCAGAGCAGCATTTGTTGTTTAGCTTGCAAGGGCATAAGGGGAAGGAGCGATCAGAGCTTTTGGATGTCCCAAATAACAACTGGATTTCCCCAAGCTGCCATCTGAATTGTAACTCATATCTTGGACATAGGTGCATCCTCATGATAGTGTTTCAAGAATGAAAAAGTGTTTGCTGGGATTGCTCATGTTCACTCTAAAAATAGGGCTATGTGAAAAGTCTCAATAAAATGATCTTGTAATTAAAAATTATTCCAGTTTAATTTAAACAGTGCTAGTAAAAACTTGCTTGAATATGAAGCCTGGGTTTACCAGTGAGTGGTTTTTGGTTTGCTGCCAGTCCCTACCTTCTTTTCGCCACTTGAAAGGCAGGTCCCTAATGTTTTTTTTTTTTTTTTCCCATTTCTGTTCTGCTTAATTTCATCATTCATAAGAGGAAGTGTTCAAAACCTGACACTTTTAGGAGACTGAGAAGGAAGAGATATACAGAAGAGATGTATATTAATATCTGCTAATAAAAAAGCCTTACAGTTCCCATTGATTCTTACTGATGGTCATTATTTAGCCAAAATTTTAAAAATACCTATATTAAATAGAGTAAAATTGTTTTTAAGTATTAAGCCCTCAGGATCCAATACTTTCACACAACCTTTATGAAGGTATAGAGCTGTGTGGAGCTTCTCAAATTCAGTCTTACTGAATTTGTCTAGGAAATTACCATATTCAATTTTTAAGGAGCATACCAAATAGAAAATTATTTTCCTTCATGATAGTTATGTTACTCACAAATACTGTTTCAGTGAATTTCTAGGTATGTCCAGATAAATCAAGAACCAAACTTGATAGCAGTTCTCTCAATTTTTTGATGTCTCTGCCCAAGAACATGGGGAATGGTTAAAGAGTGATACCATGTATGGGGACTGTGTGACTAAGTGCTTCTCTGTGAGGTGCTTGTCACAGAAGAAACCATAGAAATCAATTTGCCTGACCAAAGACCTGAAAGGTAAGGAAGATATTTAGGTCAATCAGCAGAAGTGGCATAGGAAATTATTTCTTTAGATCCTCACATCTATAGCAGCAAAATATAAGGCTAAAATTTCCTTTTATTCACAACGTAAGGGGGATTCTGTCACTTGGTGCCTCATTATCTAGAAATGGAGAACATAAAGCAGATCAAATCAGCAAGAAAGCAGAATTATGTGATTGAGTTCTATATTTTAATAACTTGTGGTCTTGAGGCTCATTGCAAAGGTCACTGAAATCAGAGGAACCCTACTGAATTTTGAGCAGGCTCTTGAGTATTATATTAATGCTGTCTATACTTCTACCCGTGTACTTAACATCGCTATTTAACATTGCCTCTTAACTGGTTGCTTCACATACACATTCTATAAATAGTCTACAAATTGAAATCAGGCAGCTGAATTAGTACAGTACTTTTAAGGATCAGGCCCTCAATCAGGGTGCATTTAGCACACAGGGCTGGCTGGCTCAAAGCAGCAATGTATGGTGTCTGACTCGGCAGTTGTGTGCTGTTTACTGACACTAAATTCACAGCGCAGCTTTCTCTTTCTCCTTTTGTAGGTGGCTCAGTTCTTCCTTTAAAAAGGCTAAGACTGATTACAACAGGGTTCAGACCAAATCGTCTTAAAACAGCTCCTGTTTTTTTCTGTTGACAGCTGGAATAAGTTAAAAGGAGCAATGCCATTTTCCCCTTACATATGTGTATAATCCTTCATAAGGTGCCTTATCCCTTGGCTTGAATGAAGAAACCTGCACCTTCTTATGTCAATGGTGAATTAATTTCATTTCTGTATACATGAATACATAATGGCATAAGACTGAATATACGTTTTATATAGATGATGCTATTCCATTTATACACTCCTTACATATAGCACTCCTTATATGGCACAGCAAGTTTGTCTATAACTGTGTGACCCTCAAGTAACTTGTTCATCACTGTGACAATTAAAAATAATGCCAAATAGATTGTGCTGACACAGAGTTTCTGTGAATGTTTGGGATGGTCATGAAATATCTCTTGTCTGCACTGCATGTTTGTATATATACTTCTTGCAGGAAAAAGAAATGTGACTTGTTTTGGCCAGATCCCGAAGTTAGTGGCAATGAAGAAAGATAACACCCCTTGCATCAGCAAGGTATCTTACTGACCACTGGTTTAAAATCATGAAGGTACTGGGGAAGAAAAAAGTACACCTAATGGCAAGGATGTGATCTCCAAATTCCTTAAGCAGGCAGCTGATGGGACAGGCAACTCATGTGTGAACTAACCCTCAGGCAAGGAAAGTGGCATGGATGCAGCAGGGTGAGGGAGGCTGGATGGTTGGAGAGGGAGATGGAATAGCATTTAGAAATGCATTAGACTCTTGGCCAAGAGAGCAATCTTCTGGTGACTGCGTTGGACCATTTTTGTTCCAAGGAGCTAATGAGTTCTAGCATAACTAACAGGCTAACAGTTCTATCACAGACTTCTTCCTCAGTTCTCTCCTGAGTAGCAGAAATGCCTGTTTAACTTTCTTTGAATACATTAAAAATGTAAAGAAACCAAAACATGGACATCAATACCTTAGTTCCATTGTAATTAGTATTTTTAGGTGGCTGTGTATGCATGTTGATACAAGGTCGGGGTAACAGATTAAAGGGGAAAAATGTAGACCAATTACTTGCAGATTTTCCTCTTTTAGAATGAAATTAAACAACAAGCAAAATATGCATTCTTAAGGGCAATGACTACAGGAATGCAACCGATCTTTAACACTGTCATAGATAAGTGTTGCAGCATACATAGTCAGACTGTCAGAGCAGCATCAATTTTACCACTACACTGATATTTCTGAAATCACACACACAGCTTGGGCATTAATCTGGTTTGACTGGCAAACACTGAGGTTTTCTTTTTCTCCGTGAGTTGTTTGTTTTAACTTCACATGTGCCTTCTCAAAACTATGTCCTTAACTGTGGCTCGAATAACTAAAAGGCCTCAGTCATTCTTAAAGTTGTATGAAAGTACTCTTCATTGTATGTATTAATGATAGGTTGGAAGGTTTAATGAGCCAGTATTTTACCTACACACACTTTTATATATGTGCAATTCCAGCATACACCTCCAAATCAGAGATTCTGCTTGTGGAGCCTCTGCTAATGCAAGTCTGAGGGTACTTACAAAGGGAAATCAGGATTACTGAGCCAGTTTTAAAAAAATCCCTAAATAACAGATGTTCTGAGGAATTTTGTTTTCCAAAATAAACAACTTAGAACTTCTGGTTTGCTCCTAACTACTCTTCACTGATGTGTCATGTTTTGAAAGTCACAGCTGTTAAGCAGGAAGTAAAACAACTGTGTTGAGTAACTGCCCAGCTCTTTCTGCTCTGTGCTTAAGTATCAGCAGAAGTTTGAATTTGTACCCTTTGGAGTTAATTTCAGCTCCCTGTTGGTGTTTGAAAACTAAGCACAGCCATTAGTGAAAATAGAGGGACAGTATGACATTCATGGGCCCAGCTGTCTAATGCACTCACCTGTTTCCAAGGTCTAAAAGGTTGGGTTTTTATTCTCCATTAGCTCTACAAAATGAGGATCATGTAGCAGATTGTGAAAGCTAAAATGGTAGTGTGGGTCTTATTTATTTATTTATTTATTTATTTATTTTTGTTTTTGTTTGTTTTTAAGCACGCTTTAACACAATCTATAAAGCCTAATAGGCAGTGCTTGAAACCCATCTGTTGTATGGATGTTGTATGGAAACTCAATGTTGTATGTTACATTGATCATAATATTGCACCTTCTAGCTGGGCAATGAGCTCTAAAAAAACCAACCAACCAAACAACAAAACCAACAAACTTTAAATATGTTTTTCCTAAAAATAACAAAGCAACTGAATTATGTTTCAAAGGGATGCAAGGAAATAGAATTTTTGAACATTGTTGTGATCAGTAGGAGGGGAAGTATTAGGGCTTTGTGGTCTCCTTTCTTGAGGTACTATCCTTTATGGATAACTCCACTGCAGTCAGTGGTGTAAAACTGGAGTGAAAAAGGCAGGCAGCCCTTCACCTGTGTTTTTAGAGCAGGAAGGAACAAAGCGAGATTGATTTCACGAAGGGGTAAATTCTACCTTGTGGGCAAGAAGTCAGAGTCTTCCCACTGTCTTCAAACAAGAGGGTCTCATTCTTCACCAGGAGGTGCTGGGTGAGGTTGTGTTCTCACGAGTGCAAAGTCCAAGAAGCAGAGAGAGGATCTGGTTGTTCATCTTTAAAAAACAGCAACCCTATAATCTCAGGCTGAATTAATGCAGTGCGGTGAAAAGAATGCAACACTCAGAAGAATGAATATTAACTGGATTGTGCCATAATATTCTGAGCACTTTTCAGGGATGAATAGTCATCCCACAGGAACAGGAAACTCTGAGAAGTGAATGTGAAGTTGTATGATCACATTGGAATTTTAAGTGCACAGGTAATATCGTTCTCTGGGATTTCAGACTGTACCTGCTAGAATGGTTGTCTGTGGAAAAAAAAAAAAAAAATTAAAAAAAATATATATCTAGACATCACTGTTAATTTCCGTTCTTTAAGTAAGATTCCCCTTTCTCCCCCGAAAAAAACAGAGATATGAAAGAGAAACTAATCTTTTCCTGAGGTTACCAGCCAACAAACACCTAGATTTCATGCAGAGCTTTGTAGTTGAGTCTGAATGCAAATATAAGGAGGATTTTCTACATTGTAAGTGATCCTGTAAAAATACTCCTTTGTAAATGAGAATTTATTGTTGGCTACTAGAAATTATGATTTGTGGCACCTTTCAAACATTGACTTGGTTATTCTGTGTGCCCTCCCAAAAAATGTGATGGACATTTGTGTGTATACATTAAACTGCATGCTTCATCTTTGAGAAATACTGCGTTTTAAGCTTTTCATGATTATGTCTGTCACACCAACTCCTTCATTACTGGTATTTTGTAGTATATCAATAGTGTCCCTCCAACTGAAACAGCAAGTGTAACTGCTGTAAATCTCCCAGAATAGCCAGAAAAAGACATTTTCATATTTATTTCTGTAAAGGATAGTAGGAAACTAAGTGTGGAGAATATAGCTCAGGAGTTTATAAGACAAGTAACTTCTGAGGGTGACATGTATGTGATGCTGTATACTCAAAGATGAGCTTTTCTTCATGTCTACAGCAATTTCATTGACTTACTGAGAGTGCTGGTGAAGCAGGATAATAGACCTTCATTGCTGGAGGAAAGACTGCTCGTCATAATGTGGTAAACTGTTCAGCTTCTCTCTTTAGTAGACAGGGGACTCCTCTCATTTGTGTAATGGCTGTTTAAAGTGAGTATAAGGCATGTCTATATTCCATTTACTCTCATTTTATTCTGCTAGAGTACAGAAAAGGCCTTGGTGAAAATGAAAATCAAAGCCTCATAAGCCTTGACTATCCCTTTTATTAAAGTCATTTCATGTCATCGTGGTTTCAAGTACATTTTGTTGTATACAAAAGATCTTGTGCTAAGTAACTGGGATATTTAACATGTCAATTCTTTTGGAGGAATCGTGAACTTAGAGATATCAGAATAATACAGAGGTGTATGTATGACTATTAAATTGTCATGAAAAAGATTATTGAATATCCCTGTAGAAACAAATTCTCCACTCCAAACTTCTCCAGATAGGCAGGTCAGGTACTAGAAGCTGAACTTGGAAGGTTTTCCTGTCAGGAAAAATGAACAGGCTGTGGCATTGAGAAGCTGGGTGTGCGGGGATTTATCAGCTGCCCAGGGCAAGAAGGAAGTTACCTTAGTTAGTTACAAAGAACTGAAAACTGGATAAAAGCTCAGGATAGGTTGTGCACTTTGGACATGTGGGAATTAACTGTTTGAACTTTAGAGAAGAGGAAAAACAGAGTTAGAACTTGGAAGAAGATATCGGTTGGAAGCAGACTAAATAGCCTCAACAAATCAGGTGCCTGTTTGTGCCTAGAGGAGGAGCAGAAGACAGAGACCCCAGCAGATCCATTTCCATGCTGAATAGGCACTTGTCTATGCTGAGCCCTTAACTGGATGCAAAATTTGCCTGGAAGGATAAAGGTTTTAGGAGAGGTGGTTTTGGAACCTAATTCTTCTGTGCCTTGGAGATTCTGATAAAAAGCCTTTGAAGTTCTCTGGCTCTGCTATAGTGAAGACAATGAAAATTGATCCTACACATTCCAGCAGCCCTTGTGTGTGAGTTGTGTTTTAACTAGTCTTCATTTAGCTTTTTTACAATGTATTCTTTCTAGTCTTTCTTATGTCTTCCTTATCTTATTATTGGAGGAGTCCTTACTAGAGAGTTAGCTCTAGCCTCTTTCTTACCTCATAGGGTATGCTGGCCATTAATTATTATTATTATTTTTATTTTTCTGGAAAACTCTATGTACAATTTGTGAGGTCCTGAAGAAATGAGGCTGCCATGTATCATGTTCCTTGGCAGATAACCTCCTCTGGCAGATCTGGAGTGTGTATGGCAGGTATTCAGTTTGCCGTATCTGCTCTCTACTATGATGGGCTGGTGTGTTCCCTCTGTTTTTTCCAGCAGTGGGAAGATGTCCTCTCACCATTCCTGCAGCCTGCTACCTACATTGGGACAGGTGTGAGGTACCACACACGTTGTGGAGCCTAAGCTCCTGCTGCAAGGCAGGGAGGAAAGGGGGTCTTGCTCCACAGAGAAGACGCCTTTACCTGAATGTATTAGTATTCTAATAGCATCTAGAGGCTCCTGTCTTGGAGAGCTGTCAGGTGTTTCAAATTCATTGTAAAGGAACAGACCAGCTTCCAAAGTGCTTGCACATGGTAGAAACAAAGTGATGTCTCCATAAGGTAGCCTGAAAAACACCAAAGAAACAAGCAGTGTAGTTTTGATTAAGAATAACATGAAGTGGTGACAAACAACAGCTGCCTGACCCACTGCTGCTGTTCTGTACCAGTCACAGAGTGATGGAGACTGGAGGTGGCGAGTGGGAGGAAGAGTGCTGGGGCTTACACTGTCCTCCCGCTTCCCACAGTGGTTCTCAGGAGCTATTGCAATGTAGCTGACAGGGGATAATCATTGCTAACAAGAACTGGGAAACACTATTCCTTCACTTTTATCCCACTTCCTAATTCCTACACTTAAGGGCAACTCTGCTCTACCTCAGGGAGCAACTTTCAGTTCTTTGGCATGGGGAATATCTCATATTGCCATAAATAAAGCCAGGTTATTGTAGCACTCTCTTATGTGAGGATCTCCAGACATCCTACAAATACTGATTAGTGTTCCTGACAGCCTTGCAAAATAGAGTAACTAATCTCATTTTACAGGTGGAAAAAATGAGGCCCAAGGAGACTGGTGGTCTGATTTTTTAGTGGTACTAGGCTGGGTGCTTGGCATTGCTGACAATCCAACAATAAATGATTGGTCCAATGCCACACAGAGAGTTGGTGGCAGTGAGGAAAAGAAATCTAATCCTGGCTCTCGGTCTTTTGAGCAAACCACCAGATGACACTTAAAAAGCACTTCTGGGTATGAAAAGTACTACATAATTATTGCTTCCAATATAAATATTTTCCTCTTAAAGTAAAGCTTTTCTTTTTTTTATTACCACTGACTTTATTAAGCCCATGTGATTGTCTTTGTTTAAGCTGCTGCAGTGTGGATCATTGAAACCATGTAAGACATTCAGGCTTTGCCTGTAAAATTTATGTAGTTAAAATACATTATCTGTTCTATTGAAACATTTTCTAGCAAAAATATTGTATCTGCAATTCACATAAACTTAAAACAAAACAACCCTTAAAAATAAGTTACCCATGCATGAGCATCCCTTGGAAATGAAAGCTCATGTTACATTAGTGCAAATGAATCCTGGAACATGCCATGCCCAATTTTAACCTCAGTATCTCCTTGTAGAGCTTTTTTATTGGAAAAAAAAAAAAAGAAAAAAGTAAACATAGCCTGAAGTGAATCATTATTGGCTTTGTCCTGTAGAGCAACATCTGTAACTGGTGCCGTTTCATGGCATTGAAGCGTTTGGTGCCATGTTTGTACCCATGGACTTTAGTTACTGGACAAGGCAGATGGTTGCATCAGGAAAGAAGGAAGGGCAAACTGACAGCCCTGAAAGTCAGTACATCAGGGGAAATCCCATGATAAACCACATGCGGAATAGAAAACAAGAACAGAGGTACCAGCTAAAGACCTAAAAGCCAAAAACAGATGGTCAAGAAATCTTCAGGTTTAGGTCATAAAGTAGAACCTTAAGTATGTTATTTATAAGTATTAAGAGACTGGAAAAGTGATCCTGCAAATGCCAGGAAATACAAAAAGGCTGAAATGCAATCACTGCCATCATTTTCAGTGTTGATTTGACACATATGTATATTCTTTGTTACTAAAAAAAGATAATTTATAGAAGTACTGTTTAGACAATGAGAAAATGTTAGCATATGAAGATCACTGTACCAGCAGAGTAGGGTGTTGCCTGAAATGCCGCATGATGTTGAATTAACCCCATTCATGCTCTCCCCCACTCGAAAAAACTGCTTTGTAATTATTATTGGAGTACATTAATCTACTGGTTTGATTGGTACCAGATCTTGGCTTGGTTCCAGGCAACTGAACCCTGAAAAGAAAAAAGATATAGTGACAAAAGAAGAAAACAGATGTCTCAGAGTTGCATACAGAAGCCAATAATTTGCTCAGTTCTTATAAACAAGGGGCAGTGTCAGGAAGAAAAAAATCTGCATGGAAACAGTAAGTGTAAACAAGGGTATCATGGTTTTGGGGCAGTCTTTGCTGAATTGCTTTCACACCTGCTCGTGCCTTATTGCCAAGCACAGGTCACACTTAAAACAATGTTATTTTTCTTTGATGAAAAGTCCTGTGAAATAGCTATAAATGATGCCCCACTGTGTTAGCTTCAGCCTGTGTTTTTAGCTATATAATGTCCCTTTGGAGCAGAGGTTAAGCAAAGTATGTAATTTTTAAGTGACAACATTTTGTTTCCAATCTCCAGTGGCGTGACTGGCCAAAAGAGATGCTCTGAGGCTATCAAAGTTCTGTTTTCTTTGTTTTCAAACTAGCTAGTTTTCTGATGAACTTCTTTGCTGGCTTCGGCCAATCAGTTGCTGCTTTCTTTTAACTGACTCATTACATTGCATTTAGTCTGCTTGGTAATCTGCAATCAGAAAACTGTATGTGTTTTTAAATATGATATGAGAAGAAAGACCATAATATAAAAAAAGAGGCTATTTAAAAGAAGATTCCAATCAGTGTTGTGAAGACTATCCCTTTGACCTCTGTAAAGCATAATTTACTGCAAAATATAATTGAGTATTGCTTTTCAGATTGTAATATTGAAGAAACGGCAACTGTTCAGGAAAGAAGGCAACAATCCTTTTTTTGAAATTCAAATAGAAATTTCCAATAGAAATTTCCTGAAATTCAGTATATATTCAAAATGAAACTTTTTAAGACAGACAACACTCCCAGTGTAAACCAAAACATTTACATCATTACACTGTTCATGCAGGCAAGGTTTTTAAAGTGAAAAACTACACAATTCAAAATATAGCAGTGCTGCAGATATGCCATATTTTGGAATATTTTTACATTATTCTAGAAAGGGAGCAAAAAATTAAAATGTTTGTTTGATTTTCTATTTTCACTCATTCTAAGCTTTTAGTCAGGTAGGTTTGTGGCCTATATATCTTCATTCATTTTTTTGTGTGGCCTTACGAATTTTGTAGTGTTTGCTTTTGAGGATGTTACGATTTAGGACTTGTCAGCTATGTGACACTTCTTCATGGATGTGACTTGCTTATCTAAAATATGGATTATTATTTGTTTACTACGCCGTACTTTAAGTATGAATCCTACTTCAAGCAGGAAGACCTCTGTTTCCATAGGTCCTTGTGGGTAATAGAGTGTAGAGTTGTAACATTCCATTAGAGAAAATTCACTCTGATCTCACATCAGTGTTTACACGCTTGAAATCAAGTTTTCTGTTGACTATTACCCCCATTTGGTTGAATTTTTATAAGCTATGGTTGCTGGTTTGCCACATCCCTTTAATCGTGTCTGTCTTTAAAAATAGCAGAATTGTACTGTACTGTACTGTACTGTAAGTAGCAGAAACATAGGGGCTTCTGTTTCTGTTGCCATTAGTGCTGTTTCTAGCTCAATCCATTTCACTATGGAGTATGTTTGTACCAAATGCCCATTCCTTGTTTTTCTTAGTGTTGTGGAGCAGGTACTGCATTTACATGTGTTGTGCCTTGAGTTGCACTATCTACGTGGGACTTGATGCTGCTGCCCACTGGTAGGCCATACCAGCTTCTCATTGAATTTTGCATTTAGATTTGAAATTGGTGTGGATTTTGAAGTTTTTAAAAGTATTAAAAGTCTTAATAAACAAGTAGAGAAGTTATCCTGCTTTAATTCCACCATTGTACTTATGTTGGTACACCTGTGCTTTTCACTCTGGCAGCCATAGTAGGAAAGTTCAGCAAAGCAGATATTCTTATATGGGAAAAGGCACTGACCATACTAATGCTTTTGCATTCATGCTTGATTAACCACTTCAGGCAGAGTCATGACTTTAAGTGAAATAATTATTTTTCTACCCAAACTAAGTGAAAAAGAGGGTTTAGATAGACTGGAGAGTCAATGGGATCTACCTGAGCATCATTTGGAGAATGAGAACCTTGGCCATGAGGCTACGATTTAAAGTGAGTCACATCCCCATGTTGCTTTTATTCAAGAATGTCTCATGCATTCCAGATCTTAGTGATACACTTTTAAGAAATTCATACTCTGTACAAAGAGTATTAGAAGTGTGGAGATGGAAAGATAATCAAAATTTTGTTGTTTTTAGTTTGCCTACTGGTCTCAGAGGAATGAAATTAAAAAGAATTCTTCTTGTAGATAGCCTTTAAATCAGTTCATGTTCTTTCTTAAGTAGAATGAATGTGTTATTCTCTGTTTCCAAGGAATTCTTTTGATCCTGACTGTTGAGTTGAAGTTTATACAATGCAACTTATATGTAAGCAATATTTCCTATTGATCTTTTAATGATCCTATTAGTTTCTTTCATTCCCATAATAGAAATTTTAGCAGTAATAAAAGATAGAATCAGGCAGTAATTAGAACTGTGATTAGTTATAACATGTGTTTCTTTACCAAAGCAAAAACCCAATAAAATGTAAATTAAAATAATGGAACTGTGTCTAGCTATCTTGAATTATATTAGAACATTCACTTTTTCTCCCTTCTAAGGATTAATATGCGCTTTAAAAAGCAAATGCTTTTATTATGTAAATTCAAATCACAGTGCAATAAGTGTATTACTTTGCAAATTGCTCTTTCTCCCCAACAAATGATACAAAAAAATGAAATGTCTGTGAGAGGATGTGGATGTTTGTGCTCTCAGGTCTTGAGCCCACAAACATTCATGTCACTAGCCCTTGCTAACTGAAGTGGTCACATGGATTTCTGTCACTCTAGTCATTTAAAACCAAATATGATGCAGAATATGGATTTGCATAGGCAAGCTTCTGTTTTCCAGTTGAGTGATAGGATCAGGTTTTTGGTCCCTGTCCAAAGCGATCTCAGAAGCTCTCATCCCTGCAGAGAAATAAGCACACTATGGTTGGTGGTAGATGGCACCTCTTTATCTCTGTTCTGAGGAATTTCACAGCATCTTGTCAGATCTTGTTCCTGATCATCAGGTCATGCACAGAGGTGTTTTTTGGTGCCTGTATTACATGACCAGATCTTGTGACGCTTCTTCATTTGATACAACTATCCAGAGAAAACAGAAAGCTTTCTGAAACTCAAGGCAATTGTCAGAGTGTAGTTTTTCCATAGGCCTCTTAGCAGCTGTTCTTAGTCACAATTTCCTGGCTCTTGATTAGAGTAGCTGTCTTCAAAAATTAGCTGGCCAGGGCAAAGCTTGACTGTGTTAGGCAGTGATCACATTCAGGCATACCCTATTAAGTTTTCTCTTGTTGGTGTAGAAAATTGCTTTGTGATCAGGAGTTGGGAGGATCCTGTGCAAAGCTGGGACTCACACACAGACATGCTGGGCTATGCATTCCAGCCAGGTTCCTTCGGGCAGGAGTGACAAACCCAGAGATAGCCCAGTAACTTGGTTTCTTTCCTGCCCTTGTAGCCCACAAGGCACATACGTAATTAGCTGTGCACTTCTTGTAGGTGGGAGATCTCAGCACAGAACAAATTTCATGGCACAGTGCTGGAAAATGCACCAAGTTATCAGGAAGTGAGACAGAAGCAAATATGTGTGGGTGTCACAGATTGTGAAAATGCTTTTGAAGCTACATAAGATGGCCCCGCCAGCTCATTCATGCAATGCAAACCAAGAGAGAAAGGGGCATGGGAAAATATGAGTGAGGAGGAAAAAAGATGAGAATGACTGTTGTTCTCTTCCTCCTCCCCCCAGAACAGTAAATATTGAAACTCCATGTATAGCTTAGCCACAGTTACTGAAACAGCCTACTCTGCTGCGTATGTGGGCCATCTTCTCTCCACTGTCAGCCAGAGTATCCTGGTTTCTGCTTAGAGAGAACAGAATTTAAGTTTTCAGGCTCTACAACGACATACTCAGGTGTGTGTATACAGCCAATCTGTTAACTTTGCGTTTCATAGTCAGTGGAAATGTCAGCATTATCATAACCTAATAGCACAGTTTGAGCAGGCAGATTGTTGAATATGTGCCTGCTTTCATCAGTTCCGTAACGTCCTCAGCAAAAGCACTTCACACCATATTGTTTCTGTAACATCTCTTGTTGGAAGCAGTTATTTTTGCAATACCTGCCCACAGTATCTTTCACATACTCATGTAAAATTGTCAATTGCTGTAAGCAGGTCTCCAGTTTTGCCCTCGGCTATGCTGCGTGCTGCTGCCACTCTGACCTTGTTTTCTTTTTTGGTTAAGTGCATGTAATGTTACTGAAAACCCTGAAATAAGTCACACTGAAATACTGCACTTGCTCTAATAGTATCTAAAGGTATATATAAAAATACCATGTTACTGCTACCTGACTAAAACTGGAATCTGTTTCTTTTTTCCCCTGCATACCACTGCTGAATTCCTCTACATTAGAAAGATGTGCAGTCTGGCCAGGGCCTATTTTCTTGTTCTCTTTATGTCTTTTTTTTTTTTTTTTAAACCCACAACTGTGTAAAGAAAAACAGGTGTCTTGTGGTCTGGCTGTACTTTTATTAAAGCTTTTTAACTTTGGTTGGGTTTGCTACTGTTTGGATGGGAGGTAACGGGGGAACCAGAGAGTGTTTTGAACTAATTAGTTTCCTTTCACTCCCAGGCCCTCAGCCAGATTCCTGTAAGTCTGAGCATAAAGTTTTATGGCATATGTTTTCCTCTTTATGGGAAGAAACACCGTGGGGAGCTGTACTTCAAAGAATCAAGGTCCCTTTTTTGCCCTTTGTACTATACTGGTAAACCTTGAGACAGGTTACATGGTGTGACCACTGTTTAAGAGCTCTCCTTGAGTCACTCTTTTGCTCTGGATCTTTAAGGGAACTGTAGGTCTTTGGGATGAAATTGAGAAGAGAAAAATAGGACCTTATTAGAATTGTGAATTCCTCTAAATGTATGTGAACAAAGACGCAGTTCCTTCCTGAAGCAGTTGTTGCTTATTACTCACCAGTACTTCTCATGGACCTGCTCTTCTGTGGCAGTTGTGAAGAGCGCTGCTTCTGCCTTCTCTCTTCAGCTCCAATTTTGGCTGATGCTGGCAGGGATATGGATGTTGACCTGCATGTGCCAGTGGGAAAGAACTCCTGGGTTTGGCTTGAGATATTCACATCATTCAAAGTATGTCTTTAGGAAGATGGCATTGTATTACTGTATTAGTACATATACTTTCTGATAAATATGTATGTAGGATAACATAATTGTGCACATATCTTAGCTCATGAACATATCAAAACAGGAATCTTGAATTGTCCGGTTGTTTGCATGCTGCAATTCATACACCTAGTATCTGCTCCTTCACTAGTGGGGAAAAAAGGCCTTTGATTTTCCTCACAGATGTACTGTGGAAAGAAAGATCCAAGGAGCAAACAAGTGTGTAATGCCCAGCTGGCATATAAGAAACTTAATGACACTTTTTGTTGCCTGAAGGAAAATGCTGGGTGTAGAAACTGTACAGGAGGGCTGAGACACTGTGACCAAGTGCTGCACACTGATCAGCTTCTGCAAGAGCCTGCTTTCCCCAGAGAAGCATCCCCTGCACTGCGGCTTGTGTTGGCTTCTCTGCCTGGGTTGCTCCTTGACCCCTCTGCTCATTCATGCCAGATCCTATCTGACCACCCCTTTGCATGGTCAGCCAGGTAAATGCAACATCTAAAGTTATATTTCTCAGCATCTGCTATATGGAACGTACGTCCTACTAAATCCTATCCTACTATGGGATTTATAAGTCTAATTCATTAATTTGCTTCTAAAGACACCTCCTTAGCTGGTTACTTAGCTGAAGATAATTAAAGGAGAGCTGTTAATTTTCTCAGTTTTAAACATACTACTGCCATCTTATGTGTTTAGTAAATTGGAAGTAATTAAGGTTAGTTGGTTTCAAAAATGGCTTTCCTATCTGTACAGCAGAGGTCATGCCATTGCTAACACGGTAATGGATTAAACACCACCTACTAAAATGTGGTTTTTATTGTCAAACAAGCTGCCTTCTGAGATGTGAGACATGAGACATTCTGGAGAAATGCTGGTGAGAAAATCTGGTAGTGACATACTTAAAACATGTCATAAATTCACTGGATGTTTGCATGTGTATGTATTTTGTTTTCACATAATATTGCAGGAAAATGTTGTATTTATCCAGTGTACTCAGGTAGACAGGTGCTTCTTTGACTACTTTTGTTCAAGAGCTGCCTTTTTGATGTGGATAGTTTGCCCAGGGATTAGATGTGCAGACTTGTAAAATACATGCAAAATGACCAAAGAGAGGTATTCACAGCTAAAGAAATAAAAGAATTAAAGAAGTTATAAAATATATTCTAAGATGCCTTTTCAGTAACCTTGGTGGCAGAATCTAGCCATGTTAGTATTCATAAATTATCTCAATGTAGAGCACTAACGGCCCTTAGGTGTGTGATGGACATGTACTTCTTCCAACCTGGACTGTTTTCAAACTAAAGCTGCCAAGCCTACGCCAAACAGAAATGCTGTGTTTGATATACTGGGTCACAAAAGTAATTTTTCTGGTGACTATTTATACCCATCAGAATGGTTTTGTATTGTTTCAGATAAACAGCTTTTTAATTTTTTTTTTTTAAATTTATTTCTTGGAAGGGGTTTTCAGTTCCCTTAACAGACTGTATCAGTCGGCATTTTGTTTGAAAGCACACAGACTGGTCTGAGAGAGTAGCCTGACCTAGTACAGAGGGAGAGGGAAAGGGGCTTGGAACCGAGTGAGCGATCTGCAGAGCTTCCCTAATCCCCGCTGTTACTGGTCTTCATATCATTTCATAGCATTTCATTTCACATAATGATTGTGAGCCCAAGGCCAAACAGTCTCAGTCACACGATCAGATTCTTAACAGAGAATTTCTCTGTGTTCTATGACTTTCCAGGATTCACAATGGAGATGGTGGGAAGTAGAGGAAGGGCCTTGAATTTGAGGCCTAAATACAACACAATTAGGAATCTTTATGAGGAGAAAATAAAAGAGAAATAATTAAGCTTCTTTGAAGAGTTTGTTCCTTAAATGGGAACTTCTTTACTCCCCCCTACATTTCTGCTCGTGCAGAAATGTCAGTTATTCAATTTCCTTTGATCCCAAAGGATTTTTCTGATTGATTATCTCATATCCTGGAATGACACTTAATAATGCATCACACTGTAGTGTGATGTGTGCCAAATTTCTTAAAAAATAAAATAGCACCAGGTGATGTGTCAAAGCTTTTGATGTGACTTTTCTTGGCCTAGTGTGACAAGAATATCCATTAAGCAGTTAAATAAACAGCTTATTGAAAAAGCTGTGTCCTTGTGAGCAATTTGCTGAAAGTAATGAGTATCTAAACTCTGCCAGCAATATGAATTGTTTTCTTGCCTGCTGATCTGCTGATATGATCTTACCCATCATGTTATTTAAACTAATAAATGCAATGTGGCGCTGGGAAATGTGATGATCTTATAAAGTAAAAAATCTGGAAACCACATCTAAAAATCCCAGGGAGAATGTCTTTCCCTAGTTTTTCAGTGGCTTCTCACAGACAATTGGATTTCCTTCTCCTTATTTGAGAATGACCTGGTAGAATAAACCTAGAAAAGAAGGTGAAATTGTCCTCTTACCAGCAGACTGTAATTTCATCAGGCTGCTAGTTGCAAAAATTAATTTGTCAGCTCTTAATTGGTGACTGATAATACAGACTGCTGAATGTTTAACGTGGATGATAGATTGTGCCACACACATTGTTTAATAGTGTAAGCGCCAATAAACAGCAACCTCATCTCAGGCATCACAAAAGAGTTGATTCCAAAGTGCTGCACAGTAGTTTGCTTTCACCACTGAATCTATTGACAAAAGGAGGTGCTGGAGATAGTGATCAATGTTATATGGATTAGTGCTTAATAGCGGGTGTCTTGCACCTGGCAAACTTCAAGAAGTTGATGAAAGCAGGATTCGCACAGGTCGCGTATCACTTCTCCCTGCCCTTTCAGAAACAGACCTGAGAGGCCAAGCAGCAATGACACTGAAAATTGCTAGCCAAAGTATGTTACAGCTTATCTATTCCCAGATTCCAACCTCTTACCTTTCCTGAAATGGAGAAACGACGTAAGTGAACTTGGTTTAGGTCAGATGTGTACTAAAAGACTCATAGCAAATCAAGAACAATGAAATATGTCTCTCCCCTGCCATGTCTGAGAAGTCTGAAGGTATGATCTTTCCTTGGGTTATAACTTCTTTTTATTTTCTGATTAGGAAATCCGGGTGGGTGTGGACCTATTAGTGCAGAAACTCAGTTTAAATTGTACATTTTTAACTTCACCATTAGTAGCTGGATGGCAGTATATTTCTACCTCAGGTACCATCATATTGTAAACAGAAGCCCTGCCCTTCCTGTGCAATGTGCTGGTTGATAATCACTCAGAGCTGGAATCCCTAATCAGTGCTGTACAACGTGAAATAAAAAACTCCAGCTGGCTATTATAAAAGCAGTTTCTATCTGAAAGTCAAGCTTCTTCATTCATACTTGGGTATCGAAACAATCTTTCTTTCAAGAGGATCTGAACATGTATTGCTCTCATTAAAATCAGTGGGAACTCAGCATGTCTGAAAATCATGCAGCTTTATTATTTATGTACCTAGCTTGGGATTTAAATACCTAACTTCACGGTTTGAAAATTGTAATCACTGTTTTCTTCAAATAGTGAGGTATGCTACAGAAAATTATTCTCTCTTACAGGAGTCCTGCTGTCTGCAGGTGAGAATTAGGGTATCTGAACTCAAAGCCTTTAGCTTCTCTAGTGATTGATAGCTTAAAAAAAATCTATCTTGTCTTCAGTGGAATTTAAGCATAGGCTTAGCTTTAAGCCTGTGCTGAGGTGTTTTGTCAAATTGGGATGTAATACTGAATCCAGGTCTATATGTAGGCAGATAGAGTCCTAAAACTTCATTTCTCTGGACTGTTGAGCATATTCTGCAACATCCTAGATGCAATTTCCTCTCCAGTACATCCGATTTAGTGCTTTTATTTTCTTCTAGCCCTTAATACGTTATCATTCTAACAAAATTAAAAGCCAAGCCAACAAATCCAGAGGCAGTATTATTTTTCCAGGTTTGTGCTTGTGACTTTCTTCTCCTTTGTGTGTGAAGTTGCCTTGAAAACCGTTTAAGTTAGGATTCCTTCAATATTGCACATTCTTTGGGTAAAGCCATCCAGAGGCATAGCACCTTGGAGGTCACTTTGGCCGATGGGCAGATGTTAAAAATGTGGGTTTTCTTGGATGTTTTTAGAAAGCTGTGTGGGTTGCACTGCTCTTAGAGACTTGAGAGATGCTTTGGAATGAAATAAAAACCTCAAACGGTCTTCCACTGAGAAAGATCTGCCAAGCGAGTTTGTTTTCTGTCAGTTTGTTTATAATCTCACAGTTTTGATACAAACAAAATTGAATGACTTTCATGCAGGAAATTTCAAACCAGTAGATAATTTGAATAATTTGCTTCAGCTGCCCTTTGGATGATACATTCTTTTTCGTGTGATTCGTCACAGTGCAGTTTAGGTCTGCTTTCAGCTTTGTAAAAGAAAGTTAACACTTCCCAGTTGTGTATCATTATGGTTTACGCTTGAGAGCAAATGTACGTGGAAAAGATAGGTTGAATGATCATTGTTTAAGGAACTGCATTTTCAAATCCCTAATGTTAAAGTATAGTAACTCTGTTTCTGTCAGAACAGGTTATCTGGATGGATATATAAAGTTTCAAAATATCAGTGAACCAAGGAACCTAGGGAGTGGCTGGCTTTGAGGTTCATTTTATATGAGTTCAATTTGTACAGTTTTAGATTCTGCATACACAGAGAGGGTCTGGCTGCTGCAGTGTATGATTCAGTACAGATAACATTCTGTGGAGCCTCATTGCTTCCATTGGTTGTATCCTTTGAGGCCATAGGAAGGCTTTTATTCTGCCATTTCACATAGGGTATTAACTGACAAAGCAGCACAGTTTATGTCAGGATATTTTCCTGTCGCCCATTTACTTCAGCCGCACATGAGTCCTGTAGCAGTTTGGCATGATAAAGCAAATTTTCTCACAGATCTTCAGGCATTTTTATCTGAATCTTTCTGATCTGAATCTTTCAGCTTTGCAAAATATCATAGGCTATTTGAACTACCTTTGGCCTCAAATGTTACACTTTATTTGGAATCTATGCTGAAAGGTAGGATCATACCAATCATATGGCAGGTTATCCTAATCCAGCCATGCACAAGGAACTGTAAGACCAGTACCAAAATATGCACCTGGGTGCTATAGAGCAATATGGCAGTCAAAGCATTCAGCAACAACTAGACTGCAAAAAGTCTTCTCAGTGTAGTCACTTTGTAGTGATGACTGAGCTCTCCATAATCTCATGTTTCTATGGCGTTGGTGCAGTGACAATGTTTACCAGGGCCTGATGCACACAGGAGTGTCAGGAATAGCCAGGAAGATGAATGTCCTGTTGCAAATTGGAGTGATTTAATAAGAGATGATCTGACAAGCAGTATTGGGGCAAGCCTGGTGGGAAAATGGTGAGCCTGAAGGCATCCATCAGAACTGATCTTTGTTAATGATCAAAGGTAAGACTCTTACTTCCATTCCTGCTGCTTCATACTTTGAGGGCTCAGGGTTGAAAGCCCTCAAAAACAATATCAGGTTCCCACAACAAAGAGATTTTGTAGTTGACCAGAAAGTGGTTTGTGTGAACTACACTCAGAAGTCCCTAGAAGACAGACATTCTTGTCCTAATTCTCCTGTGTTTGGGTGTCATGAAGGAGATCCCAGGATATTCCTTGAGAAGCACTATCATGAACATCTTGGAAAACAAGCATTAGTTTTCAGAAAAACCTTTACAGTTGTCCAACAGAAAACTCAAAAAAAAAAAAAAAAAGTGTGACTAAACTTTAATGTGTAGAAATCATTCAATTATAAATATACCTGCACGTGCACATCTCTGCTTAGTTTTCCCATAGGTCCTGTGGTTTGCAGCACCATGGGATCTGAGCACTTCCCAAACTTAGGAAATGTTCCTGTAAAGCTGTTCTCTGTAAAAGATGTGAAGCGCCTCCCTTTCCTTCTCCAACACCTGTAGTTTCGGAAATCTATTTCAGATTCATGGGCTGGAACCATGGTATTGATGAGATGTGCCATAGTGGCCTTTGTTAGCACAAAAATGTCTGAGGTTAAGCTTCAAACTGAAATTAAGTTTTAACTTCTCTAAGTGAACTTACCTAAGTGAGGAGAAGTCTTGTTGGAAAGAGTTGTCAGTACACTGATTAATGTGACTGTTTTAAACTACAATGTCCTAAGCCTCTCACACGGGAAATGATACAGTACCACCCCCTCTACCGAGAAAATAAATGTGTGCATCAGCTGCTCTCAGTGTCTGACTGAGTCTCTCTGTGTTTTGTCTCTTGATGCACCTTTCTAATTGAGCCTCCATTCATCTTCCTGCTTAAGTGATGAATCAAGGAGAATGGAATCTGAGTTTATAGATGTTGTATATTATATATATCTATATCTGTGTGTGTGTGTTTCTCTGTTATAGTGCACTCTATAATGGTTTTCCTGTAATGTTAGAAACTAGCATATAAATGAGGAGTGGGTGTTTGGAGAGAGATCTTCGTGTTCCTCTCTGTTAGACTGTTGGCAGCCATTGAACACACTAATTTGAAATATGATTTTTTTTGTTGTTTGAAAGATAAAGGCAATTAGGAACCTTTTCCGCTTTTTCAGATAATTAATGATACAGATGTTTTTATTTCTGTACAGTAGATATTGCATATACTGTGATAATTATACTGGAGTGATACAAACAAACAAGAACTGTTGACAACATACGATGGGGAGCCAGATATTTCAGTTGTTATATTGAAGATTCTGGCTCTAAGGAATTACCCATTTAGATCTCAAATAATATACTTTGCTTAGATTTTTTTTTTTAAATAATATACGTTAGTGTATTCTATATGCTATTACTTATTCTAAAAGAATTATACAGCACCATTATTAGCATTGGTACATTATTGTTAAAGTATATTCTTTTGTGTTATCAAAATGACCAGTATCAAAAAACTACTGCAACCTGGGCTGTGTACATTTGAATTTCAAAAGTAACCTTGCGCTGATGCTCAGCAAATGACTGCAGAGCCCTCTGTTAGTGTGAGAGTTGACTTCTTGGTTGTGACTTGTTAGATTTTGAGATTTTTCTACTTTTACTGAGATTAATGAAACAGCTTTTTATGATGTTGCTTTTTCTTTTCTTTCCAATCTTAGTAATCTAACACTGTGCTTGCACCTCTTCATTAATAGAATAATCCTAGTCTTTTTCAAATTTAGGTTGTGTGCTTTGCAAATTGCTTGAGAGATCATATTTTTCCTTTCAAAGCTATAAACTGTGGAATGAGGAACGAAACTGATTTTCTAACTGCTTTTTTCATCGTTAAGATATGCAGTCCCTCCCAGACATAAATGTAAATATATTCAGTGCATATCAACAGTCAGTCTAGGTTTATAGCACAATCACCAGTGCTCACAGTCATCCAAAAGATGTGTGCTCAGAATAATCTCCATTTAAATTTTGTAATTTTGTTCCTAAAACGATATGCATGATGATGTGGAATTGATCTCAGAATAGTTTTAATTTAGTTGGCTTCTAGTCCACTTGTTATAGAAGTGATAGTTGCTATTGCAAGAGACTTAGAACTGACAGATCTTAATAAAAAAATATAAGCTTTTGGTGCAAATTGACTCTGAGGAGATCAGAATGTTGCTGGTGTTCTTGTGATTGGTGTGAAGGCGAAGGATTTAGGGTAGAAGGTTGATGTTTCCCTCTGCTGCACACTTCCTGACCTTTGGCAAGTCTGTGAGTTGTGAATCCCATCTATTGGATGGAAATAGTAACACCGCTGCATGAAAGGTGTGTGTTCTGAACGTGTACAACTACAACAACACCTTTCTTGAATGCTGGAGGCACCCTTTTTACGTAATTAGGATGTCTTAAAATATCTCAATATCAGAAGGGTATGATGATATTATAAGTGTTAGATTTATTACATTTGGCATTGTTTTGTATTAAATTGGATTCAAGAAAGTGACCGAATCCCGTTATTGTTAATTGTATTTATATTTATCTAAAGTTAAAATGTTTAATCCTCCCCAGCTTAGAATAATGTACCTGTGTTAGCTTTTATGTCAAGTTCCTGCCTTGGGTAAATTTTTATGGACAAGTTACAGATCTAGTACCACAAGGTTCACTGTGAAAATGCTGACACAAACTAAAGTGTTGTAGCAGTGGTGTAATAACCATGAATTCATATGAAGCAGATATTTCCCTTAGATGCACTGTAAAAACAAAAATGTCTGAAAGCTGGTATGTTAAATAGTCTTTAAACCAGCAAAAACTACTGATTCACTTTTTGATATTATCATAGGTGCTCTATTGACAGCCCTATTTCACCTTTATTTTAGTGTCTGAAAGATTTGTCACCACTCCTTTAAGCAGTTCTCTCTGCAGGTGCCTTATATACAAGGATGCTTTTCCTTGTGAGTAGAAACAAAATGTCTAAGATCAAGATACAGTACTTGGCCTGCACTCCTGTGGGCTCTTGATGTACTTTGGACTTGACCTTCCAACATGCTGCACAGTCAGTTTCATAAAATATCCAGAGTATGTGCTCTGGGCTGCATCATTAAATTAAGCTGAACTTGTCCTGGGTCCTGCATGATAAAAGTGCATTGCATCCCTATGAATGTCACATCCTTTGCAAAGCTGGATGGTTGTATAAGGCCACATGTAAGATCCCCCCAAAACCAGAATGTGGACAGAGAGACACAAAAAGCTGAAAAACAAACAAACAAACCACAAACAAAACCACAAAAACACAATCTGGAAATTTTATTTTCTATTTAAGCATCTATATCAGATATTCTTACTGGCTCGTTTAAGAAAAGACAGCCATGATAAGGAGATAACTATAATACTGTCCTACTTTCTCAATATCATCAGTGATACTGTGGCCATTGTCTGCTTTCCAGCTTTCCCTGGTGAGCTATAACCCTTTTCACATTCAAATAATTCTTCCCTTACAGCACCATTTTGTCCTGTATAGCTTGTCATGTAGATCAGGAGAACTATTTGCAATTGTTTAATATGGTGGATTGCTCCCCAAGGTCACATTTGCACAGAGGCCTTGTGAAAAAACACTGGAGGCTTGTACAGATGGTATATCCCATGGGAAAAGAATTTAAAAGGCAAGCGAGCAGATTATCAGGGTCAAGCAGTGCTGGACATGCAGGCGATGCTTGTTATGAGTGGACTAAGGTTGACATATTAGGGTAAATGTAGAACTCTCAGATAGACAGGAGAATTTTTCCACAGTGTCAGCTTTGCTATGAAGATTTATTTAGCATTTGCCTCATGAACAGCTTGTGCCTATTTTTGCATACAACCGTCTAAGACTCTGCGTAGCTGTAACCCAACTTCCTAAAGGTACTAAACAGAGTATTAGTTCAGGGATTGTAGTTCTTCTGTGGACTGCCACTACAAAGAACAACCAAGCCCTCAGTTCTGCTAAGTCCTCATGCTTAAAAGTGATGACAATGGTGACTCTGGTGGTCACCTTTCTATCCTTTTTGCACATTCTCTAGCAAAGAGAAAACCTTGGCACTAATGACTAGGTCTCCCCGGTGACTGTTGAAGACTGTGCCTGTATGGCCAGACACTTATGTCAAGTGAGTAAAACAAAGGTCTGGAGCAAATATAAATTGTAAGTATTTAAAATGGGATGTTAGATAGAGAAGAGGTTGTTCTGCAGTTTTAGAAGGACTATCCTACTACTTCTCTTCAGTCTTTGGAAAGAGAGCTTTGCTTGAGAGCTGATGAAGTTCTCAAACTAATCTCAAGTGACCTCACCAGATCAGAATTGAACATTGAAATTTTCTGAAGGTGCACTAACTGCCCCTTTTCCACTAGCATCACCTATCAGATAGGTGAAACCTCACATTCCAAAGCACTTTACTTCATTCTGAGCTACACAACTTGATGCAAGTTAAGTTATGACTCCACTAGGCAATACACTATCTAAATTACTCTTTTGAATCTGATTCAGAATCTTCTGCCATGCAAATTCAAAGCAGTGTTTCTTATTCCTTTCAAGATACTGCATAAGTAAACAAAAATCATGCATCGCAGATCCTCTTCTGCTTATATGCAAAGCCTGTGATGTTGGTCAAGTCCCCACCCAGGGAACCAGTTTTGTTTGTTTGTTTGGTATGTGGACTTCTAGCCTGATGTACGCAGGCATGCAGATTTTTCACTCATTTACTTCCTTGAGAAGCATCATGATGTAGGCTTTCAGTTCCTAGAAACACAGTGAGGAACTGGAGTGTGACTATATTAAAAAAATTGTATTAAATCACATGACTGGCCCTTTCTCCCTTCATAGCAGGATCATCTTTGCCTGCCATTACTTACCCACTCTGTAAGAAAGACATCTGCACAATCTGTTCCTATGTTCAACCTGAGCTTTTCCACTCCAGTTTTGTCTGCTCTGGCAATCTCCTGTGTATCACTTCTGTAATTAATAATTGCAGTCCTGTTCTCTGCATAAATTTCTTGCAGTCCAGTCTTTCCTTTTAGGTCATCTAGACTATGTAGACCCTATGAAAGATAAATCTTCTTGCATTTTTTTTTTTCTGTATTGTCACTGTTTTTCAACCTGCTTCAAGTACAAGAATAAAACCCAGGCACAGTTCTACAGATGAAGTCTCAACAGGGCTGAAGGTGGGAAAAGGCTAGATAACATAATATATTCAGAATTTATTCCTGTTTATACATCCCAATGTAACTGTATCCATAATAAAGGTGACTCATATTCCACTTTCTACCAACTGTGGCACTTCTACTGTATTTGTAGTATAGTTCCTCATCCTTCCTTTGTCCAGGTGACCATTCCTGCATAAGTGTTACAGCCTTATATCCATTCTCATTATAGAATTTTCTTAATTCCCTATGTGCCCACATAGGATAAGGATACAATTTAGCCCTAATGAGCACTTGTAAATATTTTCTTATACATTTCCCTTAAGTGCAAACCAGTAAATCTTCAAAGTCCAACAGAATGGCACATCATGACCATGAATTCCCTTGGAACTAATGCAACTGCTGTTGTGCCTGCTGTTCAGCTTTAGCAATTTCTGCAAGAAAAGAATGGTAGCAAAAGATTAAGGGGTACATTGCTACATATTCTCTTCATATTGCAAACAGGCTGAAGTAATACTGTAAAAAGCACCGCATTTAGACACAGTCATAGTCCTATGCAAATCTCTCTATAATAACTTGATCCCAGTGGAGAACTGATATATTGAAATAGAGTGCAAAACTCCTAATATTTCAGAAGTAGGAGATTTGTAAGACCCACATACCTAGAAAAGAACTAAGGAGGCTAATACTTTATTAAGTAACACAAAGAGTACATGTTGGCAGTTTGTCCTCTATTGGTAGTACTATTTTTTTAAGTCAGTGGTGCAAATAGTTCACAGAAGCTATATAAACATAAATTTTTCCTATTCTTCTGCAAACTTCACAATTTTAAAATAAAGGTAGGTATGAAAATAATTAGTTTTCACAGCTGATAACTGCACTTTTTAAGCTCAGGCTCCCTCATTATGTCCCGTTTCCAGATCTATACTTAGAAGATTATACAATACCAGCTTAATATGATAATTCATTTGGTTTTATGTTACTTATTTTATATTCTTCCATCTTTGTGGTTTGAATGTGGACCTAAATGAACAGTTACTTTTACTTTATCTAGATGGCAAGTACATTAGTAAGCAATGGAAATGACATAGTAACTCACATTAACAGGACTACATAATTTCCTGATAACTCCAATTATCTTCTGTCATGCCTGTAGTGTAATTAAAATGTTTAATTGTTTTCTTTAGATAAGAAAAGGTTATAAAAGCTATAACAATTTGTGTGGACTTAATGACCAGCTGGTGTTAATAGTCCAAAGCCTCTAGTCATCAAGCCATTCAAGCAATCATTGATTTCAAAGAAATTTCCTCAGTCTGGAGCATTCACATATTTTCTTGGACTTTAGCCATATTAGACCTTGCAATCAATTGATCCCACAAATAACACTGCAATTTATTTTACCCTGACCTCAATTTACCAGTGAAGATCTACAGTGCGAATCAGGTTATGTCATGTCATTGAGCATGATAATCTAATGTGCTGTGCCCGCATGGAAGGAGAGTAAGAATTTTATGGCCACATTGTACTAATGTTGGAAGAGGTCTGCGTAGTGTGAAAGAGTCCAAAGATCAGCGAAAAGGAATTGGGAAAACCATGATTTTTCTCTTCATCTTAGAGTTGTCATTACATTGGCGGGAGATATATGTGTTACTGCACCTCTAGCACTTGCAAAGAGAAAAAAGAATTGAAGAAAAATGGGTTTGTTTATAATAAGAATAGTGGTACAGCCATAAGAGTGAATAAATATACTACTCTTCTTTAAGGAAGCTGACCTCTGTTTAAAGGCTTCTGCTCCTTGTAGTTTCAGAATCTTAAAACCTCTATTAATATGAGAGTGGGGGTCAGCACTGCCTGTGAATGTGATTGCACCTAGTTTCTATCACAAGGGACTCTGTCAGTTGTTTAGAATTTATATTAACTTGTGTTTGTATTGACTTAAAGTTTTCATACTTAATTCCTTCTTCGGACTGATTTTTCATATTCATCTCCTTGGGATATAAATGTAAGATCCGGGCCAAGATCTGAACTTGACTAACTATTGGAAAGTGGTTTATAGTGTTTCATAAATTAAAAATCTGTGTTCTATGTAATGTGTATGCCTATTGTCTTTTCAATACCCCTTTTGTGTTAGGCAGCACAGCAGAGAATGATGCCTGAATTAATAACTTGGGATATGAATAAACTTATGTGATAGTGAGATATTAGCGTATGAAATCTGAAAATATTTTGTCTTGTCGTCTTCAGTCTGGTGGTTTCCTTGTTATATGCCAGTTTACCCTTGGCGCTTATTTGTCTGCCTTACACATTGATAGGTGTCTGCCACTTTCAGCTGTCTTTGATGGTTTGTGCTTGCCTATAGATAAGACTCCAGAGAATCAGCAGGAGTTGATTAAACATCCCTAAATGCAGTAATAGACCCTGCCTTATATGTGTGTTCTACTGATAGTTATTTTACGACCAAATTTATACCTGGTTATATCATCTCCAGTCATCTTCTAAGTACTTTGGAAAGTGATATGGAGGATGATGTAGTAGAGATGAAGTAAATTGTTTTATGAGTAGTGTAAATCACCAGACATGTTCTTATTCCGATTTGCGATAACTTGCTTTGAAAAAAAAAAGTGTGTAACACACTGATTTCTACTTCTTTTAATCCATATTCCATCCTGCCACTTCTCAAATGTTAATAAATATTACCTCTTCTGCTGATGTGCCCTGCCTTGAAATAGAATAAACATCTCTCATTACAAGATAAGAAACGTACAAATTGTATTAATTTTGCTAACTTTGTTTAACAATATGTTTTTGACAACACTTTTCTATAATGCCCAATAAAGAAATGCTAAATTCTGCATTATCATGATAAAACCTAAACACCACAACTTAGTTAACAGCTATCTTGCACTAAGTACTAATAAACATTGAAAGATCCCATCCTAAGAGCGTGCAATCCCAATAGACTAGACAGATAATGAGTCTAGTAAATGCCAGGCTGCTTTATGAGGCAGAGTAACAGCATTTTATGTCATTATTAAAAAATAAAGTTCATGTGAGCAATCTAATGGCATTTAATAGGAATCTCTGGGTTACAGGGGCAAGTGAAAATAATTTACTGCAAACTTATCCCTGCTCTGGAATTCTATAGTAAGTTTGGAAAATATGTTGAAAGAATACAATTATCTAGCAAATATTGTGGGATTTTATTGTAATTTCTTTAGGAACCTATTGGTTCCAGTCCTGTGAGACTCTTACAAAGTGAAAATCAGGTTCTCATGATTTACTGTGCTATTCAGGCCTTCTGATGTATCTCTATTCTGGTAGTTAAGTTGTCATTGTATAAATGTGAGCCTCAGTCCCGTAATTAGATTCATGCTGGTGAACCCTTCTGCCTACTTGGAGCTAGGGTTAATTCACAGAGCAGTTAGCAGTTCTGGCAGATCTCAGATTCCACTAGAGTGGTTGTATCAATAAGGTGCTTAGTATAGATGCTGACTTCTGATGACAATGATTGAAGCAAGCCATGAAAAATAACATTTGTTCTGGGGACTCATGCTGATGGTTCTCTACCAGCTTCTCATTGCCTCACTGTAATTCATAATTTTAAGGATGTCACCTACAATATTAAGTTCTATTTGTATGTGTCATGCTTACAGAAGGCCTACAGATGGAGAATCTGTGAAATCTTCTCTCTCTTATTTTTGAGTTCTCTACAATTGCACCAGCTTGTCTGGTTAATTGAGATCCAGAGAGCAGCAGCTTATTAAAGTGGATGAAATTCCTGAACAGACAGGTGTTGGCAGAGGTCCAGGTCTGTGTACTCTTTGTATTAAGCTGTCCCTGCAGAGAAATAACTCATTTTTCAAAATTGGGAAGTGTTACACATGTGCATGTTCCTCTAACCTGGGTATTTGGTTTGTTCTGTCCATTAGTAAATATAGATTTTCCTATGAACATTGTTGATTTCTTAGCTCAGCTCCTACATGACATCAAAGAAGCCTAGGTGCTGGCTGATCTGCTCTGATGATTAATTAATGATACATGGAAACATAATCAATTTGAGCTATATAATTTTAAAAAATGTTCTCACTGGAAATACCAAACTGCAGAGCTACAAGAAGTGTTGTATTTAAAGATAAATACAGGGTATATATTCCTACCAACATGTCTAGTTGGTGGCCCTGAGGATAAGAAGGGAGAGGCACAAGCTCCTCCTGCAAGGCTGCCTGCCCGCCTGTGCCATTCCTCGCAGCCTCTGGCACAGGACAGCAACTCACAGATTTCAGCTTTAAGGGTCTCTGGCCTGTGTCTCTGCTGGCTTCTCATGGCTGGTGTGCTGAGCCTGAAAGAGAAGGTTTATCTCCTCTTCCCTACTGTTGCCTGCTAGACAGAAATGAGGATGGCTGATATCCAAAATATGAACTCTATAAGTGTTTGGAGCTCCAAAATTGTCCCGTACAGTGTAGAAAAGATTAGACAGTTATTCTGTAATAAAGGATAGGGTTTTTTTTTTTTCTTTCTTAATCACTGAGTGATGAATCTAACTGAGAATCAGAAGTTGCTTCCAGAGAGCATTTTGGCCCTTCTGACTTTGTACAGTGCCATGAAGGAAAGTGGGACCCAGGAGTGGTTCAGCCTTATCAGCAGACTGTCTTGGCATGTTAGTGTCCAGTCTGCTGGCTCAGTTGCAGTGCTGGTCCCACAGCACAGCTGATACACTGCTGTGGCTCTTCCACTGTAGATGGACTTATGAAGCCCCTGTGACTCCCCCCAGGGATGCTACAGATGGCTGACCTAAGCCCAGTGGTACTTGAGAGAGCAGCTCTGCAGTGAAAACACTGAAATGTCTCCTAACTCCACTTTGCAGAAAAATCCCTTCAGGAAGACACAGCAATAGGGTACAGAGTGCAAAGCCAGCATGTTGCAGTGATCTAAAAGACATTAAATGTTTTGGATAAAATAGTACTTAAAATTAAAGAGACAGAGAGTAGTTTAGGAACTTGTGATTCAGAGACTAGCGCCAAAGCTGAATCCCTGGGTATCAACAGTGGGAAATGTCCCCCCTGTCGATAATACCTTAGCAAATACATATAATAGTTCCATCCCCATCCTGCCCCCAGCAAAACCACATATATAAGTTTAATTTAATGCCAGGCTTTCAGAGATTAGGAATGAAGGCTTGTGGGACTTTCATACAAATCAAAACCATTCAGAGCGCTCTGGTTATCTTCTGAGCTCTGTGTGTATGAATAAGACTAGATTCTTGAATATGAACTTTACCTTGTAGAGTACACTTTTTATCTTATTAGCTAATGGAATTTCTGTCTCTCCTGCCATCTGTTCATATTCCAAAGGTTAGGATTAATTAATTTGCTTACCACACAAAACAATCCCTTTCATAGAACTGCCAAGCAAATGCATTTCTAAGACATACTTGCCTTCCTTAGATAATGAAAGAAAATTAGCCTGTGAAATTGTTACTCACAATACATGCAAGGCATACATGTATCCACTGTTACTATGTGCCTCTTACATTGCTACACACAAGTCATTTCCACAATCATTAACAGCAGCAATCATAGCAGTGTAGTAGTATGCAAAGACCTCATTTAGGAGTGAGCCCTGTTGTGCTGTTGAGAGGTATTATACAAACATATAGAAGAAATCAGTCTATATGCCAGAGTGCTTGAAGCTGAGCAGCTAATTAGACAAAAATGGGACTAAGATGTGCAAAAAGCAAAAGAAATGCAGTGTATGTATATGGTTTGTGATTAGATACTTGAAATGTTACATATTTTATCCATTTGCTAAACTAAGCTCTTTGGCAGTCACTCCAAACATTTCTTATGTTTTGCTGGTACATTTTAGGAGTACAAAAATCTAGTTACAGATATGTACGTATTATATCTCATAATTACAGTTATATTGCCCCTAGTTGTGTGGGAGTATTTATGCAATTGTGTTACATTGTTCTATCGCAGCATAGTAACAGATGAATATTGCTTGTTGAACTATAAGATACTTGTAAATATTTTCTTTCCTTTTCAAGGGTGGTATACACTAGATTCCCTTTAAAGTTAGGTACTTTGAAATGTCTCATAAGTCATGAATGATGGACATTATAATATCTATATGTGTCATCTTATCTGCCTAATTAGTTTAGAAAAACAACGATAGCAGACTGGGGCTGGCAAACCTCAAAATAATCTCTTTAGGATTATACCGTACCTTTAATTTATTTAGTTTAAGTTATTGAGACCCAAAATCAAAACCAGCGTTGGAATCTCCAGGAGAGTCCATTTAAACTTAGATTGTGTAATTCCACATGCTGATATGGTGCCCTTCAATGCAGGCAACACAAGAGAGATAGGAAAGGTAACGTTTGAAGGACAAATCTCAAAAATGAGCAACTGAAACTTTCCAGCTTTCAGCAGGGAGGGCAGTCGTTATGAGAACATGAGCATTATTTTTTGAATGACATGTTGTCAAAAAATCAGTTGGGTGGGAAACATTTTTAAATGCCTGGAAAATAAGACTAGGAAGGTGTTTCAAAAGTCAATTTGTGGATCTTCAAAAGTCAATTAAAGACTGGAATACAGCATGTTTTCTCTTAGGTTGGGGAAGATGGGGTAAGCCATCTTGCAGCAAAGTGTCTGCTTTTCTTTAGCACTGTGGTAAAGGAGTACAGAGCTTTTACTTTTGGGCAGCATCATTATTCTCAAGACTCACTCTGTCCCAAGTCATTCTTTGCTCATAAGGTGGAAAAAACTACTGCAGACTCATTATTCTAGTTCTAGTCTTTTCCTGGTGGATAAAGGTTTGCAAACACTTACTTGGAAGGTTTTGTGATTGACTTTTTATCAACCTTTTGCACATATGTAATGTGCAAGGTTTACTGTGGCATTTGCAGCAAGAGTATGCAAAAAGTCTCTTTATTTGTAATGAAAAGAAATATTTTTGATGCTGATGTGTTCTTGGCTTTCAACTGAGATTGTGGAGAAACATTTCTTAATCATAAAGAAAGTCATTGATTCCATTGATTCTTGCTCTTGTAAACTCTGGCTTTCTCTTATCAAATGCCCTGGGAATAAAGAGGTGTGTGGAAGGAGGGAGTGCTAGAAGGTGATATCGTGAGGACATGAAGGATTGCTGTCAAGCGTTGTTTGGGTCTGGAGGGTAGGTTTCCAGGGAGGAGAGTAGCAGAAGGAAGATAGGGAAGCAGATTGTTGATATTACAGAACATGGTGATGGAACAGAGTGCATAGCTTGAATCATAAAATAAAACATTTCCTGGGGTGCCATGTTTCTAAAGTCTTTCCACAGTGCACATAATATTCACCTATAAATCATTTAAAAATATGCCTAACTGTCTAAACAAACCTGTGATGTGATAAAAAGGTCCCGACTTTGCTTCAATAACAATGCCAATGTCATCCTCATTTTCCAGAGAGCTCTCTCCTTTATGCAGTTTTCTCATGTGAGTGGGAAAAGCTCCCAGTTCCTGTCAATAATGCTACTGCTCTGCTCTTAAACTGTCTCTCTCGACAATACATGTTTTCTGGAACATATGTGAAAAAAAGCAGTGTGATACTGTCTGGGCAGGTGAGCTGCTGTGATTATTGCTCCTGCCATTTCTTCAGCCTAACCTGTCTCTATCATCCACCTTCATCTGTGGTGGCTTCCAGGTGGTTTATCGTTTGGGAAAAGTGTATCTATATTCAGCTGTCAGTCCAAGATCACTCTAAATGTCACTTGTTTGCTTTTATGTCTTTGGTCTTGATGGATGTGTTTGAATTATTCTGAAGGCATGCTATTAGCTACTGTTCTTTATCTCATTTCTCAGTAGCATTATCTTCTTTATGTGCATCACAAGTGTGTGTCCTGGGGCAAGAGGGAGGGAGCCAGGGCATGAGGAGGACAGGATGAGAAAGGGCTGTTGTAGCTATTTGGCTTTGGCTGCGGACTAGGACGGTGTGTTGTACAGCATAGATACTCTGGAGCCATTGCAGTCTGTCACAGAGACCTCTATCACAACGGCAGCTGCTGCAGGTTTCTGTTCTGTTGTGTTGTTCAGTCCTAATTACAAACAACAGAACCGAGCCTCAGTTCTGAACTCGCAAAACCTTTGTGACTCCAGTTTTTCCAACATTCAAAATAATGTCCTTTTTTTTTTCTTTTTTCCTTGTTCTTACCTGACTTCAAAAACAATTCTGCTGCTGCTGGCTTCATTAATATGCATACAGTGCAATGTAAATGGCTCTTGAGGCCTCCCCTTGGTAGATGATTTAATGTGGCAGTTATGAAAGCTGCTCAGACTGTGCTCGATTAGCATAATAATGAAGCTTCTGCAGCAGTGTTATCATCCTCAAAGGAAATAGCCTGAGTGGTCACAGCTCCTTTAACAAGTACCACTTTAGGATAAAAAGCAAAAGATTCTGTTTGAAATGGTAGATTGGAATATGCAAAGAGGGAGGGAGTTGTTTGTTGTCTTGGCTGTGCAGGGAGACAGAGGAGAAGGCAGCAGCGTCCCCGGGCTGTGAGCAGCAGCCAGGCAGGGTGAGCGCTGCAGCCACCCCGCTCCTCCTGGCACCCGGCAGTACGGGAGACCTTCTCTTTGTTTTAAAAGTCAGGCTAATCACAAAACTCAGCTCTCTTTTCATTCTTCATCTCCTGTACTTGGCATCTGACATAGGAACAAGGACTAGCTTATTTCCCAACCTCTGGGAACTTGGAAAATCCAAAATGTTGTGGTTCAAGGCTGTATGTTTAGTGTTTGATTTTTGTGGCTTGTTAACAGATTAGAGATGTATGACAAGATGGAATAGAAAGCTTTTGGGTGACTAAGAGGAGACATTCCCTATGACTGAAGTAAAAAGGTGACTTTTCAGGTAGGTGAAAACAACAGGATTCTCAAGTAGCACCATCTGCAACATTACTGTTTTTAAAGTATATTTTTGAATAAGAAAGAGTTGAAAATGCAGATGCAAAATTTTAGGGGCTTAGCAGACATGAAGGAATGAGGACAACTTTTTCTGCCCTTTTTATGGAGCAAAGTGAGCAGAAGGAAGTGGTGTCTTGCTCCCCATGGAGAGAACGTCTCCCAGTTTGCTAGGTGCAGAGGGCTGAGGCACCTCTCAGCTGTCTCTCCCGGAGGCTGCTGTCTCTATGGCAAGAATGGTTTAGCAACTGTAGTTTACAACTGAGTTTATTGAGCTGCTAATTTAATTTATTTTTAATATGGCAAACCAAGCCAACAGCGTTAAGAGGTTGTTTTACTTCCTACTCAGCCATCCTGCTACAGAGATCACAACTTCCAGGGATCAGACAGTGGCTTAGCCTTCTCAGCCTGTTCCATCTTTGTCCTGTTATAGCCTAGCACTTGACGAATCCAGATTTAATGGACATGTGCGCAAATACAAGTGCAGTGTAGTTCAAGCAGGAACTGGGACCTGGCCGTGAGCTTAATGGGGCTCCTGGACCAACATGCATAGGGTGTGCAGATGTTGAGTCAGTCCTGCAGCTGCAGCTCAGGGAAGCCAAAGCAAAGCAATTGATTCTCCTCTGTTGGATGTGAAATTGTTCCTATTATCAACTTCTGGAAAATATGAAGTTGCTTGACACTTACCTTTCTCAGTGACCCTTGATCTTCACAAGTTTTGTGAAGGCATCTGATTATTTTTTACCCATACACATTAGTCTTCTGTTTTGCTCTTGCACAAAGGTTTTTGATTTGCTACCCAAGGACGGATGAGGGACAATAGCATCAGAAATAAGGATGTTTCACATATCATTCTTAGAATTTTTCTTTGCAACAGATTTCTGCAGAGGTTATGGTTTTATGTATAATTCCTTTTTGATAGTTTTCAATGGTTCTTCTCAAAGAAAGGAAACAGGTTTTGCAGTGTAGTGTAATGAGGGGATGTAGTAGGGGTTAATAAAACTTTAAAACATGTCAATAACCCTAGTTTACAAAGAAAATGCTGTTCAGTGTTTGAACAAAAACAAACAAACAAAACACATACTAGAGTGTTCCTCTGATAGCTCAATGGTAGTTAGGTAGAAATAGATAAGAAAGGAAAATAAACCCATGGACATCAAGCTTGATCCCAAATGTTTTGATTATTAAGTTACTTCACATGATATATGTATGTGCTTGTAAATGACGTGCCTTCTGTCCAAGCCTGGAATTGCTTTTCATCCCACAGCTTTACTTCACCAAACGCTTGAGAGACTGAGAGAATCCAGCCCTGCTCCCATTGAAGAAGTGGGAATTTAGTCCCTGTCTTCAAGAGTTCCCTGAAAGAATTATCCCCATGGAAAAGCACTGTTGTCTCTGGAAAGGGGAGTGTGCAAGGAAGGTGGTGGTAGAGGGAGGAAGCTTTGAATGTCTTTAGAACTTATCTTTGCATACCATAAACGTATGCAAAATGCTGAGTTTGACCATTAATGATTGAAATCCAGTTAAAGGATTTTTTTCATACAGTGTATGTGTACATTCTTCAGTGACTAGAAATCCTATCACCTCATCTTCATTCTAAAGTGCACATATATCTTGTGGCTCTTCATGGCATTGCCCTGAGCACACTTCCTGGGTGTTATGGACTCTCTATTTTTAATTTGCTGACACCACTCTTACACTGATTATGCTAATTACTTGTACTTTTGAGACCTCTCTCTGGTTTTGCCTTTCTTCTTTTCCTTGTAAAGGTCCATTGGGAGGGCTTACTCACATCACTTCTTTCTTTGTCCCCTTTGTTCTCTGTGGCTTTTTTGTTTTGGCTGTTAAAACAGCAATAAAGTAGATTTTGACATCTTAGGGAATGACCTGTCCTATTTTTGGTTTCCAGGGAAATAGGTTTTGTAGTTAGGTGGCACTGGCAACTCTGACCTTGGGACTCTGCTGGTTTAATCCTTGGATAATTCCACTTTGCACCAGAGTAGTTTTAGTATGCATAAGTATGCATCAGTTGAGAATCAGACACGCTGTTTTCCTGGGCTTTAAGGTTGACTGCCTTTAGTTATTACACACCTTTACAGGAAGGGAGAAAGGGGAGATGCAATGAGCCTGACCTAATCCATTCTTCCACATGGGAAGTAGAGACACAGAGAAAAATGTTTTTCTTAAATTCTTTCCCTCTGCCCATCAGGCAGTTTTCAGCTGTGACCTTTTGCCACTCCTGTTGTCCATTCCCTTTCCCTTTGACAACACATTCAAAAACAATTAGGCAAATAAAAATCCATCAAGGCTATTAAAAGCAATTGTCAGCTTTATCAAGAAACTGCCAAGCTGCAATGCCAGGACTTCCTGAGGTGTCCTGGGGAATCGCTGCTCGGTCCTGCTGCCCTTCCCTGTTGTCGGTGTCTGCAGACCAGTGCAGAGGCGCAGCTGCTGGGACCAGAGCGGCCACTCCTCTGTGTGGTATGAGAAGGGCAGGGGTGAAAATGGATGAGGATTCCCATCCGTGTAAACAGCCTGGATTTCTGTTCCCATTTAAAAATAGGATTGACTAGCAGAGAAATGGCCAGAAGCAAAGAATAAAGAAAAAAGGAGGTATAAAAACTGTAACTGAAATAACATTTTTTACTAAGTACGTTCTCCTTTAATGGCAACAATATTTGAAAACAATCAAGCGAGTCTGGAATACTGTGAGTACTGCCTATGACTGATGTTTCTTGGAGTGGATTTGGACTTTATGAAGGGCTCAGTCTGTGCTGCAAGAGGTCTTGTGGAATCACTGCATTGCCAGACTTGTCTAGGAGGGGCACAGCATACTCCAGAGCCAACAGGGCTTTGCATGTAATGCTTGCACCAGTTCTTTTGAGATAGTACGAGTAAAGAACCAAACCCCATGTCATTAGGCATTGCTACTCAGTATGTTAGTGGTAAAGAAGTTTCAAAATGAGGCCTTCCCATTGTCTGCTTGCTGGTGTTACCAGTTTGTGCAATATTTAGTTTGAAGTTGCTTCTGTCTTTTCTTGGGATTTACTACAAATACGAGGATAGAAGAGCTCTAGTAATAACAGGCACCTGTGTTATATTTACCACAGAGTAATGTGCAATGAGACATGTTTTTGTACACTGCCTGAGCCAAGCCCTGCTCTGTGGAACATGTTTAACACTGGTGCTGTGGGCTGAAGCCACTACCTTCTGGTGGCTTCGTAATGTTGGAAAGTGCTTTCTTATTCTCTGATTTGATTGATGCTTCTCTCATCTGCACACAGTCTAGACATTTATATTTCACTGTGTATTGTCAATAATATTAGGGAAAAAGGGTTTTGCAGCTCTTTTGAAATGAAAGACTCTCATACATTAGGTGTAATGGGCATGTAGTGCACACTGAGTAGAGAACCTCTCAGGTGATATGGTCTGTCATTTCAGATTGAAGAGAAAATAGCTAAAATAATGAAAGGTATTTGATGGGTTCAGTTCTTGTTCTTGCAAGTAAATAGAGAGCTAAGCAGATAAAGTTATTATTGTCTTAGAGCTGAAGAAATTAGTTGATAATCTTGGAAGAGGGATTCTTGCCACTGGTTTTGGTGGAGAATGGATTCTCCTGAGAGCTTGTTTAACACTGTCATAGTACCCTTAACAATTAGCACGTTCAAGAAGGTCCTAGGTAAGCTTTTTCCTCTGTGATCTCATTGATTTAGTGAATGTGTTGGCCAAACCAGAGTTTGTCATGTATTGGCACACACCTAAACCCATGCCATGGCTCTAAGTGGTTACCTTTCAGTCCATAGGATGCTAGCACAACTTGCAGTGAAGTCACCTGGTGAGAACACTCTGCTGGCCTGAGGCATGCATTGCCAGGAAGAAAGTGCTAGCATTGACGTCTCTATCTGTGACAGTCTTTCACATGAGAGAGACATATGTATAAGTGTAGGCTTGCTTGTGTAAGATTATTACTGATATTTCAAGAGGGGAAAAAAAGAAGGACCTTATATGTTCATGTTTTGCACCTGATGAACGCTCTGACTTATGTAGGGCTATTGTTTTTTAGGCATGTTCTAGTTCCTAGTAAGTAGTTGTGCTTTTTTTTTTTCTTCTGCTGGCCCATTCAGGAAGAGAAAGTAGAAAAAGATGTGTTTTATGTTACTTTTTTTTTGTCTTTTTAATAGTAGACTTAAGCTGAAAAAGATGCAGTGCTACTTACTTTTGGTAATGCTTCATTTTTATTGAAGAGAAATATTACTATGTGGACAGATCAGTGTTTGTTTATGCTGTTTAGCAGTGCTATGCAACTAGTTTATGTGCTTACAGGATATCAAACATGAACTACTCTTCATGTTACGTGCAATAAAAAAAGTGATTTTGGACATTCTGGAAATGAAGTGCTACCAACCTCATTGTATTCTTCTCTGCTTTTCAGGGGAGAGTGCTTTGCTTCTAATGTGAAGCTAAAGAGGACTGTGAGTGTCAAAAAGCAGCAAGGCGAGCTAGAGTTAAACATTCAGGATGAGACATTAACTTAAACCACATGTGAAATGCAGCTGTTTCTGCGGAGGCTTTCATCAGTCAGTACTGGGAAGATTGGTGGGTTTTAATATGTGGTCTCAAGCAGAGCCAATAGAAATATGTGGAAAATGTGTGTGAAATCAGTGTGTATCCATGGGGGGTCTGTGGTGTTTGTGTAGCATTTTATTTGTATTAACGTAAATAATGGTGATAATACCCATCTCATCACAAAATACCTTTATTTCACAGGCACACATAAAAATGACTGATCACGTAAATAGATCTTGTGAATCAGGGTAACCTGTGCCTACATGCTAAATCATTTTTGTATTACTTGATTGGAACAAGCAGAAAGAGGAAACCATGAATTAAAAATCCTCTGCAGAAAAACGAGACACCTGAGACCAGCTGGTCACAAAATTGCTGAAGACTGATGTTTCTGACTCAGGCTCTTAATGCCACTTAACATGTAGGTGCTACAGATGACTATGGACCAAAGAGCTGCTGAATCACAGCTGCTAAAAGAGAAATTGCTGTGCCTGTGAGCAGGGATGAGCAGATACTTGAAAGCTGGTCTGTTCACTAAGTATGTTGTACAAATTCATCCAAAGGAAAGGTGAAGGGATAGGGAAAGTCTGTCGCTAGCATGAGGAGAGCCACTTTTCTTGGCATAGGAGCTGAAGGCACCGGTGAAGTTCACTGGATTGTGCTCAAATGTGTTTCTGACAGAACGGTGGCTGGACACTGTACAGATGTCATTGCCCTAATTAACTACATATGCAGCTATTAGAAACATGAAGCCGGGATCCTTGGGGCCTTGCAGGCAAAGCCTTCATAAAGGTGTGCTAAAGAAAAGCCTTCCGCTGACTATGGCACAAGGAGATGTGATAAGCCTTTCCCAGCTGGAAATCTCTCCTCTGTGTGTGTGTACAATGATAACGTACCACATTTGGTAACAGCAGCAGAGCAGACCTTGAACAGGAAGGGGAGAGATCCAGATTCACTGAAATTCTGCCCTTGTATGTAGACATAATAGGATCTGGTAGACATAAAGGACAGCTTTAGGGCAGTTTTTCGCTTAATACAAAGGCAGCTTGAGTAAAGGGAGTGAAATAGGAAACCAAAGGAGGTCATGGAGGCTTATTAAGTGTGATTTTTATTATTTTTTTTAGCCCCTGATAAGTGATAAATGTGACTTAGACTTTATAAGCTCTCTGTAATTTTCAGAAGTGTGAAAGGAAGTAAAGGTAGCAAAGAGGCAAAGGTTCATTTTGTAATGACAGTCTTTGAGAGACTCATTTTGTTTGAACAGACTTATACCCAGAGAGCAAATGGAGAAGAGGTCAGGGAACAAAACTCAGTTGACTCCATACAGGAAAAGTTGGAGGGAAGAACTGAAAGGTAAACACTGTTACAAATCAAGCAGGAGAAAGTGTGGCTTACTGAAAAAAGCAGGGCAATGACAGTGTGGATTCCTGGCTTCTGCTTATACCTCAGCAGATCGCAGGGATGCAAAACACAGACATGCTCTTAAATAAAATACAAGAGAATGTCTTGTAAAGTGCACGTCAATCCTTAGTGAAGCACTGTATTATGGTGTCAAATTATTAGTCTGTTTAATGGGACTACACATATCATATGGAGTGGAGACAGAAGAAAAACAAACACAAACTCACAAACCTCTTCTGCCTGTATTGGGGGGCATGAATTCCCCATTGGGTGCAGATGCTGTAATAGTTGTTGTCCAAGAGGAGAAAAGATTTCACTGATGATTTTCAAATACAATCTAGAGATGTGATTAAATCAATATTAGCACAAGCATATGCAGTCACCTGGAGAAAGAGCTGTTTCACCTACTGAAAATCCTCAGATGAGCATTTGATATGTGAGATTGTTCAGGCCTGGCACGCAGGCTCGCCTAAGGGGATGTGCTGTAACACAGCAGCCAGGAGCTTGGAACCCATGTGAAATCTTTACTCTGGCAGCCCTCAAAAGCAGTGCAAACAGAGTGATGTTTCTTAACCTCGGAAAATCAGCAGCAACAGTGATGAACAGCATCAAACACAAACTCTCCTTTCCACCAAACATGCTGTGAAAAGACTTAACAAGAACTAAAGAGCTTCCTGCAGGGGGCTGTCTAATTCCCATCAAAGTAATCTCCTGAAGGGTAAAGGAAAATAAGGGAAGGTTTATTGCTAGCTCTGATTTTTTTTTAGTTTTTTTGTTTGTTTTGGTTTGGTTTTTGTTTGTTTGTTTCTTGTTTTGTTTTTGTTTGTTTGTGGGGGTTTTTGTTTGTTTTTATTTTGTTTTTGTTTTTTTTCCTCGATCATGCTTCTGGCAGAAAAAATAAGCTTGGTTCTGGCAGCTTTCTCTCAGAACCTCACTGCCAGTGCTAACCCTCTTCCCTGATACCTACAGCACTAGAGCATACAGACTGTCTCGTTCTGTCTTCAGTACGCAGCTCTTGTTTTTGTGTTCTTCATGAAGTGTCATTTGTCCATATGGGTCACAGAAAGAGGAAAAAAAAAAGTCATAGTGTGATTACATACATAGTTCTTTTTGGAGAAAATTTCTCCCTTTAGTTCAAAACTCTCTACAGATTTAATTAAACTCAACTAGAATCATAAATGAGACTGAATAAATAACTTGACAGAATTAATGTACTGGATTATTTCTTACTTTCTATTCCTCTTACAAATTGTTCTGGAGATAGACTGCTTGTTTATCTCATATGTTTAAATGTGGCTGTTCAGAATCTTCAAGGAAATTTAATGTGTTTGTCATAAATTCAGTGCACAAATTTTCAGGTTTTCATTGTATACCTGGAAACATTGTATATTTATATTTTTCAGTTGAATGAACCTGGCTGCTTCCAATCATGTTTCCACTGCAAATACTAACAATTTACTTTTCAACTGTGTTCTGCAATATTAATTTAAAGATATTTGTTTCAGAAATATTTGCGCCAGAAAAACTGTTCACTGGAATATTTGTGGAAAGCAAATATGAAGTGGGGAGTAGGATTGGCCAGAAACAGTTAATTTAGTCAGAAACTCAGACAGATGTTGACAGAATGTTATTTATTCTTCTATGTGCACTAGTGGTTTTTTTTATTATTATTAATTAGTTAATGGCAGGCATCAGCTAGTTTGTTTATTGGTAGAAATGCTATAATATGGTCCTTCCTTCCAGATTTCAAATTAAAAAACAGCAGGAACATATTCTGGAATAAGACAAGTTTTCAGTAGAATTGTTGAAGTTTTTACAGAGGGCAAGTGTCTTGTATTGTGTGGTGGTAACAAGATACATGGCCATGATTATTCACTTATTTTCTTTCACCACCTTTTTTCAGTAGCTGAAAATTCTAGTAGAATTATTTTTTTCTGCAGAAGAGAATAGAGATGATGGTGATCTGTCTGCCGAGCTGGCTACCACAAAACTGGGGGGATAATAGTCTTAATTTCATAAGACTAATTACAGCTTCCACCCTCAGCTATTAGAACTACGTATCTTCTGCATCCTTCGGCCCCTGAGTCTGGTGGTGTATGTAGTAAAATCCCTCAGCTCTAATTACAAACCAAGAGAAGTGGTAAGGAATGCCTCTTAGACAACAGTAGCACAGGGCATGGAAGAATCCATGGGACAATAGGAAGAACAAGCAGTTCTAGAGTCATTTTGGAGACACTTCTTACTAAAACTCCCTAATTTTCCACCCTCTCTGAGTTAATATAATAATGGTCAGAGAAGAGGTATTTTTTTATATGTAAATGTTTTGGCTTTTTGAAAGTTAAACTTATTATTCCATTTTGGATCCCAGTGCCAGCAGCAGACCTGCTGGGGTGCTCCTGAAATGCTAAATTGATAAAAGTTCTAATAGGAGGAACTCAATGGGAAAAAAACAAAATTAATTAGCTTGCTGAGACATGGCTAACATTATTGAGTTTATATATGTTTCATTAAACTGGGACTGGACAGATTTATGAGGAAACAGTGGGGTTTGCAGTGTATGAGGAACCTGTAATACTGCCAAGGCTGATCAGGTCCTGTGCCATACAGCCTATTTAACAGACAAATATTTGCACAGACAAAACGTCATTTTAAATGGCTGGTTTGATAATCCCTTGAGCTTTTAAATGATCAGCAAAGCCTGGAAATTCTACCCTGGTGTTTAAAATCTAGTGGCATATTAGATAAACATAGCAAATAAAAAAAAAGATGGGTTAAGCTTTGTTCCTAAATTAGGAATTTTTTGATGACTCCTGCTGCTTCTTTTTACTCATCAGTTTTGTGCCATATTTGTTGTGGAACAGAACAGAACTTGGACTGATGTCTGTCTTCTCTGTTGCTGGTCCTATTTGTGTTCCACATGCACATTCAGTTTGCAGGACACTTACTTGGATCCACATTTGTGCTTAGGTTGTGGATCTAAATATTTTCATGTTCAAACTTGCCTTACTTGCCTGAAAAATGAATAATAGTGATGAATAAAGTCAAGGCTATTTTCATAGTTTTCTTTTCATTGCCTCCTGCAATATGAAGAATGTTATTAGGTCATATTTGTGCAGTGACAAGTTAGTGAGTCCATCAGAATTTGTCATTAAGATAATAAGCTATTTTTGATCATCAGAATGATTCACCAGATTCTTGCAAAGTGTTTATCCTGCTGCAGCCTCCCAATTTTGATACTTTAGTATGGAGAACCCAGGCAATGTATAGCATATGCAGCTGACTATAATCAACATAGCAATTAAAGGAGATCAATGAGTAAATCTAGTTCCATTTGACTACATGTTAGAAGGTGAAATCAGTTGCAGATTCCCTCTTATTCCAGCTGCTGTATAAAGCAAAACTTGAATTTTTCTGAACAGAACTGGGACTGAGACCTTTCATTTCATGCTTACTTTTCAGTCTTTACTTCTCTGATCCATGACCTTATCCTGCTTTTTGCCCCTCTTCTCCACAAGTCAGTGGCCAGTTTGATCTTGGAAAGAGAGATCACAATATAAGAGGCCTGTGTAATACCGCTTATTTGAGAATGGAAAATCTGATAGTGAACTAGAGAAATAGGAGAGGAAAGGCAAAATATTGCAAGAAAGAAAAGGTTAAAGACATGACAAGACAGCAATAACACAAAAAAGGACAAATATAGCACCGATTTTCCTCTCCAATATGTGTGTTTAATTGAGAGGTAAGGACACAGTGGGTGATTTAGTAATTATCACAAAGATAATCAGAATAAAATGGTTACAAAGAGATTTAATAATAGCAAAGCTATCCAGGTTCTGATTCAAAATAGTATCATGTGTCACTAAGTACATTTCTCTTAGCCTCTATATTCGAAAAAAAAAAACAGATTTCACAAATTCTCCAAAGTAAATTTGCATATGACGAAGAAATATTTGGCAAAGTGAATGTTCAGATTCAGAGACAGATGCCCTCCACAGCATTTTAACACTAATTGCAGAACAGCAACGTGTCAAGACTGGGCAGAGAATTTACTGGGGTGAGAAGCAGGAAGGAAAAAAAAAATACCTTAAAGATCACATTAATGGAAACAGCAGGCAGGTGGCAATAACCAATAGCTTTAATTGTCCAAGAAGCTCATGGGAATCAATTTGCTGTGATTATTACCCACATGTTGGAAGGAAGGAATAGCAAATTAAATAGAATGACACAAATGGTAGTAAACTATACCATGGGATTCCCATAGAGAGCTCACAGCAGTTCTGTCCTCAAGGACACACTATTTTAGGTAATTTTGTACTGGGGAAAACAGAGTGAAGATGCCAGTCAAGCAATGAAACACAGCTATTATTAGTGCATATGTGCAGCTTGACCCAGTAAACCAGATGAATTTTGGTTTTGGGTAGAAAACTTACAGACCCAAATGTAATGGATTGATTTCTCCTTTAGAACTCCCTTGACATTGTTTAATAGCTTCCCCTGAAATAGAGCTTTGCCATTAAATTCCCTCCTTGTCCATACAAAGCCATAGTAGGAGACTACTCTAGATCTCCTATTTCCAGACTTACTTTACCTAACAGATCGATAGTTTTCACATCTTTTACAGTTTTCAGTATTAAAAAAAAATAAAAATAAAAAAAGGTTTGAACTGAAACTTAACTGAGACCTACTCAGATTTTGAGAGAAGGTTCATTCAGAGCAGCTAGTATTCAGACAACTTACTTTATTCACAAAGGGTGTTGGTGGTGTGCCTTCAAGCTTTTGGCTTGCCCGATTCAGAGTTGTGTGAGGAACTCAGGGTAGGATTTAGCTGACTAGACATAAGGAATCAGTGTCACTGGAGATGCCTTAAACTCTCTCATCTGACATCCAGTGTCACTCCAGCTGGGCACGGCTCATCTTCCAGGTCTGCAATTCTCTCTGTTATATCTGCAGAAATGATGTCTCATGACAAGGTATTTGAAATGGCATGAGGGGCCCATATTTAGGCAGCTGAATGCTGTCTCAGCCTTCTACATGCTCTGTGCATGCCTTGATCCATATTTTGTAGGCTCTTCAATAGCCTACATTTGCATACAACAGGCTAGGGATGAATCTGTGAAAGTACTTGCTATTGGTGTTGCTCTATTCTGTATAAATATGTATCCTTTGATACAGGAAGGGTTGGCTTCCCAGACCAAAACATTGAAGTATTTGGTGGGGGTGTGAGAGACTGGGATTTAAATTCCTGGTCTGAATCCGGCAGATCAGGTTTGAACCTGGATCTTCCACATACTCAGGAAGTGCCTTAATCATTAAGCCTTCAGCTAATCACAGGCCCTGAGTTAATTTGTGCCAGACCTTAATTATTTGAAAGTAATGCATTTCTGCAGAAAAGCTTTGATTTTTAAATAAGTGGCATTTCTAAAATGAAAAAATCATTTTCAGTGGAAGAATCCTAAGTAAGTAGGACATCAATTACTGTGGGTGTCTCAGACAGGATATTCCCTGTTCTTTCAAAGGGGAGCATTCAGAAAATAAGTACAGAGTTTGTCTTTGAAATAAAAGAATACTAATCACTAGATCTCTGCTTCTCAAGAGAGAAACTTTTAAAATAGTTTAGAAGATTGGGATGCCCAACTAGAAAAGCCCATGCTGCATAACCAGATTAATTTCACAGTTCAGCTCTGGGTACTGAGATGTCTCAGAGGCCAGGTTTGCTGATTCTGCGTTATTGTTTGTTTCCTGGTTTCTATCTCTGGCACTTCCCCACATTTTCCACAGGGTAATACCCAAATGTATTCTAGTGAAGCATCTGTACAACAACCTTCAGCAAGAAGACTCAAATGGTGATGTAAAATCTGCACAATCAATTTAAAACTAATCCTAGTTTACATCTGCGAAGTATTAATTGAAGTCTGTACAATATACATGCTATATAGTTTACCTGACAAGATACTGCATCTAGCAGACAAACTAAAATCACACGTTAACACAAAAATCTAACCTTCAGAGTAATGGGATTCATTTACAGATTCGGCTCAGTGTATAGGTTTTGGAAAACTTATTTTAGAGTCCAGACTGGGAGCATATTTAGACACTTCAAATGTATTATACAGTTTTGGGTTTTTGCCACTATTAACTTAAAAAAATACACAGTAGTTTGGAAAATAAACTTTATATATCACGTATCTCAAGTAACTCTCTTTCCTCACCCTTTTTTATACAAAAACAAACCAAACACCTTCTTCTCTCTGTTTCATTATCCTTTAAAATCAATCTCATAAGCTAAACATGTCCAGTGGTGAGTATTCTCTTATAAAAGCTTCATGTGAATTTTCTGCACAAAATGAACAATTCTGAAGTACAGTTACCACCTCTGGCAACTCTCTATTGTTCTTTAATGAGAGATAGGATATGATTTGCAGAATATACAGTAAAGAATTTAGAAATTAAGTACTTGAATCACATGCGAATTAGTGTTGCATACCTTAGCAATCATACATACTTAGTACGACAGGTCACTCAACACTTATATGCGGTAGGTAATATGCTGGCATATGCTAATGACAACAGCATTAGGCACAAATAACCTTCTCTGTGTTTGTGTTTAGAAATAGCTCATGTTGTGATGGCAAAATTACAATCTGGAATTAACTGCTTTGTGTTTTTACAATTACCTATTCTGAAAAAGGAACAGAATTAAGGGGATAAGAAAATGAAAGGAAATATCTACCTTTTTTGGTTTTGCAAGATATCTGTGTGAATAAGGGCAGACTTTCATTATTGTCTTTTCTTAGACATGTCGACTTTTCTGACACTTAGGCCAAATCCTAGTATGAACACAAAGATACTTGAGTGATGTCATTAGACTTTCACCAGAAGAACACTTGATTCACAAAAAGAAGGACCTTAATGGCTTCTTAAGTACATATAGCATTTCTTCAGAAACCTCTGTTTCACAGCTGTTGTGGTGCAGGAATGAACAGTTTAGTTGTATTCACCATGACATCAGCTGCATTGGAGGCTGCCCAAAAACAGAGGCTGGGATTCAACATGACTTCTAGTAAGTGTCAGTAACTTGGAGGAGACTTTTATGTGGAAATCTCACCTTCGCCTTTAGACTTAACACCGTCTCCCCAGACTCACAGTTAATTTTCTTTTCTGGGAGCCTTATTGAACTTGTTAATTGTCAGAATATGCTGTTGAACTAGAAAATTTTCGACCCAAATGATAGCAAATAAAAATGCATCTCGGTATTGCCTGGTAAAACAATACCTAGTCCAGGGTAACACAACTTCCATGGCACCAGCCAACCAAAGATCTGTTTTGCTGATGTTTATGAATTCTTAAAACATTTGGGCTTAGTTGTGTTTTGAGAGAGTGATAGTGAAAGGCTGCTAAATCACCAGCAGTTTGATTTTTAAGAATATGCTTGTGGCAGACCTGTACAATTCTAAAACTGAAATGTATTGATGTGTGGAGACCAACCAGGACCCCATAGCTAAAGTTAAGTGCTACTGCAATAAGAAAGAAGGGGGTTATTGACTGCTTTGTTGTCCAACATCTTCTGCTACCCTGTTCTAGCCTCATGAAAGACTGAAATAATGTTCCATGTCCAAAATACTCATCTACTCCTGCTGTTTTAATGGTAGAGGCCAACATTAACATTTCAGAGTTCAATAGCAGTGGTGGTGCAAAACCTGGTGAGTTGAGGTGCAATATTAAATCTCAACTTATTCTTTTTTCTTTAGGAAACAGCAGCAGCAGTAGAACATTAAGGAACTGAGGAGAGGAGAAACTTTCTTTTTCTAACAGATGCAACAGCGACTTTGCTGTGGGCTGTGCATTTCAGAGGTGAACTTGTGTGTTGCTGCACCCTGTAATAAATAACACGATTGAACTTTCTATATCTCAGCTCCACTGAAGAAGGATGAGAACAGGGATGTCTCTTCCTTGGGTGGCTGCAGTCTCTTTGCTGAAGTTCAGGTACCAGAAGGAAGGAGCTGCCTGCTGCCGATCTAGAAATGATCAGCATCCAATTGAGAGAGGAGTTAGTGAGGTTCTATTTACACCCATGAAAGAGGAAGGAACCAGCTATTGGGGCAGCTACAGCTGGGACTGGCTGGACAAAGAAACTGGATTGGAAGGAACTGTGGTACTCAGAAAATGATGTTTGAGTAGATGAGCTTGGAAATAGGTAAGCAAGAAACACAGGACTTGTTGAGGCGTGAGAGGCAGGAAAGCATTTTGTCCAAAGGAGATGCCTGCACTTTCTCAGCGATGAGAGACTGCATGAAAATCCACGTGCCTGACATAGGAGTAGGTGGAACCTGCAGTGGCCTCACTACGGCTTCAAAACAGTGAGTGCTTTGATTGTGGAAATCTAGTATATGAACACTATGGATGCATGTGTTTCTCTATATGTATCAGACCTATAGATTATCACAGTAACAGCAAAGAATCACTTTCCACTAATAAAGCTTTCTCATTTTAGAAGTATTACATGTTTCAAACTTAACATTCTCATGGCTGGCATAGTACTATTTCAGAGGAGTGACCTTTGGAAAATCACTTAATTCCTTTAAAACTGATTACATTTTTAAAACCAAGTTTTAACAGTCTTAAACAAAGGTGAAATGACTTCATCCTTTTATCTAATGCCAGAAACAACTATTTTGTTCTATACAGTATTTATTTAAAACCATTAATTGAAGGTGTATTTTTTTTTTCTGATTCTGTTCAAGGAAAGGAAAACTTTGTAGTATTTAGCAATCACAATTATGCTTTGTTCTTACAACAAATTTGTTCATATAACAAATATAGCATGTAATGGTGCTGTTTATGCTGTAAAAACATTTATGCTTTATATATGTGTATCTAAAATCGTAACAGTAATCACATTAATATAAATAAAAAATAAAGCAATGATCTGCATGATGGGTAGGTACAAGTCAGACAAGTACCTTTTGATAAAGCAATGCAGGAAAATATTTTCCAAGATAATCAGAAATGTGTATTCTTAGGAAATAATTAGAAATACATCTTGTATTAACTGAGACACTAATTGTTTTATGCAAAGGTTGTTTTTCTTGGTAGTGTTGAAATGGAATTGACACATACAATTGTAGTGCATAGAAAGTATAGCTCAGTGACATGCCACAGGAGTCAAACTGCGTGTGTATAACATTATCGGACAAATGTCCAGCCTCACTCCTCTAATCCTGATACAACTAGATACGGGGATATTTACTGCCTTGTTAAAGATATCAGCTGGCTGCTCTGTGCCATTATATACACTGTTGGTCTTCTCAGGACTGTCGGTATAATGTAGTGGTGTTGAGCAAAGCACTGTGGGATGCCTGAGAGAATTAGTCTGGAGAATTTGAAAGTTGAATGTAAAATTAATTCATTATTTTCCACAGATGTAATTCTGTTCATAAATGGTAAGGAGAAAATTAGAAATGCTAAGTCTCAACATGATTTCAGAAGAAATTTTCATCTTCACATCTTTATTTGCTTCCTTCAGTAAAACTTAGCTGGAAATGCTTAGAAGAAAATTAGACATAGTTAACGCCTCATCATTGTGTTTATATACTAACAAAAAACATGCTCCTGTGATCTGTTCATTGGATTCATATGTCACATGGCTCTTGAAGAATCAAACATTCTCATAAAAAAAATGCTGCTGGTAGCTTGAACTACCATGTGGACCATCTTTGATTTGAATAAAGTCACATTTAGGAATTGTTGGGCTCATTATGACTGGAATGTGGATATTTATCTTAAGAAAAGGCATGACAGAAGGAAGACGTGATTGGATTCAGTAATACAGTCCTCTAATGAGATGAGATGTGCTTTATGTGCATGTTTGCCTGAGGTATATGTTTCTTCAAACCCACAAACTTAAAATGTGTCATGTAAAAAATATTATGCCCTTGTTGCAGGAAGTCTGGCAAGCAGTGCTTGGAGTGAATTGAGAATCCTAATTCTTTCCACTATAGATACCAATAAGTTTCATTCTATAAAATGCACAGTAGCCTACTGCTCTAGGGCCCAAGCCTGATATCACTGATATCTGGTGTAACTTTGAAAAAAATTCTGCTAGGAAATACATTGTAGAAGGAAAAATGTAAATGTTTAACACCCCGTTTCACACCCCTGTGTGACATCTTTTAAATGCTTAAAAATGCTTGCAAGGTTTTTATTTCATAGGAAATAACCTGCTCCTGTTTATAATTTCAATAAAAGAATAATTACCTTTGTTGTGTGAATGTTTCCACTACAGTTTGCTGAGATATCACAGATAAGGAGCTTTGACAGTGAGCAACTAGTGTTACTATAGTTTTTACGGGAGTTTGGGAGACTTTCATATAAATAGATGTTCTATAATTAATTCTTATTAATTAGAATTCATGCTAAAATGGATAAATGAAATAAATACAGAAATTATGATGCAGATTTTTTTTTCAGAAACTCTTGGAAGGCTTTTGAAATACTATTGGTCTTGTAACATTTATTTCCATGTTTGAATTTCCTCATTTTTGCTTGATGCAGCAGTGAGCAGTGGGTAACAGAAATGGATAGATTGTGCTTATTGACTCAGCTGTTGCTTGTTATATGATCTCTAATACATTTCCACAGAGCAACCTGAGATTTAGTATAATTTTAGTGTAAATGCATTATGGGAAGTGAAGGGCAGTTATAGATCCCAGTTCCTTCTGGGAAGTGAGGGTAAAAGCAGTGAAACTGCAAGTCCTTTGAAAGTGAAGGCAGATAAGAGAGATTTAAAGCTAAACATTTTGATTTATTTTGGAATAATGTATGTTTGAATTTCACTTAACTATGATACTTGTTTAGATTTTGAGAACCAATGGTCAGCTGTTTACTGAGCATAAAAGGCAGTAAAAGGCGAGGGATGTTTTCTAATTTTTAAAAAATAAGTTTAGCACATTTTTCTAATATTTGTAAACATTCTCTTTTACTTTTTTCTGATGTTATTTTTAAATTCCAAACCTTCTCAACTTTTGAGCAAAAATCATACAAAGATATTTCAGCTAAAGTGTAAAAGCTTAACAAAATTACTGATGAACAACTGACAACCAAAGGTGAAGGAAAAATGGCAAATATAGGTTACAGATTCACCAATGCTCTGTTCAGTGTTATTACTGGCTAAAGAATTCACATTCTGTTCATACTGCGTCTATTAGATGATCTGGGAAATAAACTGTTTTACAAATATCTTAATATTTTCTCGGCACACTTATCTTCTATAGTTGTGCCTGTAAAGCACCGTGCACTAAAGCACTCCTGTTCTTTTACAATGCAAGTACCTATGCCAAATGAAGTAAACAGGTGACCTAATTGATCGTGTACAACTAATAGTACAATTAACAGTAACCAATTTGTTGTGCTGTAAAAATTATGTATATCATTTCAGGAAACGCTCTCTGAGGCTTTAAAATCTGTTCATATGATAAAGATGCATTTCCTGTAAGGATAGTTAAAATGTCACTGCTTTAAAAATCTCGGGACCTTCAGGGCTGGAAACAAATACTCTGAAACCCATTGGGAAGCTGGCAGCCTTTAGTCACTAAAGCAAAAAGCTCCCATTTCTAGCTTTGTGGAGTGGCATAATATTGATTTTTAAACCCTGTATTCAGTCTTTCAGCGTTTGGGGCCGATGCTAACTTAAGGAGGGAAATGCTGTAGCAGAGGGTGTTGGTGAGGAGAAGGAAACCTGTTAAGGTGACAAAATAAATCTAAGCATCTTGCAGCTATTGGGTGTTTGACATGTTAAAAATACTTCTGGCAGAAATGGATTAATAATTAGAATACAGAGTTAGAAATGTCTGGTAAGTAAAATTCATTACTTGTCACTAATTTTTATTGCAGGGATAGCAGTTCTGTGTACATATTTTAAGAGAACTGGGATCATGCAGGAAGCTGCCTGCACCCTCACCTTAGAGGATTTCAGCTGTGCATCGCTAGTGGACTTGAGGAAACGACAGCGCTACCTGTCTGACTTTGGAGTGGGTGTCCTGCCTGCATCCCTGCGTGAGTTCTCTTTCCATGATTGTACCAGTTTTCAGATGTCCCTTGATATCCACATTGCTGTGCTTCCAAAGCTTTGTTTCATTTCTCAGTATCTCCCTTTTAGACCAAGGTGGATTGGTGATTCTTCTAACAGTCATTGAAATAAAATACTGAGTTGAAATTTAGATTTGTTTTAAAGAATTAAATGATAATTATATGGCCAAATTAAAGATTGTATTTCACGTCTGGTCAAAAGAAACTTTTCCTTCGTTGTTACATTTGTTATTCACTTTGGTGGAAATATGCCCAGAAGAAAACTCCAAATAGTTTTGGTAACACATTTTTATTTATTTGCTTGTTTGCCGGTTTTGGCTTATCCAATAAACCCCAAAGATTTCCACCTATCACCAACCTCCTGTTTACTCTGTGATGCCAGGTTCAGTCCCTTTTTAAAAAGCTTAATTTAAAAGAAATACAATCAAAGAAGAGCAAACAGGCTGTCTCATCTGTGAATGGTGATTGTGATTCCTCGACTTACTCGGAGAAAGGAAAGACAGATCTTTACCCCTCACTTTGGCCTGCAGCCCTCTTGAGTTATGGATCTCTAATCACCAGCAAAGGAACTCACCACTCACCCTTCATGGGTGAAGTAGCCTATTCATATTCAGGAACAGGTAGCAAACAATTATAAGTGCATTTAAAGAGATGCCAAGATTATAGTCTGGAAGTATTAAACATTATAAACTGGTTTTAGTTTCTTCCTCCCCCTCTCCTTGTATTTCATATATGGGATCTAGCAGTGTCACCTATAAACTTAATATTGAATAGAATGCTAGAATCATTAAGAATACTATAGAAATAGCATTACTTTTAAAATAAAAGGGAATAAAAAAGGAAAATAAGGACCTAAATTCTTCCCTAAGGAGGAAATGGAGAAGTTATAGTACATTTTGGCTACTTTTCAGCTGTATCTGACCATGATGACATTTTCCAGGACTACATTCAGTGCAAGGTACCTTATAGAAGGTTGCCTGTGGCTGAGAGAGAAATAAAATGCTTTAGAGCATCTGAATGGCCTTGAGTTATAGTGCTTTAATCGCACCACAGTTTGTTCTCCCCTGTAGCTTGATTATAGTATTTATGGTAACATAAGGATGGTGAGACAGAGATGTGCCCTTACCACACAACCATTCATGAAAATGTAATATCACATCTGTCATGTCCCATCCTGCCACTGGCTGCAGCAGTTTCAAGTTCCACTGTCCCTGTGAATTTCTTCTGAGGGGACAACTCTTCTCGAGCAGGATTCTTTTCTGCAAATGAGAACTAGAAAATAGAGCCTAGATTCACCTGAACTAACCTCAGGCTCTTAGCTGAGCCCTATTCACAGTCACTGGAGAGAGACAAATAATCTGCTCTTTCTGCTAGTTAGGATCCTAACCTGGATGTCTCTATTAGCTGTCTACAGTCACCAGGAATGAATCTCGTTGTATGAAATTTGCCATCTTAATTTCAAATTTACAGAAGGATGGCCCGAAAGTAAAATTTTTAGCTGGGTATAATTAACATTCAAATAGCACCTGCATGGAGTAAATTAGAGTGAACCTGTCATCTTTCTCAAGTGCTCACATAAGAGAACATCATTACCAGCGCAGCAACTGAAATAGCCCGAGGCTGCTTTAGGATATGTTTTTGTAGAAGTGCTGCATAAGAATGAGAACAGCTGGAAGTGAGTAGCTGTGTGAGGCACCCAGTGACAATACAGTTACTGCATCAAGAAAAAGCAAAGGACAAGAGTCTGGGGTGGAAAGTGAAGTTGCCTGGTGATAAGATGGTGGCAAAGGTGTTTCTGTCAGGACATGAAAAGACACACTTGGAATAGCGTTGTCCACGTTTTTGCTAATTTACAGATAATATAGTCTGCAAATGGCATTCTGCTATACAGCAGTAGTTAAAAAATACTACTCTGTTTCCCCTTTTGTGTTCTGGGATTAAAAATGCTAAGAGGAGGATTAGAAGAAGAAAGATGAGGACGTGTTTCTTGGCTCTTCAACCCTGTCTGAAAACCCCATGGTGCAATATAACCGCTCTTGCAAAAACCACAAATTGGTTTCTGACAACACAGTGTGGATAATATCCTGGCAAAAGCAAGTTCTCTCTGAATACCTAGTTGTACTACCTGTGAAGTAAAGCCATTTGTTTCAGCAGTACAATACTTACCACTACAGAAGAACATCTTGACTACTGAAGCTCTCTAGAAGTGGAGTTTGCCTGATTCTCAGCAGGGAAGGAAGCCTGAAGGGGCTCTGTCAGCAACCATTAACCTGAAGCTTGAAAAGAGCAGCAGGCAGGTCCATGAGCTTCCTAATGACTGTTTTGCTTGATATTTCAAATGTTAGGTTTTGTGTACTAAAAGGCTTTTAGAATGCTTTATAAATTAATTGTTTACATCCTGTTGAAAAAATTCTATATATCTGTTGTGTGTCTTGTGTTTGCATATATACATGTATTTGTATATATTTAGATACATATGTGTATATTTAAGGATATACATAAATGTATGTGCACATTTCTATGTATTTTTAATGTATATAGGTGCATCTGTATCAATTTATTTCATTTTTCTTTTCAATTTTCTTTCTTCTCTGTTTTCTGCATCATGAAGCAGACCACCTACATACGTGTTTGAAATGACTTTCAGTCACCACTGCAATACTGAGGTGGTAAAAGTGCGCTACTTATTAATAGGTTTAAGCAACTGTCTTTACTATGCTTTTGAGCCTAATTCTTGGCAAGAGCAAAATGCTGAAACTCTGCTGAAGTTGTTACATTGACTTTCCTGGAGCATTTTATGTGCTCTGAGGGTTTGGCCTAAAGGCTTGTGGCTTTAACCATGGGCTAGAATGCACAAAAATCCACAGGGCATGTCTGATAACTGAAAAAACAGAAAGGGTTTTTGGTCCTTTCTCCTCACTACTGTGTGAACCTCTCAAAGCAGGTTCCTTGTGCGCACTGCTTCCCCATGGTGCCTGAGAACGCTGAGACGTGAAAATCAAATGGGCCTCTTCCAGCTAGCACTTCAGGGGCCACAGTCATGGTATAGGAATAGGAGATACAGTTCAGTCACTATAATACAAGAATCGAGTCTTTGACTTTCTGTTGGAGAAAGATAGGGAATCCGCAAGGACTCTCTTACCACAAATGAGACAATATCAAGCAAATGAAACTTCATTCTCTCCTGGGAATGATGGTAGGCTTTTTCATACTTGGTGAGCTTCAACCAAAGGTGGCACTAGGGGATCACAAGTACCAGTCTTTAAATACACCACTGTGCTCTGTATTCTCTCCCTATGGCTGTCTTCTTGCCTCTAATCCTTTCCCTCTGCATTTTTTTCAGGTGATATTTTGTAAAAATTGACAAGTCTTGTCAATTTGACACAGTCCGGAGATGCAGAGGTAGGAATGGTGATGGGGATGGAAAGCTGATGTTAATTCCTTCTTAATACTGAAGGGAGATCTACTTACTATGTGTCTATCTGTGCAAGATGGTGTTAATTCTTGTAAGAAATGTATCTGGATTAAATTATGGTTCAAAAAATCCTTCAGGAATGAGATATGTTAAAATAGCAGTAACTTCTCCTCCTCTACATCATATCTGCCAAACTCAAAATCCCTCTGGTCCTTTTGTGCTCCAACTCCATGTATATAGAGGAGACTTCAGAAAACACTTAGTTTTCACCAGTTGGCTTTGACAGCTGACCACTGCCCATGGCTTTGGAAATTTCTCTCAGCTCCTCTATGCTCATCTGTATTCAAGCTGGAATTGAATCCTAGAGAACAGGGTATACGCTGCTGTTGAAAAGACTCATGGAAGCTGCTATACTGCCAGTCTTTGTGTAAAATTCACCTGGAAATTGTAGGTGATGCAGTGGTCTACTTAAACAGAGTGTGCTTCCTGTGGGATTATCAGAAAGTCACTTATTCCCTCTCTGCTTCATTTTCCTGTCTGAGCAGGACATGAGCTGTTAGGACTCAGAATCAATAAATCAATTACCTGACATGCTGCAGATCTCAGTGACATATAAATATCTAGATACTCTACTGAATCTGCCCCGCATACTTGTGGGATTGTGATCTTCTCCTGTTATTACAGGCCTGTTGCTGCCTGCTCAGCAAAGGTTTTAAAGTATAATGATTGTGAGCAAAAGACTCAAACTGTTCCAGATCATCTTTGCCCTGTGTGTCTCTGGGTATGTCTGGACTTCTCAGGTTCCTAGGATTTAATCTGGTTTCTGACATAGATCTGAATTAAGTCATTAGCTCTAATTTTTAGAACTGCTTGGTAGCTCAAGATAACAACTTTGTTGAAATCAACAGGTCTTGCTTGGACACCTTGAGGCTATTGGGGAATTCACTGAAGAAATATTTTTGTCTTCTGATGAGTAGATTTGATCCTGGATAACTTTGCCTCAGTTTTCCTAGAAGTAAAAGAGAGGTAATTTTATTTACCTATCTACAAGACTGTTGAAAGCCATGACTAAATAATATATGTGAGGTATTACTAATTCTATTCTATATGAAACATATTTTGTAGACCAGCACCATGCTAAAAAACCTGACAAATTAGATTGAATCAAGAGCCATGTCATGTCTTATAAAACAATCACTTTCATGTATGTCGCCCTCCTCTAGTACTCTCTCTTCTCATTTTGGTTTTACTTATGTCCTTGAAAGTAACGTAGCAGATGAGATGAGTGCTGCTTGCATCAAAGCACAGCAGCTTGCCTTATGCTATGTACCAGCAGAGAAGTGAGAACACAGATTTACTCATGGCTTGGTATGTCATCCTGAGTTTTGACAAATACTTGTTTTGAGTTGCATTTCATTGTGTAACTCCAACATACACAAAAATGAATCATTACATTTTTTAAAAGGGCAAGGCATCATATTCTCCACCTTGATGCGATACCTGTGCTCCCTGCCTCTACCTGGGACTTTGTTCATTACAGGACTTGTTTCTGTCAAGAGTTCATAGGCACAAAGGGTTAATATACTGCATGTGAAATGGTGACCGCGTTTATTAAAAAATACATGAGATTATGTTCTCTACCTGCAGTGTATGTTCTAGAGGTGCCTGGGCAGTGCCTGGATCTTCCTGAACTGTAGACAGTGTGTCACGTCGGGGTGTGCAGTGTAGGGGGCATTTCTGATGAACTGGGTAAGAAGAGAGACTCCATTGTATTGTGGGGAAAATAAAAAAAAAGCCAACCCCCTAAACGAGAGTGGGAGAGCATGAAAAATTTGTGTTTTGTATCCGTCTCTTCCCCATCCCTCCTTCCTTCCCTCCCTCCACAGCTCTTTATTTGTCTAAAGAATTTGTATGGTATGTGTGAACTATACAAGTAAAGCTCTCCCCCCTGCTATGTGCTAATGACACAGTTTAAATCACTACCATGTGCTATGTTCTCTGTGCTGTTTACCAGACCACAGTAAATGCATGCTAATAATGTTAAAGGGCCTGATATAAACCCAGAAAAATCTTAGTCCTGGTGTAATACAGATCATTTTGTCTTTGCTGTCTTAGAGTGAAGAGGCTGAATGTCAAAAACGCTTGTCAGTGGATATTGGTAAAGTAGCAATGTTTCAGATAAGGATGGAGTTTTCTTAGAGAAATACCAACTTTAAAGAGAGCTGAAGAGATAATTTTCTGATGCAAATGGCAGTGCAGATCCCTAGCTGGCTTTGTTTCCTGGGTCCCTACAGCTGAAGGGCCTGTTGTGGTCACGGTCAGGAAGAACATGCCGCACACCTGGTACCTGCTGTTCCTATTGTTCCCCCACCTTTCCGTGAAGTGAAACAGGGCTGGAGGGGGAGCCCAAGGCTGAGCTGTGGCCTCCCCGCTGCAAGAAGGCCACCGCGCTTGGCTTCTGGCAGGCAAAGAAAACTGTTTGAAAAGGTCTCCAAGGGCAAAGTAGTGAGGGCAACTGTCACACAGTCTCTTCTTGGTGCTGATCGTTACTGCAGGTTTTTTATTCGTATTATAGAAAAGGGTGCAATGTTGGTGTTTGAGAATTGTCAGAGAAGTTCTGTTTCCCCAGGCTTCCAATAATTCAACAAGCTGAGGCAGTCTGTTCTCTCTCAAGAATGTAGCTCTGTTTGCAGAGTTTCAGAGGGAGAGCATGTGTGGAGCCTGGCATGTGTGGTGGGATTAGGCCATACGAGGTTCAGACATTGCATGTGAGTTATCTGTCTCCCCTTACATCCCATTTGTGCTGATGTTGGAGATAACAATCCCATTTCTTCTAATTTTCTTCAAAAAATGTTTAAAACAAGGGAAAATTTTCTGAGTATACATGTGGCTCTGTAGTCAATAAGGAGGTAAAATAAAAGCTGGGCTGCATTGTGGTTTTCCCTGTAAATTCATTTTTCTGAAAGTACATGTTATTAATCCCTCACTTCTTTTTTTTTTTAGGCCATCAGATATTTAAAGAGTACATATGTACCCCAGTAATAATATTCACTCCTTTTTTGTGCCATTCTATTTTTTTTTTTTTTTAATATGTATATAGTGGGATATGATAGACTTTTCAAGACTTTTCCCTTTCAAGAGCTGTTGTAGAGTGAGACTCTAGGATCTTCTCATCCAAAGTCCTCTGAAGTCAGTTAACTGAAATTTTCTTATATCTCAATGGTCTTTGGATAAGGTCCTAAGTTATCAAAGGACAGAGCTTGAGAATATAAGTTCTTGGCTCTTCTAAGATAAGTTGTTCTTACAAACGACACTTTAATAAACATGGGATTTTTTGGTAGAAAACTGCTGCTGATGTGAGACAAATCCAGTTTTTGTAATAATACGGTGATTTTGTTGTATAATGTCCATCACATTTATAATACATCCTGAGTTTTCTGGAACTCTTGCACTGCATAGTGCAAAGATAAAACTGGGAAGAAAGAAGTTCTCCATTTGCTGATCTTCTGAAATTGTCAATGTTTTTCACCATGTGCCTTCAGATTTTTTAGCTGCTATGGACTTGACGAAGTTGCTACTCTAAATATGGGGGATGTGGTCAGCTACTAGGGTAAAATGATGGAGTTTCTGCTTTCTGATAGGATTAAGACATCAGAACTGAGGACTTAAAATGATTTAGAGTATGAGGGAAGTGATGAGACAATGCAGGACGTGAGCGAGTTGCAGAAGAAAAGCAAAATGTTTAACTCTGTACAGTGTCAATCTCTGATTTTAATAACTTCTTTTTGACTCAGAGAAACTAAGATTTGTTGGCTGTCTACCAATTTTGTCTTATCATATTTCCACCACACAATTGCATGTGTGGTATTAGAATGAAATGCTTCCAGGCTTGCTCTCTAGAGCAAATGTATAGATTATATGAATAATATAGTTCATGCCTGAATTCATGTGTATAAGAGTTCCTCCCTAAACATTGTAGAAATTATACTTGTATGAATAACTCCTTGAAAAGTGAAGAAAGAAGACTACAGAAACTGTTCATATTACAATTAGGTTTTAAGAACATTAATGAGTTTATTCTGATTTCTTTTTCATAAGTTTTTCTGTAAAAAACACCCCTACACACACTGAAACAAGAAAAACTCTGAATTAATATCTTCAAATTTTAATAGGAACATGATGAAATATTCAGACAAAAAGGCTTTCCAGGTCCAAAAGTAGAGAGAAATGTATAGTAAAAATCAATGAGACCACTGTAGAGTATCTGGTAAGTCAAGACAACCTTCCAGATGGTGTTGTAAAAACCTTCTTCCAAATCTTCTTTTTTAGTGTGGAAAATTTGGTCTTCAGCCTTTTACAGGTCAGGTGAGTCCCCTGGTCAGCACAATATGGCAGAGGGAAGTTGTTTCTTGAGGAGCTTTTTGAGTTAATAAAAATAATTGAAACGTGATGAAGGGGACAGAGCGAGGCTAATTTGATAACCAGTTAGTTGTGAGCTTCTTGGACATGTAGGTGTTTTAATGAGGATCCATTCCTTGCTCTCATGAATCATTTGCTATTCAGAAAACCATTCCTGGGAATATCTTTGAATCATTTCATTTTTATACCAAAATAGAATAAAAATATTTTGAAATATCAGTGTTCTTGCTAGTGTGAAACCCTTGTGTCATCAGCTGTACCTTCTAAAGATTTCTATTTTTTACTCTTTGAATGAAAACCAGTTGAGAATTAAAAAAAAAAACAACAACAACAACAGACCCACAACAAACAAACAAACCCAGACCACATACAAAACTGTATTAAGCCACAATAATACACAGGCAGAATTTAATGAGAGACAACTGCTACAGGAAGCAACAATTTTTCTTTCCTTGGGATTTAGGGTGGGGTTTTGAAATACTAAATTATGCCAAGCTGTAATGTTTTATATAAATAAACAGTACTTTCTCCTCTCTTCCCTCTTACCCTCATTATTTCTTTTGTCTCCTAGGGAAGAAAAGAGGAAAGAGGAGAGGAAAACTTCTCAAGGTTAAGATTTTCTCTCAAGAACTTGCTTTCAGTTTATATACCATTATTTTACCCTATAGACTGTAATCTTTGTGTAGTTTGGCCTAACCTGTGTGTAGAGCAAGTAGTTTTTTGTACCCGTGGTTCCTTTACATAGTTATATCATGTTTTATGTCTAAGCAAAATGATCTTGTTATAAGTTATTCAGTGCTTGTGACCAACAAGTACACTTCAGGCACCGCACAGAGTCTCTGAGAATAGGACTTCTGAGGCATGTGGGGCTCTGAGAAAAGAGGTGGTTTATCTTGTTGCAATGTGGTGGCCTCTTGTACATGGACACACACACTGTGGTAAATGCAGAATATTCTCAGCCCGTGACTTCTCACACTCTACAGGTCTCCCAGTCTTTCCTAAACTACAAATTCTAGTTGCTAAGGAGGAGCTCAATTTTCTGCCTGGAATTTGTACTACGGTGCTACAGCTAAAATCATTACTCCATTTCATAGGCCATATGGTAAAGCTTATGTCTTCATATGATGTCAAGCAATGGCTAGCTGTCTCCCCAATGTTCATTTCTGCAGTAAGATCCCAGCTGATTTTCCTGAGATATGGACTACAGTCAAAACTACAAATAATCTTACATTCTTGCATGCTCTTGTTGTCACATTATGAGAACACCCTACAGCTTTAGTGCAGTCAAACTCCAATGGTAAGGTAAATATTTCTATCCAGATTTTACAGATGAGAGAAGGAAGCAAAAGGATGAAGACTTATATCTTCAAAATGTGATAGGTGATGAATTAGTACAGATTTAAGCTAGTATCTTTGAAGTTTTGGCTGAAAATGTTTTTCTGTAGTCCTACAGCAAGTCTGTTGTGAATCAAGGTTTTGTGAACTTCCTGGGATGGCAGTTTAACCTTCTCCTCTGTTTAATATTGTTTTCCTTTGTATCAGGACAAAGACTGAAATACAGAGTCAAACTACTTCCCAGAATAAAATGTACTTTGGGATTTCAGCATTGTGGCTAATACCCACACTGTTTGTATTGGTTCTGGTAGCAGAGAAGAGGCTGTGTCTTTCTGTCCAGCACCTTTCTCTGCTGTTAATATTTACTTCTTAATGGAGATCATGATAACTACTGCCCACTTGTTTTGGTGAACATCATAATATGTTTTTTAGTATAAATTAATTTCTCCTCAGAATCTAAAAGCTGAAGTGAGATAGCTGTGAACACTATGTAAATGCTCAAACCTTTTAAAATTATTATTTAACTGTTTGTTTGTTTGTTTGTTTTTAAAGAAAAGAAGTTTTAAAAAATAAAGTCCCCTGGATACCAGTTGCTAACTCCAGTAATTCTCTGAGCTCTGTCCCACCTCACTGAACACTGTTATCTTTGTATGGAGGGATCATAGGAAATAAACAGTCTTTTTAAAAGACTGTATTTCTGACTAAAGGTAGAAGTTTAACTTTTTTTCTTCCAATCTGCCTTTGTGACTTCAAGTAATTCTTCATGTGCTTATATTTTGTTAGGGCTGGAGAAGAAATAGGACAGAAATTAATGTTACTTAAGCTGGGATTAGAAGGAAAACATACCCTTCAATTTCTTGATTGGTTACAAGAATGATTTTTTGTTTGTTTGCCTTCCAATTATGGCTTTAAGAAGCATGCATTCCTATAGAGACAGAGAGGAATGTAAATGTAAATTGTTATTTATACTTCAAGGCAATTACATGTCCTTAAAGTTCAGCTATTTGTGTTTTCTTCCTTATAGAAATTACATCTGAATGGCCATGATAAATTATTCCAATATGTATTCATCTTAGTTTATTTTAGTGTCTCTTTCAAAAGCAAATAGGAATAAGGTTGTTTTTTTCTGGTGTTTGTAAAATATACAACTTATTGTCTCTTTCTGTCAACTGAAAATCACATTCAGGTTTAAACAATTATTTGAAATGCCTTACAGTTCAGTCTGGTGAAATGCTGATTGTCCTCAGGATTGGTCAAATTCTCTAGAATGACGAAGCCCCCAGCAGTCCTGCTCTATGTACAGGATCAGGACCACAAATCTATTTTGTTTCCCAGCTGGATACATGTTAACCTACCATCTTAATAAAAGTGGGTGGGCCCGCCCCACACCTATTCTTGGGAGATCCTATCTGTATGATGAAGAGGCACTGGAAACCCAGACTAACCTTTAGCGTTTTGTTTTCAAGAGAAAAATGAGCACAGTCTCTGCTGAGATGTTTCAAAAAGGTGCTTTATTCAGACTGAAATGTGAAGAAGCTGTGGGTCTCTCAATTAGGTGAGAATTGTCTGGACATTCAGAATCTAAGGAAAAATATGAATCCATTAATCTGATTGAACTGCTCTCATGTTGCCTTTGACAGAGATGCAGATATTGTTGCATTTCTTTTAGAATCAGCACAGTCTGAGGTCTCATGGAACTGCTGATTGTATAAGACAAGGGGTAAGGCACATTAGCGCTTTTGGAAACAAGAGCAAGCTTTGGAACTGTAGCATAAAAAAAAAAAAATATGCAAATTTTAGGTATGGTCAAGACATTTTCATTCGCAAGCCAGCTCTAATGCAGTAAAAGACTCATGCTGAACCTGAAATTTTACCTGCTCTCTGTGTCACTCCATTAAAGTTTGCATGAGCATGAAGGGTAAGCCTTTGTAAAATGGCTTATTAGATGGAAGTCAAGAAGAAAATTAGAAAGACCAGAATTCATGAGAATAGTCAAACACTTTACTACTGAGTTTGGCTGTATCTTCTATCAACTATGCAGTGCCAATCTCAGGAAACCCTAAAATGCCTTCAGGAGAAGAAATACTATGCTAGCTTCTACTTGCTGTTGCTTACACCTGGACGCTAATATGAAATATACGATTAAAAACTGCAATATAACTAAGGCCAGGTCCTAGACTGGCAAGATATGCAGAAGAGTGATGTATGAATCAGTCATAGTCATTGTGTTAGGAAGAGAATGTGCTTCCAAGGCCAAACAGTACTTTCTCCTTTCTTTTTACTGCTTTCTTAAAGACAGGGCTCTGGAGTGGGGTCTGTAGGATGTTTAATACAGCTGCTGTGTTGTGCTAAATGCTTTTATGTGTTAAATGCAAGTTTTCTATCTTTTTGTTCTGTCTTATTTGAAAATAATACAAGAATCCAGAGTAAACAGCTGCATGTCAATTCAGTGTCCTGGTCTTGTGGTTATCCAAACTGGCAAGCCAGTGAAAGCTTCTGATTTGGGTTTTCTTTGTGAATGAGTTAGTTGTGTGATACCTCCAGTCTCCTGATTTAGGCATAGCTTATAATACTTCTGCACCTTAAGAGTTGTAACAGCAACACTACTAGAAGTAAGCCGTTCTGCATGTGCTATGACCTTAGTGTGGTTAAATGGAGTGAGGTGGAGATGAAGAAACATACAAGAAAATAGGAAATTTATTTCTTCTTTCCCAAAGTACATTGTGTGTTGTGAGTATTCTGTGTTAAGGAAGACAGTAAACAGGGCATCTGGCAAAGTCTCAGTGGGAGACTGTAAAGCGTGCATCTTCTCCGTAATGAGATACAAGGTCCCTAAGGATAAAGTGCCAGCTTCCTCTTCATGGATGGCACAGCTGTTAAAATTTTGCAGTATCCAAAAATCAGCAATGCTCTTGATATCCAAGGCACAAGCTCCATGCTTTCACTGTAGCATCCCATCTTATGTCTGGTTAAAATTCATTTGTACAGAAAAGGATACTTAAAAGAATGCTGAATGACCCTTTTCCCTTTGTTAAAAGCAACAGCATGGCCACTGTGAAGGGCGTTGTAGTACAATAGATACCTCCTGGAGGAGACCTGGGGTTTCCATGGCTGCCTGCGTGTGCCTAGTGGCCAAAATTCCCAAATAGAAGTGATTCTCTTGTGAGCATGACCAATTACTGTTTTTCTTATAGCATTGTAGCTTAGATAGTAATCTGTACCGTAAACAGTAAGACTAGAAATGTAGCTGCATGTATGTTTCTCATTTGTCTAGAATTATGCACCACTACTCAGCATCCTTTGGAAACAGGTGGCTGCCGTACCCTCAAGACAGTGCTGGTAGACTTGGGACTGATGAGGAAAAGGCAGCTCACAGTTACTTGCAAAGGACATCTTGGCTGCTGTCACTGTTGCTGCAGCTGGGACTTTCTGGAGCCTGCTTCTATAAATATATAACAATTCAATTGTGTAATTGACATTACCAATGTGAATTCAATTTGTCTATATTTTTATACCATAGCATTAGGTCTTAGAATCTTGAACTGGTATAGATTCTTTTAATGAATACCAATCTCTCCAGATCTTGAGAAGCAGAAATTAAGTCATCAGAAGCAGATGGGGCAGGGAATAAAGTGAAAAATTGAAGTCATGTTTTGCTTTTAATCCAATGTTGTTTGTGCTGAATAATTTCCTTTGATCAGGTGATCCACTAAAATTAAATTAGAGTTCTGATTTCAAGAGCTTTTGAGTCAGCCTATTCGTGCTTGTTGAAAGTATCGGGGTGCTTTAAGTTACTGCAAAAACTGGAAAAGGAGTGTAATCTTGCTCAATCCTTCTCCTCTCAACCAGAGGATCAGATCAGAAATATGTGATCCGGAATGATTATGTGGTGGTCCCTTGAGCTGGACAGATGCTACTGCCTTATTTTTGCTGAGCAGTGATTGGAATCCCAATATCAAACCATTTAAAGCATGGGCTGGATTTCAACTGACTTCTGTAAAGTACCTTGAACCACAAGGCCATCTTAAAAACTTTCCATCATTAATAATTGTTAGTAGCTTGTATAAGGCATCTCATAAATTTCCTTTAGTTCATACAGAATTGTTGCGTGCTCTGTTGGCGTTTATGCGTGTATGCTGCACTGGCAAGGACAGGACAGGAAATACCGTTCTTGCACTAAACTGCATGTACAGGAATAGCTAAATGGTGTGACTTCACATGTATGCACGAAACGAGGATCTGTGAGAAAAAAGGCAGGGTGCAGCCACATGATGTACCATTGCATGGATGCCACTACTTGCAAATGCCTTGCGAAAAGCATTCGCTGCTACAAACCAACCCAAATAAAGGGTACAGAAGGGAAGTGTAAGGCCCAGACCGGTTATTATGTGTTAGACATTTAGAGTAAGTAATAAGGGATATTGTAGACTCCAGGGGTTGCAGTGCATCAGCTCTGCAAATGTCTTGTGGGCTGGATAAAGAAAAGTGTCTTCCCCACTGTATTTCTTATCACTGCCTTGCCAGGCTGCCTGGATGCTTCAGCATTTGCCTGTGAGAGTAAGCGTTTCTGCAGACAAAAAAATACTTGAAACAATAGAGAATTCTGCCCAAGAGTTCTGTACAAGGCTTACTCCTGTTCTGATTGATTTGTGTGGCAGCCTGACCTAGTTTTACAAGTATAAATCTAGACTTTTATTCAATACAGTTAGTTGCTATTTCTTTTTTTTTTTTCAGATGGACTTAACAGAGTTCATAACTGTCTACAGATTTGTGCAGGATCATGTCCTTAGTCATTCCTCCATGTTGATACTGGCATTGTTTCAAATGTAACAAATACCTGAGTAAACAACCCTGAAAACTATACGTGTATATACATATATGTTCAAGATTATATTTATTAGTTTGGCCCTTGGCCAAATGCCTAAGTACAACTGCTGTCTTAAATAAAGATCAATCTCTGATAGTCACTAGCTTTAGGCAAACTGTTTCCTTTAAGAGCTTAGGCCAACTGTGGTTCTTTGGGTTGTCATATTCACTTGGTTGAATAACTACTGATTTTAATAGGACCAATAGTAAGAGGAAGACTTGTTAGAACCAGAGTATTACATAGACTTAGTTAAGTGGCATATTCTGTATACTTAAATAATTGGGCTTCAGACGGAGAGAGAGGAAAGGTAATTCACCTCAAATTCAGCCCCCTGTTGGATTCAGAACAATTTTAAAGTAATGTCTTCTGTTGGCTAACAATTAATTTATTTCCCTCTCCCACAGCTTCATCCATAACAGTGAGCAAGATGTCCTGGTTTTGGCTTTGATTCTTTAGTGTCCTAGGGTTTGTCATGGGTTTAGGCTCAGCACTGCAACAGCACTCAGTACGCAGTGTGACCCCACATGAAACTGCTGGTTTGGCTACACTTTGTGCTACATTGAGAGCACATTAGAATGCTTTTTCTTTCCAATGATCCTTGGACAGGGGAAGAAAATAATGAAATGCTATCACAGAATCACCTCTGTCCTTTTCAGAAGCTGCTCCTGTGTGTTGCTGTCCTGTGGCGTGCAGTGCTGCTTTCAATACCTCTCAGATGTACCGCATTATGTTTTTTTGAGCTGGTGTTGATCACCATGATCTGTGCAGCTCAGCCTCATTAGAACTGTAATTAAGCCCTTCTGTTATAAACCAAATACTCTGAAAATAATTTTCTTCATTTACTGCACCTGCCAAGGGAGCTCCTGTAACCTTTAATGATGCAGGTAATCCTGTTATTGTCAACAGAAATACTCCATTACAGCAAGGCTGCAGAACTATAACTAGAACTCTCTGAAAAATTTTCCAGGAAGCTTTTGCCCCTCTCCACATCAACATTTGAATATTTTTTTTAGAAAATAGTGGCCTTTTGGGCCAAGGTCAGATATTCTCTGGAGCAGGAGAGAGATCAGTGCTCAGAATAGCCAGTAGCACAGATTAGAGCAGGGTGGTCTAACTCATTTTCACCGGGGGCCACATCAGCCTCACGGTTGCCTTCAAAGGGCTGAATGTAATTTTAGGACTGTGTAAATGTAGGAGTAACTACTGAGGCTGATGTGGCCCCCGGTGAAAATGAGTTAGACACCTCTGAATTAGAACATTCTCACAGGGACATGGAGATGTAGCTTCACATATTCACTTCAGAAAAAAAACCCTACTCATGGCAAATGCTATAAGCGTTGGGCTACTGCAAATTCTGAGAAAGTCTGTTCATCTTTCTACTCTCCAGCCCCCAAAATGAAAGGTTTTGTTTTCATTCTTCCACAGAGCAAAGCGTCAAGGTCTTCTTATAGATGGAACTCTGGTTTCCAGTGAGATCAAGCTATACCTTTGTCTTGATCTGAATATACTCTTTTCCCACGCAACAAGATGTTAGTAGGTGCTTAAAATACTGCAGTGGTATGGACTTGTCTTTTAAAGTCCCGAGAAAATGTCATAGGTTTTGTTATACTTTCATAAGGTCTAAATTCTGGTCATGGTGGGAAGGTGAATGGAGACTTTGATTTTCCTTTCCACACTTTAATACTATGTTTGTTCATATCCATTAGGTCTGCTCCTGCTATAGCTGATTTGAATTCTAAACAGTGTTAGATATTTATTTTTGTAAAGCTGTGCAATTCATCTTTAATATAATCATGTAATTTACTCTATTAATGCCAGCTGCTACACTTGGCACAGGTCACCTGGAGTGTTCGGAGCACTATATTAATTTTTCCTTGAACCTATTAGCTAATTCTAAAAATCCATAGAAGTCTCCACCTCCATGGCCAGGAAGGTTTATTTTTGTCCACATTCCTGAATGCCGCCTTAGTTTGACAGAAGAAAAGATCCAGTGGGAGAAGGACTCACATTTTGTTGGGACTTGTTTGTTTGTTTGATTGTTTTCTTGAGAGTTGTCCTTGGCAATCCCAGGCTGGCTCCCGGGTAAGACTTTTCAGAGGGAGTTATGCATGATGTGGAGGATTTATCTCACCTAACACTGGATCAAGTTGGCTTGCGGAAGCTTGGAAGCTAAACTTATGTCTTACATGTATGTAATAAGTGTCAATCACAACTGATCTTGATGGGACCATCTTTTTAGTACTCCTCTCTAAGAGGCTTTATGGTATGTGGTTGGTATCCAGCTCTTGATCTCAGAGCCTTCTCATGACAGTCCCCCCCATCTGTTCTCTCTCATATAGAATTGTGTGGTTGTTGGGACATCTCTGCATCACGATGTGCTGGGAGTGGTCACTTAAATTTTGCAAAGCAAAATAGCTGCTGCCTTGAAGATGCTTTTCAGCTGGCTGATGCCTGCCACTTCTCTCTTTTATGTGAAAGCTTCTGAGTTTTTCCTGCTGAGGTAAGAGTTCCAAACGTTTTGTGCTTTCATTCTCTGTCAAACTCGACTTAACAACCCCCGCCCCTAGTCTCACAGAAAGCACAGACAAGATTTGGAATTGCATACAGGTTTGTACAAGTTAGGGCTAGTTCACTCTGAGACAGCAAAAAAGAATAAAACTGGAACAGGAGTGTTGGCCTTGGGAAATAAAACAGCTGAAATATGGTGCAGAACAACTGTGATTTTTCTTGAGCAGTGACTATATATTTTTTGAGCCACAGATAGTATAGTGTCAAAGGTCCTGGCTCCTTCTAGCTCCCTCTCCAATTATTTTTTCTTAATCCACAGGAGAATACATTGTTTCAGCTGATGTTCAAAACAAATTCAACTAGAAAACTAAGATAAAACATGACATTTAAAAATGAAAATTTTAATAGGAGGCTGCACTTTAAATATTGAAAGATTTTTCCCTAGCTGAGGAATTTCCAGGAGGTACAGTGTGCACTCACCTGCACTGGTCTCTGGCAAACCTATTCAGACTGGATTACCACTCTGCAGAGCGGACCTCCTGATCTCAGAAAAAACTATTTTCCCCTTGTAAAACTGTTATGCATTTGTTAAGACTAGACAATAATGTAAGGCGGTTTTAACAAACTAGACACATTACTGAAGGCGATAACATAATTAGATCATGGGTTGTCAGAGGCTGATACAGTAGCTAACAGGAAAATGGTTTCCTTTCTCCATCTGGGTCATAGAGTAAATTTGAAATCCTGCTGCTTCTTCTGATGAACCAAATTCTCTATAGGTGCTCACCTATAGACCATATTCTAGAATATTCTTTATATGCTTTTGTGTCAGCAAGTGCAGTATTCAAATTGACAGGCACGGTGGAATAAAATCCATTTTAGTATGTCATGTAGAGGGTAAAGTTGGCTTTGGAGTTTCATTGGGCAAGATTGCTAAAATTTACTCTGTTTCATTAATGAAACAATAATTTATTTTCTTAGTCTTTTCCTTATGCCCCCTCAAATTATAATTTCTACTGCAGAAACATAGTAAATGCAGTACGCAATAACCGCTCTTGCTTCCTTTTGCCCTGGTGGTAAGGTTAGAAAAGCTTGGGAAGTTGCTTGAAACTTGAATTGCAGAAGCATGTACAGTGGGGTGAGAAAATCTTTTTGTGAGCAATTAAACTCTTCCCAAGCAATGTCTTCACTTTCCCCAAGCAAACAGTGGCTGGTGTCCTGCGATCGTGCTTTCAGCACAGACCCATAGTCTGTTGTTAACCATTTTCTGAAAACTAACGAGTATCCCTCAGTTCTGAAACTCATTAGCAGAGCACTTCAGGAGGATCATCTGAGGTGTCTCATGAGGGCTCTCCCAAGTAACACAGTTCTAGCTCAGAGCATCTCTTATTGAACGTTTGCTAAATGATGAGGCTTCTACAAAAGGTTGAACAGAGTGCTCACGGTCTGTAAAGATCCTGTTTGATCAGCAGCGTTTCACTAGTTCAGGTTCAGTCCCACGGAAATTAACTTGGAATTGGTTTGTAGTTCTAGGAAAATTCAGCACAACTCGGTGTACTCTAAATTAGTAATCAACTGATGTTTCTACTTCAAATGTACAAATCCTTCTTGATAGATTAAAACCCCTCCTATTTAGTTTTGGACATTAACAGCTGTCTTATCTCTAATGTACTACTGTGAGCAGATTGATATCCAGAGATTTGTGCTAATTAGAAAAGGATATAGTGTGTGTATGTGTATCAGTTTCCACTCTGTGTTTACCCTCCCCAGATTTCTCAATGTTGATGTCAAAAACGGGCTCTCTTTTAGCCTAACCTCTTGAAACTTCTTATCCTGATATTTATCCTTGTGTTATATTGCACACAATCCCATTCTCTTAGCAAGTAATTAATGTGAGGTTGTGTCGCCAAACCCCAAGGCTTCTCACTGTTGCAACTGATTGTTAATTTAAAGCATGTTTTATTTCTCAAATGATCTCTTTTGAAGAGAATATCTCTGCCAGAGTTGTGTACTGCTTTGTTTTCAAAGTAATCATCTACAGTCCAGATTTCCTTTGGAAGAGGAAAAACAAACAAACAAAAATGAAAAGCCAAAATAAAGAGCTGGAGCCAAACTCTTTCAAATTAATGAGTTAAAGACTTCAGACTTTTGTATTGTTAACCGATGTGGAGGCATTAAGCGGCCTCCCCTACTTACCTTTCCCTCTTGTTAGTTAAAGCCTCTTTTTTCTTTATAGGATCAGTTCTTACAAGTCTGATTTTTTCATCTTTATCAGAAATAATGTGTTAAAGTTATTAAGCCAGCAAGGGCTGAATAGGTTTTTAAGGCTTTTTTCGCCTCCCAGTCCTGCATCAAAAAAAGGCAGTGAGCATGAGATCATGCCCTTTTAAGGAAAGAGTAATCTTTTTTCCAGTTCTAACAAATTTCAAACACATTTGAACAGAAAAGATCACGTTTCTGTGCTGTAGGTAAATGGCTCCAGCATTATTCATATGATTCTGTGTATATGTCTGTAGCAGCCCTTTAACAAGAGCAGTGAGCCAGCTCTGAAATACAATAGTGCTCAGGGCCAGCCTTTTATGTTTGTTTACTCATTTTTATGAGCCTTCCTCAGTTATTTGACTCACAGGGCTGAAGCATGCCAGAAGACAGCTCAAGAAAGTAATCAGACTTTTTAAAAGACAGGCCTACTCTGGAATTTTCTCACTTTCATTATGGAGATTAGACAGGTACCGCCTCATCTAGCTGAAATAACCCTAGATTTGAGCCCACTTTTGTAGATGTTTAATTAGAAATATATATATATGCACATATAAAATACTCTTCTCTGCAAACATGTACAAAATAAAGTGAGTGTTGGCTCTTCAAGCAGTCTTTTGAGTATTTAAAAGCTAAGGAAAAAGGATGCAGTTAATGCGTTTATCATTTGGGTCTAGATCCTTCTTTTTACGTGTGTGTATAGTTCAATGAACAAAGGGGTTCAATCATCAGGTGCCATTGTACCAGAAATAATTAATACTTAGAGGGTAAGCATGATTTGTCCTCCCATAAATTGATTTAATTTTCATATCCTGATTGCTTAGAGTGGCTCACTTCAGCAACCTTGCAGAATTTGCTACGGTTTTGATTTATTCTACAACATCCTTATACACTTCTAATCCTTACAGCTTTCACACATATGGAATTAGTTACAGATTTAATGCCCCATTGATATCAGTGAAAATAATTAATTTTCTGGCATCTTTAAAAGAGAGATCAGAGTTTCAAGTATTTTCCCACTGCTAATTCTCATTTAAGCATCATTTCTACTGCAAAGGTAAATTTTTTGAGCTTAAAATATTACTGATATATGAAAAGTAACAGATGATACATATGCCTGTTGTAGGCATAGTGAATGTCTCTACAAGTAGGGGGTAAGAGAATACTTTTACACTACTTTACAAAGACCCATTAACACGAGGCCTTAAAATGTGCAAAATGGAATGTACATTGAGTGATATGTTCCTACTAACTTTTTTTTTTTCTTATTTTAAGGACCTATAAATCCAGTCCTACTGTAGTAAAGCTTAACAGTATATCTGCCAACAATGTTGGCATATTCTAGGCTACATCTCTAGGACATACACTTTTAAATTTTATATGTATACATACAAAAGAAATGTTTTTGGGAAAAAGAGACCAGAGGTTCGGAAAGCCAGTTCCTGTGGAGTTTTACATTGCCTGATTTCTGAGGGACTACGTGAGAGGTGGTGGGTTCTTTCTTAGGAAGAAGCTGCTTCTTCATCAATCAGATTCATATAAATTTTATCTAAGCAGGCATTTCTAGGTAGATGTGGACAGAACAGTCATGCTAACCTTCATCCTTGTCAAATCTAGTCTGATGTTAAAGTTGTGTGATACATGCAAAAGTTATTCTGCCTATATTTGCTTAAATATTTCAGAAAACATGATCAGTTCAAGATTGATTTCTCTCTATAATTTGTTTTAAACAAAAAGATTGTCTACCAGTTTTACTTCTTTCTCTATTAAAACATTTTCTATAAAGCAATAAATTAATAGATTCAAGCTGAACATGCCAGCAGGCTGCTGGCTCTTCTGCACAATGGTGCTGTCCATAAAGTTATATACCATGCCTTCACCTCTGACATGTGTGTCTGAATTTCACAGAGGAAGGTAGTGTGTCCTAACAGTTCAGATTTAGTTCCTGGGCCAGATTTGTAAAAGATAACTGAATGCATGGTGGGATTTTGAAGGATACAAAAATAAGTAGTTTCTCTCATAATACAAGGTCATTTATTCAAACATTTGAAGTGAACCTAGAGTACATGAAGACTTGGATGAAAGAGCTGCTAGTTTTTTATTGTTACTCAGTATGGAGTATAGATGAATTAAAACAAACAAACAAACAAAAAACAACACAACAAATTTTATGCCTATATTTGAAATGGGAGAAGGGAGAAAATTCAGCAGAATTAGACAGTGGTCAGTTTAACAGCAACTTCTTGAAACACACCAGAACTAATGACCAAACAGAATATTTGCGAATTGTGTCAAAGCCATCTTGGATTTAAGATTTTTGAATCATTTCTGCAGGTGTCAGCCCTTCTGTGAGTGTCATATATCTTGTGACTAGTGAGTTTTTTGCCTCTTGTGCTGCCTTCATAAGCAAGCCAGGGAACCAGAGTTCAGAGAGACTGCTATAACAATCAATGCAAAATTGGCTAGGTAGATGTTTCCTTTATGGCAGTTATTGGTGTTTAACTGTCACAGTACTAATGGGGGTTTCATAGTGTTCTATCTTATTTTCTGGGTCCATTTCATTTTTTTTTTTTTCAATTGGCAATTGAGCAAAGGTATTGAAACTGGCAGATGAGTAAATACTTTGAAACAAGTACTCTAGTACTCTAAAATGTCCTCTGGAGGTCTTGATAGGCTTCAAAGTAGTCTTAATAAAGGTTAGACAACTATGGGAAGGCAGGCACAGAAATGTAGTGTGTCCTGCTTTTTGAAGTATTGTAATGACTGACATGCCCTGTAGAAATCTCTGTACTTCTATGCCCCTGCATTCTTACATTCAATCTGACAAACTTAGAGATGAGATCTTTGGAGTCATATGAAAATAACAAAAATGGAGAAATCCTTTCCTTTTTGTCACAAAGTCCCAGCGTAGGCAGAAGCAGCGAGGGATGAGCAGGACTTATTTTCCTAGAACATTTCTCCACGTTGTTATGGAGAAGTGCTTATGCTTTTAAATAAAGACAGAAGAAGCTCTGCTTATACACTAAAATTTGGTACACTGTGTGTTTTGTACAATGCGGTTTTGCACTGAGCTCTAGTTTTTTTGCTTTTGATTTGCAATGTAGGATATTCTCTCCTGCTAGTTCCCAGATAGCCCACAGGCAGTAAAATTAGAAGTGGCCAACATGCAAGAAAACATACTGTAATTAAAAGCTGTTCCCTCTTGATTTCCTCTGCAGATTTCAGGAAGAAAAATGTTAAGAATAAACTCTTGAGCAAAGCTGATTTTTTATGGGTTTTTCTATCTTTAAAGGTACAAAAGTCTTAATTTGTCATTGACAGTAGTAGTGGAAACATCTGTTCTTAATTGAAGAAGAAACTCTCCTGATATTTTCTTCTAAAAGTCAGACAAAACCAAACCCTGAATGTGCACACCTTGGAAACTTCATAGGTTTAGAGCTGTAGCAGGCTGTGGAATTTTCATCTGGCCCATATCAGTATAAGAAACCAATCTAAAAGAAAACAATCAAAGCTGATTTAGAGGTGATTTCTATATTAAAACTCTTTTTTTTTTTTAATATTCTTTGAAGGTGAAGGTTGTCCAAGAGCCTAAGATTGTGCAACTTGCTCTCTCAGAAGTGAATTTACCGTAATCAGTCTTAAGTTACTGGCTTTTTAGAGGCAGGTAGTTTTGTCATAAAGAGTACAGGCAAACGTCTGTGCATCATATCCTTCAAAGGGCCGTCCTAATGAAACGAGCTCGAGGACTCCAGTAGGATTTTAACAATTTGCATTCTGTTGGCAGCTGTTGGTACCTGATGCTGTGGAAGTGTTTGTGCTGCAGCCCCCATCTCCTGCTGTAGAGAGTAAAGAAGCACTGGAGTTCGGCCAGTGTTTATTTGCCTTGATGAGGTACTGTTCCTCATTAAGAAAATGATGAAAGACTGGAAAGAGCTTTGAAGGTCAAACCCACTATATATAGATGTGTGTGTATTTTTTTCCCTCCTAGAATAAGAAGCTGTCCTTTTGAATACCTGTGTGTTCATCAGAACACTGGGTAGGCATATACAATCATTTGGGAATTACTGCTCTTAGATCCATGCTACTATTCATATGTACTTATTTATTAATGACTCTTTTTTCAAAAATGCATAGTTAAAGAGGCCATAGAGGTGATAATGGGGAGGTGGCCCACTTGCATTTGCTAAACCCACACTTGACTAAGGTGAGCTGGATTTCCACAGGCTGAGCATAAGCCTAGTTTATTCTGCCTATGTTTAACACATACCAATTATAGCAGAACCCAGCTAAGGGGAAATATAGGCTCTAAGAAAGACGGGAGGGAGGGACACACGCTGTAAGAAAACCCTTACAACCATTTCTACCAGTCTTTGAATGCAGATTCAGTAAAATTAAAGAGCTCATCCATATAAGAGCAAAACCAACATAAAGATTCTTGCACAGCTAATCAATAAACTAATATGTCTTCATTAGCAAGGTAGCATTTTGTGTAATTGATATTAAAGATCTGCTTCTTGTGTTGGGTCTCACTGCAATTGTTATTGATGAATAAAACTCTGTGGGCAGAAATTGTTGTCTTTTAAAAAATACGATCTTGATTGGACGGTTTTATTTTGCTTGCATTGCTTCTAGCCACATCTCCTATTAAGCCATAAAATATTGGGTATGTATCATTTCACAAGTCTCAATTATGACTCATACTGGCCACTGCATGCATGAGACAGTAGCAAAACGATGAAGCTATATTGGGGTATGTGTATCACTTGGGGTTATTTTAAGAATGGATTTTGACTTGTGTCATTCATAGTTTAAATGTGACTTGTTCAATAACATGTTCAGTTTTAATTAGATAATTTAATGTCTACTGACAGGTCTTTTGTGACTGAGACCCAATTTTAGCTCCGCATACCAAGGAGCTTGCCAAAGAAAAGTAACCCCTTTTACTCAGTAAGGGAGGATAATGGATAACTTCTGGAATTAAGTGAAAAATTGAATCCAGCTTCCTGTGTGCACTTTAGGTCCCACACTGGGATTACAGAACTAGCTCTGAACTGCTTGACTGCTGACAATAAAGATTTTATGTGTGTCATGTTGAATTTTCAAAAAAGTTCTCGAATCAAAAAGGTCATTTTTACATTGAGTCCAGGCTGTTTGTTTAGGAATTTAAGTGCTTTGCACTGGCTTGTCTTCTCTGTAGGACTCAAGTTTATGTAGCCATTTTGGAGAAAAGGGGTAATATACGAGTTAAAGGAAAGGGGAGAAAGGAAATAAGGTCATATGCAAACAGAATTTCAAAGTGTTAGCCTACTTTCCATCATTAAGAATTTATCCACTGCAGAGCTCTTATTGGCCAAGTGCTTGGTTGCCAATGAGTTCGCTATAAGAGGAATTTTATAAATATAGGAATCGTGGCATTTAATTATATTACTATATATTAATATTTATCCATATATGTGTGTAGATATAAGCAATACATAATTGTTTTTTTTACCAAAGAAGGTGCTTCTGTCCTTGGCATGAGATAGCAAATAAAAGTAAAGATGCTTTTTCATTACTTCTACATTTTAAAATATTTATATGCTGTCTTTTGTGGCACATAACCTATTGCATTATAGGTCATCTTTTCTGTAGAGTGTTTCATTCTGAGAACTGCTTGACTGTGTCATGTAATCTCTTGGAGCAGACACATGAATCTCCTACAAACAGGATATGCCATCATTTCCAATCTCTGCATATAAATGGATCATGCAAGACTTAAGACCTGTATGAATATCCACTTTGAAATATCTTAAAAGTCTTCTTCATTTTAATATAGCATGCTCCCACAGAGACTTTCTGCAATGCTCCATTAATCAAGAAAAGCTTCATTAGTCAAGATATAGTCTGAATTTTTGAAAACATATGTAAATTAAATACTCAGTCCTGCCAGACTTTATTTTCTAATGCATTTAGCTAGAACTGTGTGAAACTCTAAGTCAAGAGAATATCAGTTGATCTTAATGCAGACTTCAAAATAGGCTGTCTAACTTTGAGTTTTAGGTTCCTTTTGGTATGAGACAGATTTACAATCTTTCTATTTGTTAAGCATTTATATATTTTATGTAAAACTCCCATGTGTACTAATGAGAGAATATTTTTTTTTTTTAAATTCTACTGTGTGAATTCCACGAGAAAATAACCAGGAAGCCCTGTGATGTGATATTGTTACCAGACTCTCACTTAACTACTCATTTGTCTTTTAACTTGGTCGTGGGAACAGTAATTTACCAATCTAATTCAATGCATTTGTTGCCTTTAGAGAACAATCCTTCTCCAAGTAAAGTCAATAACAAAACGTTTTTGATTTTACCAGACCAGATCAGCCTCTTTACATGAACGACACCTTATACCATCATATTTTTTTTTGTATAATCGCTGAAATACTAACTAATGTTTTTTTGTCCAGCACAGATCCTGACATACTTTGTAAGAGGAAATTCAGAAGTCAGCTGACTTCCCCACAGAGACGTAACAGGTCAAACATACATCCAGGATAAACCACAGTGCATCGGGGGCCTCCACTGTGAACATTTGGCATGAAAAGGTAGATTACCCAATATGGTATTAACATTCTTGATAACTGTTGCTTTCAACTACTGAAATGCCTGAGTTTTCCTTCCCAGGCATAGGTGAGGGCTGAAGTTTTCAGAAGAAACCAAATAAATTGTAAAATAAGTATTTTGGGGAGGAAGGCTAATTTAGCACAAGAATGGTCACCTTTTTGGCCAAGACGTAGCAACCATTTTACAGTCTGTGGTATTGAATGTACTGTACATCCAGATTCTTGTTGGAATAAATACAATGAAGAAATGAGGAACTAAAACTTTGTTCACGTAGTCGATGCCATGTCCTTCTTGTATTCTCACTCTAGATCAGCTGTAGGATTTGGCAACTATCTAACTAGCATAGATGTATCCTAAACCCTACCAGTTATGCCTGTAAAACAATTAACAATAATATAGACAATAACTTGGGAGCTTATAATCCTTAAAATTTGGACAGAAATTCATAGAGATAAACAAGAGTCAGTAAGGAAACTGCTGGAGGATGTTAAGTGGGATTCAAACAGATTGAGGTGTATGGTGGATAGCCTGAGTCTGAGAGATACTTAAGCTGTTATCTCAATATACAGAGCTGAAGAGGAAAAGGACTATCAGCAAAATATTTTTTAAGACAGGCTCTTCCTGATGGGATTGTAATGAGAGGAAAACCTGGATATGATACTTAGAAACTTTAAACAAAGAATATGCAAAACACAGAGCAAAGCATGCAGTCTGGGAATGGAGTCAATGAGAATGTATAGAGTGAGGTTTGTCTCCAGTCTAGCAGCTTTTATCTGAACTGCCTCAGCTCTGTATCAACGGCTGGGAAATTATTTGTAAGCCATTCTGAAGTTTCTGATCAGGGCCTTGTACAATGCGTAACAATGCACAACCTCTGTATTTTCAAACAACCCTAGGTTTAGGATTGTACTCCCCAAAGGTCTTGTATGCCGTTTCAGTTTAATTAGGGTATTAAAAAATCCCAAACCTGTTCTTGACATTTATGAACACATAGAGTTCTGCGGGGTTTTTTTGTGTGAAGTAAATTCATAGCTTCACTCTGCCTCAATTTTTTACATATATGCAGGTAAACTATGTTTGAAATTACCTTTTATTTTATAGAAATTAGTTGAACCAAGTAAAATATCTCTTCTAAATAACATTTTACATATAAAGGCCTTGCTGATGTGTGGGTAAATATTATGAGAACTAACCTATTAAGAACAGAACCAGTAATTTCTTTGTTAGAGAATCCTACAGCTTTATCACATTGTGCCATGTTAAAGTAATGATGCGTCAAGCTCCCCATTAGCTAGTGAGCAAGAAACCCTTAGGGCAATGGAAATGAAACAACTTAATGTACAGAGTACCTGGCAAAAAATTACAAGGCTAGACAAGAAGAATGTTGCTACGCTGGAGGTCTTTAACCACAGTCTCCAGGAGCCATGGGTCCTTGCCATACAAGAGCAGTTGTTACAGACTCTGTTCCTCCTTGAAGCAAAATGATCTGTCTAAGAGTATGGGCTGTGTTACCTAAGCAGTATAAAGTATTCGTAAATTTATATTTGAAAGTGTTTGCACGTTATAGCCTTATTCATGTATTTCAGTGTGGGATATTGAAAAAAACCCTGAAACTCTCAATTAACCTTTGATATGCAAACCCCTGGTTTCATAATCAGAAAATAAAGAAGTTGTTTAATAAACAAGTTCATAAATAAATAAATAGGTAAGTAAATAAATAAATGTCAGAGTGCCAGAAGGTCTGTCCTGGAAAGATTTCTGTGCTTTTAAACTGGTAGATTTAACAAAACTAGCGAAGAACCTGGGTAGCAAAGTTTGTTGAAAAATCGTTTTTGGCAAAGAAGTTTATATTTGCTTGTTTCACACTTGGACCTGCCTGGTTTCCCAAAGAAACTGAGCTAAATTGTCACAAGCCAAATTATGACTTAAAGATTAAATTTATTTTGTTTGCTGTAAATAAATAAATAGCTTTATCTGTGAATCACAGAAAAAAATTACAATGAAATAAGACAATTTCTGTTTCTCTCTCAGGCTGCATTCCTAAATCATAATTAGCAATGTGTCTACCATGGAATTTCCTTGAGAAATTTCAAATGTGCCAGTTTTCTAAAGAACAAAATTTGTGCTGCTAATTGATTGCATGAATCATTTGATGTGTGGCTGTGGGCAGGAGACAGAAATGGGACATTTTATGAGGAAACATAGCACAAGAATGCAGACATTGTCTACACTCAAATAGTAGAGCAAAGCATAGAAAATAAATAAAAAGTATGCATCCTAGAGAGATCAAAACTGTGCTAAGGTATTTTTTGTGGGTTTCCTAAATATTTTGATACTTTGTATGAGATTACATTGCTGGTAGTTATCTTTTGATTAAAACATTTTTTTCCCACATACCTTGCTATCTAGGCATCTGTACGTTACCCTTCATTGCAATTAAATTATATTTGTAGAGCTAGTATTTGTAGAACTACATATGTTCTATACATATATGGTAGAGAACAACTATATATGTCGAACAAGTAGGCACATACAACAAAAACTACAGGTTCAATTATTTTTGCTTGCCTTATTGCTTCAGCTTCTGAGGACAGAGAACCTGACTGGTAAAAATTACTCAAGAGTGATAGATTGAAGTGGCAATTACTCTCACACCCTTGACTGGAGTTCTCTCATATGCTTCCTCATAACAACTAGTAGATTTCTTTCATTGATGATTTATAGCATGAAAATTCACATGCTGAATCACCTGCAAGAGATATTCTATCGTAATTTTGGAAGTGCAGCATTTTTATGCTGACACATCAGTTATTTTAATGTTACATACTGAATTAAATTATTATTATCAATACTACTTTCTTGCACTTCTATCAGAGGCAACAGTAATTCCCATATTAATGTACATATTAATATGCATGCCTGAAATATGCTGCCAGATGTTGCCTAAGGTTATTTACACCTTAAATCCTAGGGACTGAAGTTCATAGAATTGTTCTAAGCAGTAAGTTACAAACTTTTGTCAATAGAAGATAGACTTACCTGGTATAATAGTCTCCTTCATGGGATCCTGATTGTAAATTAAAAATACCAATAAAATCAGAAGGAGCAAGCCTGTGAGTAACAATTTCTAGGGACAATATGTTTTGATTCTGCAGTCCTCTCTTAATGAGAATTTTATAGCCAGTAATGAATTATAGGGAGAAAAGTAGAGATCTGAAAAGCTCTAAAGTCAGGTGTTAGTATAATTACTGTTATTTTCACCAGGATCTGTGGTTTAAATGCCAGAGCAGTAACAGATGTGTTACCATCTTTAAATTTTACAGCTTTGTTTATAATTTCACTTTGTTAAAATTTCAATACTTTGTAGTACATCGTACAAGTGCATGTTGCATAACTATTGCTAAAATTACTTAAAGGGGATTTAAAGAATTCTTTTATTAGCCATTTCCTACAGGGAGCCTTTCAAATTAACTTTACTGACTCCAAACCATTTCAATTTCTACTTATATAATTTTACAAGAAATATGACAAATGTAACTGTTTTCCTAATGTTTTATGTCCCTAATGAGGAGCAAAAGGTCAAGAACTTTGGGATGGAGGGGGAAGCCAATTACTCTTGCTCCTGTGCTTTGGAATACTGTTTGCAACTTGCACTCATTTTCTACCAGCAGGATTACAGGACAGTCAATTTCCTTAGAAAGTTTATGAGGCTCAAAGGATTGGGTTTTTGTATATTTTTTGTAATGTTTGTGGTTCTTGCTTGAAAGAGGCTTCACAATATTCCCTCTGTATATATGCATATCATGTATCTTAAGAAAAAATACAATATTTAGAATTTGAAGGTTATAATATTTTTAATGTCTTCAGGTGTTTTAAGCTGTAGATAGATGTCTGACAGATTTTCAACAGTATACGCCTGTCTCATTGGTAGACCTGATATGCCTAGCCTATGAGGTATTTGTTAAAATCCTATTTGCCTATCTGCTTGGTAGGCAGCTTAATTAAAACTCTGGTTCTAAAGGTCATTAAGGGCTGTGAAGGAAGGCAGTCACTGGAAAATAAAGAGAAGGTCAGAAACAAAAACAGGTCAGTGCCATTAGCAAACTTGATAAATTGTGCTCATGTTTTGGTTTGCATAGTGGACTTGAAGGCTGGATGCTGAGAGCCTCATAGAATGGTTTGGGTTGGAAGGGACATTTTGACATGATCTAGTCCATGCTCCTTGCCACAGGCAGAGATGTCTTTCACCATATCAGGTTGCTCAAAGCCCTTGTGGTATAAGAAAAAAGGTGGATAAGAGCTATCTTTTCCAATATAATAATCAACTGAATTTTCCGTGTGTAAGGAGAAAGATGAGAATGCAGGAACCTGCTTTTGAGAAGATTAGGCCTGGCTTCTGTTTAAGTAAAGCTTGTCAGCTCTCACTAAGACATTGGGTAACCTGTGCAGTACATGAAGATCCCTTATGCTAGTTCAGTTTGTGACGACCTCAGAACTGGAAATATTGGATATGTGGGGACAGGTAATCAGTCTTTCTAGCCAAGCAGCTGTGCTGCTAAATATCCTAATGACTGTAAGTCCTCAGATGCACTCCACAGTGCTTCACAGCACCAAGGGGAAGACAGGGACAAGGACTGCTGCCCATGGGTCCCACTGCCACGGTGCAGGGGAGGCCTCAGCTGGGTTGGTGCTCCTCACAGTGAGGATTCAAGTTTTCTCTGCTGTTCTGTGTCATATCATCCAGATGGAAGTCATGCTTCAATTGCCTGTCAACTGCATTCATCGGCTCTGTAATATGCTCCATTGTGTGCTCTAAACATGCCCTTATAGCCTAGGAATCTGAGACTAACTTAGAGAGTTTTGAAGGTCATTTAGGATCAAATGTAAAAAAGGGTTTTAGCCACAGAGTAAGCAGCCCTATAGTAGAACCCATGATCTTTTGCTGGGGCACAGATTTAAGGCACTTAAATCTTCCTTCCCAAAAAGACTAAAGACTGCAGAGATCTACCTGAGATCTGCAACTCTGTACCCTGTATAGTTGATAAAGGGACTTCCATTTCCCTTTGGACTAGAAGTGAAGATCATGACTCCCATTTATTTTTCATTTCCTTTAAAGGTAAAATACAGATGTGGATGAAGAGCAGAGACAGGAATGCATTCATGTGCTAACCATGAGAGTGCAGATCTGCTCTTTTGGTTCCACGTATCCTGCAATATTTTGTGGCCTGCTGTGGTACAGATGCCTGCAGAAGGTGGAGTGTGCTCCCAGCTAAGGGTGGTTTGGTGTTGTCACCAGAGCACTCTGTAGTGAGGGAGAGGGTGGAAAGTCAAACCCACAGCTCTACTCAGACAGTTTCCCTTTTCTGGACTGAGCGCTCTTAACCTACTCAGTTGCAATATAAAATCTGGAGTCCAAATCTTCTCGCTGTAGTAGGAGTGAAAAGACGTGATAGATTGAGACTCTCTGTGAATATATGCAGGTCAAAGATATCTGGATTCTGTTTGGTTTCAGGATGCTGATGAATTCAGCATAACTGTGAAAGACCACATACTGTGCCAGGGAATGAGATGAGGCCTGGAATGACCTTTGAGTAAAATCTCTCTGCCAATGGAAGCCCTTAGAGTTTGAGAGACTTGTAATACCTAAGCGATATGTAACTGCTTATCAAATTTATTTCCAGTAGTTAATAGTGATGCAGGACGTTGTTTTTTGCTTTACTTTTTCATTAAGTGCCTGCTCATTTTCATGCATGTTCATAGACATAAGCTTTTCACTTTCCTCCTTTGATGCTCTCTCATTTTAACATGATATGCCAGGTGGCCAGTGAAAACACATTATTCTACCAGACTGGAATGGAGCTGCTTAATGCACTGCTAATTCTTCCCCTCCATTTCTGAGTTCTCTTCCTTTTCCTATCACATGTTGTGGCCAAAGTCCGTGGCTCATCTGAAAATTAATACACTTAAATACACAAAGCCATGTGAGGATTTACACAGTCCCTCTTCCCTTTTTTATTTATTTATTTATTAAAAAAATTTCCCTCACTTGGATGTCTCTGTACCTAACTAAAATAGTGCTAGTAGTCCCCGAAATAGAAAAGCTGGTGGTCCAGCTTTTAATATGCTTGTTGCTTTACATGCTCCCAATTTAAATATGTGATTGATATGAATCTGTTCTAAATCTTGGGTGTTCCTTACTTGCCTAAGCTATTTTCTATACTGTAACAAAATCAAGAAAAATTCAAACATTTGAAAACAAGCATTTAGAAAAATCACTAGGTGAATGTGGCTATTTAAGTACCATACCAACCAATTCAAGCAAATAAGAGTGGTTTCTTTCTCAAATAGCATAGTACTTTGGGTAGGAATTTTGTCTGCAGGGGACACCATTACATGAGATGCATGCTGTGGTAGAATTAAGCAAACTTCAAGCCGTGATTCACTGGCAGAACAGAAAATTGTATCCTCTTAAGATCTAAGATCTAGAGTTTATGTATAAAGAAAGAACTAAGCTTTCTCTGATTAAAGACTGGGTAGGTATCCCTCTGTGATGTGACTAAGCTTAGTCATCAATGAACTTAATTCCTATGATCCAAAACCTTTGCTGATTTACTCTGGTGTAAATGAACAGAAATTCCAGAGCAATTCTAGTTATATTTCAGTGTAATGCAGAGCTAAAGCTCTGTAATGGCAGCACAATGTGGCAGGTTTTTGACCTTCAAATAGCACGGTCCCTTCCTAACAGTGTTTGCATTGCTCTTACTGAGTTACAGTATTTTATTTTTGTATTTGATTGTAGAGATACAACACTAAAGAGAATAGGGGACAAATAGGCCAATAAATGGTAACTGATTACTTGAGTGGAGTTTAACTAGCAGAGTCTAAATAAAGCAGTGGAGTGATAGGAATGTTTTTGATTGGGTGTTTTTTGGTTTTACTGCCAGCGTGACAGATCAAAGTTTTCCTGTGAATGAGGGTGAGGAGAGAGAGAGATGGATTTCGGTTCTTTGTTTGGTTTCAATTTAATTGGATGGCTTAGGAGGATGCATTGTTTATTAGGCACAGACCACCATCCGACAAACAAATAAATACAAAACTACTGGCAATTGTTTCTAAACATTTTGGGTTTCTGGTTTTTTTAGAGGTTTTTTTTTTTTTTTAATATTTCTAAGAACATAAGAGTATAATTCTGATTTTGGTTTCTGCAGTCAAACATTTGAGTAGTGATGTAAGTGGCTTTTTCATACATAGGATTAATTCCAGCTTTCCTTTGCAAAACATGCCTAACTGAGACCTGGAGTAGGAATGCTGTGAGATGAGGGCAATGCTGTTGCCTTTTCAACCACAACTATGGAGTCTCCAGAATCAATACTGTCCCCAGCAATGATTATTAATCTTAGACCCAAGCAGGAAAGTCTTATTTTGCCCTCACTTTCTCTCTCTGTCCATTTGCAGAGACCTTTCTTGTATTAACACTGCATATGGTCTGTCCTTACCTCTCCTCACCTAAGGTAGCAAGGAATTTTGGCTTTCCTACTATGGAAATGCATATTTATGTATACATATATATGTATATAATATATACACACCCATCAATAGTGTAATTTCAAAAGGTGACACAAACACAGTATTAAAATCATAATCCAAATGTGTTATGTTTGCACTGTTCCTTGTTTAGGTAGTTTTCTGGAAATGGCGGTTCTGGAAATGGTGGTTCATATTTGCCACCACCTTTAGAAACAATGCATCTTGACAGAGTTTTATGTCTGGACAAGGAATCAAACCTCTTTTTTAAATATATATATATTTATTTGTTTATTTGTTTATTTATTTATTTATGTATTTATTTATTTAATGTACCCCTCCTTGCAGCTAAGAATCTAACTCAGTTTTTTCAGTCTAGTGGAAGTAGAGAATGAATAAAATAATTGGGTTTCATTGGCTTGAAGTACTGTCCATTGGACACTCTATTTGTATGTTTGGTTTTAGGTTTTCTAAGTAACCATCTGCTCTCACCCTCTTTTTTCCTAGCCCTTCGCTAGCTCTTTTCTGGTGGAGAAACAGCAATACAGTTCAAATATTGTATTATTTGATTCTGAAAGTTAGCCACCCATATACTGCCTTCTGTAATTCTAAGCCCACTACTTGCATTTGTGTCTGTTAAAAAATGAATATGTGAAGCTTACTGATTAGGTAAGTCCTCAAACAGCTTCTCTTTATGTTTCTCCTATTAAATAGCTTTCCTCCATTTTGCAAATTTAGTGTTTCATATTTGGACAGTAGATCAAGCTGCTATAACTGGCATCTAAAAACAACAGGTACTTTTTCCAGAGAGCTCATATAGCTAACAGCAAAATGAATATGCGTGGGGAATAGCTTAGCATGTTTCATCAGCATTTTTGCCTGCCTTTCCTAGAAGTGTTATGCCAAGTTTGTCTTGTCTTTTGTGGTTTTGGCTTCTAAATATCTTGTCAGCTTTGATGCTATAAGTCACAAGGGTAGCATGTTAGTTGGAGAAGTAGACGACCTAGGTGAGTAGAAAAGAAAGCCATGGAAATGAAGAAATACAATTCAACTGGACACAGTGGGTGGCAAAACCTCAATAGGTGCGGGATGTGTTACCATAGCAAACAGCTTTATGTTACAAGCTGTGCAATATAATGCCCTTCTTTCTGCTTGGACAACCTGTACCTTCAGCCTCATGCTTAATAAAGCACCTAGACCTATATTCTACTCCCTGTTGTGTCTTGCTGCTTAATTATACAGTATGTTTGATATTTGATAATATTTTTCTGCAGGAACCGTTTTGAAAATAATTACTCAACATGAGCACGGAATTACTTTAGGTTGGTTTACAGTGACAATTTCCTGACTGACATTTCTGCAGAAGGAGAGGCACAGCGAATTTTCAATTCATTAAGCTGTAGTTGGAGCGGTTATGTAGATAGATGGAAGAGTGCTTTCCAAGTACAAATTTGAGATTTCTTCTTTAAAAAGAACAGAAAAATGCTAGGAAAAAAGAAGAATTACAGGCTCGGGATCCTTTCTGGAGCTATTATTATTAGACATGAAGTATGCTAACTAACAAATCAGATATCCGAGAAACAAGAGGTCTATCATATGTATTCTGCTTCCTTTTTCTTGGTGCTCTCATAGCTGTGACAAGGTCCAAAGAAGGCAGAGATGACTGTGTCTTCTATGGTAGAAGTGGGTGCTTTCTGCAGGTGGAAAGGCGGCTGAAAGCCCCAAGGCCGGTGCTGCCGTTCTCAGGGCAGGGATGCCAAGGGCTGTGCTCTTTCCACAGGGCTGGTGCTCATTTTGTCTGCTGCCCCCTTTGGTCTCTATTTCCCACTGTTGAAGCCCAGTTTTAAACATTGTCACTAAATTGTAGTGCCTCTGCTTTTCTTTCAGGTTTCAGGTATTTTTTAAAGTAGATGAGGGGGTAAAGAGAGTGATAGTGTCAACACTAAGGCCTGTGAGAGCAATTCCAAATTCAGTGTTTATTTCCCCTGAAAAAGCCATTGGACACCTGTAAATAGTACTAAAAAAGCAGTTACAATAAAGATACCTCTTTCCTCTAAAAGCACTCTGAAGTAATACAGATGTTTTAATTTTAATTTTTTGTTCTCATCAAAATGACAAACATCAAAAGTATTTTTCCTGCCAATTTTGAGGGCTTTTTACTTTTGCAAGACTAAGGTTTCCCAAGAAATATATTTATTGGCATTTTGTAAATGTAAGTTTTTAAGCATGTTTTGCCTTACTGCAGCAGTCAGTAATGAAAATATTGATCTTATTAACTGTGCTAATTAGAGCTGAACAAAATACCTCTAGCAGCAGCTAGTGAATATGCAATGGAATAACAATTCTGAAATTGCTTTGCCAGTGTTTACAGGAGATGAATATTGTCAGGGATAAATTTGCTATCAGGAACGTTATGAGAAGAGAGCATGGTAAATATTTGCACACTCTAGATTTTAAATTCATATTTTGGTATTAAAAGTTTCCCATTTTTGTTTTTCAACTAATCTGCTTAAAGGAGAAACAGAATTAAGCGGCTTTTGCTATGTAGGTTCAAATCAGAGTAAGCCCCAGCTGCCTTAGCCTGTGAGTAGTGTAATTACAAACCGTCTAGAGAAGGAGGTATAGTTTGGATCTACAAAGTGGTGATATTTGTGGAGAAATTACTTGCTCTCTTCTGACAATGGCTCTGTATACAGCATATGATGCACTGGGTTTACAGGAGATGTGCTTAAATGTATATTAAAATAGTGGTTTTAGTACACAGGGAAAGATGATTCTATAGGATACCTTGTGAAAAGGCTGAAGAAGATTCAGTTTACTAGCAGTGTGAGATTTCTTTGAGCTTTGAAGTAATAATTCAGATTTGCTTTTGAGTAACCGTTGTGCAATACACTTGTCTTTCAGCATGTGGCAAAAACGTCAATGAAGACTGATTCTGGGCTCATTGCTTTTAGACATGTCCAGCAATGTAAGCACTGAGATTTCACTCCGAGCTGTTACAGGTTGTTCTACTGTCTTGTTTTACACTACAAGTCTGATTCTGGCACATGTTCCTGCAGTAGAGCTAACAGTTACCACTGTTGTAACAAACCCTTTCATTACTAAAATGTTGCAGCCATTTTAAGCAGCTTACACAGTACTCATATGATTAATTAATTAGTGTATTAATTAGTTAGTTCTAATTATTTAGCTAATGTTTGTAGAATGTTTTTCAAATGTAAAATGATAAGTACTTGCTAGAGATTTTAATTAATACTATGAATCCCTGAAGTTTTTTTGTTTTGCATATATGGAAGAGAGTTTAGTTTAGACCTAATTCTAACATGTGGGGCAGAATGAAATATGTACCCAATTTATGATGCTGTAGTGGCCAAAAGAAGACAGAGTTAAATCCAAAGTCTGGCATGTGCTCTTTAAAATGAGGCATTTTGCCATGTTTTTGTTGGAGAAGCACTCACTGTTGGATAACAAGAATTAAACTTCTTAATTAATAACAGCAGCTCTCGTGTGTTGTTGTGTTTTGTTTTTTTTTATTTTCCAGAATAAAGGCTTATCTAATCTTTTTTTTTTTTTTTAATGCTTAGTTTCTTGGCCGATGTTATACTGTGTTCTAGTATCTCAGCTCTTCATGTACTTTCCAACCCTGGGTCTGCAACTCAAAAATGGAGTTCATTCATGCTGGTTTCATTTTAGGCACCAGTCCCACAAAGTATCTGGCATATGGCGATGTTGGTGGGATGACTCACATGCATAAAATTAAGCTTGAATTTAACTCATTGTGCGATCAGAGCTTTAGTCACTAGTGGAAATGCATATTTGATTTCTTCCTGGAATTAGTATAACAGGGAAAGATATATCCCTAGTGGGAGAGATGGACAGAGAGTGGTGATCAAGGAGCAGGGACAAGTCCCTGCCCCTCAAGCATTTTTTTGAAGTGACAATTTTTCTTGCAAATGAGAGACTTGAACTTCTGCTTGCTTTCTTTTTTTTTTTTTTTTTTTTTTTTGTATTTTGGTATATATGATGATTATAGAAAGCAAAACACACACAAAAAATCACAATAAGATAGGATGGCTAGCTAATAAATCAAAAGCCTGTGTTCCCTAGTTAGTCGTCTCTCTCTTACAAGATTCCTCTGCCATGTTTAGAGCTAATGACAGCAATGAAAGCCATGATGAAACTCAGATCTACTGTACTTCTGCTTTTGGCATTGAAAACAATAGTCATACTCTCAATTCTGACCTCTGGATGCTCCAAATTCTGTTTTCTTGGAATTTTATGTTCATACATGTTGCTTTCACTATTATCGTAATACTCGTAATAGTACGTCTGCTATATACGCTTATTGTGTGTGTGAAGCCCTGACCTGTATCTATGTCTCTCAGTACCATGCCAAGTGTATGTTAGATTTTAGCTGCTCAGTAGCTTTCCTGTATTTCTCCCTTGTTCTCATGCAATGGTCAAGTGTGGCCTTGTGTAAAGCAGAGTGAATTGCTGGAGTGTCCTTCTGCCCATTCCTTAGAAGAATTTCTAGTCTGCTGTGGTTGTATTAGCTGGGTGCTTGGCTAGACAAAACCATGGGTAAGCTGGTCTGGGTAGCCCTACTTCGAATGTTATACAGGGCTACATAAGTCTTTCCTAACCTAAATTATCCTGTGGTTCTGTGTTTTTATTAGAAACATGCTAGTTTCACAGAGCCTATAAATATTGGCTTTGTGATTGTTTATATTTGGCTGCTTCAAATGAAAACCTAAAGAATGATGCTTGGGTGGGACTTTGTTTACTGATTTTATTACTCAAAATGGTGCTGTATCCTTTCTCCTCCCACCACTCAAAAGGCTTTTGAATTTCTCAGTGTAGCACAGAAACTAAAGGTGACTCTCTGATCACTTTTTACAAAATGACCCTGTCAGGTTTGAAGTGATATTGATTTGAGTTTGTAGAGGGAGAGGGAACAGTGCAATCCATCTGATGTGGCAGCCTCAATAGACTCACAGGGATGTGATTATAATTATCATTGCCATTAAACACTAATTAGTACTGTTAATTAGTTAAGCACTAGAATAAGCTTGTCTTGTTCTGCTGTTGTGTTGTTTATTTATTTATTTAGAGGAAATAGGGAAAGTAAATTAATCTTATGAAAATTTAATTTGGTCCCTGTCACAAGAAGAGTAGCTCTTGATCCTATTAGTGCTTGTCCCTATTTTATGAAAACCTACAACTTACCTTGTAGAATAGCTGGAGAAGTGCATCAGCTCAGCTATGTACATCTCTCCTCTTGAGGAAGATCCTGCCTCTTTTACGGTAACTCTGCTCTATAACATAATAGTGCATCTCTGCTGGTTCAAGCCAATGGAGTGTTTGCCTTTGACATCAGTGACAGCAGGAACAAGCCCCAAATGTCAGAAGCGTGCTTGCCTGTCTCGGAAACAGAAGAAGTGACAGGTCTGGAATATGATTACATTTTCTGATCACTCTGCAGTGATTATGTTGAGGTTTTTTCTGTGTGTCATGTCAGGAAGCACTCTCAGTGAGACAGTTCTTTTGGTTCTTGAAGGGCGAGCTTGTAGGAATGTTTAATTTCCCCTTATGGAGATTTGTGCTTTGAAACAGTAGTTGGCAAGAGAGGATAATGACTCATGGTGCCCTGAATTGCCAGAACTGGGGAAAGCTGAAGTGAGTAACTTTGCTCTGTAGCTGTGAGAAATAAATTGTAGCTGATTCTCTTGCTTTTGGCCTTACAGTTTGGGGTACACAATTTTCAAACACTCAGGCAAAATTTAGACATCCTTGAATTGGTATGGGAACAACTCCAAGTAATTTCAGAATGGTATGAGGATGAAAATATGAAAAACTTCTGTGGAAATATGCATGCTAGTCCAAAGACAGGGTTACCTGGGTGAGGAAGGGTCTTACTGACATGCATATATAGTCCTTGTTTGAAAGAGTTATTCAAAACAGGCAGGGGAACCTCTATAATGCCTCTACAAAATAAAGTCACGTAGCTTCAGTTGTCATTTACCTGTTTCAGTTCTTACTTACTTGACATTTTCTTCTGAAAAGAAAGTGTCTTTGTTGGGTAAATGGTTTAGACCACTGCTCTGAACCAGGATTCTCCCATGTCTTTTGTAGGTGCTTCATCTCAGATGCAGATATTCTATGGATGTTTGGAGCCACTGCCATGCAAAAACTAATGACGAAATGTGGAAAAAACAATGGTTGTGTCTGAGATACTGTAGCAGCTAAATGACTGTAGAAGGGGAAGAAATATGCAGTAGTGAGGGGAAAATTATGTGGTTTTGTGTAAATAAAGTGTCAAATATCATTTGGTATATAAATACCAGATTTTATCTTTTAAAATCTTTTTGAAGTGCCCTTTACAATTTTAATTACTTAAATTTGTTACACGAACTTTATTTTTTTCTCATTTGTACTGTAAACACTTTATCCACTCAAGGTTTTCTCTCTCTTTTTCCAGGTCACTTGATCCTGAAAAATGTGCAGAATCCATCTTCATCCTCTGTTTTTAATTAAATTTTCCAATAGTTCATGCAAGTTTGCTTTTGCCTTTTTTTTTTTTTAATTATTATTTGTATGTATTTTTACTGAGTTTCCAGACATGCAGATGCAACTTTACAGTATATCAACTTTTACTTTACAAAATAGAAGTTCTCTGTCTTTTTTTGTCAATATTGCAATCAGATGTATAACAAACATCTAACTATATAGTAAGGGTTTTGATAAGCTACTATATAGCTCTGAGTAATTAATTACCAGAACAGGTATAATCATTAGCTTTACCTGGAGAACTCTATACAATAATATTCCGTAAGCATCTTGTTCTTCATGCTTTCTTTAATCTTTGAAGTTGTTGTAAAAGCACATATGAAAGCAGAGACACAAATTAAGTGATTAATTAGAAACTATATATAAAATATGCACTAGCAGGCTCTCCCCTTTGAGAAAGCTTGAGCTGAATGTTGCAGATCCCAGTCACGTTGCTGTGTATGTCAAGGGTGCCATTGTTACGGGTGTGGTGTAAGAGGCAACATACAATGGAATGTGTAAGCACCATTTGGTCTATAACTCTTAAGAGCATTGCAATGTGATGAGGGTAGAACATTAGCTGTATATGTCAATGGTTTTGATTTGGTTGCTTTGTGTCATCATCATCCTAAGATTACATGAATAACAACATTTTGGGGGTGAGTAGTGTTAATGTATTTTACAGTGTGATTGATTTAGCAGAATGTGCTGCAACACAATCTGACTTGCAACAGCAGAGACTGAAACTGGAGAAGGGCATTTCATTTCCGGCAGACAAAAGAGGCGATTTCCAAGACTTCCTGAGTTCCTGCGCCTTGTTTTTGTAATGTTTTGTTGATGTGACTGTGGGTTATGATTTGCAATAGCAAAATAGGGAAGTCTTGTAATGGCAAAATCATTAAGGGGTAATTTTGGTTCCCACTGAAGCCTTTGACAAATGCCCTCTTGATGCTGGTGGAAACATTAGTGAAGCATATACCTCTAATTTGAAGCATTTAAATTATGGCTGAAGGCCTGTCTGAATATTCTTTAAAGTAAAGAACTTTCAACAATGAATACTCTTTTCTGTTTCCGCCCCTATTGTCACCAGCTCTGTTGGTGGCAAGGGATTATAACCTGTCTCCAGTAACCAAGGCCAGCCTCGGGCACCTTTCTCTTGGCCCTGCAGAGCACGTTTGCTACGGTCAGGCCTGACGTCCGGAGTCTGTGCTTTCAGGTCAGGGCTTTATGGTACCTCACTGTTTACAGCTGGAAGTACTGCAGAGGCAAACAGTTGTGGATTATTTTCTGAGAAAAGAATAGGAAGTTTTCAAAAAGAGGAGGATTTTGCAAAGGCTGGCTGATCGAGTCAGAAATCTGGCTAGCTGCTCAGGCTTGCTGATGTACCCGTTCCTTGTTTCTAATCCTATGACATGCAATGAATCATTAATGAGCTCAGAGGAGAGCTGTAGCCTCCACAAACAAAGATAGCACTTCTGCCCTCATTTTTATATGAGTATGTGAAATATTGTCCTTTCTTTGTCCTTTCCTGTTTCTCCATATTTTCATTTATTTCCTGTAATCCAGTTTCCTTAGGCACCTTTGCATGCATCCTGCTCATAGAAAACTCATCAGGCTTACTAGATAGGAAAATGATAATATCTTCTAGGAGTTTTGTAATTTCTTCTGCTGTAATGGATAGCCATATGTAAAATAATGAGAAACATAAGGATATTGAAACCACCTTTGTGTAATGATTGAGAAAATCATGAAGAAGGGAGTTTCTATGGAGCCTAAAGATCTCCTTAAAAATTAGGACATTGCTTCCTAATATAAGCTAGCTGATCAAAAAAAAAAAAAGAAAAAAAGTCAGACTTTATTGGCAGAGCCCTTGGAATACCTTATATTCCTTTTCCAGTTCAATTTTTGATCTTAAAATTCCTTTCAGTGCCTCCTGTTCTGTTTCTTGGCATATTTAGAAGCATCCTGTTCTAAGCAGCTTTGCAGCAGCAACGTGATTCAGACATGAGGAAACGGGTAGGATTGATCCAACGGGAGGCTCCACTCGGACCATAGCTAACATACGTGCTGAAACAGACTACTGCAGGAAAAGAAAAAAAGAGTGTTACAACCATGTCTCCTTCCTGGGAGAATGCCCACAGTTCCATGACTAGACAGGAAAGGGAATGAGGAGTGAGGATGGCTCCCATCTTTGTGGTCCAAGTCATTTGCTTTAAAATAAAGCAGAAAAAGTGAGTGAATTTTGACACCAAGAGGACTGTAAGGTGTAGCCAGAGTATGTTTTCCACACTGCTTTTAAGAGCCCAATATGGGGAAAAATAAATATTCTGGTACTGGGTGTGCCCAGCCTGATGGCTCACTGCTTAGCATGAACCTTCTGTGGGTCACTCCTGAGATGTGGGGCTGCCAGGCTGCCCCAGGGCTCAGCTGCCTTAGCAGTGAGGTGTCCCAGCTCCTTGTCTGTAGGCAGGGAAGTCTGCTATTAGCTCTGGCCCTTTTGTCCTATTCCTTCCTTTAAACCTCTTGGAAAATTCTGGACATAGTCCCGGCCTGTAAAAAGAGATCAGAATACTTTTGTTGTCTTTTAATAGTAAGAATAAAATCTCTGGCTGAAGGAGTTAGCAACATTGCCTAGATGTACATGAAAAGGAAGATGAAAAAAATCACCAGCACCAAAATAAAATAAATATGTGCATTCATTTAATATACTGCCAGTATATTAATCATTGAATTAAACTGCTGAAAAGCTTTGTGCTCTGGGTGGCAAGCTGCATGAGATGTGAGACCGCATAGAAACTTAAGATGAGCAGATGACAGTTTGTTCGTGGATTGTCACTTCACTTGGGAAGAAATATCTCCTTGTTTCCTTTTGGCTATGATAACTAACCTCCAGTCCCCACAGAGAACTACATGATGATGAGCCATGGCACCTATGAGCAAACCGTTTCTGCCCTCTTGACCTCTGTTATGAGAAATGAGATTTCAGTTCTTGAGGAAGAAGAAAAGAGTGAAAAAGGCCAGTCTCTCAGGGAATGCTGTCAGGGTATTAGAGCAAACAATGCCTGTACCCTTTCATCAATGACACAAACTGGTTCATTGACATCTAAAAGGATGTGGAAGAGAAAAACAGAGCTTATAGTTTACATATCTTTATTGAACAAGACCTGCATTCTGGGCCTTGCAACTGTTTCAATGATTCAAACACGATTACATGGGCCTCATGAAATTCACTTTACTTACTACTTTTGGTAAACAAAATGGTTATGGTTTGAGACTGTCTGGAACTGTACTTTAAATCATATGTTTAGAGAAGAAAGAGGAGTGTGGAGGCAAATTGGTTAGTGGATTCTGCATGCCTCTACTGAGACAAGGAAGATGAAGTGTGATTCTCATATTAAATTGGTGCTGGCACTTTTGTTCCAGGTGAATTTGAATAAGACTTTCACAGAACTCCTTCATCTAAATAGACCAGCAGGAGTTTAGTTCAGATTAGAGTTGGGTCTGGGCTGGAATATTCTGCTGCCCGCCACTCCTCCCTTTCATTTTGCCCCACACAGAACTCCTTGGCCAAAGCTCTGGTTTCTGTTCTTATTGTTCCTGATATTGCTGGAGCCGACAGCCAGGCAGAAGGAGAGGGTTATCTTTTGTTACATGTTTTTCTCTGGAGGGCCTCTTAACAATCTGCCTGTATTTAAAAGTAAAAGCTAGGTAACTGTAGCTGATTTGATATCATATATCTGTGAAAAACGTAGCTTTAGGGAAAACAAACAAACAAACAAAAAACTAGATAGCCTTATTCCTCTGTTCTGTTTCTCTGAAGAGTCTGACCGGTCTGAAAACTGTTTGGAATAAGTCTTTCCATTACCCAGAGATAATCAACATTGTGAATTGAAGTAGCAGAAATAGAGAGGGTACTAGTTTTTTGCCTCAGGAGTTAATAGGTGGGTTAGCAGGGGCATAGACTAGCTGTAGTGGTTTATTCATGTGATCTAGAATACTGACATTTCTAAAATGAAGTATCACTTTTATTGTTTGAATTCGGAATGTATACAATCAGAGAAAATAAGAAAAGTTTTGAGATTATCCTGAGATAACTCCCAGCTATCTCTTCTCTTGCAAATGTTTCCCAAACTGTTTTCAAGACTTCTCTGATGAAAGAAACACTGCAACTTCCTTGGAAATTTATTCTAGCATTTAACTTTTTATACAAAGAATTTTTCATTTCTTGCAGCAATTCAAGCCCAGTTTTGCTCAACCTTTCTACCACAGATAAACAGTATCCTCTTTACAATAACTTATGTTTTGAGTAATATGGTCACCTACTCTTGGCTTCTCTTCTGTAGCTTGAACCACCTCAATTCTTTTCTCATAAGTCATGCTTTTATTACCTCTAGTAATGTTCCATTTTAAAGTTTTTCTTCATATGTCCTAAATGCAAATGTCCAATCATACATGAGAGTCACTTGTTTTTCAGTAGAATCCTTTGCCTTTACATAGGTCTCATTCTGATCTTCAATAGTTGGAGAACTTCCTTAAATGTGAACTGTCATTAATTATCACTCCACATATTTGTCGATCCCTTGTGAATGCTTTTGGAAATATACTTTTAATTTTCATGTTTTGATGTTTATAACTTCTATAATATGATGTAGGAAAAAAAACCCAACCAACCAAACAACAACCCAAACTTTTTAACCATGTTTCTAACTTTTTTATTTTCATCTAACGTGATTCTATAATGATATAGGCAGTGCAGCCATTCCCCAAAAATCTTTCCTATACCATTCTTTAATTTTCTGTACTCTTTTCAGGCTTTCCCAAGTCTTCTCATGTTCAAATACTTCACTCCTGTTCTTGTCAATCTTATCATGTTTGAAGCTTTCTCTTTGATGGTTTTAATTTTTCTTATTTCCTTTAAAAGTAGCTTTACCACCCCTATGGAGGTGTCTCCAGTTGTAACTAAAGCATAGGTTATCGTATGAAAATGCATCATGGTAATATGGGATGGAGAAGTTTTTATACTCATCTATGTAGACTATGATGCACACTGGAATTCTGGTGGTAGTCATGAACACAGTCATCATATTTTGAATAGTTTTTTGGTTATTTTAATTTATTTGTATTTAATCTTCTCCTATGTCTTTTCCAGTGTTCTCCCTTGAAATAAATAGGTGATCATTATGAGCCATCTAAATTTTGTATTAGGTCTTATAGATTAGATAAATGTGTATTTCAATTATTAAAAACCCAAACTTTTTTCTCAACTTCTGAAACAACAATTGTAAAGGAGTTGTTACCCAGGCAGTAACACGTACACTGAAGTATCAGGTACTTTCAGGTTTTAACAACCCTCTATTCTGGACTGAGCCTTATCAGTCCATAGTTGGTGAGAACTCATATTGAACAAATCTGTCTGTATCCATGGTAAAGGATTTGTTTACTTCTATGACCCTAAGCCTTACTTTGAAATCTCTGTAGGTCAAGATATGAATACACGAGGGGAGATCGCTGTGACTGAGGTAGAGATGGGCATGATTCTCCACTATACGGCATCCTGGTATTTATTCCATCTGTTAATATTGTCGTGCAGCTTCTTACACACTCGGCAGGAGTTTTCTTAGAGATTGGAGAGGAAAGAGTGGGTAGCAAAGGGCTGTACAGAACCTTTAAATCTATATGGCTGCAACATCCTGGTTGTAGGAGTTGGGCAAAGGACAATAATTCCTTTGTTTTGAGTGCTGAGTTGACATTTCCAAAGAAGGCAAGAAAAGTAATTTCTGATTAAGTATTCTGGTTATTTTCTTTATATAAAATAACTCAGTGTTTTGACATTGAATTATTCTGTAGATCCACTAAAATTTTTGAATCAAAATTGTTGGATGATTTTTCTCCCCACTTCCAGGGCAGACATTCCGTTTCCCCAATGTTTCAACTTTTTATAAAGCAGCAAGGTAATTTTACTTTTGTGCCTGAACTTATGTCTTCAGGTAGCTTCTGATAGACTCTACATATTCTTTACATTTCTCCTGTGGTGTATAACTTCAACAGCAGCTTTACTGTCTCATGTATCTTGTGTTCATTACAGTAGGATGCATAAAGATCTTGTTGAACCTCCTGTTTCGGAAGAGAATTAGAGGACAGCAGCCAACTCCTTGCCACTTCCAGATGTGCTGGCACAAAGAAAGAAGGGCCTGTTGGGCTGCCCTTCTTCTTTGTCACGTTTGGAGTGGACAACTGTCGAAGCAAGTGCTCACATCAGATGACACTAAGCCCTTACATGTCGCATTGCAGATATCCCCTTATTTTAGGGTTTGTATTACATGTTGTGAGCTGGATGATGATTTTTATTAAGTGCTCAGACTTGTATTGCTTACTTCTGCTGATTTCATTAGACAGCTCTGTGACTATAATTTCCACTGGTCCTCTTATTCAGACACATGCATTTACCTGTCATTGGGTATAGCTTACTGGTCTTACAAATTTTGACTTATTAAAGTTCATGTTGCCACAGAAACACTTTTACTTTCAAAATTATTTATATTTTCTATGGGGCAACTGACTTTTCTGTATTTTTTAACATGCCTCTTATTTCATTTTTAAATGAATTTCATATCTAAGTACAGTACCCTACTGAGCACAATTATTGCACCAATATAAAATCTAAACCTCACAAAGTAATTTCCAAAATCTAGGCAGTTATTGGTACTGTCACAAGAAAATCAACAGAAAAGTCCTCTTTTGCCTTTAAACTGGGTCATTTGCCTGACGTTTAAAATATTGGCTTTAATATTTCTTTCTACCTCATTAGAGAGTTAAATAATTTATGAGACAATATGTATTAAAAATCAATTCAAAATATTAAAATATTTATTTTAAGCCTCACAAATCTACCTGGTACCCTAAGCTGATACCTCATATGTTGGTTAACAGCCAAATTAAGGGAATATTCATCTGCAGTCTCATGGAGCTGTGTCTTACAGCCTAATTAAAGGTAAAAATCAGGACAACCAGAGTTGCCTTTTGTAAATTAGAAGTCCTCTTTTATGTGCTGTGGAGGTGTCAGCACTCTTATAAGGACTAATTAGATGTTTTACAACATCCTGGTACCAGGGAGGAAATGGTTTGTATGTAGTTTAAAGATTATTAAGTGTCTTTAGCACATTTGGGATAGACTTTTAAGGATGCCTTCAGTGCTTGCCTGCTGTTGCAAGAGGAAGTACTTTATTGTCTAGTAAGAAGAAATTGGGCTTTTTGAAGAATTAAATGCCTGTCTGTAATTGCAAACTTCCACTGCACAAAGCCACTAAAAAGAAAGAGCAAACTGTTGTAAATGTAGTAGGTTTTGTTCATGTCCACTTACAGATCTCAGCCACACAATATTAATTTGAACTTACCCATTGTCTGTAGATGGCCTTTCATATCAGTTTGCTCTATGAAATACATTCAAGAATTTCTGCTGTTCATCTCCCCTTCCCCAGCATACACCCAGATAACTCTTTGTTTTCCTTAACTAACGTTATTAGCGGAAACACTGGTCCAATGCTGTGGTGCCTTTTCCCAAAAAGATTAGACGATCCCACTCATGCGTAGACTATGCTACATTTCATTTAAGATCTCATGATTTACAAACCAGACACGCTTAGAATGTATGGTAGAAAAGAGCAGGAGAAATTTGTTTTCATACTTTATTTTTTAATGCTTGCATTGTTGTCACTCAGAACTTACTTACAATCTTATATTTTTGCTCCTGTATTCTACCTGGTTTTACGTGCATTCACAAAAAAGACCAAATAACAAATACAAGTATGCATGCACTCAGTTTGTCTTTAAAGACGAAATAATTGTGACCAAAATTAAGTGTAGTGCCTATTGTGCTTGTAAAAAAAAATAAGCATTGCCATTTGTGAACAAAATCTGTAGTTACATCATAGATTTATCTGAAGCTTTTACCATTTATGAGTAGATCTTTAGATAAGGCATTATGAAGATGTTAAGCAGTGTCAGCTCTAAATAGTCATTTTAAAAATTTCATTTAGTATGTGAAGTTGTTGCAAAAATGTATCTTTTGATGAACTGTCTAAACTGAAACAAAAAGAGAAGTTCTGTCTGACTAGTGTGAGAGCAATGAATGTTTAATAGCCTAACAACTGTTTTAAAAAAATCCAACACCCAAACGTAATGGGCACTTTTGAAACTAGATTTTAAACATGGTGTTTAGTGATTTAACCATGCAGCGCACATTAGTGTTAATGGGAAATTGTCCAGTCAAGTCTCTACACATTACACTGCAAATGTACTCTGTAGTGTTTAAAGCTAGCCTGTTAACACTCATTATGAAACTACGCTCAATGAAGGCAGATGAAGAAATATGGTACCTGAACATCTATCACACAGCAATATAGTCTCTCATTCACCTGCCTGTGTTTTTTTAGTTGTTTGATTTTTTTTTTTAATACAGAAGTTCTGGAAGAAGACTGTATCGGGATCTTCACTATAGAGAGGCATTTTCCCATTTCCCCAGTTATTGAGAAATAACTGGGTTTCCTGGAGGCCCAATTGAATTGCTGTTGGCACAGAACCTGTGGAGGGGTTATAAATGCAGCAATATTTTTTTTTTTCTTTTCCTCTTTCATTTCTTTTCTTTTTAAATAGTCTTCATGCCAATGCCAGCTACCCTTATGCTGATTCTGGGCCTGATACAGATCCAGAAAAATTTAGAGTTGAATGAAGATAATGTAATGAGAAAGCTGCATATAAATTTGCCAATAGCATCTTTAAAAATTAGAAAATGCTGATTTGGCAAGACTGGATTTGTGCTGAGAACCTGTAAATTTAGATAAATTTTTTGCTACCCACTGCTCAGTTTTTCAGCCGTTAGTCTTCCACAGACAACCATACCTAGGTTCAAGGTCTGTTTTTTTCATGTTTATTTATAAATAGTGGAAGAATTTCAGTAGGAAATTTCGGATGTTGTTTACCTTAACACAGTTATCATTCTGGTAATGAACGCAGGAAATCTGGAATGTGGGCAAATGGCTAAAAGCAGGAACCTGAAGCTGCCATGTCATACCCTTACTGGATGTCCCGGTCATCCAGCTATGAGAAGAAAAGAACTTCATGATACCTATGAAAAACAGGAAGCATCTTTGTTTTATTTCAGGTGAGTGCCAACATTTTTGAAATGTCAAACTTACTTACTCATAGTAGAAAAACCCCTTACAACAAGAATGTGGGAAACCAAGAACTGGGACTAGGCCTGTACGGAAAACAAAGTATAAAGGTTCAAGATATAGTAGTGTTTTTCAGAAGATCTTAGCCACAGAGGAAGTCCATCTCCAACTGGGATTTGTAATTTTGTTCAAGTTCTTGTGCTTTATTTTGTTTTGGTGTTCTAGATCTTGAATCTTTAGCAAAAAAATTGAAATGAGGTAGAGTAGAATATGTTTGTCATGGAGTGACCTAGTGGAAAAGCATAATTCCAGTTATTCCTTCTTTTCTGTTTGTTGAAATGGATAAAATATATAGCTACAATCCAAACCTACTTGGGTTAATATCTCTCTCTTGGAGAGTCATGATCCTTGGAACACAATTGCTTATGGTTCCTACCACCTTTCTGAGAACTCGTGCAATGAAAACTGAACTCAGATTAATCCTCTGTTCCTTGGGGAGATAACAGAGGATTTTGTGTCTTTAATGATAATACAGTTGCCTGAGAATAGTTCCTTTTTATTTTTCCAGTTCACAATGGGCATTTTATTTTTATTGGTGCAGAGTGTGTGCTCTGGAGTAAATACTGCGTTGTAGTTTTTCACAACTGAAATCTCTTAAATTGGCACACAGATTAATAACACATGCTCAAGGTGCCCATTAGTTATTTCTACAATTAGTGGAAAAATGCCACAGCTCATTCTAAGGAGTTATTAGAGGCATTTCTGTAGGAATGCAATCAATTCTTTGCTCTGTATAGTTAGCCAAAGCTAGCAGAGCTAACTTGAAAAGTCTTTTTAAGGATCCTTTAGAGAAAAGTAAAACTAGATTTGAAAGACTTACTACAAAAATGCTGTTGATCCGCTAATGTGGTTGAGGCTCTGCTGTATGGTGTTTAATTTTGCCTCTTTAATATACTTTCTTAAAGGATTTTGAAAGTTACATACATGAGTTTCCCTTAAGTTGCTAAGTAGCTCATGGTAGCGTTTTATTCTTTCTGCGTCTTTCACTGTGATGTATGCGGTGGTAAACTATTCCTGATGGAAAAACAGTTCTTAACACACACTACAATATCACTCTCCTCAAACCATAATTACTCTCCACCTTCATTTCAGGTTCTTTAGTTTCCAGGCTTTGTCCCATGCCTGTCTCCTGTTCTTACTGCAGCTCACAGCATGGCGTCTCAGCTGCCCAGCCTGGGATCTGCTCCTGGGCTGCCAAAGCAGGATGTGTTCAATGTAGGTCCTTGCTTAAGTAACTTTACAGAGAGTTCCTTACAGCTACATTACTAGCAGTAGTGGCTCAGTGCCAGTTGTCATACAGTCTTTTTGCTTTGCTTGCTTGTCACCCATGACCTTAGCTCTGCTCCTCTCACTATCACGTATGATTGTAGGATACTTGTGGCTACTGCTCCCACCTTAATATTGCAGCTTTTGCTTTTTTAATGCCTCCTTCAAATCTTGCTCCACCTAACTTCCATCTTCTGCAAATTTTTTTTCAATATTTTCCTACCTAACTCAGGATCCCCCTTCTGCTTATCCGGAATGCCCTTGTCTCTGAGATCCCTTGGCTAAAGGATCAGCTGCTGACTGGGATCTCCATGTGACTGCAGTGTGGGTCAGGATGTGCCGAGCTACCAAAAAGGGAGGGTTGGATGCAAGACTCTAGAAGCCTCTGGCAAGCCAGGAGGCTCATGGTCTTCCCTTCTGTAGGGCAGTTAGGCCTTGCCCCATTCCCAAGAACAGGTACCTCCTCCTCCTCCTGGTATCAGAAATAGACTGGCCAGCAGGACCAGGGCAGTGATTGTCCCCCTGTACTCGGCACTGGTGAGGCCACACCTCAGTTCAGTTTTGGTGCCCTCACTACAGGAAACTGTTTAAAGCTGCTAAGAGGGTATAAACTCTAAACTGACTAGACAGCTACAAACTGATCTCTGATTAAAAGAACTTAAACCTCCAAGCAGGGAAGCTTGCTCAATTAAGATAAGTGTGGTAGTTAGTTACTGCTTATCCCACATCATCTTGATGCATCAGCTCTTTGTCTTAACCACATGCAGCTTGTGGGAGAATTACTTTTCGTCTGTATTCTGCTATTGTCAGTTGAAGTGTAGTGTTGAATCCTCTTGAACTGTTACCACAATTGCAGCCTCATCCCGTGTTAAAGGTCCCATATAGTTTAGTAGCTGCTTTGCTTGGCCCTTCTAGTGAATGCTCTGAATTCTGCTAGGACACAACGGACTAACTGTGTAGTCAGAGGAGTGGAATGCTCTGCATTTACAGCAGTGTCGGGGTATGGGACGGTGTTGTGTGTGTCCGTACTGCTGTTCATGCAGAATGGCAGGCAGTCTTCTGATTAAACAGATGGATAATTGAAATAACTGCTCAGAGAAATTCCTCCCCTGCCCCATGTAGACACTCAGTTTCTTTGTTTAAATAATGTGTATTTCACATTTCAATCATAAAAAATAGGCAACTGAAAAGGGTTGTATTTCTTCCAAATTTGTGTCCTTGTCTGATGGTAGGCTTTAACTGTACATAGCCACAGCACAACTTCTTTTTACTTTATAGCTCTGAATTATGATTTTATTTTTTTACTATTAATTTGACAGCCCATTGGAATACTATTTGAAAATATCCAGACATTTTTAATAAAATATTTTTGGTCATAAATGCTATGGAGATACGTGGCACAATATATCCTGCTTTTAGAAGACAAATTTGCATTTTTACAGGAGCAGCTAGTATGACAGAATAATTTAGGTGCAGCAGAATTTTGGGTGAAATCCAATTGCTACAGTGAAGGTACTATTAGTAATGTGCTTAAATCATTACCATTTATCTTTAACTTTCTAAGCACAACTAGTTTGCAGACCTTGGGAAGAAACAGTGGGAACTGGTAAGCAGTGTGAAGTCTGCTGTTCTCTCTGTCTATCGTTCTTAGTAGCTCCAATAAGAATAGTGCACAACAATTTCTTGTTCACTAACAGATATTTTTGTATTGTTGACTTTTAAACTTGTTGCATGACACTTATTTGTCTCCCCTGCTTTCACCAGCCCTTCAATATAATATCCCAGCTGTTCTCCTTCACTATGTTTCACCCCTGGATTTCTTTTTTCTTCTTAGGTTGTCATGCAGCACTCCCAGCACTATGTCAGACCCGTACATTGGAAGTAGCTGTTCCCAAATCATGGGTCAAGCCAGGTTTTGGTAGAAAGTGCGACTTGGAAATCAAGATTTGGAAAGTGATTGCAGGGATCAGGAAGAGGGTAAGTTAAAACTAGGACAGTACTATTTTTACCACCCCCTCTCACTGGAGCCTCCGGGAGACCTTCCTAAAACTACTCTCTGCACAGGTAAAGAAGAAATGTTGTATTTCAATCTCAACAGCATATGCATTTTTGTTCCTCAAAATATGATTTCAAAGATTCCTCTTATAGTAATAAACCAGCACCACCAGGAGCTGGGACTGTATGTTGATCAAAATGTTACCTTCTTTCAATGGTAGCTAGTGAGTATTATCATTTTGGTCTATTCTAATCTGATTTACTTCAGCAGGGTTACTTTGTGCTTATAATGGCATGATTATGCAATAACACTCCTTATGGATTTCCAAGCAAAAGAATGTATGGGGATGTGTGGAACTCAAAATCTAACCTCTATTTTCAGATATACCAACCAGACAGACTTCTCTCTCCTGTCCCACCTACACTTACCTGTAGCCTGCAAAATCATTATTACTATTGTATCTGTTATGGTAGCACTGACAGGCCTTGACTGATCTTGTCTGTAGTTATACTGTCACAGAATGTGAGAGCTGGTGGCTCAAAGAATGACAATATAAGTTGACAAGACAGAAAAAAGGGAAAGTGAAAAGTTAAGCAGCCCAAAGCTGGGCAGTCAGTCAGTGGTGTAGCTGGGAGAGGACTGCAGTTGACTTACTGAGCACCACTGCCTATTACATGCTGTACCTTGGAAACCTCATCCTCTTCTCATAACCACAAATCTTTACTGTGCACTTAAGTAGTGTAAGGATCTTCAGTATGTCTCCTTGCTGGTGCCAAACCCAATAGTGGGAAAGCATGGTGAAGTGCATTTGATGAGTGTTATTCATTTCAGAAGTGAAACATAATTCTTCAATATTTTGCCTAGCCTAAATTTAAGTAGAAGGAATGGAAGTCATGAGCAGAGCTGGCCAGAATCTTCCAGGGTGTTTCTTTTTTTTTTTTTTCAGTCAAAAAAATACTTTCATTACTAAACCAAAACATTCCACCCCACTGTTATTAAAGTTGTGCTAGAATTTACAATGCATCAACTTTATTTCAAAGCAAATGTACCCTACAGAAGAACAACTTCTTATCCCCCTAAACCAAAAGTGTTCAACTCATTTTAGGACTACTCCTAGGAGTAGTTATCTTTATACTGTCCTAAAATTACAGTCGGCCCTTTGAAGGCAACCGCAAAGCTGATGTGGTCCCAGTGAAAATGAGTTTGACACTCCTGCAAACTCACCAGCTACAAAGTCTTCCTGCATTACTCTTGGGTGGGAGTGCTCAGTGTCCATTACCACATATCCATTCCTCTCTTTCTGTCACATTGCCCCAGACAAACCACCTTTCAATCTGAAAGGAATAAAAAGTGGATTTAATCATGTGACTTTTGTAGATGATGTTCCTTGTTCAGCTTGTAGAAGAACAGAGCCAGAGGAGTGTTGTTGGGAGACATGCCGTAAGATCAACAAACTCGGGAACTGAACAGAGGATCAGTATCAGAATCCTGAAGCAGTTGTCTGAGCAGTTACTTTGTCTCCTCAATCACTTGTCAGCCTAGGAAATTTTTTACAGTTTGTACTGGGTGATGATTTAGTAACATATGATCTTGGAGAGCAATGATTCCCCTTACCAGACCATAAGACCCCCCACTAAATGCTCTACAAAGTATTCAGGAAGTTCTCCCAGTCTTTGATGTCCAACATTGTTTTTATGATGTTTTTCCAAGCAATTGCCTTTCTTTTCTTGAAGAGTGGCCACTGGGGATGTGTGGTTTATGCTGCAGTAAACTTGCTGAAACTGCAGTGCAAAGGAACATGCCTGGGAGCAGTTCAGCTGGACTGAGACTGTCTGCAAACAACCTGGCATTGGAACCATGAAAGGCTTGCTTGGGTCACTTGTGAAGGCTGATTTAAAAGAAACTTCCTTTGTCACAAGCTTTATGAAAATCTTTAGGAAGCAAGAACTCAGAGGATTATGGGTATAACCAGTCTTTTTTTTTTTTTGGTAAATGCTGTAATCAGATAACAGTGTATGAGTATCTGAGGAGAGCTTCAGTCACGGACAACCTGCATAGCTGGTGATGAAAAGAAACCACTACTAGTCTTAGGTTAGGTCAGCTTCCACATTACAGCAAAACATTCAGTGCTGAGATTGTACACAAGAGGTTCACATTAGCAGCCATGTCACAGTATGTCCCAAAAGCTTCATTGGCATCCTGTCTTTGAGTCAAAATCCCAGTACATTATATGCAATAAGTTTTCTCTTTCTGGAAAGCCAGCACTTCCCAGCTAGCAGCTGGTGCACTCACTTTGTGCTCTGAGAAGCTGACTGAACCTCTTTAAGACGTAGTCAAATAATGACTGCTCTTGATTTTTCCACTTTGGACACTGAGCTCTGTACTTGCCATGATCTTGGATCATGCATTCCCCCCAGGATTTGGAAGACTGTGAAATACCTGATTTTAAGCATTGTGATTTCTTGCAAATGAAAGGAGAGGAATGGGAAAAAGATCTATTGTTGATTTTTGGTACATGTAGGAGGGCTTCTGATGTAGTCTTGGAAATATTCATGTACCCATATAATCACTAGAAACATGTCTTGGCTGTATTTTTTCCTTGATGATGCTTTCTATTGCTTTTTCTTTTTCTCTTGATGTCTTTTTCTGTTTGCTTTTTTTCTTGTTTAGCTGCTAATGACATGACATAATTTTGTTGTGTTGTCTCCTCTCTGACATGCAACAGCTTTTAAAGTCACAAATGATATATTGCTATTATCATCGCACCAAAGATATTACTGGTGATACCGCATGGTTTGTGTTAGCATATGAAGGGCTGTGTCAGAGCTTTTAAAGGGTTCACCCCTGGAAAACTTCAGTCTCTAACAAATGTAGTTTTGAAAGGAATAAGATGCCTGACAGACTGATACTGATATTATACAGTCTTGCTTCTTTAGGAGTCATGCTGAAGGGTAACACTGTCTCTTGAGCTTTTGACCTCAACAGATAAAAGCTGGTTTAATTTTGGCTTATTTTCCAGGCTCGTCTAAAATACCTGGTTCAGTCAGCATTCTCTTTATGAACAACAGGGTTCCAGATCAAGTATTGTGCCCTTTGCGTGCACAGATCATGCAGCCATCGCACTATTGCCTCTCAGGGCCCCGGTACATTCCCACCATGCAGCTATGTAACACTTTCACTGCTTTATATTATAGTTCAATGGAAAACAGCAATTGAAGAAGGTGAGCTGATCCAATTTCAGAGACAAAAGCTGATCTGCTCTGACAGTAAAGATGTGTTTTCTGCAATTACTATCTGCAAACCTCCTTTGTGGAGGAAATAGGAATTGATTTGAAAGAATCCCTGGCATTGTAATGCTATCAAAGGAAAATTGCTTATTATCAATTTGCCATTCATTCTGAAAGTCGTTAAACCAGTTAGAATTACTTTAATTCAGCACAATCATTCCTTCCAAACTATGGATGTGTAATCTTGTTTCAGTAACTCATCAATGGCTCTCTTTTCATTTTCATATATAGTTCTATATAAATATTATTTCTCTCAAAGTGATTTAATATTCATGAAAACTATAAAAAGCTACAAATATTGATTTTGTTTACAGAATAAATAAATGCAAAAGTTTACTTAAAGTACACATCTGTGTCTTTCAAATTTCATGAAAAGGACCATCTCTGAGATGGAAGAAGCGTGGTCTTTCTGTCCACCAAAGCTCCTGATGTTGCCATTTGCAGTGGGTTTCCACAAAACAAAATAACTCCTCTCTAGGAACCAGACTAAAACCAGCAAGTCAATGCACATAAGTCCTTGAGTTGTGATGTAGTTGTGACGTTAACAGCCTTGTCACCTTCTCTTGCTTAGAGCAGAGTTCAAGTAAACGCTTTTTTTCAATCAATGCTGCATTGCTCTGAGCTTGGCTTGATGAACAATATTTTTCTTTTTCTTGCCATGCTAAAAGATGGATTTATAAGGCTCATTACATTGGCAATGAGGTATGAAAACTTCCACCTTTTGCATTCAGACTTGACTGTGAGTAAAAATATTTTCATTTTAAATTAGAAATGTTGGTATTCTCAGCCTTGCTTTCAGCTCTTGTGGACTCCATCCAATTTGCCATACATGAGGAAAACTACAATGGAAGATGGAGACTAATGATGGAATTGTTTTTTGGATATGAATTCAAAACAGTGTTTTCCCTTAACTTTATATTCCAGTGAGTGTTCAATTGGGATTTTCTAATTTGGTTTATGATCTGATGACACAGAGAACTTCACTTCCATAAAAGTAGTTACTACTTATAAGCAGATTATGTGATTTTTTTCCTTTTCTTGTGGTTGCTGTCGTGTTTTTTCTTCATTCTCTGATTAAAAGCCAACCAAACAAAAACACAAAACCAAAAAAAAAAACCCAAACAAAAGAATCTAAACTTGATCTCAGATACATCTAATATATTTAGCACAGGTAGAGAATGTTGCCAATAATGCAGATTATAAACCCAGCATCTCTTGTCAAGATTTGAAATAGACCTTTATAGCTATAAATACTGCCTTTCGCTCAGTCTCAGACACCTGCCTGGGAATACTCTCCAGAACACTCATCTCTAGTTACAAAGCCCAGATCCCATGAAAGAGGCATTTAGTGTATAAGAGTCCAGCCCAACAGTTCTCTGTTTCAGAAACCTACAGATTGACTTTAAGCAAGTTACATTTTAGGACACTTGTTATCTGTTATGTTCTCCTGCCATCAACAGCCTACAAGTTCTTATAATTCTGTTTAATACCTGAGTATATAAAAAGCTTTTAAATTTGGCTGATTAAATTTTCTGTGCTAATACAAAGCATATTTTAAACATGCGAATGTATGATTGTAACAGAATCGCTGGTCTTTTTATTTCAATGAAAAATACCTCTGAAAAAAAATGTTAATAAGTTAGGTGGTATTTGTATGCCAACTCCTCCCTTTTTCCTTTCTTCATAGCAATGACTAGGGCAGTTGTTTTAAAGAATATAAGACTGAAAGGTAAGTCGAACTAATTCAAGAGTGTCCTTGTCTCTCAGTCCTTGTTCTCTTTATTTTTTTTTTTACTCCTTCTCTTCCATCTCTTACTGGTTTTGGTGTTTTTCTTTTTCAGGGTTAATTTCTACCCTCAGAACCTAATGGAATAAGCTGCTGGCTGCAACAGCTTAAGCGATGAAGATGATATGGGAACAACTAGTGAGGGCTAGCTTGGAAGTGGCGCTGCATTCCTAGCTTTATGATTGGCATTGGGGCAGTTGCTTAGATGCTCATTCCAGTTTTCTGGAGGCTGTTCTACAGCCACTCAGCAAGTGAAATTGAGGTGGTATCACTTACAATGCACAATAACCAAAAGCTGAAAAAGTGTTGCTTCCTATTCACAATATTGCTAAAATTCTAGCATGGGAGTTCATTGTTTCCCCCTCCTCTTCTCTCTCCTGACATTTAAATTTTGTTGTTACAGTCCATTCTGCACCAAAAGGTGATAAAATCTGATCTGCTCTAAAAAAGGTGAAAAGGGACTAGGAATGGAGGTTTATTCTCAGCCTCTATTAATTTCTCAAGCTGTTTACTCAAATTTTCCTCTCTCTCCCTCTCTCTCTTTTTGTTTGTTTTTAAACAACAACAACTTCTTTTTTTCCCGGCTCTGGGTGAGGGCAAGACAGAGGAGGGACTTGCTGAACACGAGCTGCTTGTGAAACCCTGTGGAGCTGGTTGCTGCCAGGGGCAGGAAATGGAACACATGCCTTCCACCGAGGCACATTGCTTTTTCTAATCAGATCAGCAGTCATGCAGGGAGAAGTGGCACTGACAAAATGTCAAGAAATCAATCCTCGCGTGCACATGGGTTCCAACTGCAACTACGGATGGATTTCTGACAGAGAGGAAATGACCATGGCCAAAATTGTGTTGTACATCATGATTACAGCTGTACGGAACAGTTCATTTAACCCAAATAGTGGTGAGCCTTCAGATTGTAAGTACATGACCCAAGTTTCCTAATGGAAAGTTAAAGTGAACTTAATTAGCAACTTCAGCTTTTGATGCTTGTGATGCTATATTGCTGCTCTCAGGCACACCTATTCTGCAAAGCTTTGGCTCAAAGGCTGCTAAATTTTAAATAAATGAACCGTAGTCATTTATAACTTTTCAAATTATTACTTTATCGAATAAATATATATACATATATGATATATTTTCACTGAGTTTGAAGTAATGGTTTGTCCCTTTTTTTACCAAAAATTTTCATCTTGGGGCTTAGCAATAGAGTGCACTGTTCCTACATTCTAGTGCAAAGAGAAAAGCAGAGATGTCCTTGAAGCTGTCTTTGGTATGCATTGCCATGCTGCAGCACTGTAGTCTTTTTCCTTCTGCACAGAACATAAAATACCCTATTTCCTGGATTCCACAGTTTATATATTTTACACAGAAGATGAAAGCCACTGGACTTTGTCCTAGATCAGCTCCCTGAAATGAAAAGGACTGGGAATATATTTCTGTCCCTTCAGGCCATTAAAATTCTGGGATAAGAATTTCATAGCAACAGAACCACAATATCATAGTTCTGTGGACCCTTGATGTGAGGCATATTTTCATGCGTAAAGCTCAAAATAACTTAATATAGAGCACAGAAAGAGTTAAAAACAGTTAAGGAGTTGCTTCACTATGGAACTGTCATTTCATTAGCTTTGATACTTTAACATTTAACTTCTGTTAGCAAAATACTAATGTTTCCATCACATCAGAATAAGATACAGGAAAATTGTCTAAGAAAGAAAATATGTTTTAAAAATAGAGCTTTGTAGTTCAATGATTAAAGATGTGAAGAGTTATGAAGTCTCCCCCAAACAGAGAAGGAAGGGAATCTTAGAATCATAGGATAGTTCAGGTTGGAAGGGACCTTCAAAGCTCATCTAGTCCAACCCCCTGCAATGAGCAGGGACATCTTCAGCTAGATTGGGTTGTTCAAATCCCCATCCAGCCTGGCCTTGAATGTTTCTAGGGATGGAGTATCTACCACCTCTCTGGGTGGGCAACCTGGGCCAGTGTTTTACCACCCTCATGGTAAAAAATTTCTTCCCCGTGTAGTCTGAATCTATTCTCTTTTAGTTTAAAGCCATCACCCCTTCTCCTATCACAACACGCCCTGCTAAAAAGTCAGTCCCTATCTTTCTCATAGGCTCCTTTTAAGTACTGAGCGTCCACGACAATGTGTCCACGGAGCCTTCTCTTCTCCATGCAGAACAACCCCAATTCTCTCAGCCTGTCCTCACAGCAGAGCTGTTCCAGTCCTCTGATCATTTTTGTGGCCTCCCCTGGTCGCTCTCCAACAGGTCCATGTCTTTCCTGTACTGAGGGCTCCAGAGCTGGATGCAGGACTCCAGGTGGGGTCTCGCCAGAGCAGAGTAGGGGGACAGAATCAGCTCCATTGACCTGCCGGTCAAGCTCCTTTAGATGCAGCTCAGTAATGATTAAGTCTGTTAAATAGGATTGTTTGAAGTGATATGAACAAGATTGTATATATATCCATTTAACAAGAAACGTGAAGTGAATATTACTGAGAATGCTTCTGATTTCTTTAATGTTTTCAAAATAGTGATGTGTAAATGGAAAATGAAGTACGTCTTAAATTTACTGCTGCAAGAAATTGTTTAAGGCAGAACATAGTAATAGTGTGTAGAAGGCCAAATAATTTTTGTCAGTGAGCAGTGATACAAAAGGCGAGACAAAGGACTTGAGATCTATCTGTGACAAAGCATATCCTGATTAGGGTTGTATTTGTTGTTTGACAGACTATTTTACAATTGCTCATTGTATTGTTACCTGTATGCCCCAGATAAAAGCCATACTGCTGCTGGCAGAGGGAGGACACCATGCCACCTGGTTGTAAGGAATTTTCACAAAAAGCTTCTGTTTCAGAGGTACATAATGCATGCCTGTCAGGTGGAAACACCTACTTGTATTGAGGTTTCAGAATATATTTGGAGGCCTCTAATACTGGCAAATAAAACTTCTAGATTTTTTTTCAGAAATAAAACAAGACTTTTTTTTTTTCTACGTATGTTTTGCAACTTAAGGTATCAGCATTTAGAATTTGTTATTTGATATTCATAATCCTAATAGGTGCTATCAAATATGGGTGTGAATAGCAAGTACAAAACTTTGCATTTCTCTTCAGACCAAGCACAATCTTAATTAAATCTACAAAAGCATAGAAATTCTGGATTAAAGCTGAGAATCCTTTCCAGTGCATCCTGGTGCTTCAGGCATAAAGAAAAGCTGCTGGAATAGCTAGTGGTGTACTTGACAGAAGGCATCCTACCCATGGGCTCTAATAGTTGGAGATCAAGTTGATAGCTAATTACTTCCAGTGCCAGTGAAGGCTAACTCTGAGCCTTATGTAGTTCACTGATTGTATCAGCACCGTAGCCATTGAGAATACATCACATTGACAGCACATATTATTAGCCTTTTTCTAAAATATATCCATGAGAATTAACTGTCTACCTCTTAATAGCTCTGTTTTGCATTACTGTGGAGAATGAACTTACTGTTGAGCAAGCAGGGACTTGGCAATAGTCATACAATGGTATGTTCTGATCTGTTGAAACATAACAAATACAGTATAGATAATTGCATTGATCTGCTGCTATATTAAAGCACGCTGCTATATTAAAGCACGCTGCTATAGTACTTTGAGTTCTGACTGCCTCCTCAGTACCCAGAGTGGCTCCATGAACTACTGTAGAGATGGCCTGAGGGAGAATTCTGACTTTGTGAGAGAGGATCTTTTTCAGATGTATGACCTTTAACATCAACTTACCTGTTACATCCTTTCTTTTAATGCTGTGAAGATTTCAGGGTATGGCACTAGCAAAGACATGGTATCTAATGTGTTTTTTTAACATATAGTCAAGCCACATACCTGATATCTGATGGCTTGGTGCATGCCTATTAGTTTTGGAATAGTTTATTTTTATTACTTGCTTTCCTTCCCCTCTCTCCAGGCAGAATAAATCTAAATTCAAATTTTAAATAGGTGGGGGTGCAGGCTGCAGAAAGAGAGGCTAGCAGTCAGCTCAGCATGCCAAGGTTCATCCCAAAGCAATTTTTACAGCTGCATTTTAAACTCGTTTAAGAAAAAAAAAAAAAAAGGTTTTTAATAGAGATTTCAGCCTTCCCTTAACAATAGCAGAGCAGCTGGGAACTGCTAGAATATCAGAGGTTGCTGAGAATTGCAGTTTGAATGACACTGTCTGCCCAACTTTAAAAGAAGATGTCAAATGTAGACCCTCTCTCACTGAAATAAAAGGAAAAAAAAAGCCCTTATTGATCCATTTAGCTGGTAACAGATACGAATCAAACCAAAAAGTATATTCTCTACCATTCAAGTTAGATAAATGTCAAGAGCTGCCATTGATCTGCAGTTCACTGCAAAACTTCATGGCCATATAGCGTTATAGACTGGTGCATTCTGGAAAAATAATGACATTTTTGTAGAGAGATTTTTGTCACACTTTCTGTGAGAAACCACATTTACATGTTGACCTGCTCCAAGCATGGGTGTCATAGCATGTGACACTGGTAAGAGTCAGCAGCACTAGGCAGAATTCCCTAGTTTTTTGAGAAGGCGGGAAAGAATTGTGTTAGTTCTGGTACAGGATTTGGCCTGCTGAATTTGCTCACTTTTTCCATGTTTTTCTACAAAGCACTGTTTTTTCTCAATTATACTCTGTCTTGCCTTGCGATGCTTTTGTGAGAAAGAGAACTGCGATGAGCAGCTCTCTCTATGAAATCCATTAACTGTGCTTTAAGAAATGGTTATTGTCTTATCCTTCATTCTGGAGAATGAAGTAGATAACCCTCACCTCGGAGCTGCCCACACTGACATCCCCAGTCCCCCGAGGAACCTGTCTGCATGGCTGGACCTATCCAGAGAAGAATGATGGCCAGTTTTGTGTTTACTAAACTGAAATGCGGAGCTGCCTTTGACTTGAAGCTCAGCCTGCATGGATGAGCCCTGTGCGCCTCCTACTGAGAGGGACGGCACAGCCAGCACAGACCTGAGGGCTGGCACCACCAAAACCTTTTTGCAGGAGAATCGTGATTCACAGCACCTATCAAACAAAAGGCTGAAAAGCATACTGGGAATTTCACAGGCTGGATATTATTGATAGCAAGGTAAGGACTGTATTGATTACTGTAGTAACGTATTTATCAATTTGTTAAGACAGGAACCTTCATATCCAGCAGTGCTGGATGTTTTTAAGTATGGACTTTACTAGCCAAAAAGCAAAACAAACCCATCTCTGCACTATACTTGTATCCAATATTAAAAAATTGGGAGTTTTAGAAAAATATTTTTTAAAAATATTTTAAAATAAAGATATCAATAGTTAGAACTAGACTCTAATCCACAAATACAGGTCAGTTTTCACATGCTCTGAATTATTAAAAATGAATTGCTCTCAAAAGTACAGGGTATTTCAAACAAGATGGACCCAATTTGAAATCACTAGATCTTTGGAATTGGGTCCATCTTTTTGGAACACCCTGTATATTTTATGCAATTATGTCAGAAAAAAAGGCTATTTTTACCTTCATAGAATCAAGAAATATAAATGGAGTTTTCAATGTGAGATTGTATTTGCATAAAATTGATTTTATTTGTAATAAAAAATAGGTCGAAAGTCATATGTTTCTAAGATAACCATTTGTAGAAAAGCTCTTACTCTTCTGGATGAAAAAGAAAGAAAGAAACAAACAAACAAACAAACATGCAGTCATTCTCTATGTTACTGTGACAAGAAAGTGTTGAAAAAGCTCCAGACAAGTTAAAGGGGAAAGAATGAGGTATGAAAAAAAGACGTAACAAATGTCATGAGGTGGATATCACTCTTGCCTCTCGGACTGTCTCCTTTGAGGACAAGGCAGATGGAGTCTGCTGCTGCTTCTGTGGTCCTGTGGTTTGACCGGGTTGATCCAACCAATGCTACAGCAGAACAGTGTGAACTTTGTGGCCAGGGCTGCAGGACAGGAAAACAAAACAAAAGGACAAGGGGTAGCAAAAAGTTATCCTATTTTTAACTTATTCAACCTTGATATCAACATAGGAAAAACTCAATATTTGTATTTATGATGTGCAATGAGAAGATAAACTGACAGTCTGTCATCATGTAATCTTTTGTGAACTGTGATCATACACCAGTATGAAATAGGTTTGTCACAGGAGTTTCAAAGCTAGATTTTCAATTTCCCATGTATCTAACTGGAGTTTGAAAACAGTTCTATACACTAAGTAAACCAGGAGTAGGAAGGAAAAACTAGTATTTTTTGCATTGTATGCGCTTATGAATTTTGCTTTTGCCTTTGATGGTTTGCTTCTGGATGACGCAGTCCTGTATTTGACAAAATTCTGGTGGACATACAGAATGAATATAATTGACATTTTGTGAGATAAATGTCAATATGAACAAGTTCTCCTTGGTAACAGTGGAGGAAAGATGGTAGATTTGATAAACAGGTGTCCACCAAGGAATTTCTCAGTAGTGTTGTTCCCAACATAAAATACTTCAGGTTTAGCCGAGTACAGGAAAACATCAGCATACATGAGCCTATGGGCTTTGTCCAAAGGGTCTCATCATGTTTGAATCATCAGGGCAAATGTGCCAGAACACAAAGTGCTCTTTTTATTTCTTTGCCTGCTTATGGAACAGTAGCAACCTGAGAACGAAGTGAACTTGTGCTGGGCTCATCCCATTCCCACCCCTTTGGCATCCTATTTGGAAAATGATGTAAAACCATTTTGCTGCGTGAGGAAAAGGCTTAATTTAGTGATACAAGACATTTCATGTGTATTTATGATGAATATACAGTAAATACCTATGAAGTCTCAAGCTGAGGAAAGTGTGCATTGTTCTAAAATAAATAGAGAAAATAATTCAAAGTGTTTATTAGTATATATGTTTGTACGTATAACAGATACATGCAAAATCAGTTAATGCTAATGCATGCAGTGAAGGGAAAATAAAATACCTGTGTGTATGGACAGAGAGCTAGAGGGTTTTTTTTAAGTACTGCAAATCTTCTAAAATATCTTGTCTCCACAAGTATTTATTTCACTCTTTATTGTTCTTTGATTCCCTCTCTCCTCAGAAGATATTTTTTGGGGACATGAACAAATCAGATGATTAATAAGAATTGGGGAGATTAAACACTCCGATACCCCAAAGCAAGAGGAGCTTTCTTATTCTGTCTAATCTTTTGATGGTAGAAAAGGTCTTCAAAGTAAGTCTGTAGCTCTGAGCACTTTCAAATCTTACTAGGATAACATATTCATATTGCTAACCCACATACAGATATTTGTTCTCAACTTCAGAGTTTTCAGCTTCTTATTAAGATTCCTGCTTTCAGTTAAATGAACAATGAATCTATGCAGTCTTTATATATATGTATGTTTATTTAAGGCACAGTGACAGCTCCAGTTGAATTACTTCTTATGAATGATTGATCCTGTCTTCCAGGACTATAATCCATGAAGTAGGAATTCAGTTGGAACATTTACTCTAATTGTATAACTATTTTAACTGTATAGTATGTGGATATGTTTAATGTAATGACTATAATAAAATGTGGCTGGATGGCACTAGGCTATCAAATCAGTCTCTAAATAATGAACAGTTCTTAACTAAGTACAACAGGACATGTGGCAAGAGTAATTTATTTCATTCTTTTTAACAAAAGGAATAGAATGAATTTTAGACATACGGTTATTCTCACTCTGCACTGATGTTGCACTCCATTTCCTAGTAGATCATTGGTAAAGGAAGGTAACATTTCCTTATCTTTAAGTAGAAACAATAACCTTTATGTTACATTGGACTTTATTAATAGACCTCCAAAAACTTACAAGCTTTTTGTGAGGATGCAAAGGAGTTTATGCAGCAAGAACAGCCTGGCATCTGTTTGGTGCCCCAGAAATGCCGGTATAGAACTCTTGACAACTCTTTCCCCCAAATTCTGTCCTTGATATGTTCTACATACGTCCCCTAAAGTGTTCATTTCCACACCCAAGATTAAGTCCAATGAAAGAAAAACACACTAAGAAGTGCCTGAGAGAACAAAAAAAAAAAAAAAAGACTACATTAAAACTCAGCTTCTCCAAAGTCTACGAAAATGAGCTTTGTTTCATGAAGATTTGAGATGATAATGAATAGCAGAGCACTTATTTGCCAGCTGAATGGCTGCTAAATATAGCCATTCCATCACAAATTTCTCAGAAAGTGGATCTCTAGATAAATGAACAACCTGCCTCTGCCCTGAAGATGCCTTTATCTTTAAAATTCTATTCTTTAAAATATTCGTTTTGTTCTTTAAAAGAACTGCTAACAGAATTCACTGGCAGGCCAGGCCAAATGAGTGTCCCCCCTGGGATGGCTCTCACAGCTTAGACTTCATTTTACAGCAAATTGTTGTTCTAGCTGTGCTGGTTTCATTCTCTTTCAGTCATGAATTGCTGTAGAATTGGAAAGAAAGGGCTTAGGACTTGAAATTACAAATGTTTTGCCCCTTACCAAAGTCACCAGGTTTGATATTAAAGATCAGAGCAAACCTTTGTAATGATTCATGAGATACTATTACCCTCCCTCTCTCTCAAGCTCCCTGGTTGCCTGATTCCTTATACACATCAATGTGGTCTTTTATTGCCATTTAATAATAAATGGTATTTTGTTTGCCTACCTGGCACTTTTATTAACTTTACTTTTTTGTGTATGTGCACATGTTTCTCCAGGCATGATTTCTCCCTAACACCCCCAAATAAAAGGAGGGGGGGGGGGCAGAAAAAGCACAGCTTTATTTGAAGAGAATTTGTCCCTAATCTGTTGCAGCTGTAGGGGACCATTCAACCAATTAAAGAGAACAGGCTTTGGCTCCTTCCCAAATGAGACGACCACATGTTACACTTGGATTGGTCACCTCAGGGGAATGGTGGGTCACAGGGGCATCTGGTTGTCATTTCCTCTCTGGCCAGCATGAGGCAAGCATACAGCAGCAAGGAGGAAAGAAAAAAAAGTACATTTTCTATATCTCATGTCTTGTCCTGCAGCATCAAAAGGTCCAGCAGCATCTGGTCAGAGTAGGAGAGTTTCCTACAATGTAATATAGACTGGGATTTGTGAATGAAAGCTATACGTATGTTCTGCTTAGTTTTCAGATGTCCTTAAGTTATTTCTGTGTCTCTGCTACAGTGTGTAAATGTGAAGTTTCTATTGCTGTAAAGGAATTGTTTGTGTTTATACTGGTTTAACTGACTTCAGTTTCTGTGACAGGCGGGAAATGTGTCCCCTCCAGAGGGTAACAGCCCTTCCACCACAGACAACCTGAAAGGTCAAGAGCTGTTAGGTAAGAGAGGTTTGACATAAATGTAAGAAGACATTGGTATCTCCAAAGTCTCAAATGGGTGATGTAATCTTATGATTGGCAAATAACATAGATTATGAATTAAGAACAGTTTTATTAGCTGATCTGTAGCTTAACTGACTCCCAAACTGCACAAGCACCTAGGGCTGAAGGGCTGCCAGAGCCATCATAGTGAGGTTGTCTTCAAAAAAAATCAGAAACATCTGGTTTCAACTAAACTCAAGCACTAGTAAACTAATACTCATCATGAAGGGGGAAGTGCTTCAATAAACTAGCCAGGTCAGTGAACTCATTTTCCTCTGAATGTGGCTGGCCCCCAGTTTTCAAACTATTATGGTTATCACAGACTGATGATTTAGTTTAGCTAATGAAATAGTCTCAATGGTGAAAAGGTTTTCTTGATATGAAAGTTTCATTTCTTCAGTATAATGAATGTAGAGTTGTAACATTTCCATTTCAGGGTGCTGGGCATTGCAGTAGGTAAGTATTCATGAACAAGTTTCTGCATGGCAGCTGAGTTAATAAATATTTCTTAGCCAGGAGAAGTGAAGCTGTTGCTGTTGAAGGGGCTATGAGGCCCACTCAAAATTGTTTGAGAGAAGGCGAGTGCACATGGAGCAGCTGATGAACCATGACAACCTCCTTGTAAGCCTCATTCTTGATCAGAGGCTAGAGAGGAAGCAGTGGGCTTGCTCCCCACGTGGTGGAACAGGGCAGATTGTGCCATAGCCTGGGGGGGTACAGGTGGTATCAGACCTGGCAAAAACTTTGTAGGGGGAGAATTCAGAAGGGAGGGACAAGTTAAGTTATGGCTGTCTACTGTTTGAAGCAGAAATGCTGGTCAGAAATAGTTGCTCTAGTCCAGGTACGAACGTCTTAAATTCCTTTGGGAAGAAAGACCAAGTTTTAATTTCTCTTTGGTTTTATTAACTTCTTTCTTGTTTTTCCCCCAACAGAATTCTGTTTCATTTTTCTGGAAGCTGTGCTTATCTGAAGCTGAAAATCCAGCGCCAGCCCATCTCCATAGTGACACAGTGCTGCTTCAGCTTCATGCAGCCATGCAACCCCACTCCATTATGTGTTCTGGTTTTGTCACATACTTAATTTTTGAAACTAGGCTGTGTATGACACATTTGTCTGAAGAATCCTGTTATTTTAGTTCTAGAATCCATACATAGTCTATTTGCTTTTTGAAGGATTTACTATTTTTTCTTTAAATTTTTTTCTAAATGTCATGAAACACCTGTGCAACAAAATTGAAAGTCATATGCCATTACTAGTTATTTACAAAATAGCTGAAAGGAAGCTGAAAAAAATCTGAAAGGAAGAAAGGGGAAAATTTAGCTTTAGCTTTTGTGAATAATTTTTTGCTTTTTCCTCTGGACCCCAAATCCCTTATCCCAGTGGCTATCAATAAAATAACAGCTGGTGGATGAAATTCTACATTGGGAACTTTTCAACAACATCTAGAGAGCTGAGCTTTCAGGGTTTTAAAAATATGGTTGTTCTTGTTGTGCATCCGTAATTTTTGCTTCATGAGCCAGATGCCTGTATATCAAATATAAGTTTACTGATTATGAGGGGTTTGAGAATTTTAAGTAGAAGCCCATTCTGAAGCAAGACATGGACTGTGTCTACGTTATTGAGTGGTGATAGGCAGGGAGGGGGCAGGGTTTGGTTGTCCACAAGAAATTCTGGTTCCAGGACCATTCACACACATTGTATCCTTACCACAGGTGGAATTCCTGCTGGTGTCTGGTCCTAGACACACACTTCGAACATGTAGAGTTGACTATGGGTAAACCTTGGGGTGATGTGGCAAGTGGAGTGTTCCAGATTAGTTCCCTTATAGGTGATTTTAGCTTTGGTTCCACTGGTTAGGAAACTGATACAAATTTACCACTGGCATGCTTGAATGCAGACTGCCTGACAGCCAGGTATGGGTAACAGCAAATTTGCAGCTGGACAAAAAACCCTGTGCACCAAGTTACTAATGGCACCATGCTCCACCTGCTTGTGCACAGTCTCAGCAGGTCAGTCTCTAAAGCACTTTAGGACATGTGGAAAATTAAGATGGAAATTTTGAAGCTGGCCATGAGTCATGACACTAGCTGCTTATTGTAACTTGCATAAAGAGCATTTAGCTTCATTTACAAAGAGTCACGATAACTGCTGTATTTTGAGTCAATTAGGATACTTTTTAAAAATTCTACAGAATACCCTCAACTATACTGTGTTGCGATCATCAGAGTGAGAGGTCAAAATGCTGCCTACGACTTGATGTCCTTAAGCTTTGTCTATGGGACTGTAAGTAGGGTCTTACATAATGAAATATTTGACTGATCTGATATATCTTTAATTCTCCAATTACTGCAGTTTGTTAGCAAAGTTAGAGGCCATTTCATAATTGTGGTTAAATACTCTTAATAGTTTTCATCTAGGTGGGGAGCTGAGACAAACTAGGAGAACTCGGTGTATAAGTACCATACTTTTTGACACCTGAAAAAGAAGCCTGTTTTAATATTTGGCTCTGGGAAATGTAAATGGCTTCTTTGGAGATCTGATTCTTTATATCCACAGTGGATTTGGCCCTAGATGTGTGATCAAAGATAGTAACTGTGCACCATACACTCTGGTGTAATTTCATCTTTAACCTGCCTCTGAGTCCTTTGAAACTGATGACATGGCTGAGGAGATGCTGAAGTGTACCTAGCCAGTTTGGCAGTGTAATCTTGATTAAAACCAGGATGGAACTGAGCATGGAACTCTGGAACAGAGGGTCATAAGTCCTTTTTAATTTCATAGAGAAAAAATGAAAACAAAGAAACAAAAACAACAACAACCAAAACCACAAAATAAACAAACAAATGTAAAACTTCCTGAATAACTATTAGAAGAAATGGCAAACAGAATATAAGCTGCCTTTTTTTTTTTTCTTCCCTACACATGCTTTTGATCTGGAGCAGGGATGGAAGTTAGTCCCCAGTATTTCGAAAACATAGTAATTTATGAATGCACTATTTGTCTAGAATGGATGGTATAATAAAAACAAGTGACAAAGTAGTGATCCTTTGCAGATCAGATTCAGATTTTTCTTGCATAGCCTACAATTTTCCTACTGTATTTTGTGGTTAGCAATGCCAGTTCCAATGAATTCTCAAATTAGAAAATGAGAAAGGACTGGAGCTAAAACTAAACTATTTCTGCTTTAAGATATGGACTTCTGAATCTTTAAATTTTAGGATGATTTATAGATGCTTTTAATCCGTTTGCAATTTAACAATATTGTAAAAATAAATGGCAGATAATAAATAATTGTTGGCTATGTGTTTTAATTTTCCAAATATTTCATTTTTTATATCTTAAATACTGTCCCTGAAGTCCAGATAGCTGCTTTTCAATCTTTTTTACTGGTTAATTTCAGAACTGAAGGTAAACAAACTGTGCCCTTTTAACCTGTAGAGTTTGATTGACATTATGTTAAACTAACATACTTCTACCCTAAGAAAACATAAAGGCAGCTTTTTCCAAGGTAGAAGGAAAACTGCAGGGCTTTATGGATAAGGTCATGTTCATCCCCTTTTCCTGCCTTTTAGAAAACCTGATTTGTAACATCTTCCAGAAGCACAGAGAAATGGCATTTTTGTTTTGCATTATTAAAGAACTGCATAGTTTGACTCAGATTAAGTATAAACATTCCTAAATGTGACTGGCAGAAGTGGGAGTATTGGAAGCCAGTGGAGTGAAGGTAGCTTGCATGGGGAAGACGCTTGGTTATATCTGTGCAGATTAATCATGTAGTGAACAGTTGACTCATCTTCTGCCTCCTTTTTATTACCTCAGATCAGGTGAGTGTAATATCATGCAAACTGAAGCATTTGTTATCTGTCTTTAAAAGTTCAACTAAGGCCCAATTCTGAAATTCATCTCAAAAAATGTCTTTGGCTTTTATGAAAATAGACTTGAACCCTTAAAATGAACTTTCCTCTTAAATTTCTCTGGAGAGCAGCAATGTAGTGCTAAAGTCCCTGCTGAAATCAGCATCTGGCAGCATTACCCCTTCAATTCCTTATCCCACGCTCATTTATATACACGAACATAACATTTTTGCAGGGAAAAACTTCAGTCAAAAATCATTAAGTTTGTAAAATTGCCATAGTTAAGTTTATAGGATGCTAGACCCTTGTAAGTAAATATTACAATTTAGCCATATGGAAAATGTATTAAAATAAAATAAAAATATTCTGAAAAAAGTCATAGTACCAGTGTAGTCATTGTGAACAATTCTGTGGAATTTATAAGAGAATTATGTACCTTTCGGAGATTTCTACAACTTACCTGTATACAATGGAAACAATATTATTGCAACAGTAGTTCTATGATTTTAGGAGAATGTCTGCATCCATTACTATGCAGTAAAATACAGTTCTTTGTCCAATTGATCACATCTTTCCAAATTAAAACCCCTAATCCGATATGTCAGGAGGTAATTCTGACCTAACTCTGAATTTCCAGCCTAGTGCCTGGCTCTGTGTTGGAACAAACTGGGACCTGAGTAATGGCGAACACTGAAAAGAGCTTGTTTCATCAGGGTCTGTTTAGGTTCATCTTCAGTGTCTAAGAAGGCCTAAGACAGAAAAGTAAATATTTGGGACATTTTTTGTCTTTTAGGCACTAAATACATGGAAACAAGGACAACAAAACCACAAAAACTGAGAAAAAAGTTGCCATAAGGCTATGTTGACAAAACTGGTAGGAAGGTCAGGGAAGTGAAATTGATTTAGCAATCTAGAGTGCTCTTGTCCTCTTCTGAAGAAAAGCAAGTTCTACCTTGTATTAATATTATTGATTTGGTAAGCAATAATGTGATATTTTATCCAATAAAACTACAGACTGTGGTGGAAATTTGCAACATGGCTGAAAGCTGATTCAATTCGAATATGCATCTTAACCTTGCTTAAGTAGATGAACAAGTGAGAAATGTGTAACGTGGGTGTAATATTTATCGGCTGTGTGCACAAGAGCTCTAGTGAGCATGCCATGGTTGTTTGGACAAGTGCTACTGGGTTTCAGAACTGGCTCCCAGGTCAGTGTCAGCACTTCACAACCACGGGTGGAAAATGTTTCAGGAATTTTCTCTCAAGACTGCAAATCAGGTTTTCCCATGTTTGCTTGAGAGCTGATAGATGTAACCCAGTAAAACAAGATGTCGCTGTTGTCATACTTCTCATGTTTTGTACTTGAAATACGTTGGCAGGAACTTTCTAACATCTTTTTTTGTTACAGTTTCTGCAAAGCAAGGTACATCCGTTTTCTCTACAATCCATATGAAAATGAATAAGTTGTCCTAAACTCACAAGTTAATAGGATCAGCAGCAAAGTCTGAGTCTTAATTTTCTTTATCCCTGTTTTCTCTAAGTGGTTTTGACAAGGAACAGGAGAGGAATGTTGATATTAAAGATCTCTAATGAGTTGTGCATGAAGTAGTGGGGGGTTTTGTCTTTGTTTCATAGATTTTAAAAACCGGGCCCTGTGAGAACAGCCCACCCGGGACTTTGGGGACTGAGAGCCCGCCATTTCTCCTCAGTGAGGGACTGTTTCCTTCCGGAAATATCGCCGAGTGGGCCCTTGCTCCCCCAGGCAGGCGATCATTGCTCCTGGGCACCCCGTGGTGAGGGAGGCCTCTGAGTGCGGGTTGTGGATCCTCAGCCTGTGGGCTCACATGGCGATGAGATTCCCCAGCTGGTACATCAACCTGCAGGTTGGTAAACGCTGCCGGAGTGCTGACTGATTTTGGGTTGTGTTGGTTTCTGTTGTTTGCTTTTGGTTCTGAATTCAAGTTGGTTTAAGCTTATTATTAGCTTGGAGTCGCTTTGGGGTGCCTCTGTGGCAGAAGTGAGGAGTCATTTAGCTACAAGATATATGGACAAGATTGGAAATAATAACAAAGGACTATAACAATCTGAAAATTGCCTGTAAAGATATTTGAAATTAGTTTAGAGAGTGGTATTGGAGATGAACGTTTAGGGAATAAAGCAGAAGGAAATGGGACCATGACCTCAGTGCGCGGTGTCCAGTCCTGCTTGGCTTTCATGTGTGGGATGCAGGCCTTGGGTTACTTCAGCTAGAAGTGCATGCACACACCTATAAGGAATGATAAAGTTCTTTAACTTGGACTAAAATGTAGGGAAATTTGTCTCAAGTTTTGATTTTGCCGTAAACTTTCATTCTGGTGGTGATCAAAGAATTCAGAGCAAATTTCTGGAGATAAATACACATAAAGGACACCAATGATAACACAAGTAAAAAAAAAAGGAAAGATAAATTCTGACCATCTGAAGGATTTACTGTTTTCTAATCTTACTGGTTGCTATTATATTCAAATTTAACATGAATTACCCAATCCCTGATCTTGTGAATTCAGATTATTTCCAGAACCAGGTAAATTCTGTCTTTGTTATGTGGAACCTGAACTTCACAACTGTTGATGTTCTGAAATGTGCAGCTGTATAAAATCAAGAGAATGAGGTAAAACAGGATATATCTGTGCTTTTGCTAGTGAAAAGATTACGAGTCTTGGAATGTATTCTGAGTGAACTCTGCACATTGATCAACAATGTAAGTTGCTAAGTTTAAAATCTACCAGAGAAAAATAGTTCTGATTCTGTGTTTTGTTTTATTTATGTTTTGTTTGTTTTAAACGAACTCTGAGTATCTAGAACATCACCTCTTCTTTTTGCTTCTGGTTTGCACAGAGATAGTACTGGATTATAAGAGACCTCTAAGCCAGGCTTTCCCTGACTGACACTGCTTCAAACTTTCTCCCAAACCCCCTATGACAGAAACCTCCCCATTTCCCTACCTGTATCTCAAAACTTTTGCCATCAGGAAGTTGCTTTTTTGCTTTTGTTTTTCCTGAAGTTGAATCTTTTATTTTCTGCATTTTACACCGTCTGCTCTGTGTGCTTTGAGACAAACTGTTCGTATCTCTGCACAGACTTTCACATACTTGATGACTTACATTCACTGTCATTCTTCTTAGGCAAAACAAGCCTGTTCACTCAATCTGTAGTCTTTTCTTCTCCCTCCCCACCCCCCCTTTTTTTTTGGGGGGGGGGGGGAGAGGTGGGGCTTGTGTTGTATAATTTTGCTTTCTGTTATTGTACCCATTGAACTTGTATATGAACACTCTATTTTTCGGGATTTAGGTACAAGAAATATCTTTGTAAAACTCCCTAGTTTTTAAATAGTGAACAGAATCATCCTTTATTCAATCACATCACTTATGGATTTTGCTGGGGAAAACTGAATGTCCTTGGAATGCTGTGTTGTACAGATATTTTACAAACCAGTTAACACAGATGTTTCATGTAATCTAATTTTAATTTACATAACCTTTTAAAATTGGATTATGATGGTTTAGGCGTTGTAATGTATGTGTGGAACAAGGTGCATCCCTGCTTAAAGTGCAAGAGTCACTTGGCTGCTAAAGGGAGTACAATATTTGTTGTCATACTGTGAGGATTTGCTGTGGGTTTATGTTATTTTGTTTGTAAGCACAACCTGGATATAACAAAGTGAAAAGTGTTTGAGGAAAGGGTTAATTTCTTAATGGAAATTATGTTTCCCAACTCCATGCTAGAAAGGACTAAGAACTTGCTAATTGCAGAAGGTGGGAGGGCCATGCGTTTGTAGGCAGAGCAGGTGATAATGTAACTGATTAAAGGAGTGGAGCATCTCCCTTATGAGGAAAGGCTGAGGGAGCTGGGGCTCTTTAGCTTGGAGGAGACTGAGGGGTGACCTCATTAATGTTTATAAAGATATGAAGGGTGAGTTTCATGAGGATGGAGCCAGGCTCTTCTCAATGACAACCAGTGGTAGGACAAGGGGTAATGGGTTCAAACTGGAACACAAGAAGTTCCACTTAAATATGAGAAGAAACTTCTTCTCAGTGAGGGTGACAGACACTGGAACAGGCTGCCCAGGGAGGTTGTGGAGTTTCCTACTCTGGAGACATTCAAAACCCGCCTGGACACCTTCCTGTGTAACCTCATCTGGGTGTTCCTGCTCTGGCAGGGGGATTGGACCGGATGATCTTTTGAGGCCCCTTCCAATCCCTAATATTCTGTGATTCTGTGAAATGGCAGATATTACAGAGTAATTATATGGAACCAGCAACTGACTTCCAGGTGTGCAAGGTGCACAGCAGAGTGGAGCAAAGGGATAGCCCAGCCCAGGGCCGGGGGAGTAAACAGGGAAGAACTTCTAGGTGCACATTAAAGCACTGAGTGAACAGGGCTTTGGCTAGTACTCTGTTCAAGAGAGTTTGCGTGTGAGGGAAGGACAAGGTAGTATTGAAAGAAGGTGGTTGTGTTTTTACACTTATATATATATATATTTTTTTTTCAAGCATGACTTCAAGCTTCTGTGTTATGTCTGACCAATGGCAAATGATGTGTGCCCTATTAATACTTCGCAGATGCATGTATATCAGCATGAATGAACTAGAATTCTACTTTGTGGTATTGGTGAAATATCCTTGAAAAAAACAGTTGTTTTCTGGTGTGTAAAGGTCAGGTTTCATTCCAATTTAGGCTGCCTTTTGAACAAATCCTTGTTATTAGCTACAGCTTTATATGGTATAAGGATTGGTGGTAACACTTTTTTATTCTCAAGTACAGGCACTGAAGAGTAATTCAGTCATTACATATTTTAATACAAATTACAGCATCCTGAGGAGCAACTATAAATAAGTCTCTGCCGCTGTGTGCGTAACAGGCAGATGAGTGTTGCCCTCTTGCAGAGCAGCCCCATAATTGAGAACCAGATGCTCCTAAGTTCTAGCTCTGATTCTGGTCTTCATGTGTGTGCTTGAGTGATTGCGGCATCAGTGGCTTGTAATTAATTAGGTAGTGACTGGGAATGTACAGAGGGTATAAAAGCACTACAGAAAGTATTTGAAGAGGTGTATCATTGCCTTGCTTCCTTCCCATCAGATATAGGTAGTATGACCTGTTGAAATGTGCCTGGGTAAATATATGTTTCACAAAAAAGGAGTGTTCATATTTGCTCCATTAAGTGAAGTGTGAATGTTACAGCTTTCAATATTATACTATAGTTAAATTATATCTTTTACTTATCTATAGGTGGGTAATAGTGAACTGTTTAAAGCCTTAGCCATCAGCTAGACTTTTATGCTGATCTCAGCTGTTAGTGTGGATGCACTGATGGGCTTATCTTTTTTTTATATTACTGTAATCTTTATTAACAACATGAATGCTACCAGCTATAGGTAATGATGGTATTGTAACAACAGAATAAAAATATATTGCTTCCATAGTGGCATAAAGTAAACTGTGCATATCTATGGTTTAAAATGAATGACTGGGTACTAGGAAAACACCAATATAATCACATGTGCTTAACCACTAGTTATTTCTAGGATGTGTTGCAGACATATCATATACTTCTAGAAATGTTAGGAAAAGTAACTTCATCTTTTAGCAGGTCTATTTCTTGCTTTTCTAGCAGTTATCAAAGCATTTAGTAAAATAAGAATGCTGTAATTATGGTGTATTTTAGGAAGTATGAATTAATCTTAGTATTAATACATTAATATTCATTGGTAGGCTATTAATCACTTGACTAGTGGGTTTTTAAAACATAGTTATTTCCTTGTATATCTCCTATTTTAAATGAATGTGGCTTCCATCTTCCTTTGGGCAAACAGACTGTAGCTGTTCACCAAACCAAGCATAATGCAGGGACACCTGGTGGCTGAGTATCTTAAACGTAAGTAACTTGACAGATAATGTACCTACCTAACTACTGGATAACTGCTAAGTAAGCTTTCGTTCAGCAGATGTCTGGGACTTAGTTAATTCATGTAACACCTGGTGTGAATTTTAGATGGGAGCACCATCTCACGTGTTTAAGCTCAGCTACAAGAGTGATGAAATTTGTCATGTGAGTTTGGAGCTTGCAAAGGGTTTCAGAGACAGGGCAAGTTGATAAAGAAGTCTCAGTAGGTCTCTGGGTGTGCTATAACACAAACACCCATCCTGGGAATGGCATCTGCCCAAGTCTGGTGATTTGGAGATCAAGCTGCAGCTGCTAAAAGCATTTTTGCCTCAAAGAGAGTAAGCTGCAGGTGTTGCCCATATCCCAGGCTTGTGGTGCAGGTGTGAGCAAAGGGAAACTTTTCTGCAGTGTTTCTGTGATGTTTCCCTGCTTTCTCAGTGGAAAAAGCCGTTCCATTATGGATGTGTAAGTATGATTGCTTGGTTTCAGTCTCTGAAGTTTAACTATTGAAATTTCTTGTTCCTCTGTGATATGAGTTGTGGATCTAATAAGAAACCAAAGATTTTATCTTGGAATGTGAGGTAACATACAGGATTGGGGAGAGAAGAGGAGGGATGTGTGCAACATGGCTCTGCTGGTGGAATGGAGGTAGCAAGAGGGAAGTCTTCTCTCTTCTTAGCAATTGAGAATATTATATTACACACTTTACTACTCTGAGAAAAAGATGTTGTTAAAGCTGTAATAATATGTCAAACTTTTTCTATACTAGAAAAGTGATGTTTTATTTCATTATTCTTGATATACAGCGCTGTCTCCTCCATTTGAAAACATAGGTGTCACCTGCCTATTTGCCAAGGCACAGGAGCAGCACGGCTTCTTTTGGCAATAGTGCCTTTTTAATGCTTTATCTTATTTTAGTTTACAATAAAGCTGCTTTCTTTCTTTTTAGAAATGAGGCATCGACTGTGCAAGTGGAACATCTTGGAACAAAGATTTCAGTTCCAATTTGTGACTTTGCATCACTATATTCTCCCTTTCTCCCCCTTCCCTGCAGAACATCCTAAAGCAATGCTTTAAGTGGTTGCAAAATGACAGTGTGTCCCAGAAAACCCAGTCTGCTGTTATTGTGAAGAAGGCAGTTGAGTCCGTAACCTTGGGAATATGTCACAACAAATAGGATCTTTGTTCCTATTCTTGGCTTTTCTGTTTATTATTGCAAGTATAAACATGAATGTAGTGAAATATAGCAAAAAAAAAAAGGTGTTAAGTGCGTCTGTTTTGTGAGGTTTTTTGTTCTTGTTTTTATTTTTGTTTGTTGTGTTCTTAATTGAATACTGGTCTTCTGTTCTTCTTGTGATACTAGATTTGTCAGTTAACCTTCATATTGTCTGTAAGGAAAAATGTTTCTCTATAAATCTTGCATACAAGTCTTGCACTACCTTAAAAATACAAAATGAGCTCTATTTGTAGATTAATTGGTTACCCTTTCTCATACAAATGACAAAAGAAACCTGAAGTATATTAGTAGCATAATTGCAGTAATACGTCAAGCACAATTACTTAGTCTTACTGTAGATGAGCAGAATTGCAGAATTCTGTCTAGCAATTAGGTTTACTCCTTCAGTAGAAATTTTGAAGAAATTGAAGGAATGTTTGTGAAAATGTGTTCTTGTAGGTTTTTTTGTGCTTTTTTTTTTTTTTGTGTCAGGTAGAGGCAAGTGGACATTACAGGTTTTTAACAAAAAACTGTCTTGTTTTTAACAAAACCAGGACAAAAATAGAGGAAGGTTTTCTTAGAAGTATTTTACTACGGTTTCAGCTGCTTGTGGATGTGGTATTTTGGTCTCTGTTACAGACTTGTTATCACAATTATCTCTGTCAGCCTGTTAACAAGTTAAGACCAACTCTTGGGGCTTGAGACCACAGGCACCAAACCTGGTTATTGGATTTCAATTGTGTCTTAGTTTTTTCTGCTTAGTTGTAATCAAAATTTATGTCAACCAGCACATCCACCAAACTTGGAAGTAAATTTTTTCAGGTGCTTTGTGCAAGCTGTTTTAACAAATGGCCAACAATGGCTTTTAAAAATGTAAGTTACAAACCTCTATAAGAGTAGATGGGTGAAAATTCAGTGGTAGGACATCTATGTGAAATTGAAGTTATTCTGTGCTAGTTACTGTGTATTTAAACTTAGTGTTGGGAACATTCTAATATGAAAAGCGTGTGCCTGCTTGGGTTTCATGTTAGAATTTTGTTTGCATTTCTGTCAGCAAATAGAAATTCTAATGGAACTTAATGAGAAATTAATCCTTAATAATACACAGAGTTCAAATACAGTTTAAAAGTACTATTTGAGCTAGAAAAATGTGAAATAATCTCTTTGTGCAAGGATGTCTTGAACTAATCCAGGGAATCTCCCCAACAGTAGTGTTATCCAAGAGGTCAGTAACCTTCCAACAGCCGTATGTCACACTGTATTTTTCTTTCCTAAATCAGAAACTCCACAGGAACTGGTATATGTTGCCTATCTTAAGACAAATAGCTGATGTTCGAAGTTTATGCAAGGTCTTGAGTCTTGCAATATGCTGAGCTCAGTGGGAGTGAGGATCTGGAGTCTCCTGCCTCCATCTGCTTTGCTGTTGTAGGTGGCTGGTGCTTGGTCTGGGGGCTTAGTAGGTCATGCAGGTCAGGTTCTGATTTTGGACCTGGTTGATGTTTACTGCTTTAAGAACCTGTCACAGCTGGGGTTTGGCATTTGTGCCAGGGCCTGCAACTGGAGGTGGCAAGAAGGAATTCTTCTCATGTAGCGTTGGTGTTTTGGACTGTAAGTTGATCATTATGAAGATTTTTGTTAAAGAAGGACTTCAGAGAGTTTGAAAAGCATTTTCGTTGCATGAGCTGAATCATAATATACTGTGACTATTAAAGTAGATATGGCATTGTTAGGTACTACTTTTCACATGATACAAAAAATGTTTTGTATAATTAACTGCTTGTTTTCATCATAAAGAACCCCCTTGGACTCACAGTGACTCCACATAAGATCCTCCAACAGAAAAACTGTTTGGAAAAAAAAAAAAAGTTTTAAAATTTGTAAGTTTAAGAGAGGATCCCTATCGCTCGAATTGGAGAAGAGGGTGCTCCTATCCTCTTCTTCTCATCAGTACAGCTTTGAACATCAACAACCCATTTTTTGGCAGTAGTAAGATTTTTTGGGAGAAGCTGTGGAGGCCACTGAGGAGCAACCTTTCTTTGTCATCATTCATAAAGAAACAGAGAGGGGTTTGCTATATCAGGAGAGCTCAGCTTCTGAGAGCAAAAGTCTGTCTGTGCAGAGCTTATTGTAAAATGAGAGTTAGGTGCAGAACCTGAATACTGAAGGGCTTTTCTCCCCAAACTTTCATCTTATTCCCATCAACTGTGGGTGCAGCCTTTGGAGCTGATGGGAATCTGAATAGTTTAAGAAATGCTAGTAGCTCTGGAAAATGTTAGAGATAAAAGCAACAGGTGCCATTGGATGTGAGAAAGGTCACTTTTGAAATGCATTGAAAGAACACTTAAGGCATGTGAGGAAATGGAGAGAACTATCAGAGAGAGGAGTTGCAATGTCTGCAAGTTCTCTGATGAGAAGCGCTTGAAGTCCTTTTGAGTCTCTTGAATCCCTGCACCAGAAGAAAGCTGTTGAAGCTTTTTTGGGGAGGATGGAAAGCTCTTTGGACATGATATCCTATCTAATTACCCATTGGACTTCTCTAATAACTCAGAGGAAGGAAAGGACTTGGCATGTAAAGAAGCTAAAATTTAAATGTGCTTATAATGGAGATGCAATTATCTATCCAACAGTTTGAAAAAGTTCCAGGGGCCTGATCTAAAATCCACAAAGTTTAAAAGAAGTTTTTAATGGGCTCTAGATTATTTCTTAAAAGAGCAAGCCTACCTTAGTCTGCCCATTCCCTCTTTGTCTCAATTTCCTCATTTGGAAAATGTAACACTTTATTTTGTCCCTGCCATTTGAAGTAAGAGTGGATTGCTTTTTAGTAAAAACACTGGAGAAAACCGTAAAGGTTTAGGTGAATTAAGAGCTGTTATATTCCCAGATTTATTTCCAATAGCCAGACCCTGGGTGGCCATCCTCAGGTTTGTAAAAATAAGCTTCTGCCTACTGCCACTGTGTTGTCACAATTGTAGATAGAAGACTGGGCAGTAAATGAAGGTATTCATTACTTTTAAATCTACTTGCTGTCTTTGTAAAGGTGGTGTTCTCTTTGTAATTTGTTGTTGTTGTTTTTCTCCGTTGTCACATGTTGCCAATCACTTTTGGCTATGGCATCATGTTCTCAGTCTGGTGTATCATTTTTTGCGAAGAAAACTTCTTCTAGCTTTGGAATTTTTATCTCTTGATGAATACTAATCTGTCTGAGGAAAAATATATTAGTCTTTCTATTTCTCCGGTGTTTGAATGGAAGGCTGTGAAGAAACACTGATGTACAGACAGCGAGCATTTCTGCTGTATGTAACTGAACAGGAGGTGTACTCCCATCTTTTCAAATATGGAAGACTGATTTATTTTCAAAGCATGGCCTTCTCTATATTTGTCTCAGATGGTATTCTTGATCTGATATTGTGTGACTTGTTGATTTTCTTCCCACTCTATGTGAAAAAGTTCTTATACTGAGCAAGGGAACCCTGCCAAAATCCTGTAGGTCAGAATAAATGACAAGACTCTGTGCTCAAGAAGGTTCACCCTATTTTTTGAAGAGGTAAACATTATAATTTTGAGGAGGAGAATGAATATTCTACATTTAAGTGATCCTTTGGCAGTATCCAAATACAAGAGGGTCACATAGAATAATCTTAAGTGTTATAGCACATTTCCACGTATTCCTAAAAATATATGTTTTACTATCACGGCCTCTGTTTGACCTTATGGCTTGTTTGGTTTTCTGTGTTTGTGGGGGTTTTTTTGTTTGTTTTAAATTAGGTTATGATTGGAGAGAAAGAAACAAGCAAATCCCAAATGTTTTTGTTTTTAGTGGTACCAATGAGCCAGTGCTATTGGCAAAATAGTTCTATCCTGGAAGATTTTGTTTCTGGAGACACTAAGACATATGAGATTTGTTTGTATTTGTTTCATTTGCTTTCATAAAGCAGTTTGGAGTTGTAAACCCAAGTGTAATCAATATTTCATGACTTTTCTTTGAATGGTATAATTACATTCAGATGCCAAGTGTGAAGTGCTTTGACAGTCTTGCAACAACTTTTATTCAAAGCTTCGAAGCAAAAGAAAGAAATGAAAAATCAACTATTGTCTTTTGGTGAGAATAATAACATTTGTGACTCCATCACACTTATCCACTGAATGCTATGTGGAATGCTGTTTATGTGCAATAGTCTGTTTACTGTGACACATTTAAAATAGTGGCTCATGAGACCATTCCCTGATGCACGCTGCTATACCTGGAGAGCTTGCCAGATACCATCAGTAAAATGAACCATAAAAGCAATCCAAACCCTACGTTCTTAGTGGAATTTATCTGATAAATACCTTGCTATATCCTAAGTGTTTCATTCATCTTTTTTAAAGTGTGATACACCAATCTGCTTATTCGTTTAGCCTCACTGACAGCATTCTCTCTAGAGGATAAAACATATAAGGCAAGATACATCCATTCAATTTAATAGAGTTATCTCAGGAAGAATGAGACCTGAAGAATCATTAATTAAACATGATCTAACTGGGGAAGGTGTCATGATGAAGATGTATGTTTGACTCAGTGTCGGTAAACTCTATTTCAAATACAGCTTTTCACGTTTGACCACTTTCAATGTCAGTTAAAAACTTCCCAACAAAGAGCCCATGTCTCCAGAAAATGTAATTTTTAATAGGCATATAACAAACCCCTTTCACCTGCTTCTGCCATCTGTAATACATGAGAACGAAAATGTAACAGATGCATAATCTTATAATGCTGCATAAGACTAGAAGCCAGGAATTATTTTGCCATCAAAGCTCTGTAGAGGATAGAAATTGTTTAAGATAGAATTTCTGTTTAATCACGCTTATGTGATTTCAGATTTGATTTTCATCCCACTTTGGAAGAAGATCACAACAATTCTAAGTACTTCTTGAGGACACTCATGAAAATTTTGTTTAGCAAAATGGTATTTCAGTCAAACTCAAAATATTTCTATGTAAAGTGCAAAATAAATCTCAGTGTTGCACTTGAAGTATTCAAATGTTCCATGTTGATGTTGTTATCTGATGAAAAGAAGTTACATTTCTGCGAAGCATGTTTGCAGTCTGAGGTTTCATCTTTTATTTCCTCACCTTCTATGCTTATGTCCTTGTTTCTTTCTTGTGTAGATGCTGACCTTCCATTTCTTCATAATTTCAAATACCTCTCCCTTTTCTTTGATTTGTTTTTTCCCCATCTATAAGATATTTCTCACAAACTTAATTAAGCAGACCTCTATATTCAGAATGAATGAATGGGAGACACCAGAATCTACTGAGTAGAGGCACAGAAAAACAGGGGCAGAGAGTTTTTGGCTGTCCTTGAAGGTGGAAGAGCAGTCACGTACCCTATGGATCTTAAAAGCAGGGTAAATTTTCAGTACTGCCACTATCTGGTTTTAATTAATTAATTCCATATAATTAATTAATTAATATATTCCAATATAAGCTGAAGGCCTCCTTTGGCTTCTCTGCAAGATCGATAGTAACGAGCAAAACACTCAGAACAAAACAAGTAACTTTATAAATTCTCTTTCTGCACAGATTGGTGGATGCGAGGTGAGCGGAGGGTGGTATGTTTTTCATTGCATTTAAGGTATCCTTTAGAATATCTACCTGGAAAGAGTAACATGAGTTTGATATGTACCTGAACACAAAGTTGTGAGTGGTATATAGGGTAGAAATTGTTAATTTTGGCCAAGAACACAAACATCTGTTGTCTATTCCATAACCAAGTTTTAGCAGTAGGTCCCCTGCTGGATAGATGGGTCAATGGACCCTCTCTTTAATGGAGCCATGTATATTTATAGGAGGAGTTAGGTCTGGTTGCTTTCTCTTTGTGTTACAGTTAAAACATGGAAGTGATGTGTGGTATCTGATTTGCATGTCACAAAGTATACTCCTGAGATTCTTTTTGAAATAAATTCTGTTCTTCAGCAGTACTGGTGAGTGTGTGCTTCTTGTGGTCACTTCTCTGCTAAAATTATATCAACCCGAGCAGATGAAGTGATTTCCAAGCAGAATTGCAGGTATGCAATCTGGCAGTTCTGATGAATCTTTTCTTAGGGTTTCTATGCAAAGTGGAAGATGGTATTCAAAACAGAGAAAAGAAATACACTGAAATAGCTGAGTTAAACATCAGCTGGACTGATGAGCTATGATGTGGGTTTTAGACTCCAAATTATCATTCCAAGATTTGAACCTCTCGATTTGCAAGGTAATGAACTAAATTTAGAATAATTTGGGGGGAATGACTCTCATACTTCGGGGAAAATCATCCAGAGGTCTTGGTTTCATTCTCACAATGGAGGTGAATCGTATGGAAAAATCTAACAGAGCTGTGTGGGAGTGATTGTTTCCTACTCAGCTGTGACAGTGAGGATGAGTGCTTTCCTTTGGGACTGGATGCTAGATCTGAGTTCTGAATGACTATCTTCTGTACATGTGTGAATCTCTAAAAGGATTTGTTTATAAGTCGAGTATCTGAACTGAGATCAGTCATGCATATCTAAGGGAAGAATTTGGTCTTGAGTGTGAATTAGTCTCAAAGACAAAATTCATAGCAGCCTACTTGTTAATGAATTACAAAGGCTTTATTTTTAAACATTTTAAGTCTGCTTAAGTTCCCATGAGGAACTCATAATGCTTTGCACTTGGGAGAAAATGGCACTTTGGAGGGTGGGGAATCTGGTTCCAATACAGATTAAGTTGGTGCAATTCTATATATGTAATGTAACTACCCGTATTGATAAACAGAACATGCTTTATAGGTAGCTGGATGTTCTAGTCTGTGTTATGATGCATATCTACTAATGTGAACAGAATTAAAAGCTGGTGCTCTAAGTGTCAATCAGTGCAACTTATACATGGATCATTACAGGAAATACGTTTCTTGAAATGGCGGAGTATGTGCAGCGTGGACCTGCTGCATCTGTGGCTGTCAATTATATTTCCCATTTCTTCACTTAGAGCTTCCCTTTGTGGCTGGAGACCTGAAAAGTCCTTGAGAAGATATTAAGAAGATAGATATTTCTCTAATTAGTTTATTTTGAGTCTTGAATGTGTGTGGGTTTTTTCAGGTTTCTCTTTTTTGTTCTTAATGTGAACTGCAAAGCAACAAAGGCATAATTGAATTTGGAAGCATGTTCACAAACTTTTGAAATAAGTGTAATAACATGCATCTTTTTCAGTATCAATAGAAATTTAGGAGAATGTCTAGGCATCCAAGGTTTGCTGAAAATACTCTGGAAAATTATACTTTTGGTGTGAAAATATTCTAACATGTAATAGCAGTGATTTCAATGAGACTGTGCCACCTCACTATTATCAAAGCCGGTATCACAGGCCTGCTGGATTATTAGGGCCTCGAGAGGAAGAGGTGTGGACTGGAAGCAACTTGAAGCTCCATGTGGACAACATGCCCAACTTAGCTAACAGCTACATTGCCAAGGGGGGGTATGCTGATTTGCCATACGCTGGGAAATACAGATGCTGAATCAGAGACTGGAGTGCATGTGTGACCGGTCATGGTATGAGGCAGGATAAATAGCATTTGTCTGGTTATGAGGGAGGAGGGAATTCAGCTCAGACATCTAAAATGCGCTTGACTTTCATTTTAGCTTTGTAGCTCACCTTTAAGAGAAAGCAGAACACAAGCAGCTGTCCGATGAGTGATTCTGTGCCAGCTGATGTGGCATGTGAATTCTTTCATGTAATTAAAAGCAGTGATTTAAACATCTGCCCTTATCACTGTTTTTTTCAATTTGACTTTTGCTCCGTAGTGGATATTTCTTAACTTGCTGAAGACTTTTTACCACATAGTATCATATTTACAGAGTCATTTTATCCTTCCTTTTTAGAAGTAACTATGTATATCTTGTGGATGATGAGTTATATCTCTGATAATTTTGTGAGGCTCTTCTCCCCATTGTGGCTGTTCAAAACTTCTATATTTGTATTTTAGGTTATTTTATTTCATTATTTTTCCATGTGGAAAAGAAATCTTACCTGCCATGAAAGAAAAAAAACCTCAAGGATAAAAGATCTGAGGAAATACATGCAAGCAATAAGTTTGCTGAAAAAATAAGTAATTTGCAAATGCACTGACACAGATTACTGTGAATAGAGCAGTAGATTTACCTATAGAAATAAAGCAAGTATGGTTTACAAGGTGTTTCGTTTGTTTGTGGTTTTGTTTGGTTGTTTTTTTTGTTTTGTTTTGTTTGGAATTGCAGTTGTTCATAAAACAATATGCTATCCAATAGTCTTGGCTGCTAAAAGAAAAAAACAAAATTGCTAATCCTGCTGTAGGGTACATGCTCTGTTGGTATGACTGTGTGCATCTGCTGTCTGTTTATGCTAGCTCAGGGTCTGATCACTTTGGTTCTCAGTCGAAGAAGGAGAGCAAATGCCAGCAGTTTGTGGAAACTATTCACTCTCCCTCAAGAAGCAAAAGAAGGTGTTAACTTCTGACCATAAGGACAATCTAGAAAACTCAAGTAGGCATAGGTTCAGGTAAATTCAATTTAATATAGTAAGGACTTCTATATATAGAGGGTTTTCAGCTTTTTTTGATCAACAGCTGTATTTCATTTTGCTTATGTGTGCAGTGTTATGCAGACCTTGTGCTGGTGCATCATTTAAGTCCAACCCACCGTCTGTTCTGTATATGGGATCTAATATAGGGATCTCTTGTGAGGAGTCTAAACACAAGTGTTGCATCTGTCAAATGTTATTACTAGATAACAACTTTTTCAATTAATCTAATGCTAACCTTAATCGTGTCCAGACCTGCTGTTGCTCGTAGCATAAGTGCACCACCTTAATTTGCTCTTTTTTCCCCAGAAATATGGACTTCAAATCAATCAATCTTGCATAAGATACTTTGAGATAGTTCCTTCTTGTTGAAAATTATCCAGCCTAGGAAAATAGTCAACTTTTTGGTTTTTATTGCCTTTTTGATTTTAGGGAACTATTTTTTAAAATCTCTCTAGAATTGTTTTCTTAGAAGCTACCCATTTGGAGTTAGTATCTAATTATCTTTTAGGACAAATGAGTTATGAAAATAGTTATATGGTTAATCAGACAGATATACTAAGCGATAATGGTTAAAAATATAGTAAGTAACTTTATACTTATTTATGGCTTATAATCTGTCATAGGTCATAGGCCTTTAACTACCCAGTAAAACTATAGAGAATTTACTGATTGCTGTTTTATTGGTATTATAACTTAACCGTTTCTTTGAAGTTTCATTACTGGCTGCTGAAGCTTTTTAAGGATAATAATATCTATTTTACGTTTTGGCAATTACTTTTAAAAAATCTGCAAGATGAAAGCAATATATAAAGGTATTTTAAGTAACAGATTGAGAAACTGAAAGAAACCAGAACTATGGTAACTGACATTGTGATATGTTGATTGATGACCAAATAACTTCGTACTGTAATACTAGATTAACAGAAGATATCCCTATTGTGTCTGTGTTAGAAGTCACAGAAGCATGGAGAATAGGAAATTTGGGGAAAATGACTCCTGGATTTTTCAAATATGAGTGAAAATAAAAAATCTAGTGTCTATCTAAAAGAACTCATGTCAGTGTGAGGTTATTCCCTTAATTCTTCTGGTTGGTTGGGATTCAGAAATATCCAAATATACAAATACTGTGCTGTTACTAACTTGGGAATAAATATATTTGATGGCATTCTGTCTAGTATCACTAAGAGTGAGGAAAGAAAGAATGCTGAGGGTTAAACTTCTTGCAGCCCTAGGTATAATTTCTGGGTTGAATTTACCACCGAATGGGTGTAAATTATTGAAGTCTTTGTGGTCACAGGACCATGAGTAGTATAAAGAGGAAAAGACTTGCATTTAAGTAGTGAGTATAGCTGTTAATAATCCCAATTAGAGCAGTAATTAAGACTTCTCTCGTAACTAGTTGGACATGTCCTTGCATATCTTGCTGGGTTAGACCAGTTGTCCCAAAAACCTGCAAATTCAGATTTATGACACTGACTTCTTAGTTAAGTAGAAGCAACCAGCCCTGTACAGGGCCTTGGACTCAGCAACCAACCAGGGTTGGATGGCCCTACATCTATTGTGTTATGGGACTGGAGGAGCTGCAGTTTCTACTGCATAAAACGGAGGTGTAGATCCTTGAGGTGGAATGAGGAAAAGCCACCTCTCTCTGTGAAGTATGATGAGGAACGTTTCTCCTTCCTCCCACTTGTCTTAAATCCATTTATAGGTGTTTTGTTAAATAAAATTGTGAGGGGCAGAAAGAGCCATTTTGTCTTGAAAGGTTACCTAGGGTTTTAGTGTTTGTTTAGTTCAAAGTGTCTTATAAAATTACTTGTTATATCTGAGAACAAAATTATGAATATGCAGCCTTCCATAAAACATGGTTTTCAGCTCAGAACGACAGCACAAAAATTTACTTGAGATAATTGTGTGGACTGTCTTCTTCAATTACTTTCAATAAAACTGAATATTTGCAGCTCATGTTATACCAACACAGTCCCAACCTGCTGGGCCAGATTTGGTTTTGAGTAGCCCATAAAATGGTCTGTGCCTTCTCTTAAGTCAACAAACTTGTCTTAATATTATTTTTTTCCCAATACCATTACTCTGGCTTTTAAACTCTAGCTTGAAAAACAGGCAGCCATAGATGTATGCAATTTTTCTAAGTACTAAACCACATTGAGCTTTCTAAGTACTAAACCACACATTTCATCTGAACTCATCAAGTAGGTACAATGTTTATGTGAGTTTGCAACAAATTCCATGTGTAAAGTCTTCATTTACTGAAAATTCTTAGTTTACTGAAGCCAATAGCATATGTCCCAAAACTTTGTGGTATGTTAAATGTGCAGATTTTTTTCAGTGCATTAGGAATTTGCTGTTGTGTCCGTTTACCAGGTGGAGGCACAGCTTCATTAATGAATAGTAGAGAGGGAGAGAGGTAGGAAGCCAAGTTACTCAAAGCCTTTGTTCTTTTTCATTAATAAGCTAGTTTACACCTAGGTTATTAAAGATTTGAAGGCTTTTTTTCTGTGAAGACTGTAGCTAATATGAAAAGGAGCTGAGTGTGGAATAACATAAGCTAAGCCAAGTAAATTTTTTTCTACCTTCAAGTAATAGATTCTATTGCCCCATAAACTCAAATGATTCTTGTTGCTCATTTTTTCATCTTGCTTCTTCCTGCCATTCATTCTTTTTCCTCCACTTAATATCCTTGGAATATGGAAAGCATTTGGATTTAGTAGAGCTGCTTTTGTTCTTGGTCTTAAAACACAACTTCTCTCTCTGCCACCCATATGCTAACTAGATCAGTTTGTGGGTTTTTTAACCTTTTCCAAACACCCACACACAGAAATCCTGCCTGTTTCTCTTTATTTTTGGTGGGCTATGGACATGTATAGGTGATCTCAAATTACTGAGTATAATTCCTGTATCAATATTGGATTTTCTGGAATAATCATTGTGTTGTGTCTTGAGGGGAAACAAATTCAGATTCTGCCTTGGTTCTGTTGTCTTACTGACCCAGGGGTGAAGAGGAGAGCAACGGAAAAGGCATCTCATTACCTCTGCTATCTTCTCCTCCAGTCTTATTAAATAAATTAATTGAAGGATGTTGGTACATACTAGGGAAAATTTTATGCCTCATTCTGGGTAGGCCTTTCCCTGAGTAATTTGGCCAGTGGCCTCTGTTTCTATGAAAAATGAAAGTTTGTCAAATGTAGAATGTTTTGCAGATAATGTTATTGTTGATGTGTGTTACCTGCTCATCTGTGCTGCAGTTTGTCAGGTCGTATTATTGATCCAAGGAAGATTTGCACTCCAGATTTTTGGTAGTTAAAGATTCCCAGAATTTTTATTGTGGTCTTGAAGCCCCAGGTCTGCAGAGGAGAGACCTGAGGCTCTGACTGTGTCAGCTTTAAAGTTTAGCTCCCTGATGTGCATCTCTGGACATCTGTGTGTAGAAGACTGATTGAGTAGATCTGAAGGTATCTTGGGTTGTTTTGATAAATGGAATTACAGAATAAATAGAAGTACATAGGAAATAAAACTAGACTTAAGCCTCTTCTTTCACAGTCCTATCTTGTATCATGATGGTAGAGTTTGTTACGCAGTCTTCGTATAACATTAAAGTTAGTAGATCAAAGCAAATCTGTGAAAAGTTTCAGATGGGTCTACTAGACCTTTTTTATTTTAAACTCAAATGGATCGGGTTTGTGTTCAAGTTTTTGTGGGGCTGAGAGACAAGTGTTTGTGTGGTGCTTTCCACCTCCCCCCCATTCCCTACCAAACTGCTAAATTCAATACAAGCTGGAAACAAATTCAGTGATCTTCCCCTTATGAAGGTGAACAAGACATCAGTGATGTTGCATGCAATACAAGTAGAGTTTCGCAAAAATTTAGCTTAATCCCAGCTCACCATATAATTGAATGGCTGAGATTAAGAGTTCAGGTAGCCCTGGATGTTTTCTCAGGGCCTGTGGTCTTCAGAAGGGCCTCCCTGTGCGTTGGCTGTGGAGGAAGCCTAGGGTAGCTGTCCTTTGACCAGACGTGCCAGTGCCAAAGGCTTAAAATTGGGTGGATCTAGTTCATCTGTACCTAAAAAGTTTAAAGCAGAGAGGGGACCAACATCAAACGGTTGGAAATGGAGTGTACATCCACACTGACAAACCTCTGTTGGCAAAGGAAGTTGTTTCTTTCTCCAGCAATGTATGAAAAATGGGTTCATGCTTGTTTGCAGTGCAGAACAGTAGGTGTGGAAAAAAAATGAAATATTGGAGAGGGAAAATTAACAATACAAATACTACTTTTAAATTATCAGAACAAAACTGAACAGCAAACATCACAGGAGGCATTAATAGGCACCAGTATTTCTCCTTTAATTTTCCTAGCCGAATGTACTGTTGATATGGTTAGTATGATACTACTGATTTTTTTTTCTTCCCTTTCTAGCATCCTTGATTTTTTAAAATGTGGAAAACCCTTTCACATACTGAACTAAAATCTGTTAATTACTGATGCATTGTAATCTGAGGTGACAATAATGCTTCAAGTTCACACAGTCAAATGGAAATCTGTTTAAAAAAAAAAAAGATGGCTCAACTCTTATAATCCTTATTCTTAGTGTATATATTGAGTTTGGAAAACATGATTGAGAAGTATGGGTATCGTTATATATAAAAATAATGTATTTCGCACTATACTGGGTGTAACAGTTTTATTTCTAGTTCTTTGTGGTTCCCAAGTTTGTTTTTTCTCAGCAGCTGTTTCTGCTCAATCAGGACTGTATTTTTATGTTTGTGGTGTTGAAGGCTGAATGTATGGTCTCTGTGTTTTGCGGGGAAAATATGAAAATTTGGCAGTTGACCATGCAGAGACATTCGAGTTACAGGCACTGGAGCAAAGAAAATGAAATAACTTAAGTAATGAGAGTACACTATACCAGAGATAAAATGAAAAAGGTATTAAGAAGGTTTAGCACTGTGAGACAGAAGCAAAGGTAATTAATTGTCACTCAGGTGCTTTACTTTGCACGTCTCTTTATTGTCAGCTCTTGCAGCTGTAGTGTAATAGCAAGTGGCTGTTGAAACAAACGTATGGTGTCATGAATGAACCATTTGAGCTCTGCTTACAACCACTGTTTATAACTCAGTGTTTATTTAGTGGAGGTGTCATGAGCCAGCCCAAGATCACTTTCCTTGGGTTGTGCTAGTTCTGCTGTTCAGACATGTCTGAGGAGACACCAAGCCTGTCAGAGTCTTCCATGTCCTGAATCTGAGTGCCTGGTGCTGTACACCACTGACTTGCAAAAATCCAGCAAGTTGGTGCAATCAGTGGAGGGAGGAATTGATGTTCCTCACCCAAGTCACAGGTCACTGTCAGCCACTGCACCACCAGAAGATGTAACTTGAGCTTGTGTTGATATTTCTGAGATTTTCTGTGCCTGACACACATTCGCAGTCACTGTGCCTTATGAAATGACCTTAAACTTCAACTTCATATACTGTCTTCAGCTCTGGGTTTGAAGCAGGACAGTTTCCTGGTTTAAACTAGTTTATAGTCCTCAGGGAGAAATATCCTCGGTGGTTCGTGGTTGTCTGTAGGGGAAAAAATAGTCAGAGCAGTCCTGTTCTTCTGATTTGTGTATCGCTCTCAGGCTCAGGTATGGAGATCTGAATCCAGTGAAGAGGAACCCCAGGCCCCCAGCACTCACTTGTCAACACTGTGGTTGTGATGTTTTTCTTCATTCCTCCAGCTTATCCATCAGACAGAGACAGCGATACCAGAAATGACAACATGGTGTCATTCACCGAAATCTGAATCTATTGTCTCTTTTACATTATAAATAACTAACCTGACATTTTATTTATATGGAAACCTCATACTGGACAATGTGGAAGTAAAGATCTGATTCTTCTGAGCTGCCTTTCCTCCCACTGGAGATGTGGAACAACAAAGGGCACTTGGACCATTTCAGCATTTGTTCTTCACCTTACATTCATTCATTCTTTGAATTTTTTGTTCTACCTTCTCTTTTTCCCATCTTCTGTCACTTCAGGGAGAGGTTTTGAAACCTTCACAACACAGTTCCCACTATTGGAGGTTTCATATTTTCAGCACCTTGTCAGCACAATCTTAATAGCTTGATACTCATAATGTAGCTATAGAAGTGCTGAATGTAGATATCCCTCAAATGAGCTCTCTGTGAGGTTGAAACAAAAGGAAAAGCTTCTTAATTCTTTAGACTGAAAATAGTATTTGCATTTGCAGCTTGTCTAGCCTAAGTGATCTCTCAACATTCACTGTATACTACTAGGCTTGTGTGGCACACAGCAGAGATGATCAGGTTGGATTGCTGGCCTTTTGTTTGACTGTCAGATCACCTGGATGAAGACGGCTCAGTGTCAGGCATCCTGTTACATTTGCAGTTACTTCATGCTTAAGCTTGTTTAATTTGTTGCCTGGGTGAAGTTGGCAAGACCCAGCACAGTGTGAATGATCTTGGAACTGGAATCCTGAGCTTTCACCTCAGAAATATGCACAAAATCCTTGTGTTACTAAAATGGTTTGAATCCTGCTTGTTTTAAGCTAATATTGATATAATTAATATTGATCACAGATTAAGCTTCTGTCTCCAAATCAAGAGAACTTGAATTATGGTTGAAGTCATCCTCTGTGCTTTAATTTATTATATTTTACTTTGAAATTGCAGCGTTTCTCTGGGTGCCATTTTCACAACTAAATACATTGTCACGTAAAGCCCACTAAGCTGTTTTGTGCCCGTTTACTGCGCTTAGGCATTAAGACTTGATTCCGTCCCCTCAAGCATTTCCTTATTTTTTGAACATGTGCCTTTGTAGACTTCACAAGATGCACTACCACATTAATCACTGTAAATTCCAGTGTGTGCCTGAGGTCTTTAATGTTTGGTCCCAAGAGCCTTCACATATACATACATCAGTTAGGAACTTGTAACGGTGTGACAAATGTGCAGAATAAGGATATTCTGTAGAACATGAAACACTTTGTGAAGTGGTTTGTCCTTTGCAAGCGTTGCTCTGCCTCACATTCTTCTACCTGTAGCAGTGCTTTGACACACTTTTGATGCATTAGGCTACCATGCTGTGTAATTAATTTGAACGTCATCTATGCCTGACTGAAAAAAATTGATGGTTTCATATTTTATTAAATAAATCTGATTATCCTAAACTCCGAAGCAAATAAAAAATATGTTTATTTGCAGAGACAAATGCAGCTCAGACCTTCAACAAGATCTGTATGCTATACTACTCTGCTTAAAAAAAGGAGCAGGACATATTAATGAGAAATGTAGATACTGATATGCAGGGCTATTTAATGAGAGACCTGTTTTAGAGAGGAGGAATGAACTGAGCATTCAGATGACCACAATGTGTTCTTTGATAATTCATTGCTTGCTGTGTTGGAAAACTTAACTGGTCAAGGAAATGTACAGTACCTGTCACGGTTGCTATTTCAGAAAAAAACCATCGCCTCAATCAGCACGGCTATTTAGATAAACCAATCACTTCTTTAATCGATTCTGAGTGGTGAAAAGTTGCCATGGATACAAGATCCTGCAGCAATCAAAACAGAAAGTAAGTTTAGAATTGGAAGTGACAGATTTATTCATCACATACTTAACAAGCCTTTGAAGGGAAAGAGCAAGTTTGTCGAAGTCCTTAGGCTGTGTATAAAAAGAGTAGGGAGAAATACTCATGGAATTGCCATAAGGCACTTCAGTTGGAGAGGACTGGGTAGTATTTGCCTTAGAACTATTGCACAGATGTGTTTTCTTGAAACTTTTGCTCTGGATGACAAAACCATCTAAGTCTGCAAGCCTGTCGTCATTTATGTTCACTCTAATAAATTGTCAGCTGAAAATTGCTCTGTCTTGTCAGTGGAAGGTTTTGAACTATTCCAGGCTCAGCTTAGGAGGCAATGAATAGAGGGTAACCACTTTTGAAATCACACCATTGGATCCTTTTTTTGTTCTAAACAAATTTCAGAAAGTGCATTTTCAATGTCCTTTGATAAGAAGTGCTAGAATCCTGCAGAAACATTTATTGGATTTCTGTAGGACCCTGTTGAGCTGCCTTCCACTATATTTTTAGTAATTTGTGAGTTTAGCAAATTTTTCTGCTTGATGTTGTAGGGATGTTACCCCTTCATTTGCTGATGATGCCATGTACCAGTTTGGTACACTGGACTTAGTCCTTCTTGGAAATTCACTCATTTGTACGTGTGAGACGGGAAACAAAACAACAGCAAAAAAACCTTAATAACTGTAAAAGGTCGTGGAAGACAAAACAAATTAAAATAACTGTTAGAAGCAACCAGAGGAAAGTGTTGCAGTTATCTCATTCTCTTGGGTTAGCTTCTTGTAATCTAAGAATTGTGCTGAATTTGATTCTCTTTCTTACTTAGTCCTTTCAGACTCCTCAGAAATTACCTTTCCCCTTCCCCTCTTTTCTAAACTGAATGTATATTTAATAAGAAGACATGCAAAAATGAACGCATTTCCTGATTATTTTTTTTTCCCCGTGTATAGACACATAGTGCTAATTGAAGGGTTTTTTTAAGTCTCCTCAGTTCAAAGCATGACTGGGCTGAAGGGTTTTGTTCAAATCAAGAAATCTCCATGGCATTATTTAAACATGCAAAGAAATTCAGTATAATTGATGTCATTTATTATTATTATTACTATATTAAAGTGAGGCTTTATATTGTTGTGGTTTAGCCCTAACTGGCAACTAGGACCAATGTGGCTGCTCACTCACTCCTTCTCCTCTCCCTTGGGGAGAACTGGAAAACAAAAGGTAAAACTTGTGGTTGGTTGGGATTGAAACATTTTAACAGAACAGCAAAGGAAGAGAGAAACAACAACAATAATAACAATAAAATGGGTATACACAATGAAGCTGCTTACCAACCTGGAAAACTGGTGCCCAGCCTGCTCGCAAGCAATGTGTCACAAACAATTGTCTCATACAGCTGATCCCAGAAGAACAGAGACCCAGAGCACAGTTTGTGCTTGAACGTGATCATGCTGAACAGCCTGTCCTGGAAAAATGGAGACCCAGGCAGCAGTGACTCCCCAGGCAGTGAGTCCCTCCCCCAGCCAGTTTCCCCAATTTTATACTGAGCATTAGAATAGGTTTAAGTTGATGTTTTGCTCTGAAGGAAACACGCATTATCTTCCACAGCATCTCATTTGTGGGGCTGCAATATTTTAGTCTCCTCTGAAGGACCACATCTGTCTATACACTTCATGTGCAAGGGAAGATGGAGAAATAAGAGCTGATCGTAATCTTATGTGTCAGCTCTTTCAGTAGCTTACAAATATTCACATAATGTATTTAAAATAGAGTTCATTATTGTTCCACTTATAATTAACTTCCTAAAGTCTAATACCTACTTAAGGAATCACAGGCTTAAGAAAAAAATGTATGCATGCAATATAGAATATGTTGTTTGAATGTCAGTTTTCCTGGATAACCAAAACATGAGAGAGAAGATTATGAACATCATTGTGCATGGCATATAAGAAAAATATTTTTGTGGTATTTGTTCCAGGTTAATTGTTATATTACAAAATCATGTTGCTTTGTCTCACATCCTAGATCTGCAGTAATTTTTCCTTAGTTATTGTGTTAGCAAGTACAGCATGACCTTATTAAAATGGAAATCCTGTTAGTCCTTCATATCAAAGTTACAACTTGTGAAGAGAATTGCCCTTGAATACACTGTGTTAGACAATCAGGTTTGAAAACTCTTAGCTTACTTGAGCTATCCTATAGGTCTGGCAGTTTCTCAATGTGTATAACTATTTTTCTATATACATCTTCAGTGCGCTTTATAAAATACGTGATACAAGAGATCAGAGATCAGAATTAATTTTATTCTCTTTATACAACATAGAGTAAATCCTTTTCCACAAACGCCAAAACTGAACGGATTGTATTCTGAGCATATGTAATTGCAAATATTCCCTAATAGATCAATTACTTCTTTTCTTTTCCTCATGAAAGCTCCTGATGAATTTAGATGTAGAAGAATGGTTGTTGTATAACATTTATAAAGAGAGGAAGGAAATTGTTTTATACCAAAGCAATGAACTGTATTTCCCAAGAAGGTAATGCAATTGTTGTCACTTGAAAACCTCAAGTTGAGAGTCATGACTTGCTTCTTACCTTGGGAGGTTGCACTAAGGACAGGCAGGCTGGAATCGCCACTGGTTTAAACTGCACGTGCAGGATCATAGGTTCAAGATCTTGAAAATTTTCTTGTATAGCCACGCAGGTTTAGTAATTGGGAGTACCTGGACAGTTGTGATGCTCGATTTAGCCCCATTCTATCTGATTAGATACTTCGCCTGCTGGAGAAGGATGCTACAAAATAATATTGGGAGTTATGTACATGTGCTGGTCTTTCTGTGGTGCTGTTGAAATAGAGTATTGAAATGAAAAATTCATTGTGACAAATGAATGAGCCATCTATTAATTCTGCCAGGAGTGCAATATATTGTTCTAAAACTAGAATCTCTAAAGGAATGAAATCAAGCTCCTTTCCTCTTCAAGCTTTCAATACAACTTGAATCTAATTTTTTAAAAACTTCTTTTTCTGGCATTGATTTTTTTTTTTTTTTTTTGGGGGGGCGGGGGTGTGGGTGTGGGGTGTGTGTAGAGGTGTGTGTGTGTGGGGGGGCGGAACTGATTTAACACTTCCTGAAAGGCACAGAGCTGATCTGGATTTCTGGAGAGATTTACAGAGTTGCATGTCCTGGTTAACAGCAGGGTGATGTTCATTAGTGTGATTGAGCAGATAATTAAGCTAATAAGACTAATTCAGGTCTTGATCGCTTTGATAACAGCAGAGAATGAAGCTGATAATTAGGAATTGTAATTTGTTAAATGGGTATTTGTTCACTGAGCCTGGATCAACTACCAAAAAGATTTAAAGAAACAGTTTTTTGCTTCTACTCTCATTTTGGTGGCTCAAAAACATTTGGGGGGTCGGCTCACCATAAATTATTACTAAATTTTGGGACAGTCACAAATGGTTGCCGTATAGAGTCACTAACTAATTAATTACCTGTTGAACTATCAACAATTAATTTTATATTTTGAAGATAATATTGATGGGCTCTGTAACAAAATAGATCCAAGTACTTAATTCAGGGGGAAAAAGTCACTTAACGCTTTAAAATATATTGTGGTGTTGTAAAAGTAAGGGTGAAGTTCAGATAAACTTACCAATCAGTGGTTTAGCATGCCAAGCTAATTTTATACTTTAGAAAAATATTTTGCCAAGAACATTTTCATCTTTCTGGTGAGAAATGTCTGCTTTGCCTCGTTGCATAATGAAGGCATGTGAATTACTTAAATTTCAGATCTTCCAATCTCCAAAATTTCCAGGTTGGTTTGTGACAGGGCATCCAAGAAAGGCTATGCCCACCACTTTCCTGGGCTTCCCTCCAGAATATGTTGATTTCCCTCTTCACTGACTTTTCCCAGCACTCAAAATCTATCTTTCAAAATGGTGTGTTAGAATTTTATTTATTCATAGTTACAAAAGGAACAGCACATGCTCATAACACTTTAATTTCTCCTATGAGGGGGAGTACCATAAGAATTCCTCCTGATGCTAATTTTTAAAATCAGTTCATTTGTGTAGACCAATTGTTTGATATTTACTCTCTGAATATTTACTAGCAGAAAATTACTGGCAGGAGTTGTTACTGACACAGCAGATTTTAAATTGACACTAGAGAGGAGATGGAAATGTATTGAGTAGTTTCAACATGTCTGTGATACAGATTTTTTTTATTTTTATTTTTCCTGATGTAAAACTTTTGAGATCTGCTGGCAGATGACACAGAGCAGGGAAGCTCCTTGCATGCACTAACTTATTTTTTGGATGCTTTCATGAATGCACTGTCATTCTCTGAATCTCCTTTCAATAGATTTCTTTATATCGATTTTTATATCCAATTAATTACAAAGAAACTTTATAAAGTATTTTTTCTAGGTTAATGTCAAGGGAGTGCTGGGTCTTTGAGTCTCTGGACAAACATGTGTGGGCAAAGAATCGCAAGCAGTTGTCTCATGATATCTACAAAACTTAGTACCCATCAGCTGTCATCTGGCAGTGGCACCATGGACTGCTCCTAGTCCAGGGAAAACACAAAGCTGAGCACATATCCTTAAACCTCTGTGGTGCTGCTTTGATCCAACCCACTATGTTTGGCATTTGCAGTGATCTCGGAAGGTGTCTAGTTAGTACAGTTAACTTGTCTCAGCTGAGGCTTAATGACTTCTTAAGACGTGCTGAATCGTTGACTTGAGGTTGCGTGATGATCATCTTTACATTCTCCTGGCAACATAAAGAGACTACAAGGCAGGTTTAAAGAAATTTTCTCTTGATTTAATAAACAGTTATAAAAGGGCCTTTGTAAAGAATTAATAGGTGCTTCATGTCTTCTGGACAACTATACTGTAAATATTGGAAGTGATCATTTGGATGCGCTTGTCCAGTGCTTTTGGGTAATATTTCAGATAGTGTTGTGAACTGCAGTTAATGGCAGTGTCAAAGCTTTTAGGTATCCTTCTAAAACAAATTGTGCAATCTTGGATGTGAATTGTCCTACTGACACTTATGTTCCTGAGGGAACATAGTTCCTGTCACAATTAGACACAGTCTGAGCTGACTGAGGCTAGGTGAGACCAAGACGTGCCATTTGTGGCTACCGATACGCGGTAGCTTATTTTTAATGAGGAGTCCAACTCCTTGTTCTTCAACTGAAAAAGACAGATAATTCTTGTTTTGCTTCTTCCAGTTGTGCAGTGTGAGATTTAATTCCTCTTCTCTTGCTGCCTCCAAATACAAAGGTTTTCAGGAATATGGCCTGTGACTTGGTGAGATTGTCTGTTATAAATCTACTTTCAGTGCAAAGTACATCATGTTATTATTAAGGCTGGTGGTGGCTGTGTTTACATTGGAAGTACACACCTTCATAAATATTTCAAGAAGATATTGCAATACTACATGTACTTCCGTTCATAGAACTTGGTTTGTTTTCACTAGGTCCTAGATTTTTTCTCCAGATTTGCTATACAGACCCTAGAATTCATTAATCACATATTAGCTCTGGGGTGTTAACCCCAACTTCACAAGGAAGTTGAGGGTGCCAAGTGAGAAAGGGGTTAGTTTTACTCTTAGGCAAAGCACTTCTTAAAGCAACAGATTTTTTTGCTATTAAGTTTCCTAGTCCCTTGTTGCTCCCTACTGTTCTTAACAAAAGGCTAGTTCTTGATTTCCCTGAGTTAAACCGTGCTGTGTGCTAAAGGAGTTTAAAGTTCTCTGAATACCAAAATTGAATGATGCGCATTATTTTTCTTTGCTAAATAACTTGTGCAGTGGTATATTTTTCAATCTGTCTTTCATCTCGTTTATTAGGCACACATTATCAGTGTATAACGAATGTATGAAGTTATTTCTCTTAGTCATGACAACTATATAAATAATTCAAATAGTCAGAGATCAAAAATTACTGTGGCTTGCCTTGTGGTTCCTACCCTAGTAACCTGACACCACAGAATTGTATGGGTAAGGAATGTTGCTTTTGAATGATCGACAAAGGATTTTACTTCCTCTACATAAGAAGATAAATATTGTCAAAATACAAAAGAAAAAACTAATTTAGCAATAGACCTCTCAAATGAAAGAAGGCTCAGAAGAGATGGTCCAGGGTAATGTACCCATGAATCTCAGGGAATAATGCAGCACAAAAGGATTCAGAAGGTGTTCTTTGTTTTGGACGAGCAGCTGTCAACAGCTGAGTGGATCAACTAGTGGTGTCAGTGTTTCTCCCTAAGTTCAGACAGACAAGCAGAGGGGGAGTGAATAGGTGGCTCAGCCCAACGTATACTATAAAAACTGAAGTGAGCAACAGGCTTGAGCTGGCACCAACTCATGTACTCTTTCTCAGCAACTGGGGATGCCCAGCACCCTGCTGGTGAGTGTGTTCTGGATACCAGTAATGGGAATTACAATAGGATTGTGACTGAACTGTAAATTGCGATTGCTACATATACATATATGTATTTTTTTTTCCTAAGTTTAAGTATTGTGTTATGCAGTATATTTTGTATCTCACCACTAGATCAGAAATCCTGTGTAAAGTCGGCCATCTTCAAATAAGTAAATTTTATATTAAAGTTACACCTTCCTTGCGTGGAATATCTAAAAGAACCTTCTCAGAGAATATTGGACTCTGACAAATCCTGCTGATAGGGGTAGTCTTGCTGGAATGGTTTTTCATAAGGAAAGCAAGATCTAGGCGTAAAGTGTTCATTCTATATAATTGTTTAATGTCTGAACTGGTACTAAAAGAACCTATTACTTGAAAACTAATGGGCAAGTGAAAGCAGAGTATGCTGAAGGACAGAAGATGTAAAATGGTCTGTGCAGATGTAAGCAACACATATACTGGCTTTCAAGGCAAATGTACCTAGCGAATAAGCCTAGAAATGCTGCTAGATTTAACTTTTTTTTTTTTTTTTTTTTTTTTTTAATAAAATGACAATTGGGGAAAAAAGAAATAAAAGGAATCTTCCCTGACAATACTCAGATTAGTATTGTAATTTTTTGTTCCTACCTGTGTAGCTTTTATTATTAAATTACAAGATTAAATCAATTGCAAAAGTTCCTTAATATCTTGTGGTAATTTTCTACATGTAGTGTTTTAGGTTTTTTCATAAAAAAGGGAGGAAAATGCTGTATTACTCCTTGAAATCTTTTCCGCTCCAAATTTATCCTTTTACTGCTTTGCAGTCAGGATGGAAGAATGGTTGAGACGTAAATGAAATAGTGAGTGCATAGTGTGTAAGAGTAGATAAGTGTACAAAAGCTCTCATACAGCTGATAAAAGTATTGGGCTTTTTTTTTGTTTGTTTTCTGTAGATTGAGGATATATTGTAAGGAGTACTTAAAAGTTTACTTGAATGAGTCTCTCCTTTTCTTAAAGCTAAAGTATTTTGTGAGGAAAGGAAATGCAACAGATTCTGATGTTTTACCTAGCAAAGAATAATATATATAAAATTAATGAGAAATAAAATATCTTTCCGAGTGAAAATATAAGCAACTTCTTCCCCTTTGAAAAAAGCAGGTAACTACAGAACTATTTGAAATACATAAATTATTATATAACAAATACATTTTTTGTTCTGGGTTTTGTTTTTATTTCGAGCTGGCTACTTTTATGATGTTCACATAAGGTAGCTAGAATGACAGTGTAATGTTATGACAGCTCATATCGATGTTTTCATTAAAAAAAAAAGTTCTGTGCATGTGCAAAACACTTCTTGATACCAGTGTGTAAGGCTGAAAGACAACACAGATTTCAAAGGATTCAAATGTCATTTATCTTCATCATATGATTTATAAAAATTTTTGAAAATGCCCTTTCTTTACTTGCCGATTGTTACATGATTCACATTATGAGAAATCTGTGTCCTTGTATCTCTACTAAACAAGCTTATAGAAGGGTTAGTTTGGTGTGATTGCTGATGTCCTATTTGATGGGAAATGAAATAATTTCATGTCTCATGAATAAATATTTCATATAAGATAAGCTATGAAAAATACCCTTAAGATATCTGCTGAAAATACTTATGAAGTATTCGAAGACCCATAACTCTCTAACTGACTACCACAAATTATATTGAAGGAGGAAAATGAAAAAGTCATTCTTTTGCTGATGGAATTTGGCAGCTGTATCACTCATTTTCTTAGTGAAATGGATTCAGTGGAATTAATGTTGGACGTAAAACTTCCTTTTAGAGGTAAAACTGCTTAAATTACAACCTTATAAATATGATAGGTCTTCCATAGGCATAAGAATGAAGATTTATAATAAACTACAGGCTTAACTGGAAAAATGGTTTAAAAGCACAGAAGAGAGAGTACACCCATTACCAAGAACCAAACCTGGGGCTCCTGAGTCACAAACCTCAGCTCGCACGGGTGGGCATGGTGGTTCGGGGTTGTGCCTGGTGCTGCAAACACAGCCCTTAGCTTCCAGTGAAGCCTTTCCAGTCTTTTCAATGGGCAGAATTGTGGACTTTGGGAGGCTTTTTTTGGCTTCCCAAGTCGTAATTCTGTTCTTTTCCACTCTAAAGAACCTGAAACAACCACTTGCATTTTAAGGGTGCTTCCGACCAGATATTAATCAGCTGCTTTGCTATTATTTATTTTAAAAGTGGAGGAACTAATATCTTCTATTTTGGACAAATGTCTTATTTATTCTTCATTTCTTTGTGGAATAACTTTATCTGTTTGGAAAGGGGCATCCATAAAGAGAGCAAGTGTGTTTCATACAGATCCTACAATGACTATCTGGGTCAGTAAAAATGCCTTTATTGAAATAATTGTTCGAAGGACACTGCCTCTAGGCTTAGAGAATTGCATTCATTTAGCTAAAATTGCTAGCATTTACATGAGAGTATGGGCACATTTTTTTTAATCAGAGCTTTCTTTATTCCAAGATAATTTTGTATTATGTTGTTCAATTAAACACACTTTTTAGAGGCATTGTTAGACATCATGAAATTGTCTTCCTCAAATTGATGTTTTTGAATTGGTTAAGTAATTTTTTTTTTTTTTTTCAGTTTGTTCTGGCTTTTTAAACGTGGTGGGAGGTAGGGACTTGAACAGCCAAGCAATAATTTTTATGTAGATTACTTAAATATAACTAAATCAAATACAATTGAAGTTCTCTGCCAGCTTTCAAAGGCCATGCCATTATGTCCAAATTTGGATTCAATTTTCCAAAGTTCAGGCTTGCTTTGAATTTAATTTCCTGGCCTAGTCCTTGACCAGTTTGGCCCATATAAAACTTTTCTTCTCCAAGTTGCCTCTTCACTCATCCCCTTGTTCTGTTACTGCACTAACATGGTAGTCTCTGTGCTCACTCTGCCTTTTTGAAACCTAATGGACTCTTCCTAAATTCAGGGAATCTGACAGCTGGAGAGACGTTTCTGATGAGTTGTTTGGGGCTTTTTTAACTTTTTGTCACTGGAGTACCTTTTTAAACATTGCAACATGGATTCATTGATGAAGTAAAGGATACAAAAGCCAGGTGACAGTCCCGTTGCTCAGGTTACTGTCTATGCCTACGCTGGGACTTATCCACATGCAGTACTCGAGAAAACTGAAGTCAGTCCCCTGAGTCAAGTCAGCGCACTTGGAAGCAGAAAATATTTGTATCTCTTTGTGGATGCTCTCATACAGAAGTCAAGTAGCCTCACACTGCTGTAGCTTAATCTTCTGAGCAACAGGTGGTGTCACGTTTTCTGAAGAGGCTTACATTACAGCAGCACCTTACAACTGCCTGGCAACATGTACTTGATCTTTTTAACATGCTTTATTGCACTGCTTTCCCAGCTTTAGCTGATTTGTTCTTGTTTAGGGAGAGTATAGATAAGTGCTATATGATATAGATTAAAGAGAGTATAGATAAGTGCTTTTCTCCCCGCCTCCCGAACTGTGATTCCATGCTTAAATCAGTGATTGACTGTTTATTTGTAGACTGGACAAAAAATGTGGCAAGTGACTATACCAGTCTTTTAAAAAACATTAGTTATATTAATCAGTCATTGCTTTGTTGAAAAAGCCAGACATCTTAGTGTGTACTTGGATGTTTAAAAGAGTATGTATCCTTAACACTATGGCTAAAACAAATCTAGTTTAGTTTTCTTTCATAATTTGCCAAGTGGCTTTGAGCACAAGCTATCAAAGTGATGTGGCTAGCAAGATAAGAGGTCTGCAGCTGGCAAGTGGGGTTACACTAAATACATCTCATGTGGCTTTGGAGTTAGCAGAAATCTCAGATTTGGGAAATGAGTCAGTACCTTGCTTGGCAAATCAACATAGGTATGATGACTACAGGAAAGACATCCAGAATTTATTTTTCTTTATTTCTTTTTTCAAAAGTACAATGTGACCAAAGCCACTCTCCATCTCTGTTCCCTCAAGGACCAACTCATTATTATTCTCTGTAGGGTCAGGACAGGAAGGAGGTGAGTTACGCTGTGCTTTGCAATAGGCCTATAAAGCTTAACCAAATAAGACTGAGGATGAAGGAATCAATAGTGTGAGACAAACAAAATAAACTGTGCTGCTCTCTGAATATTACATTAGTGTTACATGTTTTCCTTCCCGTTTTGCGAAATGTAAGATCTGGTCACATATGCCTGTCTGTTTGTCAGTTGAGGTGGGGTTAAAGAACCCCCCCCTCTTTAATGACAGAAAAAGGGAAACATGGACGGGGAGGAAAAGGCAGAATACAGAAATGAGTGGGATGAAGTTAATAAACCAGTGTTTGGTAGTAGCTACAAGTGGATCATCAAAAGGAAAAGACACTCCTTCTCACACCCAAACAAACAAAATGCAACTAATAACAACTAAGGCTCTTACTGCCCCGCACATTTTAGCAATTTTAGGGTAGGATTAATCTATCCCAATGCAGGTGTCTGAAATGTAGATTTTTATATTTGACCATTTGTATTTTATAATAAAAGAAAATAAATAGGTACTGTCAAGGAATAATTAACCCCATTACAAAGACCGGGATTGGGAGAGGATGTAAGTAATATTTTAGTATCATGGCCTCAGTGTATGTGTAGTTTTGTCTTTCTATATAAATATATGTGTATGCACCTGTTTTTCCTAGTTTTGCTGTGCTTAGGAAAGTGAAAAGTGTTTGTCTGCTTTCTGTCTGTTCCTCTGATGATTTTACTAGTCAAAATATCACTCTCTGCCTTGGCTTTTTAATCCAAAAATCTAAATCTGTATACAGATCTGGAGTTTATGGTCAACATCATGGAAAAAAAAAAAAACAAACAAACCACTTAAAAATAGCCCATGGTGTATTGTTAATATTTTCATTTAATCATCAAACTCTCTGAATTCTTGGTTGCTCATTATGAATGCTCTTGATAGTATTGCTGAAATTGTCTGGTTTTTGCCATGCTGCCGTTATGTGGTGGGTTGTTTTTTGTATGAATTACAGATTCCAAATCATTGGTTGGTCAAAAAGTGAAATTCTGAGAAAATTCATAGAAATGTTTGTTTTCAAATTTATGGAGAAAAGGGATAGAAATGCCAATTATTGTGTATTTTTGCCTATATTGCTGTACTGAAAAGATTCTATACCCGCTAAAGATCATATTCTGCTAGAGTAAGTCTAGCTTTCCAGGAACAGGAGTAATTTCTGGGTAAACATCTAAAAGGAGGATGAGATTCTTTTCTTTCAAAGTTCAGAAGTATAGTTCACTCTCCTTTACAGCATCTACTTTTAATTGCAGAGCTGACACTGAACACTGCATGAGGCCATTGCATTTTCATTGCTGACTTCATAGAAATAAGTTTTACACTGTTGACTTTACAGGCATCATAGAGCTTCTCTGTGACAGAGTAAAAAAAGTAGTACTAGAAAGAAAATAACATGCAATAGATTAAAAGAGTCCAGGCTCTGTCATGAAGGGAAAGAACCCCAAACTGCTCATGACCAATGGAAAATAGATGAAATCACTGAAGGAAACGTAATTATCTGTCTTTATGAGGAAGGACACTGCCAGCTATATGGTGCGGAAGAGACTAATATGAGGGTTGTTTGCCAAAGAAACAGGAAATAAATGAGGGGAAACTTAACCCCTTCACAGAGTCCAGCAAAACTGCAGATGAATGAGAACGGAGAGTGGAATGCCGTCTGCTCATCTGGAAATGCCTTTCCAGAGTCCTGTCAAATGGATACCTGAACAACTAGTGCCTAATTGAACTTCCAGAGTCTGTTTCCCGATGATGCAAAGCAGTTGCTCTCATCCCAAAATTTTTACTTTTATCCTCCTCTTTTCTGGTGCTGATTGATAGACTGATACCGCAGTTGCCACTGTAATAGAAATCATCACAATACAATCAAGAACAGCTTGGTGGCGTTTTTTGAGGCATTCTCTTTCTTTTCAGTAAATCTATCAAGAAAAAAAAAACAATCAATTGGTTTTTAAACACTTGAGCTATTTAGAGAAAGATCCATGTGTATGCTGTTTTGATTTATGTAAGTCAGCCAAAAATTCAAAAAGTAGTAAATCTTAAATGAAAAGTTAAGTTTCCTTTGAAGTAAAAATGTCCATATAACAATATGCATTGAAAAGTCCCTTAGAATTAAGTACTTATCCTGGGTCTAGATTGTATGCATATATATAATTAAATTATTTTTTTTGCTATCTCTAAATTTCTATTTTAAAAAAGTGTTATGTTTTAGTCACTTCTGTGGCTAAACCCAGGAGTTTTTAAGAACTCTCAAACAGGACAATATTTCTTCTTTCATGCCTGGGTCTAGAGCATTGCTGTCATTGAAACAGCAAGTTCGGAAAAGAAAATACGTTCATGAAGTAAGGACCATCCCCATGCCACGCACTTAGAAAGCCTGTATCAGTTTGCACAGTCTGCTTTCACTGAGCCCAGCCTTGTTCACACAGACTGCATTTGGTGTCAGTTGATGCATTATATATAAATAGTTTCGTTTAGTAATTTTGTTACAAGAATATTGTACCTGGGCCGTTTGTCGACATTGTGCATCGCTTTCACAGCAAGACTCTGCTTGAAAATCATTAGAGACTCAATGAGTCTTACAGATATCATAATGTAAGTTCTCATCTTTCTTCCCATAGCTGGTGGCCCCTGCAGAGTGTGTAAACAGAAATGGAACAGTGTTGGCTACAAGAAATGATGAAATATATTGTTTAAACAACATCAGGAGTTAGGGTGAACCAGACCATGTTCTGGCAGCAATGTCCTTTCTGGGTTCTGTAAAAGAAAAACCCTGCAGCATTTAGAACAAGAAATCTCTCCTCCTTTCCCCTTTTAATATCTAATAATTTATATACATTATAGCATTTTTATTCATTTACTACTTAGTGCTTGAGGGCACAGAACAGGTAGTGACGTGGTCGTGTACATGGTACAGAGGAATCCCACCATTGTGTTCACTCTCATCAATCCTGTGTAATAAATATATGCAACTACAGCTGAAAATGCTGGAGTTAGTGTTACGCTGATGCCTACTTCTCATCTAGAAGTATTGGAGGAGGAGTTACAATTCATCTTTTCATATTATCTGTGAAACTAACAGGAAAACTGAAGTGAGAAATTTAGCAGCTTGTCCAAGTACAGAAACTCATGTGTGGAACCTCTGATAGATTTGAGGCTTTTAGTGTCCTTTATTCTAATGCTGCTCTTGGTGCTTTTGCTGTTGTTCCCAGAGAGAGTGATCTGGGTCATTTCTCTCTATAATTTGAAGAACTGTCTTCTAAGGTACTGAGATTTATTCAAACAATTGTTGCAGGGGAAAAAAAAAAATGAACAACTCTACATTGTGACTTGGTGGTGTTTGTTTAGTTTTTTTTTAATTTTAGTTTTAAAGAAAACCTGGAAAAATCTTACCTGGAATTTTTCAAAATACTGATCTGCTGTGTCCCTAAGAAAGGGGAAGTTCTTGGTGTTTTGGGCCATCTCTCTCTTCAGTTTGGTTCGTGATTTCTGATTTATTTATAAATTACACCTTCCCTCTCCTCCCCCCCCATTTAAGAAGGGATTGATCTCATCCCCAAATTTGGCACAATTCTGGCAATAATTGAGGTGATTAGCACTAGGCATCAGTTTTGCCCTTCAGAATAAAAAGTGGCAAGTGTATAAAGCCTGATGGCCTGGCTGTGCAAAATTTCATTTAACAGCTCATTGCAGGGAGGCCAACTTGGATTGCCAAATATATCAAATCACTTTTATAGATCTAAGCTGTCTACCTCCTGATTTTTCTTAGTCGTAAATGGTATAACAGATATTGCTATAGTTTTCCCATGCGTTGTAAAAGGAAAGTGTTTTAAATAAGGAGCAGAGCAAGCTGATTTGTTTGGTTACGTTTACAGATATAGGTTGTATGTACTCCAGATGTTTGCACACATTCCCAGAGTCCTGGGGCCCTTTATTTCTTCTGCACCCAGTCTGAATACTCCAAATGTGTCCAGTCAGTAGGCAGTTGCTGTTGGTGAGTTACCAAAAAGGGCTCATCTGTTATATTTATGCACTTTTCATCCAAGAATGAACAGTTCTTGCTGTGCTCTTTCCAATTCCAGATATGAGGAACTATGCCAGAATACAAGCTGCTTGCTTTGTTTGCAGCTGATTTTTTTGATTCTGACTCCTAGTACAGGGGGTAAAAGGAAAGGGGAAGAATGGGAATGTATGCCAAAAGGTATCTATTCCTCTCTTCTTAGTGTTGAAATTTTGTCTAGATTCTTATCGTAGATCTAGTCTGTGTATTTATAATAATATTATGCAGGTATTTCTGCCTCATCAGTTGAGTGTATATGATCTCTAACAGACTTAGCATGCATGTCCTGGGAGGATAAGGAGTGCTGTTCTCCCTTTTTGAAAGATGAGGAGATAAAGCACAGAGAAGGGAAGTTGCTTGTTCAAGATCACACATGAAACTCATGGTGAATTTGGAATAGAAGACAAATCTGTTGGACTGATGCCTTCAGCGAATCCAGTTCGATTCTGCTTTGCATAGTTCTCAAGCTCCAGAGCCCCAAACCGCCATTCAACTCCCACTGATGACAGTAGTGGTTTTATCATCAGTCTTGGGGAAGGTAGGATAGGGTAGTGCATGAAAATTTTGAGAGCATACTTATGTCGTGCTTACGGCTACCCATAGATTTTTGGCTTCTATTTGGGAGAGTTTGCTTTAATGTCTGGTCTTGAGTGTTATGGACAAAAGTGTTTATTTTATCAAAATTGTTGTCAAAACTGAAATTTTTGAGGACAGGAATAGTTTTCAAGGACTCTATACTTGTGGAAGTCCTTAAAAATAGTAGCTTCTTGCTTGAGTTCTTTCACTTCTTGAGTGCAGACTATTCAAAATGTAAGGAAAACCGTTCTCAAACTGTCAATTTCTATTTGTTAGTTGATTGACAGTACATCTGAGTGACTGCTTTTTCAGTTCATCTAATTTCATTACAAAGTTTACAGTTAAATTTATTACATGCAGAATTATTCTGTTTAGAATTAGATCTGATTATTGGTGTATGTTAGGTATGTGAGAAACCAAACCAAAGACCATAGGTTCATCAGGTGCTGCCAAAAAAAGAGTTCCAATAACCCTGTGTCATTCCCTCAGTACACTTCTTTGCCCTCAGTGTAGTTAAATGGGCAGATTCAATAAGTCCTTCTTTGTGGAGGCTTATATATCTAATCACGTGCACTGGGTTCTTGAATGTATGCCCTGTGGGGTTATTTCTGACTGCGTTCCTCTCTGATTATTTTGTCATAGGTGGATTAAGGAACTGGCTCTACAGAATTGAGTGTTTTCTTCATGGTATCCCAGTGTATTTAGTAGTATCAGCACCACAGTGGAGTGCAGGGGTGTATATCACAGTATTCATTTTTGACACTTTCATACCCTTGAATAAAAAATGTGTTCATAGGGGCTTCTTTAACTGGCTATATAAATGTAACACATTGAATGTTGTGGTACACCTGTGTACTAATACAATATCTGAGTTGCTCAAATATTGGATCACTTATCTTCATATTATATGAAATCTCAGCTGGTTAATATATTAATTTGGGTCACATTAAGACTGATATGGGCAGTTTTTGCAGAGTATGAACACACAAAAAAACCCAATAAGAGCAGTGATACTAATTTGTTAATAACAGAGTGATAGCTAACTCTCTGTATGTTCAGGATTTTCATTTGCACCTCTGTGAACAAAATGTACGGCTACTTCTAATACATAAGATTCTGAATAATCGTCAGAAATGTCGCTTGATAGTGAAGAACTCTCACTTCTGCTTTTCTAGATACAGTTAATCCTGGTTGAAATGTCAATAGTTTGGATGAGTATCATTTATTGAAATGACCTTTGTTGCTTAGTAGCAGCATGATTTGTCAGCTAGATTAGAAAATTATAGTTAGTATGAGTTTAGTATAATATTTTCTGGTGTTAGAAATGTTAAATCTCGGTATGAGAATGTAAATTAATATGGCAAGGTTCACATGGGGGTCAGTACAATTGTCATATAATGCTTAACCAAGTCAAATTACCTTCTAGCACTTCCTAGTGGGTCCTTTTATTCAAGAGATTATTCAATATTCTGCAAGCTAAAGGATCTTCAGGGCTAAAATGTCAAACCTGGAACACACATTTATGACTGAAAAAAGCAACAAATCCGGGAAACTAGGAATTAAGAGCTGAAATTCATTTTGGCATTGAGTAGTTCACTGCAAAGGAATGTCTATGAACAATTACTGCTATTTAATAACTACGTTTGGATTTGAAAATAACTTTTAAAACAAGTTTTTGAGAAAATATTTTCAAATTGTTTAGCTTAATGTTGGTGGCTTTCCCTTACTACTTTTTACTCTAATAGGAAGAAATCCTGGGATATTTTGGGAAAAGCCTTTACTCATGAGATTTACAGGGGAAAAAGCTACTAAATAGAATGAGTCCTGCTAATTTGGCTATGATGTGGAATAGGAAACAAGGTATTTTGAATTTAGCTGAGTGAACACAGCCTTGGGAATAATCAAAGCTTTATTCTCTCTTTGCAATATTATTCTGGTTTTGTTTTCCCATGTGTTACCTCATGGAATGAAGGGATAGAAAAATAATTTTGGAGAATGGAGTGCCATCTAAGCAGCTCTTGAGTCTGTTTCTTAACAACCAAAGATTTTGGGGAATTCTGAGAATATCTATCTTTGTTCCTGGTTTACAAAGAAAGTAAAAAAATAGTTTGGGACTGATTTAAGTCAAAAGCGTGTTCATGACTTAATGCAGTTGGCTCCGGGTCAGGACTGGGTTTCAAATGAGAAAAGAAAGTGCGTTCAAAGAAGATAAGGAGTAGTCAGGCATTTTGACTATTTTGTTTTACTCATATATTTTTAATATACACAAGATACTTTGTTTATTGTAGGCTTTTCTTAACAGATAAGATATATTTCACTGAACCAGGTGTTCTGTAAAGACAGAATTATTCCGCCATATAAAATGTGCAGAATACTTAGAGTTTTCATCCTGCAAAGAATAGCTCATTTCTTCTCTGAAAATGTCATGTGCTTTACTAACTGTAGGTTTTCAATTATTTTTGATACTGTAGCTCTTCATAGGTTTTAAACTGGAAGCTTCAATTCATATGAAAGTATTTCTTCTTGTTAGGAGGAGTATAGCTCAAGATAAGCATACAAGGTGATTTAAAAATGTTTCAGTGTTTACTTCATGACCACTGGCCTTTGTTCTATTGATGTGTGGAAACATGTCAGAACAAAGTGCCCTATTTCCTGACTTTTCTTTTCTGAACTGGAGCTCCTAGAATGGGCAGAGTATCTTATACATGAATAATAATACATTTTAGAATAGTTCAAGTCTGCTAGTGTGTGCCATTCAACTAGAGGAATAGCATTTATTTTTACTCAGATTAGTACGTGAAGGCCTAAAAATGAACTGAAGTTTACAAAAGTGACATGCTTTTACAAATGATAAATATAAGCAAATCATCAACTTTCTGGCATTTTTTCCAGAGAAATGAAGATTTATGAGATTGTGCTGTTTATGAATGTATATGGGTAGAGATGTCTTGGGTGTTTTTGTCTTTCCTTAAGAACTATTTCCCCTCTTTAGTTTAATCCAGACAATCTGGTCTCAGAAACTCAACAAATGTCATGGAAGGAAAACGTGGTACAGTATGATATCCTGCTCATTTATTTGGTTTAAGAAAATGTGAGAGTATGAGTTCAGTCCTTAGTGGGTTTGAAACAACATGTACTGATGTCTAAACAATGGGAAAATACCTGTTGGAGCTTTTACCAGCATTTTGCACATTCTTCTTTGTGAATTCAATCAACCTTCACTTGTTTTGCTCCTTATAAAGCTACTTATTTCGCTTTGGATGTTGTTTGTGCACAAATATTCCATGCTAATCTTAAACTCCAGACAGATTTGTTGATACCCTTGTGTATCTCATTGTGTGCAAGATGGTTTTAGAAGAAGAAAAGTAGGAAGAAATAGTAAGAAAGGTCATTCAATTCTCTGCACAATAATAAATATCGACACCTTGGACATGAAGCAGCTTTTAAGAGCTAACATTGACCTTGTTTTTATAAAGAACCTTTAGTCTACAATGCTGTTTGAATATGAACTTGTAGATGAATACTGGCAAGCAATGCAACTCTGATCTGAGCTGTAAATGAGATCCTCTGGATGCTGCCTAATTTTTCACCATCTATCCAGTCAACAGTATATTAAGTTATATGAGTCAGGTGGTAATTAGGAATGGACATATTCATTTTTCCATATTTAAAATTTGCTTGGAGATTGTGGGATTTATGGTTGATTCAGTTGTTACCAGATTTACATTCTCCTTAGGAGGGCTGCAAGATATAGGAAGGAATGAGTAATGAGGGGTGTGGGGGGGAAACATGCATTCTTACTTATTTTTTATTTACAAATAAACAAAGCAAGAAAACATTCTCCTATTCCTTAAATTGTTTTGGGGCATCTTCTTGAAGTACATTTTATTCTTTTGAATTTAGGTCTACATGATAGGATTTTATTGACTACTTCCTGCTCTGTGCCATGCAAATCATTCCTAAGGCAAATTATTCCTAAATATATCCCAAAAGAAGACCCCCTTCAGGAGAAAGCTACACTTCATATTATTTTTGACTATACTTGTTAGTATTTCAGAAGTTCTATTTGCTCAAATAGAAGGGCATCTATCAAATATAACTTCAAAAAGAGGTTAAAGGATTCTTTTCTTCCTGTCTCGTTAAAATTGTAGTCTGCAACCATGTAGAAAATCTCACTTGAAGTGTAAAAGCAGCAAATATTGTCTTGAATTGTGTGTGATGCATTCGGCAGGTTCTCAAAGCCAGTTAACAAGTGTTATCTCCTCCTTAAAACTTGAATAATCTGGTTGAGGAGGTTTAGATCTGACTTTTTTCTCTTTTTCTTCCTCTCTCCAACTTTAATTTGCAGTGTTCATAGAGTGCATTCATGTTCCTCTAAATGGCACAGCAGTGTTGGGCTGCCTTTGGGCCTTAGCTGGTTGCTAGTAAAACAGGTACATTTTTGGTTTTGTGTTGTTTGTATTTGGGTTTGTTTTGTTTTGTTAATGGCTCTGCTGAGCGAATCCCTGAGTCAATCAGTGGGAGGTGGAATGTGGGTGCCTCAGAGGAAAGGCTGAAGATGTGGAAGGTACAAAGTAAGGAGGTGTTTGTAGAGACAAGGAAGAGGGAAATGTTTCCTGCTGTTTCTGTTGCTAAAGGAGGGAGACTCTGTGATAGATCGTCTTAGAACCAATTGCTTAGAGGACACCAAAAATTGTATCTTGCCTTAGTAACAATTCTTGTTCTGTCGGTGGTGAACAGTTGTTTTCATTTGCTTCACTTATGTTTCTTGAGTTTTATTTATCTCTCTTATTTTTTTATTACAAATTTTTATTATTATCATGAGTACTATTTTATTTCAATTATTAAGCTGTTCTTATCTCAATCATGAGTTTTCTTGCTTTTACCCTTCCACTTCAGTTCCCCCATCACGCTGCGGGGGAGCGAGGAAGGGGCTGCGTGGCGCTACTTGCTGGCTGCGGTTAAACCATGGCAGTTTTCTACTGAGCCTGCAGAAAGCCCGCTGTGAGGAGAGGGTGAGCATAGAGGAAAGGTTTGGGCCAATGTATCCTTCAGTGTTACAGAAACACAGACTTATGGTTTGGGGTCTGTCTTTATCGGGTTGATTTGTTTTGTAGATTGAGTATTAAAATGACTAGCTCAGGACAAATCCTTACCCTGCTGAGAACATTAAAATGTCATAGAGTTTAATATAGAGTAATTGGAGAGAACTCTAGTTGCGAAGGAGATAAAGTGAAATTCCTAAACCAGATTTTAAGACTGCTGTGAACCTTTTTTGTCTGTCTTGAATAAGTGTGTTCCACTTTAATGAGATTATTCTGAGGCTCCCATCAGGTTTTATGCACAATTTTCTGCTGGTTTTCCAACAAAGACTTCTTTCTGTTTTTCAATAGAATTTCCCTTCTATTGGGTTAACAGTAATGTCTTTATAGCTGATCAAGTGTAGTCGAGTTAACTGACAGGCAAATTATTATAAACAATTATTGTTCTGATTCATATATTTCAATTATGTTGATATTTATTTTGTTGTTTGGCTACCTATTCAAGTTTCTTTTTAGTAGCTCTTGCAATCTAGTTGCAAGAGCTTTTATTTTCTTTTCCCCATCTCAGGCTAGTTGCAGTTTTACATTTTAGGGATATTATTTCCGTTCTGCATCCTGTTGTTCTCTGTGAGGAAAAAAGAATTAGAAACTATTCAGGAGGAAGGCAAATAGGAGAAGGATGAAGGCAACCTATAGCCTGGCATAATTTGCATACCCTGTAGAACACAGTTCAACTAAGTCCACTCCCTGTTGTTATGAAATAAAAATAGTGCACATCTTAATTTTGTTCTTCAGCCATTGTTTCTCCCGAGAGAAAAGGGGTTATTGTAATTCCAGCTTAGTGGAAATATGTAAAGCTTTTACTCATCTTGTGCATAAAACTGATAACCCGTGCAGTTGGGAGTGCTTATTTATTTCTTATTAATTCATTTCAGTCTTTATAAGTCAACTGAGCATTCAGCATTTGTAAAGTGATTCTGGAAAATTATTTTGCATAAGTAATAGTAAACACTGGCATTGCTTCCTGGCAGGGAATGAAAATGATTCATGCAATCCCAGTGGCCTAATGAGCAGAGACAGGGACTGGAGCCATGAATAGCTCACTGGCTGAAGTTTGGCAGCAGAAAAAGCCATGATGATCAGCTGTGCCTTCACTAGCAGGCATCTTTTGAATCAATGGGAATTACTTATTGTGAGGTGTAGAGGGGCACAGAAGAAAGATTTGGCACACAAATTTGAAGCAGAGGGAGATGGATAAAGAAGAAAACCTCATACCTGGAAAACAAAATTAGCTGTAAACAGTGTTTTGCTTTCTCCTATTACTTTATGAAGATTGTAACAATGCCAAGAATTTTTATATTCTGTGGAGCACTCCAGCAAGCTTCCAAAGTACGCTTAAGATTTTACAGCCTGTTCAAATTCAGTGCTGCTAGGTCTGCCAAGCTCTTGGTATTTAAATGGGACCAAATTACTTCAAACAATTTCATTGTCAGCCATTACACAGGAAATTCTTCCTTTTTCTCTTGTTTGTTTTTAAATCTAGTTTCAGCTTAATTGTAATTTGGATTTTTATCTTCAAAAATCAGCAAGTGAGCCAATGAAAGCACTCTATATAAACATAAATAACAGTGGTAATCGAATACCATAAATAAAATACATGAAACAAAATCTCATCAAGAAATAAACTGACACAATTTTCTCATTTCTCTTTTTGTTTCACAACAGCTAGATTGTCAGATGACTCATCTGCTTTGATTTGAAATAAGATGTGTGTCTGTAAATTCTCTTACTTGTATCACTGCCTTTTGTCAGTGTGAATTAGGGAGGCTTTCAAAAAGCTGAGCAACTTAGAACAGTTTACAGTTGCTGTTATATTGTTGGGCTATTTTGTTTTCTTCACATCCATTGTTATCGTTTAAGTATTTGTTTGTGCTATGATGCAAAGATCGTTGCAGACAATACTTGTCTTTCCATTGACTGCAGGAAATTTGTATCAGCCTTTCAGAAAGCTTTGACTCATCCTTCTGACTTCAGACCCAGAATAGGGTCTTTCAGCCCTTCTACATATCATGTTCATTGAGTTCACAGAACGCTCTTACTCTTAATGAATGCTTAAGTTTAAGCACTTGAGTAAGTGCATCTGAATCAATGCTCTTAATCAAGCTCAAAGGAATCGGTTACTTCGACATGAAAGAGGGTTACTACTGTGAGCCAGGTTGACAGGGGAGTGCTGTGTGTGTGGAATGTATTTCCTACAACCTGAAGTGTATTCAGTTTCCCCCTAATGCTCTGTTCAAGCCAGAAAAAAAAAAAACAAAAAAAACTGAAAAATAGTTCCTGTATAAATTCTTGCATGATTTCAAAGGGAATTATCAGTGAAATGTTGGGTAATTTCAAGTGCATTTGCCTAATGAGTGTTAATGAAATAATGAATGGAAAAATATTAACTGATCCCAGTATTTTTAATATAAAAATATTGAATTGAATGGAGAATGGAAATAAACTGAGTAAAAAAGAGTGTAGAGAAATGTAACTCTAATATAGAGGTTTTTACATTAGCTTGCAACCCAGGTGGTTGTTTCATGCAACTCTGTAGTTCTTTTTACCATTAATAATGAACAACTGTACTATAAAATATATGACTGTGAACATAACTACCACAAAAGCTACATGAAAGCCCATTAGTAATTACTATGAACACTAGAAAAAGAAAACCTTCTCTTTTGCTGTCTGCACATGGTAGTCATCCTGGCTCAGTGAGCTCATTAGAAAAACAAAATGGTTTTGTTTGATCATGACGTAAATGGTACTCTACAGGGACTTTAGCAAGTGCTCCCTAAAGCAAAGCCAGTGTACGAAGCCCATGTTCTTCTCATGGGGTTTGTGTGTGCGGAAATAAAAGTCATAGCACTCTACATACCACACTAGTACTTTTTAAGATCACAGTATGTGGAAATGACTACTGAATAAGATAACAAAAAATGTGTTCATGGATTAGTTTTTGCAATAGGATTATCTTGATTTATTGAGAAGACAATTATGTTTAGCTGGGTCAATTAATAATTAAACACTCCAATTTGATTCCAAAATCACTGCCAAACAAATATGGAGGCTTTTAATTTTCTTACCCCAAAGGATTGCTTTGTTGCTCCCAAAGGAGTTCTCAGCAGCTTTCTTGGACTGCTTGGGATCCCATCCTTAAAGCTTTTTCTTTCTTCTCTGAGCTGCTCTGTCAGACTGCCAATAGAAATTGAAAATGTTACAAATAACCAAACTAAACATTTGAGACCGCAGAGAGACATGCAATAACATTCGAAGCAAATTTGAGCAAATGATCAAGTTTAAACCAGTATGATGTCATGCAAAATTGCTTTGAAAACTGTAATGTATCAGTGTTAAAACAGGAGGTGCTGAGAGGAATTTCCATGGGTAGCTGTTCTGCATACAATATTATTTGTTAATTGCAATAAAGATGTGGGTCAAATAGAGATATATGGATTACGTTTGCTAAATCTGTGAGAAGCGAAGCAGGCAGGGAGTGCAGTTTGCTTTGTTGGTGTAGGGAAAATGGACCATGAATTGTTTAGGCTCCTTTTGATTCTTGGATTATTCTTTGAGGAGAAAAGGTATGGATGTAATTTTAGGTCATGTCATGCAGTGAACTTTGTATTGAATAGTCACTGTGTAAAAACTGAAGTAAAACCCAGTGATGAACCGTGATTACCAAATATAAAGCATAATACCTTCTCTCTTTTGTAAGGTAAAGCTGCTAAGATGAGGCAGAAAGGTGTGTTCCTTTGCTTTAGAGGAATATTGAAAATCTGGGTGATTTTTATTGATTTCTGAGACTGTAAAAAGTTATAGCTATCAGCTAGCTAGAGACCACAAATGAAGTCAGGGACATCTATTTTAACTTAAACTTGTGGGGTCACTCAGTGCATCTTTAAAATAATAGCTATGCTCCAGATCTTGCCCATATTACAGCACAGAAGTCTTGGTTGTTAAAAAGCCATGTTCAACTGTATAAACCATATGGTAAATTCTAGTAAAAATAACTTTAAATATTTGCATTGTGAGGTTAACTTGAGTCTCATTCAATTTGTTGATTGTATTTAATGACAACAGCACAGAAATACCTTTAAGGATGTAAATACCAAGAGATCAAACATTGCTGTAATGTAAGCAGTGTCAGTACCTCCTTAAGGAAGTATTTTCTCTTTCTCTGTTGGTGTCTCTAAATTCATCCTCAGGAACATTTTGTGGGGAACAAGGTTTATATACAAAAAACAAGTCTGAAATTCTTCTGCAAAATACAGCCAGCAATACCTGTCTGAGATTCCTGCAGTATAATCATACCTTTTGCGACCACATTACTCAAAACCCAAATCTGTTATTCTTTTATTTATTTAGGGTTTTTTTTTCAGCTTTGTTTCTTATTTTTATTTCCATCCTCAGAGTTCAGTGGAAATCAACTGTCCTCCCCTTCACATGAACAACTTTGGGTTATTGTTCCCTTTTATAAAATCTTCCTTTTTAATAAATATTATTTTGTTTATTAAATTGCTAAGCTAATATAACAAAGCACAAAGAGAGACAGCTCAAGAATTGCAAACACAGAATAATTAGATCAATAAACAGTTCAGTAATTCTGAGATGACTTTGAAGTGACCTTCCAGAATAAAAAAGCCCAAAGCTGTGTAGGACATACAAATTTTAAATGATGGTTACTGTGCCAAGAGAATTTGAGTAGGTTGGTAATGTTGATTTAGCTGTCTTAATTATGTTGAACTCCGCAAGACGCAGAATAAAAGAGCAGTGGTGAGAACAAAAGAGGCATACACAGTAAAGAAATTCTCATGAAAAAATATACAAGAAAGAAACAGTCAAAGTGAAATAATAAAATGAAAAAAGGAAGTAAGGACTGAATGCAGTAAACTAACATTATAGCAATATTCAACCAAAACCTCCTCCATAATTCCAGGTGAAGCATATTTCCATTCTGAAGCACAGTGTTTTAACTGCCTGTATCATCAGTAATGAGGCTAAAAATGAGAACTCTTGCATAACAATGAGAGAAATGACATTTCAGACCCTCCAGTACAAACTTTGATTACCAAGGTGTGTGCTGTTTTATTTATTTTATTGCATTTTGAGGTCAAGTGCAGAACAAATTATTGCGCTTTCATGTATTGCGCTTTTCCTGTAACACTTTACATTTCCCCAAGACTGATAACAATATTGTTTGATTTCCTCTAAATTTCAGTTTTTCAAGTGACTCTGTCTTACATCTGCAGAAGGAATTTTCAGTCCAGTTGTAGTATTTCATATATAATGTTCCAAAAGTTCCTAATCTATGGGAGATAAAAAATTGTGAGAGAAAATAGAGTGATGTAAAATATGTGAAGACGTGATTGTATGTTGCAATATTCATGTCCCTTCTTGTTATTTTTTTTAATTGCAATTTGAATGTCTAACTTTGTTCAGTTACTACTGCTCAGCTACATTTCCCTTTATGCTAGACAGGCTTATTTTATGAGTGAATTGTTATTCTACTTTTTGACAATTAAACAGCCCAGAAATGAAGACAAAAGGTTGTTGTTTTTTTAAGTCCAACCTCCTCCTCCAGTAAAGGCCATATAATCTTTCCTATATCCATTGTTGGATACAGAACTGTTGGAATAGTGCATCACCTGTGCTGCCAGCGGTTTTTGTAGATGTGGCTGGTGTATCTCACACCTTAACTGGATGAAGCTGGAGCCAAAACTGCAGCAGCAAAAGCTTCCCCATGGGCTGTGCAAACCTAACATGATACTTGTGCTGTGATAGACTGTCCTCATATCACATCTTCTGGTGGGGAGAACAGGAGGCAAATAAAATAAAACACCACCACCACAAAAAAGAAACAAACAAACAAACTCCCAAACAACAATGACAACAAAAACCCCAACAATAACAAAACCAGGAAGAAAACTGAAGGAGCAAGGTGCTTCGGTTTGGGGGATGTCAAGATACAAATCAGCTCTGGTTTGATTCAAAAGTCAGCTTAATTGGTGCTGTTCACAGTGTGTCTCTAGGATTTGACAGTACTTGACCAGGTAAGCTATATGAAAGAATTGCTTACAGAAGAGATATCTGGGAAAATTATGAATTATTTGGCAATAGAATTTGAACAGAGAACAAGTTATTGGCTTATTCCAAATTGTTTTCCAGTGATAAGTTTGAGGAAGCCTCAGCAGAATGAAAACAAGGGAATAGGAAGATGATGTCAGCCTATAAAAAATAAAAAAAAGATACAGTAAAGGTTTGCTTGTTTTTGCTTCTTAGACAAATAATACCAGACGACCACTACTCTGTTTCCAGCTTCACATTCCAGTGTAAAACAGCACATTTCATTTCAGATGACATTTCTGATAAGCCTATGACAGTTTAATTTCAGTTAACCACTGCTAACAGTGCAAATGTACAAAGAAAGCAGGCAGGCATGCAGTCATTGAGTGTATATGTAAATTAAGTAATCCATTGTGTTGGGTCATTGTTGAGGATGTTGATTATTAAAAATTAACAAAAAAAAGTTCTTCCCCCATCGTTCTGAAAAACTTTCTGCCTGACTGACACTTATAAAACATTTTGTCAATAGTTATGCAAAACTACCTGAGGCTGTAATAAGTTGAAATGGTAGAAGACTAGAATATTAAGTCACAATTTTGTTGTTGACTCAGTGTTCCAAGTGTATGTCTGTTAACTGACTGTATCCTGAAGTTTAACTATACTTTAAATTTTCCTTTCATTGTGTTCACTTTCAGATGGTGTCACTCTTGTCTGAATAAGTTGTAGTTACCTTCTTGCGTTCAGAGGCAGAAAGGATGTTCTGTGTGGTGCTGACTCAGTTAACTAGAGAACTGGAGGTTCTGGAATGTGATGTCCTCCTGAAAATTCTGTTGTGCTATAGGAATGATCCATTTTTACATCTCTGTAAACACCGTTTAACACTTTAAGTGCATTACACAGTATTCATCTTGTAGTCCCCTCTACTTGTGAGATAGAGTCAAGCACATTTTCTTCTTGAAATCATAGAATCATTTAGGTGGGAAAAGACCTCTAAAATAAGTGGAGATCCTTTGTAACTTCTAAGAGACCTACTGATCACAAATGACTGCCAGGATCTGTAATGACTTAACGTTGATTGTTTTCAACCACCAAAAAATACATACAGATAATTTCCAGAAGTACCTAGCATGAAATTGCTCTGTGGAGTGACGCTATGTGTTGATTTGGTTTTGCTAGTCCAAATTGTAGTTGTTATTCTGCAAACACTCTTTAATTTGTCCTTAGGGCAAAAAAATGGTGATATACGGTTTCTCAGTAGGTTAATGTAAGATTATGATTCTCTGTGGGGAAACATCATTACTTGTAGAAAAGGAAAGGAGAAATCTCCATGTGCAAATTTAAGAAAAAAGAGAGTGGGTGAAGAAAAGGAACAAAGGTGGTAAAGAAAAGGATATCTGAATGCCTTTCACCTTTACTAGAACTTTTTTCTGCATTGAGTTGGTCAGAGCATAACTGCATTGATTTCATGGGACTGCTTTCAGAAAAATTAGGAAGAACAGAAGGGGATCACTTTGAAGAAAAACTTGATTTTTCTGCCCAATAGAATACCATGCTTAAAAACTTGAGGAAAAAAAAAAATCAAATTTTCCTCAAAAGAACCCCTTCTGTCACTCTTTTTCATGCTTGGCATCCCGTGCTGAAATTAGTCCTGTGGAATCAGTTATTAAAATCTGTGTAAAGGCTCTCATTAACTTTGCATTGTGCCCTACAGATGGGTCTCTTAAATGTATAGGCTGTTCAGCAAATGCTTGACGTCTTAAAAATAATAGACTAGTCATTATAAACATGCAATAATATTGTAACGATATGATTGTTGTAATGCAGATCATTTACTGGGCACTCTATACATACAAGAATTACATTTGTGTGGCATAATAAAAATCAATGAGAGTCTTTCCTTTGATTTCAATAGGCTTTGGATCAGGCTTTCTGAGAAAAGTACCATTAGCTGTCAGATGTGTTTTTGAGACTATATGTATCAATCTGGTTAATTAGCAGCAATCTAAAATGTTTTCATGAATGCTTTTTTCAAATTCGGGCTCACATAAAGAACTCTGTAATACCCCATTGTTGTGGTTCCTCCTACAGCCCTTTTAAATTCCTGTTATTCCCATTTGATAATAAATTTAACCTCCCTACCAACATAATTGATTAAATAACAGGGATCATAATGAAATTCCAGTAATGCTTTCTGCATGCAAAGCTGAAAAGGGAATAATTACTGTCAAAGAAACTTCTGGATTCATCTTTCTCTGATTCTACTTCTTTCTTTATAGAGTAAAAATACTTTTAATCTTTTAAACTTCTCCGGTTCTGTTGTACTGTGTAAACAAAGATGCTCTTTTATTCTTTCCTTCTTACAGTGAGACAGCACATAGAGGTGACTTTCACACCAGTGTGTTCCTATGCAAGCCTTTCTAAAGACACAGTTTGTACCCGCAGCAGGTCTTGCTTTTTCTTCTGGCAGAATGTTTAGTGTGTTGGAGATTGACACTTTGTTGTCCCCACGTTAGGGCTGAGAAGGAAGCACAGTTTGAGTTTGTGTAACACTGACATCAGTAATTCATTGTGTCAGTGGTATTTAAGAGGAGTTAGAGCTCTACGTATTTCAATAGTTCTGCAATCTTGCAATTCAATCAGTTATTTTATTGCAATCTATCCCTTTGAAATGTGATCTGAGAATTATCCAACAAGCAAAGCAAAAAATCCAATTAGAAATAATTTCTGCAGAGTTTTACTCCAAACTTATTGCTTATTAATTGGAGCAATGAATTCTGTAGCTTTCATCATCAGCCAATTTCAGCCTGCTAAGAAGCATGAAGTTTTATCTTCATCAAAAAGTTTTCCTTTAAAGAAGCCATACAAAAACTGATTATAATGAGTATTGTATCTTTGGCATTAAGAAAGATAGTTTTGTTTTCATCATTAAAAAATTAACTAGATTTTTATTAACTGTTTTCTTAAATCCCTCTGGCTGATAATATTTTCTCTTCACTTATATTTTAGTGAAATACAATCATACAGAAAAGGAGTCTTTTATCTTTTAACTGACAAGTTAGGCTAATAATATTTGATTTTAATTTCTGTCCCTGAATATTGAATATATATATATTTAATCTGTTGTTAGGTATGCTAAATATCATGCTTATATTTAATAATTTCCATGAGTCTTTGGTTGAATTAATTTTATATGGGTGAAGGTGTCACAAATAGAAGTTCTTGAAGGATCCATTTTTCTGATAATAATGTTGCAGCATACTAAATTGTGAAGTGTTTTGCATAAGTTTATTATGAAAACTTGTCAAATATAAACATCGCATTTGCCTGTGTACAATGAGTCTGAGCTCAAGATCTTTCACATGTCTTCAGAGGAATCAGAGGCACTGAGGCAAACCATAAACTAAGACTAGGATGGGATTTTCCTAAGCAAATTCTTCCATGGAGGAAGTGAAATGTTGAAAACGGAACAACTTTGAAGAAGGCCTTTCCACAGTCTTTCTACAATATAAATGTTACTTCTGGTGTATAACAGAGACTCATATTTTTTTAAGTACTTTGAAAATATAGGAAAATCCTCCAATCATTTACTGTTAGTCTTTACTGCTGGAAGGATGTGGTTTCCCTCTTGATTCTCCTTCTCTGTCCACATCTGACTATGGGGGGGTCACTTGGATTGTTTCTTTATTCCATCTACTGTCTTATTCATCTTCATCATACGATACCTGTATATAACAATGATCTCAGAGACAGGAAATAACATAGCAAATAGTAATTTAACTTAATCTTCTAGCATCCTTGTCATGCCACCTCTGTGGGATTGCTAGCTCCAGGCTTCCCAAAATTCTTCATGGACAAGGAGAAAGAGAGAGACTGTGTCTACTTAGCTAGGCTTCAGCAGGGAAGGTGCTTCTCTGTGGTACCAGTGCTTGCTTCCATAGTCACGCTATGTAAAGGGATGTTTGGGCCATGAGGGAGGAAAACTGAGTTTTAAAAATGGATTAGCATCAGATTTTCATTTACAGCTGTTTATGCCTGCCATCACCTCTGACAAATATGCTTTTATAACTGCCTTCAGGTGAATGTCTAAGATCCTCACTTCTGATAAGCTGGTTTATAAAATAGCTTGAATATCTTTGTTACTTTGTGCCTCATCCTCTCATCTTCTTTTCATCATTTTTCCAGCTGATGGATAGACAGACTTCTGCATACTTGGAAAGTGCTCCAGGGCTTTTGCTGATTTTGAGCAGTTTAAAGTGTTGTACATACGTTCTGCACCTTCTTAATGAATGCAGACTACAGCAGATCCTTGCAAACCTTCAGTGCTCTCCTCCTTTCATGGTATCACAGGCAGTAAATAGCTAGGCCCCACAGTCTATTTATGGAAAGAAAAAAAGCCTCTCAGTGGTATGTCAGTGCCAGTTTTTCATGGAGTTTTCAGAATGTCATTTTCTTGGCATAAATGTTACTGTAATTAAGTATTCTCCATGCACCAAAGTTGATTCTCCATTCTGCAGTTTATAAACTTAAGCATTTCTTTGTGAATCCACAGCTCATCTGCAAAGAGCTGTGCCTGTTTCACTCAGCATGCTCCATTTTCATGTTACTAATAGAAGCTGCTTGTTTAAGAGGGGAAAAAAAAAGGCTATTGGAATATAATCAGACACTATGTGGGTTGTTGTTGTATTAATTCTATTCTAATTATGTTGTTGGTATCCAGATGACTCACATTGAGTCTAAAAATAATGTTGATAGAAATAATTCGCTCATAGGTGAAAAACGTATCTACTGAGAAATCATATGAATTATTATTTACCTGAGACTAAATAAAAATGCATTTTATGTGATTTTTAGTTATACCAAATAAAGAAATGAAGATGAATCCTCACTTTAAAATTCTGTTTAAACATACTACCTTACTCTCTCCCCCAGGCACATATACAAAGAATGCAGGATTATTACCGCAAAACTTTGTTTATGTTGCTTTTCAATCTCTTGGATATGTTCATGTGAACAGATTAAAATGATATGATGAGGGCATAAATCTGTATATTTTACTTTGTCAGTAAGATCAGTCAGATTTGGCCTATAGCTTGAATTCATTTTACATGTTGTATGACTGGTATGCATTTCTAGACAACTTCATCTCAGTTTTTTATGTCATGTCATATCTCATTTCTCCTCAGCTAAACAGTACTGGGCCAAGACTGTTCTTAGGAGTTTCTTAAGCCACTTCATAATAACTAGTCACATAAAGTTGTCTTATAGGAACAGGAGACAAAAGAGATGATTGTTGCTGATCACATTTAATAATTGCACTGGTTTTACATTTTTGTAAGGGACTTAGAAAAAAGAAAGTATTTTGCACAGTTCTGATTTAAAGTTTTCTTATGTATAACTGGTGCACCGATCCTGGTTGGTTGAAATAATTTGACTCTCTTCCCTCTTCTCTCTCTGACCCTGTTAATAATATATTGAAAATAGTTTTCATTATTTCACATCTGAAAAGAAAAAACAAGGGCAAAAATAAGGGTTTTTTTGTCTGTTATATGTTCATTTAATTATGATTTTCTAGCTCACAATTGCCTAGGTACCTGAGTCCTAAAAATCACATTAATGCAAACTGTGAGAAGAGAGGAACCATTTAAATGTTACCTGTTGTCCAGCTGAGTCAGGTGAAAGGGTTGTACTTATCAGCTGGCTGCCAGTTTTTAAACTGTTACAATAGGTGAACTTTCCATTGTTGTTGGTCCTGCTTGCTTTTATTATTTTTCCTGCTTTCTCTTGCTTGAGGGTTTTGTGGTACCCAATATTGATTAGTACCTTTCAGAGAATAAATGTATGCTCTGCTTTTTACTCTAAATGTAGCAGTTCAGTAAATGCATTTCTGCTCACTGCATCATCCATCCAGGTTGTATCCCTTGGACGGAGGAATACACATCTTCATAGGCCAGCAAGGAAAAATTACAAGTAAAATACTCATTAATTTATTATTTGCTGTAGGACCTTGGAAAAGAGAATCCCCAAAATAAAGTATTTTTCATGAATTTGGGCTGTGTCATTCATCTTCTGCAAGAAGTGAAAGGCCAATATTCTTACTCTTTTAGTGAAAAGAACAACAGTTTCAAGTTCTCTTTGCTGGTTCAGACCTTGCAACAACCAGCAATTTGTCTGCTTACAAAAAGTCAGAATGCCAGGATTAAAGGAAAGAAAAGTAAAGGAGGAGAAAGGATTCTTGTGACCTAATGAGACCCAAATGCAGAACAGCAAACAGAGAAGACTGCGGGGGAAAATTCTGCTCTCAGAGGGTAAGTTTGCAGCACATGCAAACCATCCTCTATTGTTTGGTCTTGCCTGCTTGCCAATCAGCCAGTAAAACTGGCTGCCAGTAAGGAATGATTATAGCTTTAGTTCTGTGATTGCTCCTCTTTGCCGGAGAGTATTCATTAGGAGGAACATTACTATTCCATTCTTTCTTTTAGCACTGTAGGATGCTACTTGATTTTTTTTAACTGTTGGCAAGGTGGAAGGAAATCTGAGAATTCATTCTAAGGAGGTCTGTGATAGTTGTTCTTTTTAATTAAATACTTTCAAAATCCCTTGAAGCCAACAAGATCCTTTTTCTCCAATCTCCCTAACTTTTCTAACAAACTATTAAAACTAATCTTGCTTCTAGGCTTGTGAAGCACCGTGGGTGGGAAAGCCAATTACATCAATATTTTATTTTTAAAAATAGCATGTATTTTTTCCCCCTATCGAGACCTGTTACATTTCCAGCAGCATTCAATACAATAGAGTACTGTTAAATATACCATTGGCATACAATCAACTACCATTTATTTTACTGTTGAGTGATTTGTTACAGTAGATAGAAACCATTCAATACCATTGACAAACAACAGACAGTCCATAGCTCTGAATTACTGTTAGACCGTTTTTGTAATGAATGGAGACTTAATTTCAGCTCTGTTTTCTTGTGGGTGCCAGACAGAATTGTGCAGAGTAGAACAACAGCTTTATTTATTAAGACTTGCAATGCAGTTTTGTCTAATTACTGCTGATTTGTCAGACAATAGTCAATGACCTTCATCAGGGAAGGTGAAACAACTCCTCTCACTTGATTTCCTGCTGGCACAACATCTTTCAAGAAAAATACTGGATTGTCTAGTTGATTGCCTAGAAATATTACAAACTAGTAGCGTTTTAGAGGCCTTTTGGATCCAACTATACTTTAGATGTAGAAATCTCCCTTTCTATCACAATATTCTGGCAAAATATTATAGGCACTTCAGAGTTTTTAGTCATGTGTGTATTAGGAGACTCAAGAGTCCACTCTGAAGTGTTGATGTTGTGAAAAAAATTTATTATCACTAATGAATTTCTGAGATCAGACAAAGTGTTGTGGAATTTATTCCATCCATGCTCTTTAAGGCAAAATGTATGAATCACACAATGCAGGTAGATTGCCCTGGCATACCAATGCACATCTGGCACACAAGTGTTGGGTGTTTTTTTATTTGTTGGCTAACAACCAGAGTTTACTTGAAAAGATGAGGCAAAAAAGCAGGCAAAAAGAATACAGTTGTGTAGTTCTCATCTATGTACTATAAGCTATAGACTAGACTCTTGTATACCAATAAACTTGAACAGAATAGCATCATTGGCTCCTCTGCAATACTTGTTCCCATCTCCAGACTCAAGAACGTTCCATAGCAACTCAAATTTAGTGGAGCATCTTCCATCCTAATTCATGCAGAGATACTCACAGCAAGTTCTCAACACTCTTGCAGAGTTAACTCTATCAATAAGTGGGAGTATACCTTTGCAAAACTCCTTAGCAAATTTATAGAGTAAGCTTATGACACTGTCTTTATCATTCAGCCTCAGTAATAAGAGTTTCTTTTGAGTTCATTTTCCTTGGGAAAACTACAGTCCTTGTCCTGTTAGGTTATGAGAAGAAGATAGATCTAGATATTGTTGACAAAAACTTCAAAGCATAGCACATGGATGGGAACAGGACTGCTTTCCTTAACAAAAAGAAAAGCTATGCCAGCTGTTCAGAATGAAGACCTATATGTGGATCCTCAGTTGAAAATAGTTTATTGATTCATAGCTATTGAAGATGTTCTTTTCTGCAGATAATGATAAAATGGGATCCCTGCACACCCAGTAATTGTTTTCATGCTTTTTCAAGACAACAAATGCAACAAGCATATCCACTTAAATGGAGAGACAAATGCGCTCTGATATACTGTAACAAGAAGTAGGATAAGAGAGTCAAAAGCCGTATAACAAATAGGAAACCTCAGAAATGCTGGACCAGTGTGTTACCACAAACAGAAGCTATTAAAAAGAAACTTAAAGTTTTAATAGTAGTGCCTGAAGGAATATTTGATCAAATATACAGCTTATTGAGCCTGCAACCATAGTAATGTTAGAGTCCATTATCAACTAGAATAATTTTGTTCTCTGGAAATAGCAGTGGTGTTTTTTTTTTGTTGTTGTTGTTTGTTTGTGTTTGTCATTTTGTTTTACTTTTTAAAATTCCTGTTATTTAAAAAGGTCTTATTGTGTAACAAGAAACAGAATTTAAACACATCACTAGAATGTCATCTGTGGACTTTTTAAACATATGATACTTCAGGTTATTGAATGAATAACACTGGTAAGGACTGAACTAATTGGAATAACTGGAGTCCACTAATTTCTTAGCAATAACATTTGCTTCCCGAATAAATGAGCTAAGGAGGCTTGGGCTGGATGGTCTGAAATGCCACTACAGGGAGCCTGCAATCAAAGAATGCTTTCCATCAAAATTTGGTCAGCTTTAATAGCAGGGGAGTTTTGGAATATGTGACCACCCTGAAGGGCTTGCTACCTTCACTAAAATGACATAATTATCAAATACTGTTTTTTATTTCAGTAAATATGTGGCTAATGTGTGCATAGCTTGAGGCTCTGTGATAGAGTTAGTGGCCTACTGAAAGCTTTGCACTAAGGTCTTCAGCTACAAAACAATGAAAAACCCCAAACAAACAAACAAAAAGGAAATATTTCATCTTTTAAGTAAAAAGGAATTTTAATTTAAATTGTCCTTTAAACTGTTGAACAAACAAAACAATGAATGCAACTGGAGTTGTAAATATTGTTGCATGATCTTTGCTTACTTATTAATATAGTTTTAACAAGAAAAGTTACTACTTCATATGTCCATGCCTGAAGCCCAGCAGTCTTCGGGAATAACAACTTCAGCTGAAACAGTAGGAGAGAATAAACAGTGTCAACTAAATAACACATTTTGTCCATATTGTGATTATCCATGAACCACACATGTGCTGAGCCAGTACTTTGCAATAAAATGTAAAGACTGAAATATATCTGAGAAAAATATAAAAACACCAAGGGGATAAAGTATTGTAGAACAGAAAAATAATAACTGTATTTGGTAAACAGGCTTTAGGCTTTACACAAACTCAATACAATTAATAATTTTCTGAAGCAAGGAGTGTGCTGAGCTAGACTGGGCCCTCTACAAAATAGACATAGGAAGGTCAGACAACCTGGGATTCTCAGAGTGAAATTTTCTGGCTCAGGTGACTGGTTATACCCCATAGCAAGAGACACCTGTGTGCATCTTGGGATGCATTAAGGAGCTAAAGAAATCTTCATGTAACCTCTAGGTCCTGGCTTTACCCTGGGCTTCCATCCACATACTTAGCCAAAAATCATGCGCTGTCATCCAGGACTTAATATCTCTTAAGGACAGAGACTTACAACTGTGGGGATGCAGAGGAGATGGGCAGTGGGCGGCCTTACTTGCCGAGATATTTTATTTCCTGTGTGTCTATAGGCACTTTTTAGAATCTATGTGTATCTCCCAGTTTGTCCCTATTTTACTTTCTAACTCTTGACAATAAGAGCTGACATAAATAAGACTGAGATCTAAAACTTATGACAGGAATTGGGAGGTAAGAACACCCTTCCTAAATATTTTCAGGTAATTTTGTTTAATAAAAAGCTTTGACAGACGTGCTCAAGAGGCAGATGTTAGGAGTGGAAAGTCATCTATGTAGCCCAAGTGATATCTTCCAAAGAGACGTAAAATACTTTGAGAAGTAACTGTGGTAGTGGGGAGTTACCTGCTTAGGAAATGCTCACAGTGAGCCACAGACATTTAAAATGGTCCTGTGGAATCTACAGAGGACAATTCGAATACTCTGGAACTGCAGTTTCTGTTAGAAAAGCAAAACAAAACAATAAGAGTTGGTTTGGAAATCAAGCTCTGATTTTATAGTCAGATTGTGTAAAGCATAAGTTAGGGCAGTTTTAATATGAGCACAGCTGGACTGTTCAGAGCATGCTGCTGTGTTGTGCCTTGCTACAAGCAGTGAGAGAAGACCTTGTGACACAGCTGGTGGGCTTCAGGTATAGGGATGGAGGGTTTAGGTATGGCTGTGGGAAGGTACAGTTTTGGGTCCATTTTGGGACCAAAACGTTTTCGCCTTAGGTATGTCTACATACTTTTTATCCATAGAAAGTGAATGATTCAACAAAGCAATCTCAAAGATTCTTGGATGGGTGTTCTTTTCACGATGTGTGTCTGCTTTTTCCTTTTTCTCCTATGGACAATATCAGGAAAGATCAGGGACTCTTTTAGTCATAGTTGTGATAAATTGAGGTAATCAGAGTAGGAGAGCCTAGTACACCAGGGCATCACTGACGTGGGTTCTTAAAACAGGTGATAGGTTTAGTAGCCTGTAGTTTTCTTTAAAAAACAAACAAACAATAGAACAACAATCAACAAAACTCTGCCAAAGTCAAACACAAAAAACCCCTAATGAGACTTTGGTCTGGTTGTGGAGAATAACTGTGACTGTATACGCTGTATTACTTCACTGGAATATTTACTCATTGAAGTGGGGAGAAGCACAGACCGAATAGATCTATTGGTCATTCTCACTGGACCTGGAAGTGGGGAGGAATGAATGCTGCCGGATTACTGAATGGAAAATTTGAAAGCCTCATTGCAAAGGAATGAGTGGAAACCTGTTGGTGAAATGATCTTGAGCTATACAACTACATTTCATGTATTATCATATGCTTTTTCATTCATGGCAAAAATCATGCCTTTCAAAACAAAAATAAAAATACCCTGCATTAGTAACTTCCATTGTTTTCTTCTCAGGGTCCAGTTCAAAGTAGAATCTTCTGCTATTCACCTTTTCATTTAGTAATATCCTGGAATAAGTAACTGGGAAAACAAAGAATGAGAAAACATCAATGAAAAATACTATGTACATCTAATCCGTTTTGTCTGGACAGGAATTTCTGACTAGCTCCATTTAGCACCTACCTACTGTTTCTCATTCACTCCTGCTGTCTGTCCAGGCTCTAACCGAATTTTTTTTTTGTACTGATGCTTTGTCTAAAATACTTTCCATGCCTCATTCACTTGCCATCACTTCTCAATTGCAACAGCTTTTTTTCTCTCCTTAATTTCTGCCTCCAAATTTCTTTCTCCCTATGTCATTATTTAAGCTGTCTTAATACCTTACCAGCTAGTGAGTTTTAAGTTTTATTAATATTTCACTTAAAATACAGGTTTTATTCAAAACTGTGTTGAAATGAGAGCGTAAAACTAGATGTTTAAATGGGGCATTTCAATGTGATATCTACTAATAGAGCCTTATGTAAATGGCAGTGAACTAGGAAAAAAAAAAAAAGTGTGGTTAGGAATCTTATTTGTAAAGCTACAGTGTTATTGATTTCTCACGTATCATTTTAGACCAGAGGTGAAAATTTTGTTTCAGAGAGATTGTGAAATTTTAAAGTATGTTTTAATATTTTAAATGAGACATAAACATGTTATAATTCTCAAAGGAATTTACAAGTAGTTGTTGCAGTTCAATCAAATGAAGTAATTTCTGCTCCTCCCTCCCCGCTCCAACTCTGCCATAATAAAAAGCAAAGGTTGAAATGAAAGCCTTTTTAGAAAGAAGCACTAGAGTTTTGTTATAAAATGGGGAAGTTAGTACTTTAAGCCACTGCAAATTTCACTTCCTCTCTCAAGCTAACCTTTAGCTAAATTGCAGTATATGATCAATGTTTCCATGTAGTAGTCGATTGTTCTGAAGTTCTCACTGCCATTTCCAATTGATCTGCTCATTTTAAGGACAGGAAAGTAGAGGTGCTAAAAAGATAGTATTACTCTCTGGAACCTACTACTGAATTAAAAAAATAATGATAGAGTCACCCCTCAGGATTAGATGAAAGCAAGAAAAGTATTTCTTCTAATTTAATTTATCTTTCCAGAAAAATTCCTTTACTGAGCCCCGCAAACAACCAGAATGCATCCAGTATGTAACATACCCCTTACAGAGGATCATACTGTGAGTTCACCATGTAGCTGTCTTCTGAGCCTCAAATTTATTTTGACATTGTCTTGCCATTCCAAAGAGCTTGACAAAATGTTTTAAAAAGGCTGGACCTAAGTGAGGGGAAGGAGATGTTAGGGTGTTATTATTATTTTTTTTTTTTTTAAGTTATATCTTTCTTCCATCAGTACAAACTTCTCAATTTATCTTGCATTATTAAGATCACTGATTTAAGTTGAGCAGCGATCAGAAGTGAAAGGAACCTTTTTGTTAAGCCATCTATTTAAGTTACCCCTGAGGCACACTCCTTTACTTCATTTGTCTTTGCTCTGTGCCAGATACCCTTTCAAGTGCCATTGGACTATCATAGTGACTTACAATCATGAGGCAGCACATTCATTGTCAAAAGTACTGTTCTTACCTGCAAAAAAACAAAGGCCCATTCATAAAGCTGTAGAAATTGTAATGTGGCCTTTACTTAGATAAGTTCAGTTTAAAGGACTGTGGGTGGCTTCTTTAGGCCATGTCTAAAGTTGTGGAACATCTTTGAGTGATTTGGTGCATACAATAAAAGCAGTTCCCTTCTACTTACAAATTCACTAAACACATTTGGAATAATATCTAATATCAAGGTGTTTTCAGTAACTTCATTCTTTTCTCCTTTTGTCAGGACTCCTAATACGATAAAGTTAATATATGCTTATCTTTGTTGGTTAAATGGAATATAAGCAACTTCTAGCCCATACTTGTAGCTGATGCCTGGTGCTATTCCATGAATCAATCAGCTGAATACTTGCAACAATCTACACAGCAGATATAAGGTATTTGCTACTGTGTGGGTTTGTCCTTGAATATTTTCCTGATGTTAGGTAATCTGCAAATTTGTCCGTTTGCTGTATGGATCCATTGATAGAAAATTTAACCTGCATGCATTTCTGTGTTGTATCATATGAGCATATATTTTTTGAGAAAAAGACCTTACTATGTGATAGGGTTTAATTCTGTGTGGCTACATGCTTATGTACTTTAATCAACACAGTCCAAAATTTAAATTGAGAAGCTGATCATATTACATTTTGAGAATCTGTATAGTGAAGAGCAGCTTGAACAAGAGCTTGAACAAGAAAACTTAAGCTTTTCTGAGGCTGGGGGATACTTTGCTGGCAAGAAAATCCAGTTTTCACTGCTCTGTATCTTCTGAATATGTAAAATGGCCAGAACAGGAAGTGACAAATCTGTCCAAGTTTAACATCAACAGAGTATAAACCATTACAAGTACTAGCTGAGATTATAATGCAGTCAGTATTGTCAGGTAAAAGTGATGCTTTAAGGGTAAATTTCCTCTCTGAGAATGAAAATGGTAGGTATAGTAATTAAATGGGACACTTTTAGTAATATATAATCCACAGTTCCATCGTACACCTTCATTATTTCCCCTATAATTAGGATTTTAATCCTTGTATTTGTTCTTTTTAAAAGCATATTAGTATTGCAAGGCATTCCTGGTGATTTATTGATTTACTATGTATATCATGAATGACTCCTGAGGAGCATAATAATGAAGGAGAATGTTATTTAATTCTATACAAATATTTAGGGATAGAGCAAATATTGCATAGCTTTATTATGAGAAGCCCTATTTCTTCTAATATCAATGTCACCTTACAAAGCCCCTCATATGCTATGAGGAAAGAAGGATTATTAGAGCTGACAGAGTGCTCGGCTTTTCAAGGCTATTATATTTCTTGTAATTATTCCATCTGAATTTCTACATGCACTGCAGCTTCCACTGAAAACCTGTTTGCCCTGCTAGTCTGATAGTAATTTAAACAAACATGTTGCTTCCTTCTGTATTGAATTGTCAAAACAAAACTGCTAATAGATATTTAAACAAGATGCCTTACATGATTCTTTTTATTCTTTTATTTTGGGAACAGGAGACATTGGCAGGTATCTTCAGGTGGCCTTCCATTAGCCATGAGTTTTAACAGATGTACTAACATTTTAATCAAATTGAAACTGTAATCTTTCTGTGTGTGTGTAAGGTTTTTTCATAGTCACTGGCAAGAGTATTCATGGTTTGGGAAGACAAGAAGAGAGTATTTAAAAAAGAAAAAATAAAAAAAGAAATCCTATAGAGAAAAAAATATTCCAATGAGCTAACAACCAAAGTTTCCTGATCACTTTATAATTTGGCATTTAACTTTTACAAGAGATACTGCTGGTTTTAGTAAGCATAAATTGCTTTCTCTGCAGTTTTCTATTGAAGGTAAGGAAAGGGAATAGCATGAAAGCAGCATGTATGTTTTATAAATTATGGTTTTTGTTTTTTTTTTTAAGGAGAGCTATACTAACCTCCAGTCTCATGTGGCAAAGATATATTTTCCATATGTTACACATATATGTGTATATTATGTATATATACTTTTTTTTTTTCTTCCCCATTTTGCCTTGGGTTATAATCACATCAAATGTCCAGACCTTAGGCTGAGGAGGTTCTCTAAGGAAAAGGCAGGATGCCTGAGGAGCTGATGCAATGGGTGGTACTCTTCCTTTTGAGGTAGAACTGAACTAATGCCTCAGCATGTGGTTCTGGAAGGACATGTTTGAATGAGAGAGAATATTGGAGTCTGTCAGTAGGCAAGTTAGCCATGTTGTCATAACCTGAATGCCTGTCAGTAATAGCAGCAGATGAATTTAATATTGGATAAACCCCCACTTTTAAAGAGGTTTTTAATTCTCTGTGACTGGAGGGGTGGTTTGTTTTGCTCAAATGAGCCATCAAAATGAATTAAAAAGTTTACAACCATATAAAAGTGACATTGAAACGTTCTGTATTTGGGCTGGACTTTCTATTTGAAAATCTCCATTTAAAAAAAGCTAGAAGCAGATGCCCAGATGCAGGAATCGGTGTGTTTGTGGTAGAGGGCAGAGGACTGTGTTTCTCAGAGCAGAGAAACCAGCTTTCCATCACTCTGGTCCTAGAGACCGCCTTTACCATGCAATTGTGTGCTCATGGGTCTTCCTGATTTCCTTAAAGAAACTCAAAAACTACTCACCATCAGCTGCTAAAAATAATTTTTGTATAGCAGTTACTGAGGTGGCTTTTCCTATCTTTGCAGATGCAAACACTGGCATGGTGACCTATGGCTTCACAATGCTCATGAGCTGGCAATGAAAATGCTGGTCTTGCAAAAAGTATCCAGGCTTTTCACCTTGAAGAAACATCCAATAAAGCAAGACAGATAATTGTAACACTGTACTATCTGGGATCAGGAAAGCTCTGTTGAAAAATAGATTAAAACTTTGTGAGTTCATTTTCAAATACCTTCTTTAGCTGGGTTTAAATACTTTTTAGACTAGTTTTGAAGAGAGGACCTTTATCACACCTGACACTGTAATATGTGAAGTGTGATCCATTAAGATATATGTATTTTTCTTCAATTTAAACTGTAGCTAGTTAAATTTCCTCTGGAAGTAAAATAATAATAAATTACTAGTAAGAATTTTTTTTTCCACGAGGATGGAAAGTTCAATTCACATCTTTAGTACAACTTTTACTGGTAATAATTATTATGAATCTATTTGATGTTCGTAGGTTCAAAAAGTCTACATTTAGACTCTATATAGAATTTATGTAATGTTGTTAGATGCTCAGATATCATGGCAAAGAGTGCAGAGGGCAGCTACACAGAATGGTTGATCTGACAGAATATCTGTGAATGATTGTATGAAGAAAAACAAGCTTGCTTATCAAATGAAGCATTTACCTTCATGTAGGACGCATCTTTTGAAAAAGTATTAAATTTGAGTATAATTTCAAAGTTGTTCTTAATACAGTGAATAAAGTTCTCATAAGTTGGCAGTACTTCATGAAAGTCAATGTACTGAAGTCAAATAATATTTCCATTGTATACATGAACTGAGTATCTGCCTTAAGCTTAGTGTTTGTCACATCCTTGAAAGAAGAGGTGAAGCCAAAAGGTAGACTTTTCAGGTAAACAGGCCCTCATTTTATGTTATCACAGGGTAAACAGTAATGATACATTGAAATTGGGTCCCAGTCTATGTGTCCAAGCCTGAAAGGAAATAAATCAGGTTCTTTAACAAAATAGCTATACCAGCAAAACCTCAAAGGAGGCCTTTCTGACTCAATAATCTTAGATAGGTAATTACCACCAAAAAATGTAGAGAAGTCTGAGGACATGGTATAACCAGGCATATTTGTGTCAATGCTGCTTGAAATGGATCTTGATTTGTCAAAAGCCTTCTCATTTGCTTAGGAGCACAGATTACCCTAAGCATAATTAAATATAACTGGTGCTATTTCAGTGAATAACTTGACTGGAATTATTTGACATTCAGTATGTAGTTTCTGTGTTTGTTTAGGAGAGGAAGATGTGGACATCTGTGGTTCTAAAGAGCTCTGATATATGCCGGTTGGCATGGATTGTTGTGTTGAATAGAAGATGAGCTTACTTGATGCTGAACTGTTAAAGCTGAAGCATGGATTATGCATACACTGACAATTAGCCACAAACTCAGAGGGTTGTACTAGTAATCCAAACCATAGGGCTTGCTATTTTCCTGTCTACAGTACACATTATAGCCTATAACAGAGTCACCATGCAGCACTAGCTTGCATCTCAGTGTTCCCTTGAATTGTATGAAATGTTAGGAATTGCTTCTCTGCACCACTGGCTTGATTCTGCAAACACTTTTGGCCAGCCTTGTGGGCTGCGACGCATCTTTGCTCCTCAGTTTGTTACCCAGTTTACTCTGTTCATGGGAAGGGGAAGAGACAATGAATTTAGTCTGTCAGCTTTAGAAGGTGATAGATGGTGTAGGTGCATCAGCCTGGCTCAAAGTGTCTGCTCAGCAATCCTTTGGTGGATGGGACAAAGAAAAGAAACAGTGAGAATACTCTTTTCATGTTAGCATCTAGCTTCCAAATGGATCTCAGATATGTCTATGGAAAGTGACAAGGGCTGACAAAGCAGTGTCTAATGGATTCTGTAACTATACCTATATATCACATTATTTGGCTTCTACTGGTGTGCTGTAAGAACCATTCTGCAATGATATACAGAATGGAATGGGTCATATTACCTGACAATGGACAAACATTGCTACTTCCTTTGCCTCCCTTTTTCTAATGTTTTAAATTTTTTCTTCTATCTATCTATCTATCTATCTATCTATCTATCTATCTTTCTGTCTGTCTATCTATCTATCTATCTATCTATTTATTTTTGTTAGGCCAGTTTATACAAATGCTGTGCCTGAAAATCTGTGCTAGCTTTCAATCAGTTCTTGTAGTGAGATCGTGACTAATTCCAATGCTCCTTTTTAAATAGCTCTATAAATTCTTGAACTGAGATGGAAAGAGCGGTACCGGTGGAGGGTGGGCTGGAAACAGGAAAGTTGCTTAAATTAGCAACTTCTGGACTTGATGGTATTTTTGTGACACTTGATCACAGTGTAGCCAGAAGCTACAGCTCAAAACAAGTGGACAAGACTCTTACAAAAGAAAGGACTAAAAGCAAGTCTAATTAGCTTTCATTATAGAAACAGGGAGGGAAAAAAAAAAGATACAAGTTTGCAGACACACTCTCCTTCAAGATATTGCACACTGAAATGTTTACAGCCTGTAAACTAATAAAAATAGACAGCTACACACAAGACCATCAATATAAGGCTTGCTGTGTGGGAAGGGTAAGCCTGATTTCCTTTGCTCTGAAACGGATTGAACACTTGTTGTATATATTTGCCAGTCTTGGAGAGAAAATAGATACACTCAGCTCTCAAGCTAGCTCATCTGGGTTGCACGTGGGATAGAGTATTGTCTTAGGAGACAGACAGACAAGATTTGAGCTGTTTGTCTTTAACTGGCCTGCAAATTTATTTGAACCTTCCTGGGTTAGCTAACAACAACATTTCCCAAGGAGGTGATCATTTCTTACTCTGACTTCATGGAAAAATGCCGTTTCCTCTCATCAGCTTGAGTTAAAAAAAAAATGAGAACAGCTACAGATACTCTTCCATGCCCTAAAAGGCAGCTAGCCGAGGGGTAATGGTGCAGCAAGAGTCTCACCCTTTAAATGGAGAGGAAGAAATGTGCTAAGGGGTAGGAGAGGAAGATGCATTTAGTCCCTGGATGGTCTGATACTCAGAAGATAAATATTATAGGTGTTGCCCTAAAACCAGACCACTATTCTTCCTATTTTTCTCTTCCTTTTTCCCACCACAAAGCAGAGGGAATCTTTAAAGGATCTTAATTTCTGTACTTCTCATTTAACCAAAAATGCTATTTCCTTTAATTTTCTACTTCCAATCTTTTTTGGTTTCCCAGATCTCAACTTTGAAATCAGGGTTGAGCACCCGAATCTTTACCAATTTCCATAATACTTTAAGAAGGCCTACTGGTTCCATGAAAAAGTGTACTAAGTAAAACATGAATACTTTTGTACCAATTTTCTGCAAGGAAGAAACCTCAGGCACACCCCCCTCAAAGCCTGGCTTGAAACTGGTATGTTTGTGCATGTTTTAAATCCACTCTGAACATCTTCACAGTCTGGAAAGATGAGGTATAGAAGAGTAACTAGAAGGTCTGTTAATGTGATTAGTGAGTTTACTGCAGATGTGCAGTTGTGCCTGAAATAATCTTTAAATACAGTGCTTGGGTATCTCCGCTACCAAGCAAGACTAGGACGGAGAGGAAAAAAAGCAGTTTTGTTGTTTGTCTCTAGATCAGTATCTGAGATTTTAAGCCATTATTGCCATATGGTTTTGTTTCTCTTCTCACTTGCTTTGTAAAATTTGTTTAGATATAGAGTGTGCATTATAAACAAAGTCTTAGTTTGCTTATTATGAAAGGACTTCTGCATTTAACAGTAATTCATAAGTTGTAGTTGATTCCTAGGTACTCCCACAACAGAGGGACCAATAGACTAGAACTCAGCTGGTGATGTGGCTCTTGAAATACTGTATCAATGCTAAATTATCTTTACGTTGCTTTTATTAAACAAATACTGCTTCAGAAAGTAAAACTCTTATCTGCTTCCCACTGAGCAGGTTTAAAAAACATTTTCCTCCTTTTCTCTAAAGTCTTACTGTGCAAACTACATCCTTCTCCCACTGTGATCTGTTTTGCAAAAGTAGCCTTTTAATTGAGGATGTTTTTCAGTATTGCCAAAAGGTCACTCGAATCAATTACGGAGAATATTTGTAAAGAAGAAATCTTGCCTATAAAGCAATATATCCCTAGTTGTCTAATTTGCTCACTGTAATAAGGCCATGCCCACTTATTGATTAATCAATCTTTGTTGTCTGTTTGCTGATTATATCAGGAAGTCTCTTAATGTAATGGAATATCAAATACAGGGTTGTCTCTGGGTAATGTATTGCAAAAATATTTATTTCTGATATTATTGTGCTTGTGTTCAACCTGAGGAGATGATTTTTCCAGGACAGACCATTCTGATTTGTCATGGTGAGTCCAGACCTGAAAAAGGAGCTATACTTGGATTTAAAACATGAATAGTAACGTGACTGAGTAAGGTCACCAACACAGATGATTTTCTGCTTTGGTCCAATTTATAAACCATTGCTGGATGTATTCCATTCAAAAGTCTTAATGTTATGCAACTCTGCTGCATCACGGATATACAATACGTGAATATCACTGAGCAAAACCAAACTTATGTTGTATCCCAAAAAAACTAGTTGTGGATAAAATGAAAATGGTTCTCAAGTTATATTTAAAAGTGGAAAATTTGGCTACTTTTTAAAATCGTATCCCCCCCTGCCCCCAAGCATATTAAAATCAATTCATCTTTAAATTCATCTTCATATGCTTAGTATAATCAAAATCAAGCTTTTTGTCTTGTCACAACTCTTAATGTGATTTGTAGGACACACAATAGTGACAAGAGTTATGTACATAGAAAATGTTGAAGTTATGGTATAATTATCATTATCTCTGTTGGCATGAGTGCATCATTTCCACTAAATAATATGCATTATTTTGCTGTGACTCCAGGATTCATTTGTGATCTTTTATACTGTAGTTGATGTAAATGAACCACATTAAACTGCCCCCTGCTCGCTTGCGCATATTTAAGCATTTAAAATGTCTCAAAAATCCATTATCACTCTTAGTTAGAAAGATGAGAAAAATGTGTGAAAAACTCAAACAGGTAGAATTAGAACCTGTCTATAATTTAACTTTAGACAGATGTAAGATATCTAAGATATAAACTGAAATTAGTTTTGGAATTCAAATAAAATAATGCCGTATTTTAAACGGAGGAGAAATAAGGAACTACTGATGCTGACACTCAGTGTTAGTATTATAAAACAATAATGGTTATTTGAAACTCATGAATTTTCCAATAAATGAATACTTCGTGATCATAGCATCTGCTGTTAAAATACTCGGTAGCACCAGAGAATCAAAGGGAGAAACACAAGAACACAGAAATCCTTACTTCAGTATTTAATGTGCTAAAGTCTGTCTCTTTTTGCTGTATAAAATGCTTATAACATGGTTAAGCATGATGTAGATCACCTCACTGTGAGTAGTAAAATGGAAAGAATAAAAATAGGCCCCAATTCTGCAAGCATTTATGCACACACAGCTCTATTTGTATTACTTGTGCACATTAAAATTTACTGTGATATATCAAGAGTATTCAAAAATAAAGAACTTCAGTGCCAGGACAGATTTTATAAAACAGTGGTACCACATATCAAAAGGCCAGGCTTTGCATCAACAGCATATGCCATGTCTGCAGTGCTTTCAGATTACAAAATAATCTTTTTACCAGAAAGGGTACTTAAAGTCACAAGTTCAACTAACACATCCATTTAGAATGTGAATGTAACAGTTCTTTATAAAAATTTTAATATGTATATTGATTCTCAGTGCATTTTGGAATGTGGATTCAGCTTTTCCAGCTCTGGAAATCTAATGTTCAACACATGGCCACCTGCAGTTTTACCATGGTAAAATTTTTGTACCTTTCCCCAGGGAAAAATCGAAGTATCATAGATGTTTTCTGGTTTACATATGGTATGTAGATTACACCTTAAATACGGGACAAGCAATTTAAATCCAGACAGATTTTTTACTACTGATATTGATGACTTGAGAGATATCATACCACAAAATTTAAACTCATTTACTCGGTAATCACAGCTGTGTTGGAAATACAGCCTGTTTGCTTTGATACATCAGAGCTGCATCTCCGAATTAGTGCCAGCCAAAAAACCTCCTCAGTACTGACCCACTTTGGGAATGCTGTAATGCTATTACGTTCCTTAATCCTAAGAAACTGAAGTGGTGAAAGGGTTATATAGTTCTGCTGTCATGACTTTCAAAACCAGGAAAAAAACATCAACATCTCCATAGAGGAAAGAAATAATCTCTCTGAATTTTTAGAGTAAAGACTGAAAAAAGAAGTGGAAAAGTGACACTAAAATGCCCTGCTGTGTGTTATCACCACAAAATTCTTGCAATGTTGAAGTGAGGACATAAAATTAACGTAAGTAATGTAACACTTAGACTTTTTTTGAGGTGGTTCAAAAAAACCCACTTATAGAATAATTAAATAAAATATGCTTTCCATAGCCAAAATACTATAAAAGTAAGCTTCTTAAACATAAATAAAGCATAGAAAAATGATGCTTTGTGTGATATACATAGATTAGTTCCCATAATCCTTTTAAGCAAAGGATTATGCTTTATTTCATTTGAACTATTTTTCTGCATTCTCTTAAATAGGAATAGAACTTATTGCCATGAAATATTTAGCTTTTCCTAGCTTTTTTCAGCTGTTATGTTACACACAGTTCTATTATACCTTTATATGTCACTACATTGACAACTTGTTGTTCCATGTGTGCAGCTGCATAAGATTTCCCAGCAGTTATATGCAATAACACCCTTGACACCAGTGTCTATGGAGGCAAATTCAGTTGACATAAAACAGATTGTGGAAATCAATGTCTCTGCATATGTATATAGGCAATGTACATACAGCTGTTAGACTGACAAAGAAGGCTGGTTACTTAAGAAAAGTTCTCTAATAAAGATGAGCTCAGGTTCTCCTCTTGGTGGATTTCCATGCAAGCATAACTGTGGGTGGTCCAACTGTTGTCCTTAGTGAACTCTGCTGTAGACTGGAGGAAAATTGGGTTCTATCTGTGGACACCTGCATATTAACAAAAAGTGAAATACAAGTATGCAGTTGTCAGCTTCAGTTACTCAAATACAAGATACTAGAGAATCTATGAGCCAAGTGCCAAAGGTGGAAAATAAAGTTCTGTGTGCTATAAGAGTGTGCAATAAATGGTCCTGTGAGCTCTACATGTGGATTACTATGATGATGAGTGATCTGATGGATTTATTTACTTAGTGGCAAGCAGTTGATCTGACACCAGTCGCATGCACATGGTGGCGTTTCAGACGTTATCGAAGGTGTTTGTGTGGGTAACAAGATGTCACCACTGTGCAACATGGGGGTGATGCCAATTGTGCTGGATAGATGGATGAATATGAACAAGATTCACATTTGCCAATATGCTGTTGTAAAACTGTGAGTGACCTTACATGGTTCCATTGATTGTGATCAGCTGAGAGTGAAGTGACAAAAATAAGGATGAACTGTATTCCACATGCAGAAGAAGGTCACCTTCTAGAGAAAGAGGTCCACAAGATCCTACAAAGATTTTACAGAAGATTTCTACTTGTCTTGGAACAATCTTATTGAAGCTGACCTATGCTGTGATGCTGGGCTTCTGCTCGTTTCAGCATACTTCTCCCAGCTGTATTGAGGAATGTGGTTACAGTCTGAGGTCTTAAGTTACCTTGATATTTTAAATCTATCAAGACCTCCAATACAGTCCATCAGTGTTAAACCTGAGGCACAAGCTGACACAGGAAGGGACCATTTTATTTTTTTTTTTTTTTAAACAAAACCAACCAAACAAACAAAAAACCAAACTAAACCAAACCATGTTAACAAGAAAAGTTGGAGCCCAACAAAATAATTTAATGTCATTCCAACAAATCTACTGCTGATTTGGTCAATGTGTATTACTCAAACAAATACACTCTTTTCATCATAGTAGTAGTCTAAAGATGTTACAAAGATATTCTTTATTACATTAAGGGGTTACATAATGTAGCAATGCAAGGGAAAATAAATGAAGTTTTTCTGGGAAAGGCAAGAAACCTGTTCACGGTTTTAAAAGCACATAAGACTAAATTATTGAAGACATCTCTAGAAGGTCAGGAATATTAAAAAAACCTCTCAAATAATTCTATATTTTTAGGCTTCATACTCATGCCACAGGGCAATGCTTTTCATAGGGTGAAATATTAATCAGTAGGTAATTAATAAAAAGGTATCATAAAAAGTGAGTCAGCTTAATAAAAGTATTTGGCAATTGCTATCACCCAAGGTCTCCAGTCCATTTACAGAATGTGTTTGTGTGTGCTGCTGCAGCAGTCTCCTAAGGTTTGACTCTTGCTCAATCCAGGTTCTCACGTGTACTAGTGTAAACTATTCATGGAGAGGGGTCATGAGATTATACAAAGTCTAGTTTGATTTGCAATTTATTTATTTATTTGTTTATTTATTCTGAAGAGTTATTTAGAGCTAAATGACATTGTGAGCATCTTAGTTAAATTTGACACGTTTTGATAAGACAACAGCCTGAGCTTGTCATATTTTTTTCTGATTCTAGTTCATACAGATATAACCTCAGCAAAATAAGTTGTGAGGCAGATATGAATGAACAGTAGGTTTATTGACCTTGTTTGTCAATACCTTTCAACAACTCATGAAAGAACTTTAATTATCTTAAAAAACCAAAATCCTCGCAAATGACAATTGATTGATTAGTTGCCACTCTTTTACTTTGCAGTCTGAAACACAAAGCTAAGGACTCTAATTCTGAAGTTTAGAAGAATTTTAGAATTTCCTCTGTGCCCTATGAAGAAATTAATATCAGAAGCCTGCATTACTTAAATGCTACAGTGTGGTTGACCTGTACTGCTACACCCAGACATGGGCTTACTACATGTGACTTGGGAGAAGAGAGTACCTAACTCCCTCCAGCACATTTTTCTACATTATACATATCTCCTGAAGCAGTAATAGAAAGGAAAACAAATGGTTTGGTGGATAAAATAAGAAGAGAAATTATTCTTTACCAAGCACTTGGGGGCTGAGTAAGGCAAAACCAGGTTTCAGAACCACATACCTGTAAAGAAGCTTAGAAGAACACCTGCCATGTTGTTGCATGAAGACTGGAAGGAAAGTTAGTTCCTGGGACTGCATAGAGGTGATCAGGCATACAAGGGGACACTTATATGTGCCCCCTCATAAATATGCACTAAATTCTTGAGGAATTCCAATAGCTTTATCATGTAAAATGTAACTGCACCAGACTGCCTTTCTCTAGAACTGTGTATGGCGCAGGAATGTTTACAATCAGTGCACAGGTTTTCTGATGAGATCATTAACTATCTCGATCTTTAATAAGAAAAGGAATCACTCTAGACCGCCTATGAGACTTATTTCAAGAAATTTAATAGGCTGGAAGATAAGGAAAAAAATGTGAACTTCATTTGGAGATTTCACTGAGATGATAGAATGTTAGGTCAAGCCGCTTATGACAGTGGAAAGTTGAATTCTCAACTAGCCTTGCCATTAGTAAATAATTTTTTGTGCTGCTGATGTGATACGAACAGAAAGCAGACAATGAAGCACAATTATTAAATACCTATAGATGATAGACTGGATTTCATCGCTGGTTTTAGGACATAGTTGACTTCCACTTGGAATAAAGACTGCTCAGGAGTAACCTTGTTGTGTCTTTTAAATCCATTAAAACAGGGGTGTCAAACTCATTTTCACTGGGGGCCACATCAGCCTTGCCGTTGACTTCAAGGGCTGAATGTAATTTTAGGTAATTTTAGGACTAAAATATCAACTACAGTAGAGGTTAAAATGAATTTTTTTTCCTAATTTATGGCATATATTAATAACTTTTAAAAGGTTCACTGTGCCTTGGTAAGTTACAATGAAGGATAAAAGAACTACTTATTTAATCAGAATCTACTTGGCATAGTAGCTGCTTTCTATGTCTGTCAAAACCTGACAGGAGAAGTCATCTTCTCTTTAAAAATTGAGAATAATGGAATGAGTGCAATTGTAGAGATTCTGAATTGTCAGCTGTGCTGGGGGAAATGTGGACCACTCTCTCCCATCCTACAAGAGAGACTCTTATCACCTCACAACAAATTATTCCAATGTGAGCCATTCTCAAATGCCTCTGTGTTGTATGCCTCACTTTGTACAAGAGGAAGAACACCTCTATGCAAGGTGAGATACTCCCAGTCGAGGGTAAGCTGGCAAAACCAGCATTAAAATACTTAGACCAATCCCAAAGAATTTGTGGTGTGGTCAGTGTAACTGCTGACCCTTGAAATGCAGCGCTGGTGAGCTCAAAAATCATACAGATACTTCTGAAAACGCTGCCATAGAATCATGTAGTTATTAATTCTAGTTATAGCACTTCTGTGCCTAGCCCAGAAATCCTGCTCCCTTTCTTTAATGTTATTTGCCTTATATATTCAATATCTGTCATGTTGGGTTTTATGGAAGGTGCATTTTGCAGAAAGGAACAGGACAATTTTCACCACAAAACAAAGTTTCACTTGTGAAGGGGTAGTATGCTTAATTGATGGAGTAACATTTGCATTCTAGTTACACTCAGCTATCTTATAGCAACTTATTAATGAAAAAGCGGGATGCACACAGTTAACAATTACAGAAGGAATATTTGTGGTTTACCCATTTAACCTCTGGATATCTCCCTGTCTCTTAGATCATTGGCAAAAAATTACCATTTAATATCTATGTAGTGCTTATTATAATTAAAATTTATCCACTTTGTGGAAAGAAAAGCATTTTTCAGTGTGGAATATTTTTTCAACTGTAATTTACATCTTAACATCACTAATTGTGCTATTGTCTTCAAGGTGTCGCACTTTACTCAAAAATTAACTGAAAAAGTGATTAATGGAAATGGATGCTAGATTGTGCTATCCATTTTTCACTTATTTATTTGCTTAAAGATTCCTCAGATAGGGTTGTTTTTTTTTTACTTATATTTGGGCTGCAGACCTTTCAGGTCAGAAATCTCTTCCCTGTTGTACGGGGTGTACAGGGCTGGGCTTGTGTGGGTGCTGACAGAAGGCGGGAACTGATCACCAGAGCTCCACGCAGGGATGAAGAGCAGGAATACTTGTGGTCTTTAATTTAACCTTCCAAAAATGAGGGGTAACCAATTCTGCAAGTGCTGAACTATTTTTTTTTTTTTTTTTGAGTGATGTATACCACAGCTTTCTTTAATGCAAAACCTAAATTTAGAAAAGAGCTGACATGTAAACTGTGAAGTTTGCAAGTTGTAGGAGATGTACTTTTGACTCCCTGGCTCACTCTCAGCATTAACCCTGTCAGTGGTGCAATAAACTGCAGTTTAGCTGCATATATTCTATTTACAAACAGCAGCATTATAATCCTTGATTTGTGTCTCCTTTCAATTTTTCCCTTCCCACTGTGGCCCCCTCAGTTACATCAGGTCATTAGGATTATTAACCTCCACTGGTGTATTAGCCTGGGATTAGCAGTGGTTGCGATGTGAGGAGCTGGTGCAGGGTAACTGTGTAGCATCCATCAGACCCAACTGGGCCTGCAGCCTGGCAACTGTGTCTCTGCCCTTCAAATTCAAAGCTTGTTCTAAACTCTAGAGTCAGAAATGTGCTTAAATCCTGAGTATAAGGTTTAAATGATCTGTAATGGCAAGCCCAGTCATTATCAAATAGACAAGTCAATTGATGGTAGGGAGGCTGACTGGACCCAAAAGGGCTGTCTCCTCTCTCATACCCCCACAAAGCTCTGCTCGGCTCCAACAAGGCACGGTTTTGTCTCCTCAGCCCTTGGAAGGGACAGTGACACACAGCTGAGGGTCACAGGCACCCTCCTCCCTGCCCCAGTCCTGAGCTGGGAGGGTGGCGGGAAAGCTGTGAGGCCGGGTGCTCTGGGAGGTTCCGGAAGCTTCCCTGGGACCCACTCCTTGCTCCCTCATGGGGAAGCCCGCAGAGGAACCCCCGGGCGTGTGGGGCTGTGAGATGGACCAGCCATGTGTGGGTGAAGCAGCTCTGACCAGCAGGACTGTATCGCCACAGGACCCAGCATGGTGGCTCCACAGGAAAGTTGGTGAGGTGTTATCCCCTGTGGTTTTAAACAATTTTTTTGTTTTTTGTTTTTTTTTTTCTTGTTTTCCCTTTCCTTTCCTCCTTTCCTTTCCCTTTCCCTTTCCCTTTCCCTTTCCCTTTCCCTTTCCCTTTCCCTTTCCCTTTCCTTTCCTTTCCTTCATGCTCTGGAGCAGTGCCAGATGCAATTGTCCTCCACCTGCCTGCTTTTGTTGTTCTTTATCAACACAAGGGATGGCACGAGAACACTGCTTGAATATCTTACAGAAGCTGCCATTTTAAAGCACAGGACTGTCGCCCAGTTGAGTTGTAACACCTTTTCTTACATAGAGATAGAAAAATGCATTAGAAAATGTTGCCAGCATGATAGCTACATGCCCGGCTGAGCAGAAGCAGAAGTAGCAAAGTGTTTGTGTTGGCCCCGTGGTGCCCGTGAAGGATGTTTTAGCCTGGCTCTTCTGGCGTTAAAGCCTTGTCCTCCAAGCAGGCCGGCCGACATGCCTGGGGAAGCTTCTGGTTTGAAGATCCGCAGGGGCTGGGCAATGGTCGGGAACTCCTGCGGAGTTCAAACCTGGATGTGCTGGGAGCATGGGGAGTGGCAGAGAAAGAAACACACTGATCACCCCAGCATGCTGGTAAGGAAAGAAAACACTGGAGAGCTGTTGAAATATTCACAGAGGATTAGCACAAAGTTACTGTGTTTAGCACAGGTGTTTCTGTAGCTGTGATACATTAGGAAAATTTACAATGTTTAATGACTCACACTTTCTCCCATGTAGTGTGGTAGTTTATTTTACTGGGATAGAGTACAAAGTGAGGAGGAACACCTGCTGGTATTTTGGTTCTCCTGTAATGTCTAAGCTTTGTAAGCTTTTGTTTAATCTAGGTGTGTTTCATTTTTTATTATTCTTTTTTTTTTTTTTTCCCCCCCTCTCTTGAATGCATTAAAATAAAACACATAATGTTCACGAGGAAACAGATCTCACCAGAGACACATAGAAATATTCTGTTCTCTGCCTCTGTGGAATTGCACACCATAAGCCATTATCACTAGGAAAATTATGGATGTTCTCAGTACATCCACAATCTCTATTTCCTTTTGGTAATGCTATTCAATTCAATGAGGGGATCCAAAAAGTAGGGAGGAGGTAAAGAAAATAAAATTGGTTGTCTTCGTGATCTGTTCCATGGAAAGGCTGAGGAGGGACCTGATGTGGCAGTGCACAGGCACAGGGGGGCTGCACCTGGGCATTTGAAGCTTCCATGCTCAGCCTTGCAAGAATAGATTAGGTCTTGGACAGCTTGGTTGTGTGCTCCTAACTGCAGGCTGGAAAGAAGGCAGATCCATAGATGGCCATAGCTATTAATATAAATCTCAAATTGTGTCATTTTGTGAATATATCTGCAGGTATACTATTTCTACTCTATCATAAATCCAAGAGGAGAACTAGGTTAACTTGAAGAACAAAAGATAACATTTTGGTAATATTGTGCACCAAGAACTGAGATTAGTTTTTTCAAAAGTCTTTGGCTTTACTTTTAGGCATCTAGTTAAATGGCCAAATTATCAAAACAGGTCTGTATATTGTATATTGCAGCTCCTTTTAAAATTTTATCAGAAACGTTTGTTCCAATGTCCTATAAATTTGCATATGGTCCAAACTAGTTCCACTGCAGAAGTATAGTTAAAAAAGATCCTCCAGACACTTATGAATTCAGTATTGATATTAAATGATTATTTAGCCTGTTTCTCATTAAAAATTCTCAGTAAAATATTAAGGAGCAAAACTGAAACCATATAGAACAGATGCTGAAGCTTAAGACGGATCATTATTTAAGAAATATGCTTAAAAGGAGTAGAGCTTGATTCTTACCCTTTAAAAAAATGTTAATTAGTAAATTCTATAAAGTCAGTGAAGAGTTTTTTTCTCAAAAGCATACAAGATTGTTCGCAAACAAGAAGTTATTCTCTGTTACATGGGCTTTGCTGCTTTGTGAAGGAATGAAAAACAGATAAAAGAGAGACCAAATAAGGGAACCCAGCTTGGTACTGTGTTCCAGTGGAATATTCAGGACTGACATTTAAGGGAAAAATTACTCAACATTACTAGAACTTATTAACTGAACAATTTGATCTCAAAATCTCTGAACCTCTACAAGGTCCTTTTTAAGAATAAAACTGTAATTTAGGGAGTCTATACAAGTTGTAACTCAATGACTTTGTATTTGCACAGTTTTATTTCCTCCTACTTTCCATGTTAAATCTCTTCCTTATTAAATTAATGTTTATGTTGTGGAAAGAACATAATAAAAATACATAATTTGTGATGTGGGTGAGTTGCTGTAGCAACATCATCTTTAGAATTCCCTGTATTGTGTGGTTGATTTTTGAACTTTTTCTATCTGACACACTGCATAAAATAGACATTGCATATTTATTTTGATTTTTTTTTGTTTGAAAATAAGTATTTCACGGTGAGTTATAAAACATAGCACCTTCAAAGAAAGGGGGAAGCTTAAAAGAATCTTTATGCTTCTCTGTACTTGGTTTGCATGTCATTGTTTCCCAAGGAAGAATTTAAGTGCAAGGAGGAGTTGTCTTTTGTTACATGTCCTGTGATCTGCAAAATGGAGGTTCTGGTACATCATACATTTTCATGGACAACATGTTTAAAACTCACCAAAGTGATCTGGGATCATGTATTTTGCATTCAGAAGTATATCTGTCCTGCAGTCAAAAGTGTGATAGCAGGTGCCATACCTGAGCAGAGTTCCAATTGATTACTGTGTACGTGCAGTAGTGCTTTAAATGTGCTAAAGCCTCAATTGGGTAAATATACATGGTGATGTCTTAAATTTGACTTAATGTTTTTTAGGTCCATCTTCTGCTGAAGGACAGTCTTCCTGTAGGTTCTTGAGGACCTAGGACTTACGACACCTCTAGATCTGATAACAGAGTAGTTAAGGACTTAATGAGGTACGTTCCTGGTGGCATTAGTGATGGCATTTTTTTACACATCTGTGTATTTCTTGTGTCTTCAGATAACTTTCAAAATTAGGCATTTCATTTTAACTGTAATTCTTTTGAATCAATTAATTCTCTTGAAGTAGTTAAGGACATTCAGCACCTTATTTTATTAAACTAAATGGAAGCTGGCCCAGATTTACTGATTCAATTGCTTTTGATTCATGAAATCTGAGAGTGCTTTGTCTATTGATAGGGCCAGATACCTAGAGAGATTGTTTATGGTGTTCTGGAATTGCATATATAACAGTAGCTTACAGGGGACAGGCAGGCACTTGCATTCATATGCATTCCACATATGTTCAGCAATCTTACTTATATGAATAATGTCTTTTATGGAAAAAAATGCAAATGGGGAGAATATTAGCTGTTAAGAGAAGTTTTCCTTGGGCTTTTTTGGGGTCTACAAAGCAAGAGGAAAGCATAATAGATGCATGCTACATTAAAGGGGAGCAGAACATACATTAAATTCCCTATGTATTTTTAATGATAAAATAGTGAATTATATTCTTGTTGCATTTGTAATTAGAGAACAGAACAGATGGTAAAGGCTTGTGCTAAAGTAATGTGTCTATTAAAATTATCCATGTTGCTAAACTGATTGTTGTCTATAAGAGAGTTTCTTAGCCTTTGAAATACTCTGTGTGCTGATATGCATGTGATTATTACAGATCATTACATATGAGCACACACAGAGTGTGTATATATATATTCAGACACAAATCTATACTTCTATGCTTATATGCCTTTAAATGTCACTTATTACAATTGTGAAGTAAAATGAAGCCTTGATTCTATAAAAAGCCTTCCATGTGGGTAGATAAGACATGTTGTTGTATGGTCATGTATCGTATTGTTTTCTTTATCTCCAATTTGAGCTGGAGTTGAAGTGCAGAGATTAATTTATCAGATGAGGTATTATGATACAGGACATGACAGAGAGACCTATATAGCTTTGTTTTTCTTACTCGGCAGAAGCTTTCTGTATTTTTAGTCAGTATATTTGAGCTATCATCTCTTGTTTATAGATTTATCTTATCTCAGGATCTTCAGACAGTTGTGTTAGCAACCGTTTTTTTCATGCCAACTGTAATGTTTTCCAATATAAGGCATGCACTGAACTGATATTATCTAATAATTCTGAATGTCATAAGATTCTTTCCTGGTAACAAAGCCCCCACATTTTAGGGAGTTAGGAAAGTATGAAAGACAATTTTTGCAGTTCTTATGAATAAGCTATTTGATGTATAAAGCAAAATTATTCTGACAACTTTGTATTGACTTAAAATAGGTTTTATGCAACACCCCCAAATATAACCAAGGGGTGATGGTTCTTCTCTGACCTGTTTATATCTGAAATATCTGACTCCCTGATTGCTTCCTTGACCTGAAAGCCCATCCATAAGAATGGGTATAAAGGAAGCTCCTTAGGGTGTTTCATTTCAAACTTCAGTGTATTTCTGTATCAGGGTGTGTTGGTTTCATTCAGAGAAGAGACTGTGAGGCTGTGTGCATGCATTTGTTTGCATGTTAAGAACATCATAGCTCCTTACAGATGAGGCACAGTAGCTGGTATTTCCATCAGGCCGCCAATTCCAACCAGAGGTGGAAGACAGGAAGGCCACAATAAATGTCAAGCCCCTACACTCAGGAGGAGAAATCAGCTTGTGACATTGTTTAAAAACAGGATTTGACAGGCAAATGACTAAATATATTTCTTCAGTGATCCAACATTTCTTCTTAATGAGGCAAGTTGTCATTGACTCTGCTTGTTGTCTATAAATTCTGGCTGACTCAATCTTCATAATGTCAGAATGGTCAAAGACATCAGTAAATTGCATGAATAGAACATAATACTTGATAATTGTCCTTAGCTGGTAACATACTGAAATTTCATTTGTTCAATAGCATTTGTCCAAAATAACATTTCCTGAATAACATATTACTTTTCTAAAATGGATACTGTAACCTCTGTAAACACTTAATCTACTCTAGTTTTATGCATTATGAAGTTACAAAGGCATTGCAGCTAAAGGGCATACCTGGTGAAAGTAAAGCAGAGACATTGACTTGTTTGCATATATAGAGCTGGACTAAATCTTTTAGTCATGTCGTTGATCTTATGTCTAACATAAGTATAGTATCTTTCCTAAATCTGACATAGAAAGTGGAATCTACCACCAATACCTCACCTTTGCTATTGTGACAGAGAAAGCTTTGCTTGGGAACTCAGACATAGCAGTTCATATCAACATGTTCTCTTTCAAGAAAGCAAATTAAGCACTTTCCTGTCTCTCTGAAGGCTTCAAAATATGGGCTTTATGCATGTGGCAAGTAAAACTATAAAACCAGTTTGCTATAAGGAGAGTTGACCGTTGACTCGGTCTCAGTTACTGTAGAATCACATTTTCCTTGCATGTGAGTCACATCCCTGACTATGCCTGACTTGTAGAAAAAACAGAAATTAAAGACCAAGAATCTTCCTGGCAATGCCTTCTGGCTTTGGGGGCATATCTGAAATCACACGTCCATTGTGCCTAATGCAGTACATCCTTGAGAAAATCCACCACTTTGGGTGGTATAGGAAAAGAAATCATCCTGTAAGATCTGCTTATAGCTACTTCCTACTGTACTCTTTACTCTGCACCTGTTTTGTTCTTGCTTGCTACTAAAGTGCTTTGCTCTAATGCACATATCCTCTGGTTTTGGAAGTATGCCTCAGTGCATCGCTTTCCATTTAGGCAGAAAAAAATGTCAGTCCAACCCTAAAGAAAAGCAATCAAAGCTAAATAGATAGCAAAGCCACACTTTCTAGTTGAAGGACCTTTGTGCAGTGAAAATGTAAAGCGAAAGAGAGTTCTGTGTTTACTATATTCAACTCATTTTGCTGGACCAGGAAATACGTCAAGTGTCTGATCAAATTCCAGCAGTTCATCCAATATTTGGAAAGAAATATGTGGTCAGTGCACAACCTGCAGTGAGAAGGAAACATGAAACTAATACTGAAAAACCAGCTTTATTAGAGAGACCTGTTCAGCCAGGTGGAATAGCCATCACTTTCTCCTTAAGTGGGTATTTCACACCACTGTAAATTTACCTATGCTGATTCAGAGTCACTGCCTTAAGAGTCTCTGGTCAGATTCTTGTGGGGTGTAAATCAGTCGAATTCTGTTCTTTTTTTTTGTGAGCTATACTAAGGAACTGACTCATTAAAGATTACCTCAGCCTGAGAAATGCTTCTTCATTTCCACCCAAAATATAGCATATTTTGTCTGATTAATCATAGCCAACAAAAATTATAAATGTTTAGATACAAATCTAAAAGATATAATGAGCTCAGTTTCAGCTCCTCCTCCCACTAAAAAATAGTTTAAAGTAGAATAAGCTAAAAGACTTTTTATCCTGGAACAAATATTTATGACATTTCCAAAATATCAAGTACATAGTATGTTAAATTAATTTGCAATAATTTTAAAGGTGTCTAATGTCTAAAAGTAATTTTTATCTTACTGCTTTAGCTAGCTTGATATGTCAGTGTAGGAGAGCATATGCTTTTGAGTTTGTAGAACAAAGGATAACTAACAGGAAAGACTGAAAAAAAAAATAAGTGGTATGATCACACAATAACATTTAGCCTAAGTGCTACTCTTTCACTTTAGGTTTTCAAACCTGATCTATCCAGCAAAGTATCACACTGGGAAAAAAAAATGTGTCTCTATTGTTTCATTATTGAAGATATATTAAGTATTACAAGAATATTTTGATCAATAATAATTTTGGACTTTGTTCAAAGCTTGGAGAAGTGGCTGTGGTTTGGCCATTCCAGAGCTTTAGGCAGGAAAAAAACCCCAGATCAGATAGTAAATAAGCAATTAGCCCACAGAATAACTAGAACTGAGCTGTCACAATGAATCGGATTGGATTCAATGATTCCATGTGTCACCCTGATTTACAGATATGTTAAGTCTGTTTCTGTTCCAGTTTCTGTTCTTGGCTAATAAGTTTTCATAAGCAATTAGGAACCTGTTAGTTCATTCTTCGGTGGTGTCTCTAGTCATATGCTGCATAGATCAATTATATTTGGTATTTGAAAATGTGAGTTTTGATTTAGATATCTATATACCTAAGAAAACATCCCAAACATCACATAATGATGCAGTCATTTGCAAGGCAGAGTCCTCCCTTCTTTACTTTTGCATTTTCCCCTCTCTCTTTCTCTCTCTCTCTTTTAAAAAATACCTGTTCCCCCTCCAAAGGCACAACCTGAGTCATGTAGTCTAAAATGAGTCTAAAATGGCAAAAAGGCAAAATCTACATTCACTCTTTCTGTTGAGGGAGAAGATGAAACAAAAAGAGTTTGGCTCTATGATATAGTAGTGATACAGAATAAACCAGCAGCCTCCTGCCATTTGTCAACATTTAAACACCAAGCAATGAGTGGAATGATTGATATGCTGAGGCACTAGTGGGTGAAATTTGTCAGAATTTCTAAGGAGTCCTGTTATTGATAGGTCCAGAGTACATCATCAATCCATCTATTATGTTGCTCTTAGCTTGGCTGTAGTCCAGCATTTAAATAGCCAAAAAGATTCTTCCGGGGTTTTTTGTTTGTTTATTTTCTGCTGAGATTTCCAAACTCCCTTTGAGGCCCATATCTCTCAGTTATGAAAAAAATACTTCAGTCATTATTCTAACATTAGGAAGGATGTCATTAACTTAAAGCAATATGCCCAGCTGCATGCTCAGTACTTGCAATTGCTGAACCGACGTCTTTCACCCACCAATTGTGTAGAGGGAACAAATCATTCTTTGTCTTTAGTCAGAGATATTAGCTTTATAATTTTGTTAAGGATTTAATAAAATATGTGTGGGTTGAGTCAAAAAGGGACATGTAGTTTTAGACATTGCAATTTATGGTTGATCAGGGTTGGAGCCTGAGGAGAAATATAATGATTTAATGAACTATATATCCTACTACTTTTTTCTTTTTTTTTTTTAAGTACTGAAGTTTAAATAATTAAAAAAAAAAAAAGTAAACTGAGAATAATACAATCAAAGACAGTCTTTTAATGTGTTGCTTTGATCTTAAAAAAAATGGAGGTTGTGGTCTGTTGTTAGTAAAATTTAAAAAAACATCAAACTTTTCTTGACCAGTGAATCAGTGATTCTGTTCTGAAGCAGCATAAAAGTTTCAGTCATGCTTAGCCAAGCATTTTGCCTATAAGAACAAAACTTTTTTTAAAGTTACTGCACATCAGCTTGTCCGTGGAAGGTATCCCCTAAGTGGGGCCTTGCAGCAGACAAAATAATTTGAGTCAGTCTTGCAAGAAAATGAGCAGCATGGCTGCAGTTTTCTTACAGATGAAGAGTAGACATGCGGACGAGTCATCACAACTGAGTCAATGTGCAGTCATGTGCTAAGCCGTAAAAGCTTGATTGGGTGTCAGCATACAAAAGGATCTTTACCTGTAAGAAGAGGGGAAGAGGTCGTACACTGAACACACTGAAAAGGAGAGAGAATACAGGTTGTTGGTGGTTTTGTTTTGGTTTTATTTTTTATGTAACAATGAATAGAGGCTTTCCAGACATCCATGATTAGCTGACAGTTTTGGTTTCTTTCAGGATTTAGGAATAATCTAAATATTAATATATTATCCCTTACTAGCTGGCTAAGCAAGTTGAAGACAATGACTAGTAAAAGGTTACAGTTTCTCCTGAAAAGATTGCCCTGGGTTTATGTATTTTCCAAGGATATTGCCTGATCTGTGATCTGTCATGCAGTCTCAGTGACGGAATAGGGACAGGCCAGCTCTTCTCCCCTTCTTTGGTTCCACTGCTACAAATAGAGGAATCTGTGAGAGGTATAAAGTTGACACTTTTTGGCCAGTATGAATTCCTCAACAGAGGCAGTAAACACTGTTAATGATATTTTCTTTTTCTTCTTTAATAAAGTTTCTTTTTAAAAAATGTTCTTAAGCAGTTTTTCTTTGTGATAAATGCCAAGTCTTCAGTTATCCAAATAGTGAAAAATTTGGAAGCAAATAGACAAAAAAAAAACAACAACAAACAAAACGAACCAACAACAAAAGCCAAAAACACAAAACACAACACACAACAGCAACAAAACCCAAAGCAAACCAACTGAAACAAAAAAACCAAACCAACCAGCCATCACAAGAGATGGGATACTTTTAAACACACTTCAAAAATCAAAACATTCTCTTATTTTTTCTGTTGGGTGTTTTTTGTTTGGTTGGGGTTTTTTTGTTGTTAGTTGGTTGTTTTTTCCCAGTTCCTGGGTTCTCATTTTTCTCACTAATATTAGCATATTTTTATTATTTTTATATTAAACCTTATTTATATTTTTATATATATATATTATATTTATATTAAGCCTTAGCACTGTTTTTCCTAATAAAAATGTTTTCTTGAACAGTGAAGGTTAGACTGTAATATGCTGACTGGGAGCAGATGAGAGAAAGCTGGGCCTGGTGACTGAAATTTAGTAAACCAGAAATGTCTACGTGTCTGAAGACAATGAGTTGACCCTGGTAGCCTGTCTGCCTTTCAAACATCAAATAAAATTACATAAGCTGAGAGACATTATACGAGGTAAAACTGTGTTTTCTAATGGTCCATAGTTTCTATTGTTTATATTCTTAAGTGAAAAACGATGATTAGGCATCTGAGTGCAAAAGCATTATGTACTTGACTATTTCCTTATGAATACTGTAATTACTGAAGTTGACTCACTATAAACTACGTGTTTAAATTATTACATTTTTTCAGCAGCAATACTGAACCCTGAGCTATTTGATTCCTAGGCTCCAGGATTCAAGGAGAGTCATAGGACCTTCTTTCCTAGTGTCTATGGGTCTCTGACAGTGTTTTGTGGTTCCTACCATGCTTCCAAGTCTTAAATCATTGCTTTCACATCAATTTGGTGATCTAGTGAGAGAAGATCATCACTATACCTTCTTATAATAAAACCCACAATGATATAAAATCCTTACAGAAATCATTGAGAAAACTCTAAATAATCAAAAAGAGGCAATATAAAACCATCTGAAATAGACTACTATTATCCTGACTTCTAGGTCAAAGTACAGAACGTTGAATGTCATTTTTGATACGTGGTATGTTTTTGCATAAAGTTATTACTTCTTGGTAATAAGGATTTGATAGAGAACTTTCTTGACATGACCTTTGTGATATACCCTTACCAATAAATCTCTGCTGTTTGATGCTTTGTTTTCCCTTTCCAAGCCTTTATTCTCTCTCTTAACCTTACCATATTGAGGTTACATCTGTATTTACTGTAGGATGTGATCGACTGTGTAAAAAAGTGCAGTTATGTTTACTAAAAATCCCAAACACTAGAGAATATTTATTGCAGAGCTGACACATGCTGCACATTTTTCTGTGATGGCAATCAAATAATTACGTATCAGTGAATGAGTCAGAAAGTACTATATGTCTCAGACACAACTGGTTGCAAGCTCTCAAGGGCAATATATAGGTGAGATTTTCTGGATAGCACAGCTGTAGAAATGTTCCATGTATTTCACCTAATTTAATCATTTCTGAGAAACAATAGAATTTCCTTAATGGAAACCGAAAAGGTAAGAATGGTCCAGTGACCAACATCCAAGTAAATCAGTTGGGAACAGGCTTTACCTTATCGTACAATAATCTGTCTAGTTCTGCTGTGAGAGAAAAGAGTACATTAAAGACTGTGAGGTAGAGAGATACTCGAAAGTGGATGGCTTTGCGAATGAAAAAAGTACATTCCAGAAATGTGTGGAGACCCTCAAGTGCTGTTGGCAAAGGCAGCTTTGAAGGTCTTCCAGGGATCTGCAGATCTTTCTAAAGTAGTGGCTAACGTGGCTGTAGTTGGTGGTCCCTCAGAAGCTGAGGAAAGCTTTTGCTGCTCAGCTTTGTCAGCTCAAGGGATGAAGTGGGCTATGGAGAGGCAGAGCAGATGACTTGCTGCAAGTTAGAAGAGCAGTGGAAGAAAACTCTATGGAATTATTTTGTATAAAGTCCAGGGGCTGGAATCTGTGGAATATGAGGAATGCAGGTGGAAGAGGGAGGTCTACTAGGCATATGAAGATGGTTTCTGTGTGAATTATTAGGGCCACAAGAGGGCGTTACTGGGAGAAAACAGCCTGATTAATTTTTTTTTTGTGAGATTGAGATAGTAATCTCTGCAGATTTTATGACCTGAAATCATCAGTTTTCCAAACAGCATGATTCTCTTTTTTTTGTTTTGCATATGACATTACCATTGCCGATAGTTTTTTCCTGTGCTGAGTACTAATGAGAATAGGGTGGAGACAAAATGATTATTGGAGTATGCGTCATCCTGCTGTTCATCACAGTATTCAAGGTCTGATAGAGTTTGTCAGAGGTTTTCATATTTCAAAACAGAGGATAAAGTTCTAATGCAGAATTTTCCTATGCATCTTAAATCATCTGTCATATAATTTCTGAAGTTTTTGCATTGTTATTTATTATTATGAGTTCCTGAAGAAACTCACAAATTTCTTGGTTTGTGTCTAAAACTCTTTATCTGCTTCCTAAGCCACTGTGTAACTGCACAGCTGTTTAAAACTGTTCCCAAGAACTGTTCAGTGCTGAAGAGATTGACTCAACAAAATCGGAGCTCTCCAAGAAGAAGATGTTGCTGTCCTCTTATGAGCCCTATAAGGGCAGTCAAGCTGCATTTGTCCACTTGATTGCAATTAATGTCCCAGGAGGCTGAGAACTCACTGGTGATCTCAACTGATGGTGGCTTCACCTGTCTTATGTTAAAAGGCAACTTATCAAGTTGATTTGAATTGTTGAGTGTGTGAATTGCCACAGGCATTCTCCAGGTTCTTGTTGCTAAGTCCTGACAACTATACTTACCGTGATCTTGTGCCTTTTAAACACTCAGTCCATCTTACTTTGGGACAACACATATGGAAAATAGTTAGGAAGTCCCATGGCCATAGCTTCATGAAGTTATTTCATTGCTTTTGCCTATGCTTACAGTGAGTTTTAAGTTTGCTGTTGACTTCTACAGAAAGACTTTTAATTAAGAACTCAGCAGATTGGGTGCACCTTGTCCTGTTGGAGCTATTTACTGGGAACTAAAAGTTTGGCTTCTGAAGTGGCCCTTAGCAGTGAGATATACCTTCAGTACTGATGCCAAGGTGATAATAGTCACAATTGGAAGAGGGAGAGAGTCCTTGAGAGCTAGAGGGTCTTTCTTAGAGGTGCTCAGAAGCCTTAATGGCCAAGGCCAATGGTCTAGAATAAACAGGCCATTTGGGTACTATCCGTAGTCAGATTGTTAGATATGCCACATGATGAGCTGACATAATTGCTGAAGTCGGAGTGTAATGTTTTCTGGTTTATAAAGGTTATGTACAGTTTATCTATGACTCGTGACAGTGCTTCTGAGCTGAATCAAATGCTATGGAACCTAGCAAACTGAGTAGCTGTGCCATCACTGGAACAGTGCTCTCAGAGTGCCAGAATTATATTCACGTTAAGACATCTCTAGGTGGTGTTTTTTATTTTGGTTTAAATTCTGAAGTTGCATGTGGTGTTTGTGTAGTTATTCGATCAATTAACACTATGACTGCAGATATATCAGGCTATGAATACTGTCTGTTCACGTGAAACATGAGTGTGGGGATTAGAAGAGTCTTTGACTAAAGTGCCAAACACCCCAGCTATTATTTCTACAGGGAACGTAAATAAAAATCACTTGCCAGTCCCAAGCTCCTGGAAATGAGCATGTATTAAAATATTCTGATTTCTTTGGAGTCTTTGTAAACAATCGTGATTTGTTTTTTGTCTCCAGTTTCTCCCATGCAAGTTTGCATTTATCTTCTGTTTCCTATTTTGAGACAATTGAATTAAAACTCACCTCATAATTACAAACATTCAATTTGAGTAAGGCAAATCTTGCTGGAATTTTGTTCCCAGAGCTATCGTTCACCAAGACACACAGCAACAAAATGATTTGGATTCTGCCTAGTTTCTTTGAATTTTCTTCTTTGGAATTACACAGCAACTATTAATTTACATTCACTGTCTCTCTCTATTCCTATGTGATTTAGGGGTTTATTGATTATTTTTCTAATTTCTTACTACTATAATAGAATTAAGTATAGACAGGAAATACACAGAGATGTATCTTTAACTTATTACCAGTTACTAGAGCAACTTTCTCTCTTACAAAGTGACCTCCATAGTAGATGGTTGGAATTTTTTAAAGCTTCCGCTAAACCTCACCTCAACATAGGAGCTACATGATTAGGGACAGAGTCTCATTACCTTCTGAAGGGAGTTCAGCTCAAGTGAAGTGAATAGAAACAAGATGATGTTTCAGAGAAAAGCTACATTCAAAGTTGTCTATTATTTGGGTCATACTCTCTAATTTGGTTCCCTTTACCAGGCAAGTGTGAGCAGGAAGATCAAATCTATTATGTAAAAAGACTGCCACTCCCAAACAATGAGGCAAATATTAATGGAGAGGAAATTGTAAGGCTATTCTTTACACCAGCAGTTGGAAATAAGTATCTTAAAACAATTGCCCTTTCTGTTATGCTGAACAGTTAATTGCTGTCTTCCGCTGGTAAGAGCAAATGTGCAGAGAATGCCCTGTCCCTCACACAAAGGCTCCTGAATCTCCTCTGTCCCCTGCTTCTTCATGTAGGTGAAGAAGGACTTCAGCTTGAAACAATGGTCTTATTCCTGCTGAAGAGTTTAAATCCCCTGTTTCGTTCAGGTGCCACTGAGTGCAGCACCTTATTCCTGTCCTGATAAGGTAAGAGATGTTCCAGGTTTCCCAGATGCTCTCTATCTCTGAAAATCTCAAGAGAAATAGAGCATATTTTAGTCAGGAAGAGTACAAAATAAACAGCATGAACCGGGGATGAGTTTGAAAGGAAATATGCTTGGCTGACATTCTGAGATGTTATTTGAATATCCTTTCTTTACCATGCAAGGTATGCATCTGAAATATGTGAGTCTGGCATTCAGGACACTAGAAACAGAGGGATTAGAAGAATGTAGGAGAACCTCAGATTTTCGTTTAAATTGAGGTCATATAAAAAATGAAGTTTAGAAAGTCAGGTGAATAGGAGGAATGTTTAAGAGATTTACAAGCCAACTTTATAGCACCTGATATAATATACATTTACATTCACTCTCTTTTTAGCTCTTGTGCATAGCAGAAAGGTCTGAAACAGTTACACGTCAAAGCAATTCTGATTTATTAAGATTTAGGGTCCATCTCTGAATTGGTTTTCTTGAATGAAAGGCTCAAAAGCCTAAGGAGTGGAGAATTAAATTAAAAGTACAGGTGAACTTAATTGCAACAGACATCTTAAACAGTCCTGGGGATTTAGAATGGCATGGGCCACATTGTGTCCTTGTGTGAGTGAATTAAAAACTGAGCCTATTCTGAAGTTTGGTGAATGGAATTGTTGGAACAGCAGCTGAAAAGCTACATATTATTGGGATATGCTAACTTGATGGGGAATATTTTTCTTTGATTAATTTTACTGTCCTTCTCTTTTTCAAACTTTAAAGTTCTGTGAGGGAGGTTGCTACCTTTTTTTTCTTTTCTTCTCTTTTGCACAAAGGATGTAGATGAAAATCTATAAGCTAACCTTATTAAAAGAATATCTGTAGAGCTGTTTTCTTAAAAAGAATATGATATTTCAGCTGTGGAATTTAAAGAGCTCTGGCAGAAGCTGTATTCCAGAGAGGCCTTGTGAAACAGGTAGAAATCTGTGCTTATAGTTAATCATGTTCAACATAATCCAATCAAAAAAAATCTGCATTTAACTGAGATAGTGTCCAAATACCAACTCTGCTTCCATTAGCCTGAACTTTCCCCTTCTTTCAAAATAGTGGCTACCTCCTCTATGTTTCTTGTTGGCTTGCCCCACTTGCTTGTAAATGTTCAATATTGATTACCTCTGTCTTTCACTCTGGGAAGTCTGTCAAACACCTAATGCCAGCTATTATAGGATTAGATACATTTTGTCTATCTGAATGAAGATTTTTCAGTATCTGTTGTTTCCTGGCATCCACCTTACAAGGGTTGCTTTAAAATACTTCACTCAGGGCAAAATCACCACTGCTAATAACAAAACCTACAAGAAGGCCACCAGCAGGGCAGGAATTTTTGTGCAATTTAGAGGGATGAATATTTTAAGCATCACCTACCCAAGAAACAAGAGGGTTGGAGTGTAGGCTGACAGCCTTATGGTGCCATGGGATAGCAACCATCCTGTTAACACTCACCCTTAGTTGCTTTTCTGTCTCACTAGTTACCTTTTACATGCTCTGCTGATATATGCAACATTTGCTCAGCCTCTCAATTACATTCCTGTATCCTTCCTGGAAGGATGGTACCATACAAGTACCAGGTACCATACTACCATTACCTCAGTCACCTTGGTGTTTCTCAGCAATGCCTCAAGAAATATTGCCATCTAGGATACCTGCTCACATCCAGGCCTTTCCATCCTTGCTTGAAACCTGTCTGGTGGGCCTGTGACCTGGACTGATCTGGTCTGAACTGATATGTTCATGCCAGTGGAAGAAATATGGCAGGGATATTATTCTGCTCCTTCAGCCTGATAAGAGTTTTATATACTCTGTCATTTTCACAGAGGAGTAGGCACATAATCAGCCTGTTCAAGGTAAGATTGAAACTTCAGTCTTTGGGTCGATCAGTAGAAATACACTACATTGCTACTCTCTACCATATGAACATTGAGTCTAGAAGACAACATTACAGTCTTGCTTAAGCACTTAGCTGCTGCTCTGGCCCATAAAAGTTAAGGTATTTAGACACGGGCATGGACAGTTCTCATTGTAATTAAAAGCCTTAATGTGGCAATTGCCTGCTGTATGCAGTATCTTGCTTCTTAAATGCAATAAGTTCTATTTCTGTATCCTGGCACAGAGCTGTCAGAAATACTTATTTTTATTTATAGCCAGAAGATCACACGCAATGGCTTAAAGGCACCTTTCTCTCTTCCTTGTAAGAACAGTGGCTCATTAAACGTGAGGATTGAAATGCAAATGTTACAGTACTTTTAAATATTGAGCTGAGCAAATAGCTTCAAACCTTTCAGTCACTTAAAGAATTAACATGTGATAGCAAATACTTGCTGAAACCATGTTACAGGTCTGGTTGCCGCTATCCCTTGCAGCCAGAGGGATCTCAGAGCAAAATTGTACCTGCAATTCTAGTCAAATCCTTGGGTTGGAGAGCTGTTCAGCAGTATAAAAGGTGACAATACCTTACACTATGGGTGTTGCATACCTTCATTAAGAGCCAGCAATGGTGCATGAGCCTGATTTTTACCCTGAAATGTGATTTTTCTTGCAGCCTTTATCGCTTGTGCTCATATCTTTTATTGCCCCTGTAATGTTTCAGCAGCATGGAGCTCATCATAGGCCAGTCAGGTGCTAACATGCTTATGACCACAAGCAGCATGAGCTGAAGGCAGTGCTATGGCAGCATGGTTGTTGTGAGGTGCTCCCTTAGCAAGGATGGCTGGAGCTCTCCCAGGCAAGGCAACGATGACACCTTGGAATAGCACTTTGTGCAGGCACATCTGGAAGGACTTGACAAAACGTGTGCCAGCTTCCTTTTCCTATCTGCATCCCCTCCTACTACCCACCTCGCCTAAACTACTGCATTGCTTCTGAGCTCAAGCACAGTATAATAATACATTTACCTTCTGAGTTTCCCAGGGAGCCAGTCAAGAACTAACACATCAATATGCTTCTGGAAGGTAGGCGTTACAGTATCTCAATAGCCTCATTCCAAATGTTGAACCACTGAAGCTGATTTTCAGCAGCCAAAAATCTGACCCAACTAGTTTCCCACACTGTTACTTTTTATCTCTTAGCCACTTTCCTTCCAGAATTATACAAAGCAATCCTACTGAAATGATCTGAGCCTGAAGTTACTCCCAGTGACTTGGAAATCTTCCTGACTCAACTGTGCTCAGACTTCAGAAAATAATAATAATCTGAAAAATATCCTCTTTCTGAAGTGTTCTTCATGTGGACTTTAATAGCGGGGTGTATGTATTTGGTTCATGGTGTGTGGTTCCCCTTCCACCCCCACCATAATCTATTCTACCCTTCTGATCTATTTAGTTACCTACTACATGATAGATTAAATTTAGATATTTTAAGGCCAAAAGTGCAGTTCTGTTTGCTCAATTTATTTTTTAAAGATTCATTTATTTTCTCTGTAATTTGTAGACACATCCTTTCGAAGTTTTGTATCCTTTTATTTTTTTCCATGTCATTGCTTGTGGACCTCTGTATCTCTTGGCCATGACGTCAGATAGGTATGTAAATATTTACACAACGTTGTCTCAGTAAATATTCACTCATTTAGTAATTAATGAATTAGTCATTCTAGTTCCTTTCTGGAAGGTATGGCCTTAATTCATTGGATGGAAGGAATACAGAACTGTGTGTGTTTTGATCAATACTACAACAAAGATATTTGTAAAGGCAAGAATTAAATCCAGAGTGTATGCAGAGTCTAACAGATGAATAAGTTTCTAGGGGATAAGGCAGTGCTTGAACTTTACTGCATTAACTACTCAGTGTTATTGCCTATGTACATATTCTTCTGTTTCAGTACTGTATTGTAAATATCAGGGGGCTTATACATTTTATTTCTTTCAGCATTGGCAGTTACTAGGGAATAGCAGGAATATTAGAAGGTCACTCAATATCTTCCTTTATGATAATTGTCCATGTTTAAATGTGCCTTCAAATCAGCTCCACTGTGAATTCATTTTTACAAAAGAAACTCTTCTGAAGTCCTCACATTTTAAAACTGCACTTAATGGTGAGGTCCACAACTTGAATGTGCCTTTGTTCTGTGTGTCAGTGCTGAAAATGAATTCCTAAAGCTATTTCTCTCATCTTCCTTGTATTTATTAATATATTTATATGTGTATATATTCTAGTCTATATAGTCTTCTGTCCATAATAAAATGAACCTGAGAAGAGAATCAAGCAAACATACCTGCCTTCCAATTTGCAAAGTTTTAGTCAAAGTGCTTCCTAAATTCAGGCGCCTGTAACAGCTCTGTAAAAGAAGACAACAGAACATAATGGCATCTATCTGTGTTAGTGGCTTTTGTTAGGTGACATTTGGAAGCTGAGAATGTGCTTTTCATAAAAGGATACATTTATTTTCTTGAGTCCTGTGGTGCCAAGAAATAACAGAATATCAACTATTGAATTCTTTCTGTGTAGAAAATTTGACTTTGATTCATAACAGAATCATTATTTTTACTGGGTACTACTAGATGAATCTTGAAAAATAAACTTCCACACTGGAGGAGAAGAAATAACAGAAACATTTTTTATCTATTTTACATTAAAGCTGCTTAAATATGGTGGCCTTGTGAAGCTGATATATGCGTTGGAAGGTTAAATATTTATGGAGTTCATTTCTTGCAGATGGGTCACACATGATAGTCCAAAGAGTATGGTAAATATAGTCATCCCACATGTACCATGACTGCAGAATTTCTCATAGCCCAAAAATTTATTTTTCTTCTTGATTATTCTGTAAATAACAATAAAAATAAATTATATACATTTTTAGATTTTATTTTACTTCATTACTTGGAATAAGAAGTTGTTTCTAAGCCTATTGCAGTCAACAGGGACAAAATCTGATTTTATTGTCCTAGGACCAATCCTGAAGTAAAGGAAGACTAAACTATTTTCTGTTAAGTGGCAATCCCCTTTTTTCCCCATGGGATAAAAAATACATAGTGTAAGTAGCAACATAAAACCGGTGCTTTTAAATTCAGCATGGAAGGGAAGGCAAGAAATGCACACACCTTATGTACTTTGGAGACTTACAGTCTGTATCTACATTACCAAGTAGTGTGGGACCGACAGGAGTGAATCTGTAGAGCACACTGGTTTGTGAGGAGACCCACAGTCTGTAATATCTTCTTGGTTGGCCACTGTACAGTCTGTGACATACATGTGTGACTTCATATGACTTTCTCAATAATGTTGTAATATAGCCCTAGAAATCATAGAGAAGATCTGTATTTTTGACAGATGTAGAGAGAGTAAAGTGATCTTACCTCTGGCATACTTGCTTTACCCTCTGGCTGGCTGCTACTCTTGCCCAAGTATGTGAGTGAAATTGAGCATTTAATAAAACACTAATTAAAGTAAATACTGTAAAAGCATTAACCTCCGTAAGGTGTTTAAATTGAATTCCTGGGTACTTTGGCATAGTTTCAGCTTTCAATAAGTTCCAATCTAACTGTATCAGATCACCAATTCAAAGACTCTGATTTTAGTTTATGGAATATTCCCGTTAGTAATGATACCTTAGACATCCATTAAGTCTGGAACATTAATTTCATGGAAAACTTCCAATACAGCTCCATTAGATTTTTTTATTTTTTTTTTCTAAGCTAAATTAGCAATATAGGCTTTTAACAAATGTCATAAATAGCTATATTTAATGCAAAGATTACCCAAATTAAAACCAGACAAAAAATAGAAAATACAGCCCCCTCTGTTTAAGTCATGACCTTCAGAATCCTCCTCTAAGTTACAAGATAAATGAAGACGTGAGTGGTTCAAACTTCTTGATGTTTGATTGTTGTGTGGGCTAGGAAAACAGAGGGTGACTTATGAAACAGTCATGTGCTTTTTCCTTTTTATTTTCTGTAGGTGAAATCCCTTGGTTACACAGATTGTTACAATACTTTTGTAATTGTCTTCTGAATGTGTAGTGTATGACACTAGCCACATAAAATACTATGAAAATCTGTATGTAATCCAGATAGTCTAACCTCCATCTTCAGTTTTCATCTTTAGATCATTTATCGGATGATTCCCAAACAGAATGATTCCCAAATTAATAATCATAAGCCATTGAGCTTACTTTTTTTTCTTCACCAATTTCTTGACCTATAAGTCACTTTCATCCAGTTGCAACAGAGAAGGAGGATTGTACCTTCAAATTTCACAAGAATCAGCTACTGTAGAACAAGAGAAAGGTTCAGATGAGTGTTGAGGGAGGAGAAACCCAGGGGAGCTCAGCCCTCAAGTGCTCTGGCTGGCCAGCCCAGCAGCAGGTGCACAACCACCCCTGTTAGCAGAGCTCAGGCTACGTGAGCTTCTCCTGCTCACCCTGAATGTTACGGGGTACGGGGGGTGCTAGAGTTACCACAGTGGTGGATGTAAAGAAGCAAAGGACACAAATCCACAGGAAATGGTTCCAGTTGCTTGACTTCTTCCATCTTTGCTTATTATCCCATCTGAACCACCTCTTAAAGCTTCCTTCAGAATCTAGGCACTCAAAACAACTTGAAATGTTTTAATCCTGTCAGGTTGAGCCAGTGTTAAGTTTCTACCAGCTCATACGTTATTAAATCAAATTCCTTCAAACTGGACTTCTTTATTAGATCTCAGTGAGATTGAAACTTTAAGCCAAAAATAGAATATGTTCATTTCATATGTATGTGTGCCAGACTCTGAGAAATTCCAGTTAGAATTTTCCTTATAACCTGAATAAATCAAGAAATGCAAAATTACTCAAACCAAGTGACATATTTAAACTTACAAAGCAGATGGGGCAGAATCAACATTGAACTTTTGGCTTTGACTCTGCATTTACTAGCTTCCAAGAACTAGCTTTTAGTGATTATGTGTTCTCAGCTGTTGCACGTTCATTTTTCATAAGCTTTTAATAATGCTAATCAGATACAGATTTTTTTTCCTGCATAATGAGACATTTTTGTATGACTTTTTTTTTTTCTTTCTTTTGAAAACTCATTTCATAACTCTGGTCCCTGTCCTTTACCTGTTAATGCTTTGATGTGGATTGAGACAGGTACTGAAACCACTGTATCCATGCAATTTTGGAGACATTTGTCTTTTTGTTGTGAGGAGGAACCAGAGTCACTGTTCTTGAGTGCAAAGCAAAAGTAACAATAATATTCAGTGGATTACAGTTCTTCCTTACACAAGTAACAGTTAAAGCACAATGGTTCTTCCTGTGCTGAGTGTTTTGTTAATTTCTGTTAAACCAACTGTGTCCACGTTTCCAAATACCAGCATCAATAATACTCCTTCAGAAAAAAAATCTTCATGGAAATATATCTTTCTTGTTTGAAATACTGCAGAGAAATAAAGAGCTGTTTTCTTTGAAGTATGGGTTCCTTAAAATGATATACCCACTATGTAGGGATTTGTATTAGTGTAAGCCATTGAGGTGATCTCCTTAATTTTATAAGCCACACACTCTGAAGATAGGCAGTCAAATCTGCTGAAAATTGAATAAGAAATCGGTTTGTTCTGTTTAAACTGTATTATCATAGCTATACTTTGTGCCTTGCATTACTGGATAACCTAGATACACAAATTCAAGAATCCATTCCCTTGGGACCTTTCAGTGTTTAGCACTGTTTCTTGCTTTGCATGGAAAGTGATTTATTTTTGCCATACAATAGGTCATTTCCTCCACTCAGACCACAGACAGAACACAACTCTTACACTCCTGTTGTTCTTGAGATTAGAAAAGTGTTGAAAGTTCTGCTTGTCCCTGATACGAATGCACACTGAGCAGAAGGTTCTTTACAGGATTAGTGTCTTCGATATGATAAAAACTGCCAGGTTTTAACACTCAAAATGAGTTACCATTAAATACTATATAAAGTAATCTGAAGTCTTTAAGCAAAGTTTGTAAACATGCAGGGAATGTATTATTTTAATTAGTACAAAAATCTGTAAGGTGTAAATACTATTTTGAAAAATTACGTTCACTTAAAATAATGACACTAGATAACCATAATTCTGACTCTGCTCACATGGATAGTGGCTTCAGTAAGCCTTCCATGGTTCAAATAAACTGTTCAGAAAAATGGTGGTAGAGTCTACACCTTTAAACTTCACTGGAACAAGAGTTTCTTGTGGGCATTGGGTTAAGTTTCTAGCTAATTATTTAACTCACAAGAAAGGTAAATGTGTTGTCCAGATAGACGACTTCATGTATTGGATGATTTTTTTTTAAAATGAGGATCTTTTTAATGCGTATTAGGATTGTTGTTTCCTTTTTATTTTAAAGCTGATTCAGAGCAATTAACTATTATTTGTCAATTGCTTTGAAGTTTGGTGAAAGGAATATACAAAGCAGACTTTTGAACTAAGCAAACAATTTTTTAGGAAAGAACACAAATCCAACATACCTGGTGAGCTTTCCTACTGCTGAGGTTGAAATATTTAATGAATAAGTATTAGAGTCAGATTTGACCTTGGTTTTGTAGCTGTATTTAGCACAAGAAACTGAGAAATTTTGCATTTTAAGTATAGTTAGTGTCACAACATTTCTGAGAAAGTAACACTGTTATTGAAATAGGAAACAAACTGAGGTTCAGTGAAATGTAGGTATTTAAGGCACTTTGAGGTTGTGGTCCTGAGAAGCGTATCAGTTTACCCAGAACAGGAGAGTCATCTGATTCCTTATGATTTGCCCAGGTCTGTAAGACGTTCTTTGTATGCATTCCTGCATCTCTAAAAGCATAGGTTTAGTTTTAGTCTAAAAAATTAGCTCAAAAAGCTCCTCTAAGTCATTCTTTTTTCACAGTTAACCAAGTTTCCAGTGTGTTTGGATGCATACACGAGTTTTCTTGTAAACAATGAAACAGCCTACATCAGACAATAACTCTTCAATATTAGAATGTCAGGTTCTATTTTAGTTATCCTAGCATTGCCTGAAAATAATCTAAAGCTTCTAATTTTACTTCAACATGAGCCTTAATCCAAGTCTCAATGGAATTAATAGGAGTATTTCTGTTATCTTAAACAGGAGCAGAGTTGAGGCCAAGGTCAACAATACTAATTTGCTTTAGCTTCAGGCAGATTTCCTCCTTTTTCAAGAGCAAATCTTCAGCTCCTCTTGCGTGAAATTTAATAACCATGTATAAATCTTGAAAAGTTATGGTTTCTCCTAGGGACCTGGGAGCATCTAATTTAGGTGATGTGCATGTCCTGTCATATCTTCAGAGAGAGTTCAAGGTCAGCTTGGATGGCCTTTTTTTTCTTCTGTGGATGGGATTATAGGTTAGAACTTGATACAGAATATGTTTTGTCACCACCTCTTCCTTTGAGGAGTAATTCAACATTTTTAGGCCTATCCACAACATATTCAGTAAGCACTTTGCATTTTTCTTAGTATAATTACCTAGACAAGCTAAATTGCAAAACAGTAACTACAATAACTTTTTCATGCCAAACTTCCAAATCTGGTTAAGGTTCTGCCTGTCTTTTCCACCAGCTTTCCTTTGGATGTTGTCTGCCTTTTGGCAGGCTAAGAGATTCATGCAACAGTACCTTCAGCACATCAATACAAAGAAGTTTGCAAGCTGATGACAGAGGTTATTTCCCAGTGTCTCAAATGTCAAGGGTCTGGTTTGTTACTTTGTGATTTTTTTTCCTTGTACTTCATGTGTCTCTTTGGTCATTAGAAAAGAAAATTACCAGTACCACAGCTTATTGATATTAGCAGAACTGGTACAAATAAGATTAAGTCAGGATCAACCAGTGTAATGTTTAGATGGGGATAAAAGTAGTAATTATCCCATAAGCTGGGTAAATACAAGGAACATATTTTGAAGCCTTGCAACACTCCCGAAGTTAAACTGCAAAGCAGCAGAGAGAACCCATTCAGCTTTTAGAAGCATCCAGTGCTTTACCGTGGTACAATGATGGATTTTATCTCAATTGGGTTTTTTTTTCAAATAATTTTCTGAGAGGAGTAAACAATTAGGACTTGAGGAAATTCCAGTTATTAGCAACATCACTTTTTTTTTTTTTTTGTCTTGTCAATGAGAATTGGGAAAGAGAACCTAAATATGCATATATGTTGAGACATTAGGGATGGGTTTGTAAGTATGAGATGTTTGTATCTGGAACAAATAAAATTTATCTTTTCACCAAATTACCCTAATTCTCTAGGGTCAATTTTAAAAGGTCAGGAAAAACATTTATTTCTTTTTTCACTATGCAACAATTTTTGTTAAAATATTGAAAAAATACACCTTCAGAGTCAAATATTCTATTATATTAAATGTTTTAGTATGTGGTCTTATGTATTTCTATATCTGTAAGTGTAAAATATTATTTTCATAGTCTGTGTGAGTCTACAACTTTGCTGTAGCTGCCTGATGGAAAGTCAGTGAAATCTAAGTTCCTGAGTTAGTTAGATGTTTCTAAAATTTTCTCCCTGCTTTTCACAGTACATAATTAGGAACACCATTTAAAAGGTATGACTGGGAAGACTGGAAAGATCTGTAATGCCAGTGTCTTTGGGTTAAGATAATGAACCCTGAAGTAGTTATGAAAAAAACCCACAAAGCCAGAAGGGAAAAAAATGCAACAACAAGACAACCAAGAGGGAGAAAATGTAGATATCAAACAAAATGTCTGGCAGCATGCCCAGGCAAAATTTTCCATACATATCAAGGTCACACGTTACAAGTTTTTCTGGAGATAAATCCTGTATATGAAACAGGAGATATCTAAACAAGCCACAAAAGATTCTTGTGCTCTCTTTCTGAGGATGTTGTGAATGCTAATTAGAACGTTTGGATAGTGAGTGAGGCAGTGTGTGCCATTTAGGCAGCTACAGACAGTGAATAACACTGAGATTGGCAAATGTGAGCTGCAGTCAGCAAAGTCACCCAGGAGGACCCTGGTGAACTATGAAAAGAAGAAGGCACCATGTGACCAGAAATGTGTTACAGTTCCATGTAGGGTGGTCCTGGGCAAGAAACTAATAAATAGTAAAGAAAAATTTTCATGGGCTAGGAAAATCAGGTCAGCTGCCTTACACTCTCTCCTAGACATCTTGCTTTATACATTCTGCTATATTTAATTTGTGGAATTACAAATTTATTTTAAATACAATTGCTAGTGTAAAAGTTATAGAGATGCCACAGAAGGTGACAGATGGATAAGTATTTTGTGAATTGGCTGTATTCAAGTGTGGCATCCTTTTTGATTAGTCACACTTGTGTTTAACCTTTTATTTTCTTCTTTCTTTCCTACAGTAAGGATCTAAGTGTTAGTATGGACTTCATATTATCCTCGCCTTTAAGAATCCCATTCCTTGACAAATGGCTGGAAATGAACCTTTTGTAATGCATACTGACTCCTTCCATCTCATCTCCAGATTTGTGGTACCCTTCAGAACTTTCTCCTTTAAAGTATTTTCACAAAGAGTCACTTCAAAGGTTGGAATCAGTACATGAAGTGCAGATGGGAGAATTTGTATGAACAAGCTAGGGAACAAGGCGAACGACAGCTCATGCTGTCAACCAGCAGTAACTATTTGTAAAGGCTGGAAAGTATTGAAATTATTGTAAGAGTGGTTCATTGTAACATTTATAGCCTAGCAACCACTTGATAGAGACCTGATTTGATTAAAGTTTGCCTGAAGTAAGCAATCATGCAGTAGGATTAAGCTAAACTATTGAATTAAACAATATACAAACTGCTCTCCTCTTTGGTCTCCTACATTATCCCCTTGAATCCTCTTGAGTTCCCTCTGAGGTTCTCCAGTGTGCTTTGCTTTTCTTATTTTTGCCTTTTTCTAGTATAATATAATTATTGTAAATCATTTGCAATTCTGACTTTCCAAGCCTAAATATTTGGGAAAATCTCTGTTGGTTCGAATGCTTACTTAAACCTCCCAAAATTTTAAAGTTCTCTCAGGACATTGTAATCTCATCTTTCTGGAAGGTGTCAGAATCCAAATTGACTTCAGTGATAAAAATACATACATAAAAACAATATTTCAAAGTATCTCTCAATCTGTGAAGATTTCATTCTTTCAGGAGCAAATAGAATGTTAGTTAGCATGTGTTGCTACCTGTTAGCTAGGTAATAAAAGACATGTATTGGTTTGTAGAAGCAGCTTCACATAAGGTCAATAAGTAAACAGCTTTCTTGATGTGATAGAGAAATCTGAATTTAGATATGTCATAACTTAAAGTACCTTGCACATGCTCTGTGAAGTCAGAAATCAATTCAGGGCTCTGAAAGATTCCAGCTGAATATTGCCAGGGGAATGAGTGGCTTCTTGCACTGCTGAAGAGCAGAATGTGGCTATAGGGAGCACCGTACATAGAACTGACACAAATACTAATGGTGGCAAAGACTGAATTATGCAAATAATCAGAGTGTGTGAAAATCTGTCTGCACTAAATCACTACTGGATCTGACATTTTAAGTATCAGTAATCAGTTTGTTGCCTACTATGATCCAGTACTTGCCCTTATTTTCTTAAGTGTTATCTGTGTTCATGAACTCTTTCCAGCAATGAAGGAGTTAACCCAAGTTACAATTAAAGAGTGGTAGAAATTGGCCCAGCTGTAGAAGATAAAAGATCAAGAACAGGTGAGGCAAATTCCCATTAGATAAACAAGATTGGAAAGAGCAGGAGCACTGTGGGCTGGTTTCAGGAAACAACAGTTAAACTTTTGGCTTCGGAAGGACAATTACAGGCAGGAGGTAAGTTGGATTCTTGAGGATTTGGTATCTGCTTAGAGGACTAGCTTTTTTGTTATATGGGCCTTTGGAAGAGAGTTTTAGCAGCCGTTTTCTTAAATAAGGTGATTTGTTTGCAGTGTGAGTTTATGTTGCATTTCAGGACAGCAGAAAAACAAGATTGCCTTTGCAGGCTTCTAATGTTAGCATATATCGGCTCTGTAAAGTTGTAGCTGCACATTTTTTTTTCTGTTTCTGCATGTGTTGGTACCTTATGCTGTTACACACAGGACTGAAGGAGTCTGAATTATAAACAATTGCATGATTTATTAAAAGGTTAATACTTCCTTTCTGAATCTGTAACATGGCCGAAGTTGGTCTCCTGGTGATCATGATGTTCATCCTTGCATTTAGGATGGTATGCTTGTGTGTGTGAGCTGAGGAGTGGATTGGCTCATGGGTCAGTAGAGATCTCTAATTTAGCCAAGGTATTGGAAAAACAACTTGCACAGATGCAGTGTTACACCTTTAGTATTGAGCTATTACAGGTGTCTTCTTCCAAGTAACAGACTGGCTAGCTTGGCTGTACTTGCATGGCAGTGCATGCTTTCTTTTAGGTAGACATTTAAGTTTCTTTACAATTGAGAGGTCTAGTCATTTATTTGGGCAGATTTGTTACTTTTGGTGAAGCGGAGGAATAAATATAATTTTCTATAGTGACTAGGTGGAAGATGAAGTCCATGTTATTAATATTCTCTGGTCTAGGAGTCCTACTGAGGGATCAGGGTATGTGTTGTTCAGAAATGTTGAACAACTCTGTAACTAATCAAACCTTGTCCTCTAAAGCATGAAATCTAAATTCTGAACAGTTGCTAGCTTCTGTAGCATATGTCTCTTTTGTATATGTTACTCATGTATGTATGAAATGGGAAAGACAGCAAGTAGGCATGGTAACAGTAGTGTGTTTCAGGATAGCAATTTATTATACACTAAACGTTTGTTCAGAAATTGCAGAGAGGTTTTTTGTTATAAATTTTCTGCAGAATATCATTCTTATTTGGAAAATATGGACTAAGTTTTAGCTTTTCAAGCAAGAAAACTAAAAGTAGGAGTGTCCTGGATTTCCAATTTAAAGTAAATAACATATTTTCTCTGTGACTTTGGAAAACTGACTTGACCTACTTGTGCCTCATTCAACCTAGATTGAAAATTGGATAAAACCCAGAGCTTCAAAAAGCCCCAGACGCTGTAGTGAAGCTTATTCTAAGTGAATACTGTAAACATGGTGTACAGGTGGCCACTGTAAGTGATCAGTGTTTTAATGTGCTGATCTGCTGAGCAAATACATTGTTGCAGTAAAGTAAATGCGTTAAGAAAATGCATTATGGCTTGAGAGGTGGGCCCATGTGAACCTGAAGGATTTCAACAAGGCCAACTGCAAGGTCCTGCATGTGAGTCAGGGTAATCCTAAGCACAAATATAGGCTGGGTGTAAAATGGATGGAGAATAGCCCTGAGGAGAAGGACTTGGGGATGATGATTGAGAAGCTTAATGTGACCCAGTGATCTGTGCTTATTGCCCAGAAAGCAAATCATGTCCTGGGCTGCACCAAGAAAGAGTCACCAGCAGGTCAAGGCAGGTGATTCTGCCCCTCTACTTCACTTTCATAAGACCTCACCTGGAGTGCCACATTCAGCTCTGGGAGCTGCAACAGAAGAACCTGTTGGAGCAAGTCCAAAGGAGGGCCACAAAGATGATCAGAGGGCTGGAGCACCTCTCCTATGAAGACAGGCTGATAGAGTTGAGGTTGTCGAGCCTGGAGAAGAGAAGGTTCTGGGAAGACCTTATGGAAGCCTGCCAGTACCTAAAGGGGGCCTACGAGAAAGCTGGAGAGGGACTTACTACAATGGCATGTAGTGATAGGACAAGGGGTAATGGCTTTTAAACTGAAAGCGTGTGGATTTAGGTGACGTATAAGTAGGAAATTGTTCACCGTGAGGGTGGTGAGGCACTAGAACAGGCTGCCCAGAGAAGCTGTGGATGCCCCATCCCTGGCAGTGTTCAAGGCCAGGTTGGACAGGGCTTTGAACAACCTGGTCTGGTGAAAGGTGTGCCTGCCTGTGGCAGAGGGGTTGAAACTAGATGGTGCTTAATGGCTTAATGTCCTTTCCAACCCAAACCATTCCATGATTCTAGGCTTTTTTGTTTTGCTTTTAATAGTTTTTAATACCTCTGTATTCCAATGTTATTTCTAAAATAAGTCTAACATCTTTGGAGCCAACTCTTTGCACTTTTTTTCCTCCCCCAAACCTCCTTCATCTCACAGCCATCAACAGAAAAACTTTGTGCATGTGTTGTCATAGACACAGAGAGATAATATTTTTCAAAGGTACAGAGACAGCCTTCTTGTCCAGAAAAGTACCCTCATAGGAAGTAGTGGAAGTGCAGGATACAAGTTGCTGAATGTTCCTTTATCTAAGCAGTCACGCGTGCCAGTAAAAAAAAAGATGTAAGGTGTTGCTGGCTGAGAATAGCACATCATAGCATATCTACATGTCAGTTTAGCAATCACACTTGCATTCTTCTCTTTGCCTTTTGATTGCCATGGTTCTTTAGGATGGCAGTAGGGAGGCTCAGGAAGGAAGAGATTATGGATTTGCACACACACCACACCTCTCTTATTGCTTCTGGGGTTCAATCTGATGCTTTATAATAATGGTTTTGCTGTCTTGTGTTCTTAGAAAATTCTCATAATGCTGAGAGTCTGAAGCCCAGAAAGAGGCTGTGGACTGTATGTATGTGGGAATCACTCACTCTATGGACAGCAGGAAGGCAAACACAAAGCAGAAGGCAACATCTTGGCCAAGGAAGAAAGCTTGAAAAAATAACTCTGCAACAGGATCCTACCCTGGAGACAGCAGAAGGTAGAAGATATACCCATTTGTACCAAAGCTTGCGAGGGTGAATTAAAACTGTCCAACTGAGTGAAGCAGGGGCTTATGAGCACTTAATGTTCAGGTGGGACCTACCGGAGTTCTCCTCAGCTCCCAGAAGTGTGCAGCTCAATGAACTGCAACAGGATGGTCAGCATGACAAGCATTTGGTGATACAGTTGTGGAAGGGCAGGACCAATAACAGCTTTGAGCAATTTTTTTTTTTTTTTTTAATTTTTTTATTAGTTGATCTAATTCTTGCATAGCTGCTGTAGAGGAGCATATGGAGCACTGACATTTTCACTTACAGAAGAGAAGACAACAGAGTGTGGGCAGATCCTCAGCTGTGTATTTTGTCACTACCCAATCAGTTTATACCAGCTAAGCAGCTGCCCCTGCATTAGTCAAGGCAAGGCTTAGATATCCATCTGCTTGCCCCACCATCTAAATGGCTCCATCACTCCTGTGTTGCTGATGGACGGGGTAGTTTTGTTTTCACTCTCCCAGAACATGTCATGTGAAGACATAACCAGCTGTCACAGCCTAGAAAAGCTTTGCACTCCCAAAGACCTTGCTCTGTTCCAGTAACTTACTCTCCTTGCTCTTGCTGTTTAGTAACCTGATAGAAACAGTATAAAAATGGGAATCTTTATGTATGTACAGAATGGTGAAGGTGAAGCTTTCATATGCACCCCAACATCTGTGGTGAGAAATCTTCTATGCTATTCCTATGTTATCCCAACTTTGTGTAACAGTTTGGCTGTTCTCAGCAGAGAAAGTGCAGATGGTGACTCCTGGCAGGCAGTGTTATTGGAAGACATTATGCTGTATGTGTGCAGGTTGTTAAGCTAACTGACAGTTTTTATGCAGTGTAGACTGCTGAGATTTTAAAAATCAGAAAATTACCATTTTCAAGTCAGAGGTCGACTGGTTCTCTAGAAGACTTGAATATCCTAGTTCTGTAGCAATGGCGCCATATGTTCCTCACTGCTTGTTGCCTTGAAATCATAGTAGTGAGAATCAAAAGCCAGTTGTCTATTGTGATCAGATTGCAGTGAAATATAGATGCACTGCCTGTGAGCCTGTTAGATATACAGGATGTAATGCAGCATGGAAACTGTCCAAATTGCCCCTAATCAATACTGGGAAAGTCAAAGGAGGTTTCTAACTGTGAATGATCTATCTCAGTACAAAAAGAGAGAATTTGATGTGCCTGTTCACAGTCCATAATTGAAAGGGACCTCTGTCAGGGACGAGATATTCCAGAGGAGTACTGCTGATATTGGGGTTAAATCCATTTTCGTGATTAAAAAGATGAAGTAACAAGCATACTAATGGCACTTTCAATTGAAGAAATTGCAATAGCCCTTTGGATAGAGCAAATGAATATAGAAGAGCTGTGTAAAATTATGAACATGAGCACAAAATAACAAAATGGGATCAGTGAGAAAGAGGAAGATAAGAAGTAATTGGGAAAAAATTATCTTTCACATGGGTATTCCACTGGAAGAAGGAAGCTGACTACTAAGAAATCCAAAAGTGAGGGCTGCTACTGGATATTTGTATGATATGTGCTAGACCTTTTGATGGTAGGAAATACCATCAAGAATGTGAGCAGCGCTTCCTTCTGTTTCATCTTGCAGCATGCCAGGCTGTGGCTGAGTGCACTGAATGCGGGAGAGCACAGTATCATTGTGCTCTCCTTTCTTTGAGAGGAAGAATACTGGTGATGAATAACATTCTGCATCTTTCCCATGTCCTGGGATAGAGGAATGCTTTCCTCAAATCCAGCTTAGTCCAGAATAAATTGAGGCATCATGGGACCTCCATTTTAGTAAGCTGAAGACTCTAACTCTTAAGATGATAGAGAAACCAGAACAGATTAGTTTAGTCTTTTCAAAACTGCTACTTGTGCTATAGGTGTGAGAGTATATGATATTTATACAACTATTAGGAAGGTATAAAGCTTAAAGAACCACAAATGGACAGAAAAAGAAGATAAAAGGAAATCTGAAATGAACTGCAGAAGATTAAGGGCATGGAACAGCTGCTTGAGGCTTGAATGAAAACGTCATATCCTGAAGAATTTGAAAATGAAGTAACACTGACACAAAAACAAATTCTATGTACACAAGTGTGTGAGAAAGACAATACATGGATTAAAAGTCTGCAATACTGATGATATTTAATCTCTATGGTGTGTGTAGAGAATTCTGACATCCTAATTTTGAAATTATTCCTTTAAATATAATAATATTTATCTTGTTTATAAAGGTGAGAAATTACCATCTGATAAAGAAATTAAGTACTTCTCATAAGACGCAATGTTGTGAACATTTGTTTTATTTTTCCTATGATCTGATACTGAATATGAAAAGGTATGATTAAGGAACACGTTCTTCCATCCAAATGTCTTTATTTACAATGTGAAAAGACAAAAATGATGTTTTGCTCCTGCAGTGGTTGTGGAAGTATCCAATCGGCAAATTCACTAATTGGTGATGCTTTGATAATAGGCTTATCTCAAGTAAACCAGGTGTGGAGAAAGTTGGTTCATTAAGCAAGAGCCAAGTGATCGGTGTTACTAGCTCTATGAGAAAGTGGTTGTTTCTTGAAACAGAATTAGTTTCCAATGGATAGTGTTGCTTTTTGTAAGCTGTTGCTCAACAAAAGATCTTATTGACAAATTTGTGGGATTTTTTGAGGCTGACAATTAAAGACAGAATCAAAGTTGTCTAAGGTCATATGGCAGGTCACAATAAAAATTAGAAAGGGTTCTAGGCTTCCAGAGTTTCTATTCTAATCGCTGCCTGCTGAAAGGCCTTTCCTTCATATGGGAGAGATATTTTGTAGCATAACTTTTTGATGAGCCCCCAAAACCTTTAGGCTATATACTTATCCTTTGCAATGACCTGATAACTTCTACCTATGACTCAGAGTGTGTTATAATTGACTTTGTATTCCAAACTCTTCTTGAGTTGAAATTACATAAATATATTCAATCATAAATGGAATACAGGGAGAGAAATTTTTAGTAGAATTTAGAAGATTTACAATAGGAACACTGTGATATTCCTAGAAAATTTATCCTAGCATTCAGTTGTTGGTAGATAGTTTTCCTGATACGTGAACTTTGAGGAAGATATAAATTAAGTTTATTACTTGATGACCTTTTAAGCAAGGTCATGGGGAACTTCTTTCTTCTGCAAAAGACACTTCTAAGATTTTTCTCCCTCGGCCCTTCCTTTTCATAGGTTAAATAAGTCTGATTGTTGTTTTCTTTATTGGTTGCATCTTCTTGACCATTGACATCTCATGTTGTCATTCTCTAGACTCTTTGGTGTTGGACCACATGCTCCTTGGTAGACAATATTCCTGTGAAGACCTTATCAGTGCTGAGGAGAGCAAAAAGATATTGTGCATCTGGCAGCCTGTACTCATGTTTATATATCTCACTACAATGGCTGCCCTTTTGCAACAGCATGACATTTGCTTCTAATCCCTGATGCAGCTATTTAAATAGACATTCCAAGAAAAATTTGGCTCATAGATATTATAAAAGAACATGATTAACTGCACTCCATTTACAGTGTCCATAGACACAGGACCTTTAGTTTTTCAGGGTTTTTTTATGTACAGGTTGTTATCTAAATAACTTGAGATGTTATCATTCCACCCTATTATTTCTGCCTTCTTAATGAACAAATATTTTTTACATTGGATACAGTCTCTGATTTATTTATTTATTGGAAACATATTTAAAGCTGTATTAACCTAAACTGTTATGTGTAATTGATAATATCAAGGATATTTATTTAAGTTATAGTAATCTAAAATGGTGATCTTACATTATGGAGTAGAGGAATGAAGAAGGGCAGATCCATGGTAACCTCGAGCCATTGTCTGGAGAAAAGACATACGTTTCAGGAAACTATTGGGAACTAGTGCAGACTATGCAACATCATCCTGAATGCTTCTGGTGTTGAGAAGATTGTTGTGAAGATATGTAACTTGTGAAAAATTCCATACCCCCATCCTAATGTGAGGGTAGAAGTCTGAAGCTAGTGCTCTGCACCTGTGTACTAGTGCCACATTCTAGCCAAAGACTAATGTTCTAGTTGTGGTATATGTTGTGATGTTTATCCGAGTAGCTCAGGCATCAGTGGGTAGTACAGATGCAGTGTGCCAGCGTGTTGTGTATGTTCTCACCTGTGTGGTGTTTTTGGTTTGTCTTTCATTTGTTGTTCCCCTGCCCTTCCCCCACATTCCATTAAAGATCTCTTTTCTTTCTGCCATCCTCTATTGTTATTGTCAGCTTGGCCGTTCTCATGTTTGAATGGAATGAGAGTTGAGAGTCTATGTGGTTGCTGAAGGTAGAAGCAGAATTATTGAACTGTCTAGCAGTGCGTTATCTGAATAAATGACTTCCATCTTGTGTGAATTCTTCTGAGTAGGAACTTAACACCTGAAGAAAACATGCATCACATCTGAAAGTAAATGAGGAAAAGTCTATTTCCACTGTGTAGTCAAAGTGCAGAAATACATATAGCTTGACTTTTCCCTGGTAGTTACTGGTGTAGTTTACTTGTAGAACCGAGTACAGAACTGGATTCCTGGTATGCTTATTTTCATCCTCTTTTTGCCTTGTGATATAATTGGCTGGGAGATTATGACATTTGTAAATGGTCAAACAATGGCCTCTGGCAATGGAACTGAGCATAGTCTGAATCTGGTGCTTGTTTTCTACACTGAGTTATAGACCAGCTTTGTTGAAATCTGATCACATACATGAGATGATGATTTCCTCCACCTATTAGAGTAAAGAACAACCTCTGGTGCAGTTAAAATATTCATAATACAGCTATCAGTATTCCCTGTGTTCTAAAAGCTTAGAAAATTGATTGGAATCAACTTATCTAACAAAGCAGTCTTTCTACCTCACATAACTCAAAAAAAAAAAAAAATCTCAAGCCATTGCTTTTATAAACCATTTAATACAGTTTATGATAGCAATAATCCACTTGAAATTGGTTATATTACTGTAGTTTGCTCTAGTGTTAACTGCCCTTGTCTTCATCTTGGCCCATTAGCTGAAAATCCAGCCATTAACTTAAAATGGGATGATTTCGTCTGGATTATTGCCTGATTCTTAGTTTGGAGATTAATATTTTTGAAGTATAGGGAAACAGTGACAAAATGTTACAAAAAGTTCCGGGTTCAGCTTTTATGTAGTAGTGATCTATTTAGACAAGATGCCTCCAAGGCTTCCATTCAAATACCTAAATGTATAAGCAGCACCTTTCTTTATGAAAAAGGACACTTGTTGGCCTAAATAATCAGTGGCAGATGACACACAAGGAAAGTGATGTTAAATGAGACAGTCTAATAATGGAGACTTAAAGCCTGATCATCACTGTTCTGTTCAGTGGGAATTTTGCCTATGGCTTCAGTGGAAAAAGATTTGAAGCCAGACAGGGAGCAAATTATGTTATATCTTTGTGAAGATACCCAATAGACATAAAGGGTTCAGGAAGAGGGAGAGTCATAAGCAAAAGACTATTTCAGCTAGTGTAGCATACATATACATCTTTATTAAAAAAAATAAAAATAAAAATAAAAATCAATGAATTGATGAAACTATTTGCTTCAGAGGATGGAAATCCTACAAGAATTCCCTAAAATATGTCCTTAGCATACTTCTGTGACCTACATTTTCGGTCCCCAAAGTCATCTTTTTCTTTGAGTAATACCATGCCAAATCTGAGAGATATTAATTATTACTTATACAGCATTATTAATTAACTCTGCGATCCTCTCTAACAAAATGTAGAGTTATTAATAAAATTTTGTTATGAGCTCTCACTTCACGGCTGCTTCCAGCTGCATCAGAATTCTGGGTTTTCTTCTCACACCCTTCTTAAATTTTGTCAGTTCATCTGCTAGGAATTGTCAGGCAAAATGGTGTAAAGTTATGCAGTATCAGTAGGTTATATGGACACCCTTTAAAATATACTCATAACAGCTTTTGTAGTGATTATTTGAGCCAAGGCATACCTTCTCTAGTACGGGTTTTCTAGTGTGAAGAAAGCTCAGAAAATCCTTTTTCCTGCTTTGTACAAGATATCTATATTTTGATTACCTCTTATCTGAAATTAAAGAGAGAAACCTGGCAACACAGATTTCCTTTAAAGAGGGACGTCTGAGTTCATTCTGTCACCTCTGTATAAACAGACATAGATGCAGTAGCATGGTATTAGGAAACAGTCTATCTGCCTAAAAGGTAATGGGGAAAGTCTGTATTTCAGGCAATAGTTAATTAATTAAATCCTGAATTTGCTTCTTGGAGAAGGTGTCAGAAGTAACATTAATAAGAATGTAAGTAAGCATTAGTGAACAAAGGGGTGGCCATAATTTAATTCCAGCAAAAGATTTGCAAATGGAATGGCAAAATAAGGGTATAAAGTATAAAAATTAAGTATAAAGTATAAAACTGTTAAAGTATAAAATAAGAGTATCAATAAATACCAATGTATCCCACAAACAAATACGTATTCCTCTTCCCCAGAAAGAGAGAAGGGCTTGTCTGGGAGCACACACTGAGAATGTATTTAATCACTTTATTCCTCATTTGATCTGACTTCAAGATTGTGGTCTATTTCTGCCTGGTCTGTTATCAGTCTTTTTCACAAATTATATTGATTATATCTGACAGTACAGTATATATTTCTATCATTTCTATAGAAAATGCTATTCATTTTGTAAAGGGTGTGCTTCAGTTTTATCAACAAATTAGCACATGCTGCCTCCAAGTAGAACTGTCTGCCTATGTTTCCTTTCTTCCAAGATGGCAAAATCGGAAAAACCTTAGAACATATTTCACCAGCAATTGCTTTGTAATTTTTTTAAGTTCTAAAATTCATAAGCAAATTTTCAAGGACAAGCACTTCTGTGAATTTAAGCCTTCAGAAAAACATTTGGCTATACAATAGATATGCAAGGCAACAATTGCCACTGTCGTAGTCTTTATTTTAAAGCTGATGAAAAATAATTTGCTAAGTTTGTGTTTTGTAAAGGATTGTGACTGCTTAACTTGAACTCTCAAATCATGTTCTCAGCATAGTACTACTGACCTAAGGTCCCACTGAGGGTGAATGTGGTCTATTTTTTACCAGCATTTATTGATTTCCAAGATTGAAATTACATTAATCAATAGGATTTTATTTTGAGGTGGTTTTGCTACAGTCAAGAAATCAGACAGGAACAAATGCATCCTTTTAACTTGTGTGGATTGCCGGAACTACAGTGGTGTTCTGTACATCTTTACTGATGAAGTGTATAACTGAGTTTCTCCTAAGGTATGCCATTTCCACAGTGAATGACTTGGGGATCCAGTCATGAGAGCTCATCAGATAGAAGGTGACATGAGCTACATTTCCCCAATAAAGTAGATACTTGATTAAACTCCTGTGGCACTAGGGGCATGACAGAAATAGAAATATTTCTGGCAGTGTTCATGCTAAATGACACAATTCAGCCTTCAGTACAGTTGCCATTTACAAAGTGTGGGTAAGTATTCATTTAACTCCTACTTCCATATGATTGTGGGATCATATCTTTGTTATCACAACAACTGGTGTTTGACTCTTGATAGATAGCAACCAAAGTAATGAAAAGTACTATATGATATTTTATGCATATAGTTTTCAATGGTATCATGGTTGAAAAATCACTGTATGATGGCTGCTGCTTCCCTCCCCCTTTTGTCATTTTTTTCTTATATTTGAAAGAAGACTAAATAATATTTTTAGAAACATACATTTTCCTAAGCTTGCTGTGTGTTTCTCTATAGTTTGTACTGCATACAGAATCTAGCTGAATTAAAGGCTGAGGGCATGTGTACCTTAAACGTACTGTATTCAAGAAGCTACACTTCATGTGTCAGCAAATAAGAATCTCAAAGTATATTACCTACCTGAATTATAAAAAGTAAGTTTGTGTCAACATCTTATGCGTTGAGCTGGAGTCTCCCAGGAGTATGGTTGTCTAATTGTCTGGAAGCAGAGATAAACATATGGGGGATTATATGATTTACTGGGGTATATTAGGCTTAGTCAGGTCCTGAGCTGGCCAATTATTGATACTTTATCTCAGTGATTTTTATTCAAATAGAATTCTCCCTGTGTGGTTTTATTTTCTCTTGAGGAATGCTGGTAAATAACTGAACAAACTTTAGGATACTTTGCCTTTCTTTTGCACTTTGTAGAAGAGAATATATAAATTATGTTCTTATTTGAATTCTCCTCTCCTTGTTTGTATTCAGATGTTGCTTCTATATTGAAATCAAGGCCAACTATCAGGGTTAATATTGGAGAGCATTAATAGACAGTGGACGTTGCATAATACCCCAGCTGAATACAAACACACAACTGAAAATCCTCTAACGCCCTGCCTGACTTCATCATCCAAATTAGCTGAGCATCCTACTGCTTTGAATGAATCAGCTAGGAACCAATAAATCCATTCTTACTATGGTGTCTGCACTTCAGTCAATGTGTTATTTGTTTATAGATACCTCATGCTAGATCCAATAAGAAGTTTGCAGTGAATTATTTGATCAACAGTAGTTAGTGATGAAGGCTGCTTTGTCATGTGGCAGCTAGTAGTACGATACCATCTACCTTGCTAACTGGTATAGATGGCTTATATAGATTGCAAGAGATGGCAATGAAGCTGCTGTGGATCTTCCTTAAGAGCCCATTACATGTCTGCATCAAAACTCTTAGCAAATGGGGGAGTCAAAAAGGGTTTACCATTGGATATCCTTTGGGGATTGGCAAGCCCTCCTGTTAATGGGGCTCAGCATGAGACATTATGTTTGTCACTCTAAGTTTGAATTTGTTACTATATTTAAAAAATAAAGTACCTGGAATTTTAGAAAATTTACATAAATGAAATTTATATGTCTTGTGATGGATTCCAACACAATGCTAGATAGAAAAGAAAGGGCAACGCCACTTAGTCTGGAATGGGAGATCTTTCCTTCTATTCTTGTAAATACAGATAAATAGACGAGACTTGCCGCTCCAGCTGCATGTGCATACATCTATGAGGCCCAAATGGATTCATCTCAGGGCACTGAAAGAGCTGGCTGATGTCACTGTGAGGCCTCTCAATGATTTTTCAAAAGTCTTGGGAGTCTGTAGAGGTCCCAGTTGACTGGAAGCTGGCAAATGCTGTCTCAATTTTCAAGAAGGGGAAGAAGGATGACCCTGGTAATTTACAGGCCTATGAGTCTCACATCAGCACCTGGTGAAATTATGGAGCAGGTTATTCTGGGAGTTATTGAAAAACACTTGAGAGACAATGCAGTCATTGGTCACAGCCAGCACAAGTTCAGGAGGGGGAAGCCCTGATTAACAAACTTAATTTCCTTTTATGACAAGGTCAGTCATCTAGTTGACCAAGGAAAGCCAATAGATGCAGTGGTTTTGGATTTTAGTAAAGCTTTTGATATTGTCTCTCACAGTATCTCACTGAATAAAAGGTCTAGCGCACAGCTCAACAAGCACCTAATATGTTGAGTGAGCAACTGGCCGATGGGTTGGGCTCAAAGGGTTGTAGTAAGTCAGGTTACATCAGGCTGCTGGCCAGCCAGTGAGGTTCCTCAGGGCTCAATTTTAGGGCCAGTGCCCTTTAGTGTTTTTATAAATGATCTGGATGCAGAATGTATATTAAGTTTGAAAATTATACTAAAGTAGGAGGAGCTTGGGAGTCCCTTGAAGGTAGAGAGGCCTGAGGACAGAGGAGTCTGGATAGACTAGAGAGCTGGGCAATCATGAACCATATGAAATTTAACAAGAGCACTCTACATTGCGTTGATGCAGCCCCACCTTGAGCACTGTGTGCAGTTTTGGGCATCTCAATATAAGAAGGACATCAGACTATTAGAATGTGTTCAGAGAAGGGTGACTAAGAATGGTGAAAGGTTTTGAGAGTAAGACTTAGGAGGAGTGACTGACGTCACTTGTTATGTTCAGCTTGGAGAAGAGAAGGCTGAAGGGTGGTCTCATCACAGTTTACAACTTCTTCTAGGCAGAGGTGGGGGGAGAGGTGTGGATCTCTCTCTGATGATCAGCGTTAGGACATGAGGAAATAGAATGAAGCTGTGTCAGGGGAAGTGCGGATTGGACAGAAGGGAAAGGTTCTTCAGTGAAAGGGTGGTTGGTCAACAGGTTCCCCAGGGAAGTGGACAGAGCATCAAGCCTGTCAGAGTTCAAGAAGCATCTGGATGACACTTTAAGTCATATGGTTTAGTTTTAGCTAGCCCTGTGAGAAGCAGGGATTTGGATTTGATGATCCTTATGGGTCCCTTCCAACTTGAGATACTCTGATTCTGTTTATCTTCAGTAGAACTAGTGCCAGTGTTGAACAGTTGCATCCAACTCCAGTTCTCTGAAGTTGGAAGAGGTATTTGAGAGAAAGCCATGGTTGCATATATGCAATTAAGGAATTAACATAAATACCACTTTTCTTGTAGTTTGCTTGAAACATCAGTGATGAACAAGATGCTTGCAGAAGAACAAACCAAGCTTAAATTCAAGTGCTAAGTCATTGAAGAAACCTAAATATATGGAGACCTATTATTTGTCCCAAAGGAAGGGATGCAGAGGTTTTAAATTCGTTTCTGCATTTTTAAATGTAATGCACATTTATGATACTAATCTGTTGTATTAAACCTCACTCTCCCAGATACAGCAAATACCTTTTTTCATATAGTTAATTTAACCAGAATTCTATCTCACAAAGAAACTAGAGGTAGTTGTAATCAGAGAGGTGCTGATTTTTTTCCCACTTCTGTTATGTTTTAATAGCATTGTTTTGACAAGAAGTGGTTTGAGGTTGTATAGAATACTCAGACGTGTACTAATGTTTTGGTTAAAGAATATGTTCAATCTTTCTTTGAAAGTGCAATCAGAGCAACTGTTTGTCAGTGCCAAAGCTAAGAAGTTATATGTCGGAGACTGACCAAGGAAAATAAGCCCTATGTATCTGTCTTTATTGCTTCTTATTGCACCTTATCGCTCATGCCAGAACTGGAGACATAAAATGAACTTGAGATAGTTCTTCAAAAGCCTATAGAGACCTGTATTTGACTGAAATCAACAGGGCTGCCATTGGCCATTAGCAGTTTGCTAAAGTATTTGACTGAGGCCTCACAATATTCTGTGAGTCGTGCATAATTTCCCTTCTTTGCAGGAGGACTGAACAGTCTTGTTTAATTGGACTATGTGCACAGATGTATAGGAAGTTATGGTGTTTAATATCACAGAGATGGCAAAGAGCACATGTGGATGTTAAGGCAGAATAGCATTGGAACTAGCAACCTCAGTCAGAGCTAGTGATGTTCTGTGAAGTGAGGGCGAACTTTTGTGAAGAGTTTTGTTTAGGTTTTTCCCCAGCTTTTTACTTTCTTATATCTTTATCTTAAACTGCTTAAGCAAAATATTTATTATTATAAATTCTGTTTGCTTTACTTAACCTATACTGATACTAATCCATGAAAGGTGAACATAAAATAAATAAGGGCTTACCAAGTAAAAATATCACTCACTTGGTTTATCAGTTTGGAAAGTAAGTCAGAAATAAGGACAATAAACTTCAATTTGCTTAAACAAAGAAAAGGCTAAAATAAGCCTCTCTTCAAGTTTTGTTTGTTTGCTTAATTATTATTATTACTATTTCCAAATAATTTTATGTGTCATTGACACTAATTGCAAAAGAAGACATATATCTTGACCATTTTATTTATCAAATTATATAAGATAAGCATCTTATTAAATTATATAAGAAGTCTGACCTGGAAAATAATAGTCCAATGCTGCATCAGTTTATTTTTATGAGCTCTTACAAACTGATAGGATATCACTTTATTGTTTTAAAAAAATATTCAGAAGCTAAAATGATATCCAATTGAGGAACTGTATGGAAATACAATTAATTATTTTCCGGGCTACCTTGGGTCCTTTCATAACTCTAATTTGGACTGAAGTTATTTGCAAGTGTTGTCAATAAGAGTAAAATTCATCCTTCTCTCCCTCCTTTTGCTATAGACACGCCAATGTTTACTTTAATATAGGTACATTCTGCCTTCAATATTGCAGTTTCCCACCTAAGAAATCAGAAGTTTGCTGAGTGGGTGCAGGGATTTGATTTGAACAGGCTAAGTAATTTGGAAACAGTGTAAGGACACATGTGCCTGTTTTCTTTTTGCACTTTCACCCAAATGGACAATCTGAAATATATTAACATCAGTAAAGACTGTTGAAAGGTAGTACTGGAGAGAAATTTACTTCTTTTCTCCCACTTGCTTATGTCTGTTTCTACTATGCAAATCTACGCTGAAGCCAAGAAGAGATACAAAAACTATATTTGTGTACTCAAAAATACTTGGCTGTGACACATAGTGGAAACTAGATAAGAAGAGAATCTGTATATTTGTATCCCATACTGTGAAGTATATGCATTATGATTTTAATATTAACAGAACTACTAATGAATATTCATGTTTATCAGTCCTGTTTTAATTAAAACTACTCAGTGTTAGACATGGACATGAAAGGCCAAACTAGGTCTTTCTAGCTGTTAAAATAAATAGTTTTAAAATTCCATAGATTATATGGTTTCTCATGCTGAGAACTTGTATGCTAAAAGAATAATAAGAACAAAACAAAAGGAAATGAATATAAAATGTCCCAAAAGAAGAACATTTTAAGAGTCTACATTAGAGCCTTATATGGTGACAAAGAATGCTCTTTAATTTATTTAACCTCACAAAGCTATTGTGAGGATAAATGGTTTCAAATTTGGGGTGGATTTTTTTGTTTGTTTTTGTTTTTATTTTCAGAGAGGGCATTAACACCCAGAAGAATTGAGATGCAGATTTCTTAAACTACTTGGTTCCCAAACATTGTATTAGTGCAGGTCCTGCAAACAATGTTAAGGGATGCTATTTGGCATGAAACTTCATGATAGGACAGAAAAGTTTTTTGCTGTCGAGTTGTAAATAAAGTTTGGCACTTATGCTTCCTGCTGAGTGCAAGGGCTGAATTAAAGAGAGTAGTTCCTTAAGGCAATATTTAAATTTACGGCCAGTCTCTAATCAGCTGAATCATCTGGAGTCGGTGTGCTCAGCCTGTCCACTGCCTTAGCATCTGCCCCTGTGAAGAGGAAATAATGGCCGTAGTATGGACAACACTGGGAAGTTGTCTCTTCAGTCTTATTAAGGCCTTTCTGCAGCATTGGTACAGTTATGTGTAATTTGAAAGGTTAAGCTGTTCTCACCCTTGTTCCCATCCCAGGACTGGTTTGTACCATTGATCAATTGAGCTGTTTATTCTGGAAAAAGTTCAGACTTGCCCGAGTCCATGTAAGGTGTCTCAAACTTTCCTTAAACCATTGTTTATAGTCTCTCTGCCAGTTTAGAGAGCAGAACCTTTATTTATTTATTTTTTAAATTTTCTTCCCCTTACTATAAGATCATTTTAAAAAAATTACTTTAGGCATTTTCCTAAGATCACGATTTAAAGTTTTATAATCTCCTGAGGTCCTTGAGAAATAGGCCAGTCTCTGATCACTCTTGAGCAGTTGTCAACTTGCCAGAATATAGGGAGAAGGATAAGATGTGTCTGCTTTTCTAATTAGCTTTTTCATATAGTAAATTTATAACCCTCTTTTTAAGTGGCAAAAAGTTAAACTGCTCAAAAAATGTATATTTTTCCACTGGGTTTTATATCATTACTTTTCTGAATTATTTCACATTGATAAGGCATAGTCAAACTAAACTGGTGTAAACTACAGTGAAAAATATGTATCTTTTCAGAAGATACCCTTAAAAGCTGATAGGAGGAAAAAAGTAGTTATGAAGTTCTGAAACTCCTTTATAGAGACCTGATTTGAGTAATCTTTAGCATCTACTGTCAGCAAGCAGTTTTTAATATACTTTGCCCACAGCGGTGTAGGACAGAATGCTTTATTTTTCATGATTTATTTTAAGGGGCTTCAATTTCAGATGATGCATCTGGATCTGGATTTGTACTCTATTTCTGCCATACATTTTTGAAAGAATATCTTAATACCAGCAGAAACTGCTTCAAATTCCTTTATTGATCTATCTTTTAGGGATTCAAATTTGGCACTACCATACTAGAAAAAGTCTAATGGTCTCACTAGGGACACTATCCTGTCAGCTGCAATAAGATCACATGTGCAGCTGGAAACTGCTATTACAATTTTAAAGTGCTACTTTCCAATTAACTTTGTCACTGTTCAACAGCTAGAGCTTATTGCGTCAATGTCCAAACTGGTGTAGTTAATGTCATGACTATTCCTTTATCTATCACACTGCAAAATCAGCTGTGAAGTACAAATAAACTTCAACCCCAGTTAAAAGTCTGACTGTGCTGAAATGTGTAAGGATTGCCCTTGGCATATCTGGGCATTGTTAACTTCCAGTTGAAAACTGGGGATAACCACCGAGAAATGGGACAGTCTAAGGTCAATACAGATGTTTCTGCAGTGGTTGTGAAGGTGAGCTCAGATGGTGGCTGGAGACAGGTAGGTCAGAATTAATTTAGAAGCAGGTTGAGGAGGTAACCAGCCCTCCAAGAGCATTTGCCCCTTGAGGCATAGAAACGGATTTGGCATATTGCCTTGCTTGTGCATGGCATCATTAAGAAAATACATGCATTAGTTTGTTTACTGTAGTATTTTTGATGTTTCAATATACACATTTCCTGTGGCATCCTCATAATTAAGTAAGCATACCGCCTGGGGTAAAAGGTCTGTCTTCTGTTGTACTGTTTAAGCATAAATCTCACCTCTTGTCTTTGCATTCACATCCAATTATGTTTTTGTATCAAACTCCTTTTGGAAGCTGTAAGCAGGGGAATTTCTACTCAATTTTGACTATTTGTGTACATTTAGTCTATCAGATATCCATGCTTTCCCACTAAGGAACAGTTTCTTTCTGTCTATGGTTGCAAGCATATGCAGGTATTCAGTCAAAGAGTGTTAAATATTTCCTCTTCATCCATTTAAAAAAACCCAGACTTAGGAGCCAGTGGTATTTGATGCTGTATTAAGAAACATGTACTCATACCTACCAGCTTCAGTCTTCAATAAGCCAGACTGGTGGAGAAATAGAATTAAATGGATTTAAAAAAAAAAAAATAAAGCAAAAGCTAAAAATTTCTCCTAAACTTTTGGGAATGTTATTTTGTGTCTCCTGGATGGAAGTGCAGGCAAGAATATAATTTATATTGACTTTTAAGTATTAGTGAAGTATTGACGCAAAAGTAAGGAAGAAAGTTTCCAAAGAGTTTATACTGAGAGCTTTCTAGAATTAAAAAGCCAATGAACTCATCTGAGAGGATTATATGTACTCCAATGTTGATGAGATCCAGTACATAAGAAATATGTATTTTGGATATGGCAGGGTGATTAAAATGCATCAAATTAAATGCTGTAGGCAAAAGGCAACAGAATGAACCAGTGGAAATAACATAAATATTTTCCCAAGGGTTCCAGATGAAAGGTGACACATTCCTTAATCTACTACAGATTCGTTTATCTTTCAGTGAAGAAAAAACAGACCCATATGCACTTGGTCACTGGATATAAATCTGCTCAGGTTACTGCTGATCTTAATTGGTACTGTTTTTATGAAATTGTATGGGTAAATATGGAGATCCTGTTCTACTACCCAAGGGAGAAACTGCCAACATAAATACTAGTGGGTCACATCTAAGAAAATATCCACAGTGAAGGCAGAGGGTTAGAATGGAGGAAGAGACAGGAGAACTTGAGTAAACATCCATTGCTTTTACTGTTGTGCATCTTGTATGATCAAGTCCAGTACAGTTTCTGGGGCTGTTGTTTCCAAACTGTTGAAAGAAGCAGGAGAAACTACCACCATTAGGCATTAACGCACAGAAAGTACTTGTTTGAGCGCAGTCGGATAGCTTCTCTGCCCTGGCTTTGCTCCACTGGCTAATAAAGCACATCTTTACAAACAGCATAAATAGAAATGCTTTTACTTTCTCAAGACCTTGCTAAAGGTACTTTTTTCCTCATCAACATCTGCTTGATTGGAATGTGACCTCAGCTTTCCAGTACCTCACGCTCTCTCCTCATGTGTTTTGGTTGCATTAAGCAAAAGCGGCCATGGGATGTGTATTTCTCAGTGATGAGGTGTGGAGCAGTTTCTTGGAGGAGAGTGAAAGAGCAGAAGCAGCCAGTTTCTCCTGACCTGGTGACCCTTCAAGTATTCACACACACTGGCCCCAATCCCACCCTTTTTGCAGCTGGAGTGCAGCAGCACACAATATGGCTGGAATGTCTCCTGTGAGAATTCCATAGAAGTATGAAGGGATAGGAAAACAAAAAATGAAATTAATGTAAACTATGTGCTGGGGTATTAAATGAATCCTCTGAAATGGGAACATTGCCGGTAACAATGTTGTTCAATCGGCTGACAATCTTTGTAAATAAGGCAATTATTATTTATATGTATATTTTCACCTGAGGAAAATTTGAACTGTTAAGAAGGTATGCACTTGTTTGATATAAAATGCAAATAAGTCAATCTTCACATAAATGATATGCTTCTTAGTTGGTAAGAACTTTAAAATTGTCATAATAAATGCAAATATCTTCTGTAGTGTTTATTCAGAAGTTTAATCCAAATGTTGGTATTTTTATTTTTTCTTATGCCATTTCTTCTATTCTCATAGCTACCAACTATTCAAAGTAATGTTTCAAGCTCTAGTCCAATACTAAAGATGATAAAAAGATGTATGTTAGTTCAACTGTTTTGCTTGTAGATATTCATATGTGTTACATCTCCTGGCCCCTTAACAGTTTTTACATGTTATGTGTCTGTCCAGTTCTTCAAACAGCTTTCCTGTCAGGGTAAACTGGGCTTCAGCCTGTACGAAGGCTGGTACTGACATAGCGCATCAGCCCACTGGCTTAGGTAGTTAGAATTTGGAAGACAGTGATTTTTCTATGAATTAAAATGTTTAAGAACTTCTAGTCTAAGAAAAGAGAGACACTTGTTTTTCTTCTTTTTTCTATTAGAAGTTGTGCAATAATTTGGAAAGTTAATCCTACAGCTTATTTATTCATCTCAAGGCGAGCTATATCCAAATACTCTGGTACTTGAACAAAATCACAGAATCAAAGTTGTTCTAGCTTCCCCTTGGCAGATGGAATGGAGCAATGTCGTGATGCAAACATCTTCCTTAAATTTGTCTGGTTCAGAAAGATTTACTTTTCCTTTCCTTCCGAAGAAAAGGCAAATTCTCATTTCCATTTCAGCAACTCTTCTAATTAGCCTCCTACCTAACATGCTCCCACCAAGTAATATTCAATGTAGGTATGATTGTTCAGTATTTCTTACATTCCTACTATGTTTTTTTTTCTCTACGTACATAAATGGGAATACTCTTCAGTGTTTTGAGCTCACAGTAACTGTTACTATAATGTAGTATGATAGTTAACTTATGATTAATTATGTCTATTGTTTGAAAAACATTTCTGTTCTTATGAGCTCAGTGAACCCAACTCTGACTGAAATTTTGTCTGTTGAATGTATGCAACCATGGAATAAGTTGTGTATATGTCAGTCCTGATGTGGAATGGGTCTGAAAAAGTATCTTGTAGAGGAACACGAATTTGGCAGTTGTATGTGAGTTCTGTGATAAGGTCCTTTTAATGAGTGGGCTTTTAACCACACTGTTTTGTTGAACTCTAATTTAGTGTTGGATGTTTGCAAGCTTACGTTAAACCTAGCTTATTCTCTTATCTGCTGAGTATGAGTTTAGATGTGTTTGGCATATTCATACACTCTAAGAGGGCATGTTCTCTGTAAATAATATTTGCTTATTTTTTGATCTGGAAAGGTTTCTTGATTCTAGCCGACCTTTGAATAGATTAGCAGCTATAAAGTGCCACAGTAACCTTATCTCTAACTCTTCAGGTTACTGCTCAGGGATTTGTCTACTCTTTACATAGACTTTTGGAGGCTATGACATGTAGGACCCTGTTTATGCCAAATATCTCTGGAATTGCTTGCCAGTAACTACTGAGCTGCACAGAAATGCATTTCTCTGCTATAATGTCTATGAAGGAAGTAAAGGATGGTGACTGTTGCAAACTGAGGCACCTCAGGATTTCTGTCCAATTGCTTCAGCAATGCGAAGTGCATGAGAGGCTGATGTCAGATGATGACTCCTTGGAGTAAAGTGTGTGAGAGCAGCTAGCTGCTTTCTTGGAACAGCTACCTAATTCTTGCAGCAGAATCTTGAAAGAGATTAGCACTCAGTACAGCATACGAATGCTCAGGTGTCATTTACCAACTACCATGACTGTTTTGTGGAGATACAGTGACTCTTAACTGATACTTTGTTTAAGGAGAATTTGCATTTCAAAATTAAGAAGGTGGTGTGTTGAGTGTTTGAGTGGGTGTTGTGTGGTTGGTGTTTTTGGGGTTTTTTTGTCATTTCTGTTTGTTTGTTTGATTTCTCCTTCTTTCTTAATTTTCTCCCTCTTTTCCATCTACTGGATGCACTGATTTCAGAAAACAGTTTTCGTCTTTGGAACCTGTTTCTTTAGAGCACTAGTCCTGGCTAAAAGTTCTGTGAATATTGGCTATGGCTTTGCTTTGTCACAGGGATTTGTTATTCCTTGCTTATTGTGCATAAATAAATCATAAGAGCATTTCTTGAACAATCATTTCCTGTGGAAAAAAAGGTGCTAAAGGTCTGTGGATTGATAAATACTTTTTATTAAGTAGCATATGCATTTACTTGGTCTTGGTGATGAATTTTTGCCTTATTTTGGAGAGTAATAAAGGACATTCTTGGGAATATCCTTGGGAGTTCTGGTTGACAACAGGTTGACCATGAGTCAACAATGTGCCCTGGTGGCCAAGAAGGCTAATGGTATTCTGGGGTGCATTAAGAGGAGTGTGACCAGCAGGTTGAGGGAGGTTCTCTTCCTCCTCTACTCTGCCCTGGTGAGGCTGCATCTGGAGTACTGCGTCCCATTCTAGGCTCCCCAGTTTAAGGATCAGGAACTACTGGAAGGAGTCCAGCAGTGGGCTATGAAGATGATTAGGGGCCTAGAACACCTTTCTTATGAGAAGAGACTGCGAGAGCTGGGTCTGTTCAGTCCAGAGAAGAGAAGGCTGAGAGGGGATCTCATCAATGTTTACACATATCTCAAGGGTCGGTGTCAAGTGGATGGGATCAGACTCCTTTCAGTGGTGCCCAACGATAGGATGAGGGACAACAGGCACAGACTGAAGCAAAGGAAGTTCCATCTGAATATGAGGAAAAACTCCTTTCTTTTGAGGGTGACAGAACACTGGAACAGGCTGCCCAGAGAGGTTGTGGAGTCTCCTTCTCTGGAGACATCCAAAACCCTCCTGGACTCATTCCTTTGTGATCTGCTCTGGTGAACCTGCTTTAGCAGGTGAGTTGAACTGGATGATCTCCAGACATCCCTTCCAACTCCAACCATTCTGTGATTCTGTGATGTGAATTTCTATAGATGCTATTCCTTTTGTCCCACTCTGACATTTCAGAATATTGGGATTCACACAGGCATGTGCCAGGAAATAAGTGATTATGAATTGAAGGTGTCATTCTTAAGAGTGATGCAAGTCATTGTGGCTCATTCTCCAGAAGGCTGTAGGCTCCTCAGATTACTACAGAATTTATACTGAATAAATTAGTGGAAGACAGAAATATTTTAAAGCATGTTTGAAATTGGGAAATCTGAAACTGAATGGTTAGTCTCTTGGGCAGATGTCAAAACCTTAACTGTGCAGTATCAACTTGATGTTTTGGGGAAATGCCTCCTGTTTTAAATTTTCAGGTAAGATGTCAATATTAATGGGCTATTGTGGGGGTCATTTCTGTCCTTACAGTTTTAATATAGGATAACTTCATTGACATTACACTTGGGTAAACAAGCTGCAACTTATTAAAGTGATGGAAATTCTGTATTTAGGCTGAGATTTTAAATGGACCTTGTGGAAAAATCTGCCTCTGCTAAGCATTTCTCTAATAAGTTCTACCCTGTGGATTTATTTTTAGACAGAACCCTTGTTTAGCTGTCTAAAAATTTTAGCCACTTGTTAAGTTGTTTTAATAATTTTTCAGTGTTTGGATTAGCGTAATTAGTTCACACAATCCTTTGATTTGTTCAAATGTGTTATAGCATTTCCACTCTGATTTTGACACTTGTTTTGAGCACTTTCAGCTCAGTAATTTGTTCCGTTAATGCATTAAGAATTGAAATTGATGTGCAGTCTGGAAAAATACCTGTTCTATGACCCAGTGTTCAAAGGTGTCAGAACAACAACAAAATGTTTGATGGGAGGCAGGAAAGATTGGTTAATCCAACAAACACTGCCAAGCTTTGACTGGTAAATGATGTTTGTTTCTCACTTCAGGAAATAGATGCGAGCCTTCAATATGTTATTACTCAGCAAACAGCTCAATGATTTTTATCCTTGTACCTTTAAGCTGAAATATGTTCTGATTGTAGGTATTTCAAGAATCCCATAAATTCCTTAGACTGACTGAAAGCAGTCTTATTTGAGTCCTTTATAGTCATAATTTGAGCAGTTTAGGGAATAATTGTTGTTTAGAGGAACTATGTAGGGCTATTTCTTGTTCCTACTTGAATGCTGACAACATCTGATCAATGTGTCTTGGATGGTCTTTTCTGTGCATGTTCACAAGAATACAAGGGCCTGTTATAATCAGGAGCAGCAAATAACTCATGCTTTTAGTCCTGGAGATTCAGTTTGTTGTGTGTCAGCCATATCGTGCCTATCCTGCTCTAAATATTTATCTATGTGCAAGTTATTTGTAGAGACCACAGATCACAACTTTGAAATGTACTTTCTGTTTACACCTGTGTTTGTGAAATTTGCTTCAGTTGTTTGTTTTGTTTTTAAAACAATTGCAATAGAAGTAATGGGCCTAAAGAGAAAATATTAGTAGGGAAACCTTGTGGGAATACTCATGAAAAAGACCCCACAGTATTTGCACAGCTTTAAATCTTGGTGCAGTTGAATATCCTGTCCAATCCATAGCCTCAGTATTTTATCCTAAACATGAGTAAGGTCATATTTCAGGTTCTGATGATATAACCTTATTCTGCCTGCATCCTGCTAGGCTTTATCACCCATGTAGTGTTTTCAAAACTTGCATCTTTATCCTAGGCTACCTCTCTCACAGCTGCCAGTAAATAAACTCACGCTCATAAATAACTTGGCAATGGTTACAGGACTAACATGCTATGATCACTGCCTGTTAAAACTGCTACCATTCCCTTGAATTGTTCATTGCTCTCTCTGTTAACAGTGCTCATTTACTGCTCCTTAGCACAGGGTATAAGCTTTTTTCCTTATTATTATTTTGAAGCAACATGATGCTGGTCCCTAAGTAGCACTGTTTTGAGACTAAAGCCTCTGTACATTATGGCATTAATCAGAAAGAAAACAACATTAAACAAACTTCTCTTCCAGAATGAAATGTAGACCTCATCTCTAGGTAGAGCATACCTGAATAATGTATTTAAACACATGCACAGCATTGCTACTTGCATATGCAAATAAATAACTAAAGGATATCAATGATTTGGCCTAAGGGTCGATTAAGAAGTCTCTGACTGGTTCGCAAATACCCTTACTCATATCCTGAGCCTTTCTCCCTAGGTTTCTTTATGTTTGAACACTACTGAAAAGAGGCAAAATTTTACAGCATGAGCTGGCTCCACTTATGAATAGTATAGGGTTTTCTGAATGCTGATGAGCACAAAAATGTAAGATGATTTTTCCCACCCCCCAATCCATTGCATGATGTCCATGGAGTACACTGTTGATGTACTCAGTAATGAAGACAAATCAAGCAGGTTCTTCTATTCATTAGCTGCAGAATCCTTAATAAACAATACAACAAAATGGACAGTATCAGGCTAGATTTGCAGTTTTGTTTAATTGAAGACCAGCACATATTTTCCTATACAACTTCCAGAATATAAAATTTCCAGTTGAAATGAATTTTTAAACAAGCATTCCCTTGTGGTGCATATAACTCAAACACTGTATTAAAACCAGAAAATGAAACTTATTTGGAAGTCTAAACAAATGTATAAATGGCTAGTTTATTTTCACGTCTGAAGTAAATGGGAAAAGTAAGCAAGCAGAATTGTTGGTCAAATGAAAGGTCAACTTAAACCATTCTTTCAAATTCAGTAATGAAAGGTGATGTATGTATTACAAGCAAGGACAGATTTTTATTTTTTTTTTTTAAATTTATTCTTCCCTTCTTGGTATGATTTTGAAACCTGGTGTATTTCCTGTAATATGAAGTCTATAGATAACCAAAACTTGGAAATGCTATATACGTTAATGCATTTAGTCTTGAGAATTACAAGAAAATTCAATCTTTTTTGCCTTAATTACCACAGTGATTACAATGCCTAGCAATGCCAAACATGTCAATAATGCTTAGAATACTGATTTAGTTTCAGGCCTAAACTTTATGAAGTCTGGCTATACTTTTCTTTGCTTGTTAACTTCAGGGTTGTCTTGAAGTGACCCAACTAGATCTGCATACAGTATAGTTACAAGAATGCTTTCTAGCTAGTTCTGTTTAATATATGATCTTATGCTTGGGTGCCACTGAATGTCTGAAAGAAGTATCCCCATCAGTCAGTCACTAGGATGAGAAAAAGTAGAATACATACTATTTAAATAAGTGGAGGTCAGGTGTGTGTATTGGCAATTTTTCATTGAATTCATGCAGCTGATGGTTTTACCTGGTTTTCATTCCTCTTTAGTTACACTGTGAAGAAAAAATAAAGTCTTCAAATTCTGCCAGTGTGTTTGCTGTGTTGGCATATGCATTTCTAGGCACAAAGCACATAGACCCTTTCTTGGTCTGGTCAGATGAGGAAGCTGGTCATGGAACTGTTTTGCGTTTCAGTTTACATATACTGGAAAGAGTGGGTTGTTGAGGATAACATTAGCCAGGAGAACGAGATTATTGAGGTAGACAGGACTAAAACAGAGAAAAGGTCTATCAGCTTTACCACCAAAGACAGAGGATAAATAGTGGCAGAAATTGCTATTCCAGGATAAAGAGCAGAGCATTTCCTACTGCAGAACTAGAGTAATTGGGCTTTGTGTCTAATGGTGAATTTCAGGCAGCATAAACTGGAGTGACACTACTGACTCCAGGGGAAGCTAAATAAGAATTGCTTTCTCAGCAATGGATCTGAGTATTCAGCTGTCACAGCCCTGGGAGGCTGCTGCCTCCTCCCACCTGCTCAAGACCTGCAGCTATGGAGAGACACAGGAAGGAGAACTGTGTCTCATCTGTCATTAAACTAGTCATACGTTTATTTTTCTTTCACTACTGAATTAAGCTATTGTCACTGCATATTCAGTGTCTTGGCTGATAGCATCTTACATTCCAGATGGGGCTATCAAATGGTTGATCCTGAAAAGGATGCTTTTTACACATTTATTCTATTCAGATGCCTCTGTTTCAGCAGGCTGATAAACAAAATAATGTATTGATCTTAAAATCACTTATTATTAGGAGCCCCAGAACTGGCTGTATTGTATTGATATTTTAATCTTTTATTTCCTGATCTACCTTAAAATTCCACAAAATTGCAGATTTGAAATCCTAACCTGCTTTTTTGCATAGTTTATTTGCAGCCACAGAATGAGCACTCTTGTGTACTCCTGGCTTCCTGTTGTACTGGATATCCTCTTGGTGTACAGAAGAGGAAAAAAAATCCGATTGCAGTGGATTAATAATGCATCGTTCTTCACTAAGCCCATTCCTATAGGTTTTCCTCATTCCTGTGGTGTGTGGGGGTTAATTTATGCCATCTTTATTGAATTCAGGTTTCTGGATCTACAGCTCTGAAATAGTGAATAGTGTAGGATTTCTCTTTAGGAGCTCAAAACATCCCCAAAGGGAGGAGGACCAAAAAAAAAAGCCACTGACAAGTATTTGACTTTCTTAGTATGGAGCTACTTCAGACTTAAAAGGTGTTGAGAAGTTTTGCTGCCCATTGTTCTAATAAGGTGCATGTCAGTGATGTCAACATAATGTGCTAAGGAAATGTCACACATGTCTGCAATTGGCTACCTCTGACTAGCCAAGCACAGCTGGAAACCTGGAAAACAGATGTTGCTTTCGATCAAGCAAGGGTCAATGCAGTCTTGGGATTTAGAATGTCTATATTTCTCCATCCAAAAAAAAATGATCCTTCAGTAATTTCAGTGCAAAATTAATTATTTTAGCAGCTTTTCTGCTTTTTAAATGTGCAGCCTTATGCCTATAGTACAGAGCAACAAAAAACAGTGGGCGTGCATCCAGGCAGCATGGGACAATTATTGAGAAAAAGGTCCAAATCAAAGAGCATCATTGACTAAGCTCAGTGAGCCCACACCTGGTAACTCTTTAATACTTAACAGTATGTACTAAACAGAGTTTCCTACTGACTAAAACATAAAAATTTGAAGCCACCTGGCTGAAGTCTGCTTTGTAAGCCTGAGAACAGCAGTCAGTTTATGGCTCCTTATCCCAAGAGAATTCTCTGTTCTTTATATTTTGTGCTCTATATACCATCCTCAAAAGATTGAATAAGATTGCTTGGTGACGGGCACGTAAAGAGGAGAACTTGGAAACAATGCACTGTACAGATTCCAGTGTGGACTGCACAGAAGCTTTGAAAGAGAATCAAGTCTTTGCTTCCTAGCTGCAAGTGAGTAGCTGTAAATCTGGACTTCACAGAAATCAGAGTTCAGTTTCTTTCCCTGCCATGAAAGGGTAACAGCATATGGAGTATTGCCAAAAATAGGCCTTACTCAGGAAAAGCGAGCAGAAGTCTTCTGAGCAATCTCATAACAAAGCTCCTGGTAGGCAAAAATTGGATATTACCTCCACAGCTGAGGATAACAGAGAATGTGAAAAGAGCAGAAATATTTGCACCTGAGATCGTTGTCTCCCAAAAGGGAGGCATCCACCCATAGGTACAAAAGTGGAAGACCAGAATTTTCCCCTTAAAGCATGTCTGTTAGAAATGGAAAACTGGACTACTGTAGTCATAAGTGAAATGGTTTTCCCCTTTTTGTATTTCCTTTTGTTCTTTTGTGCTTTATTTACTGTGCAGTCAAGAAGTAAATGGCAGCTTCAGTTCACTTACTGTTTTCAAATCTCTGATTTTTTTTTATTCCTCTAATGAGGGTATCAGTTGTAGATGAAGATTACTTCTATATCTTCTCCTACACATTTCTGTCTCCCTCTCTTCATATTTGTAGTTTATTTATGCTATACAGCTTGGGCTTGCGTCCCATCCTGTGTTCATCACCCATTTGTCTCCATCCCCCTCCCTGTCCCTTAACTGGTGCTTTAATCAGATCATTTAAATCTTAAATTTTTTTTTCACTTTACTTTAGGTTTTGACCTTCTCTTTTAATATTTGGTCTCCCACTTTCACTCTTTTGTTTTTTGTTTTTTGTTTTTTTGGTTTTTTTCCCCCCTCAGGTGATACCAAAGCCATTACAGTCTGGGTAAGGGGCCCTGTTTCAGGAGATTACTTAAGCAAGTGTTTCAATCCATTGTGTTAATGCTCATATCCCCTTGTCTGTTCTTGGGTGATGCCTTGAACTGGAGAGTCTGTGCCCTAATTGAATCAAAACAATCACAGCAATAGCTCATTGAAGGAAAAAACACAGAAATATCATTCATAAGAGACCTTTGGAGAGGTCATCTAGTCCATACTCCCCTTCAAAGAAAGATTGTCTCCGGCATGCTAATGTCAGTTACGGCTTTGCCTACCTAAGTCTGGAAGGCGTCCAGACTTTTTAGGTAGTTTTAGGAAAGGAAAAAAAAAAATAATCACATTTATCCAATATAAAATACAGTGCAGCCTCAATTATCTGAATATCATAAGAAACAGTGATTGTGGTGTGTTCAAATAGTCCAGGGACTTTTTGGTGTAATTAGTAAATGCCAAGGGATGTAACCCTATTTCAGATGACTGACAGTATACTTTTGCATGAGAAAAGAATCTTTTTTTTTGTTGTAATGCAGACACATGAAACTTGTGATAAAGAGACTCTCTGTGCAGAAGTTCCTGCCTTCAAAGCATTTTGTTTTATGAGACAAGTAATTAAAAATGTATTAGGGAAGCAAGAGGTTGGTTATGTTTCATCAAACACACAAAATAAAAGCATGAAGAACTGAATCTTCTAGAGATTTTGATGCCTTTATAATTTCTTTGGAGATTTAAACCATAAAGGGTTTTCAAAAAGGTGCCATACTGGCAGAATTAGAGAATAAAACTTCCAAGTCCAAAATGGCATTATTCCTACATTGTGATTTAATGTGCTGTGATGGAGCTAGGCCATTTATGTGGTATCTGTTCAGTTTCTGCAATTACTCAGTCCTGGTACCAGAAGGATGCCAATACATTCATTAAGCCTCGTGTGTTTTGTGAAATGGGTGCTCATCTTCAAGAAGTTGGCCAGATTACCTACTCATTTCTCATATATTACAGTGCTAAGTGGAAGTGACTTGCATTTACTATTGACCTGTTTGGGATTCTAGCCAATAACCAGGCAACAAAAAGCTCCATATCCCACACCAATTTTTGAAGCTGCTTCTCTCTAGAGGTGAAATATTTTTAAACACTCATTCAAGACATAATTTAATTGATCTTTCAGCTTCTATTATTCCCTGTCCTCAGGAGCCAGTGACAGAAATTGACTCTATTCCCACTTCAACCACCTTCCTTTTATGTTGCACGTGTAGAAACTTGTCAGCCACTGGGTTAAATTGGTGAAAATCTACTTGGGTTTAAATTAATCCCCCACTGTCAGAAGTGGAGATGGATTTTGACATATTTGAGTCTGACTTGTCATTTAAAAAAGCAAATAGTATGAAGAGCTGATAATTTCAAAATTGCTAGTGCTTAACCTGAAAGTATTGGACTTGACCAAATTCTTGATTAGAATTTTTCACAACCTGTTCTGGTAGTTGCCACTGATTTTAATTATTTGTACTTCAAATCCAGTGCAGAAAAATGATTTTGACTTCAATTTTTAATTTTACTGTTTGAAATCTTAAGATACAACTCATGCTTTCATTCCCCCAGCTACTGGTTAGATTATGGTCAAATAAATCCAATACAGTACACTCAGAAATCTCAGGTAGTAAAAGCAGTTTTGCCTCAGGACACTGTTTCTATTCCTAGTTTGCTTACTTGTTTGATTCATGGTTGTTTCACTTCTATTTATATTGGATACAGAAAAAAAAACAAAGGAAATATGTTGTTATGCTTCAGAGGTGGCTCTGGCTGCTGTTTAATTTCTCATATCTACTCAAAAAGTTCTTTTCAACTTCTGAAGTTTATGGTAGATAATCTGAAATACAATGAGCTTTATTTAATGATCAAAATCTGCCTGAATCCCCCAGTAGGCAGCCCTTTCATTTACATATTGGAAAACTTTTTCAGGGATGATCTAACCCTAACAATTAAATTCAGTAAATAACTTTTCCCACCTGATGTTTCAGAGAGATTTTTACAGGAAAGAGAGAGCATCTGTATCACAGTTTGGCCTAGACACCAGAGTTAATATCTTTATTCTACTCCATGATAATACAGTGACTCTTAGTCTGAGCTTCTTGTGAGATGTTACATCTGTGTTTCTTTGAAACATGGAACTTTGAATATTCAATGCCAATAATTAAGTTTCAAATGCCAGAGGACTGCAATGTGCTATGATGGCTTTGGATGTTGCCTTTGAAACTCTAGTCTTTAACACAGTCTTTAACACAACAATTGTTTGTTAAATCTGGTCTGTGCTTGGTGAGATTATGTGGTCTAAAAGCACAGATACAATTTCTCTTGTAATCGGAAGACTTTCACATGACATATGTGCTCTTTCATTTTTTTTTTTCTTAACCTTTCTGAAGACGAGTATTTATTTATGAGTAGGGCTGGTCAAATACTAATTTTTAATAGCAATAGAATATGTTGAATGTTTTATTGTCTCAGTTTAATTAGCCTAGTTACATGAATGATATCCAAATAACAATGGGCAAAAATAGAAGAGCTTACTGCTATCTAGAGGAAGTATTTTTCTAGTGAAATGTGTCAAAACATCTCTTGGTCCTCTCTTAGATCAAGAGTTTTCTGTATTTCATTTGTCATACATACTTTTTGCCCTTTTAGTTATTTGATTTCTGCTATGAGTCAGGCTCTGAATAATTTGCCATAGCTGTGACAGTCATAACAGTTTTGTGTGGATCATCCTGTATCTGGTAAGGGTTAACTCATGCTATAACCATTGTATCTGTGAAGAACCAAATAGGGGCAGACAGTAGTATTGCACAGGAAGATTGATTACAATTGGGTTCAGTATTTTTATTAATCAGTTGAGGCACTGATTGCTAACTTGCAAATGAACAGACACTTTGTCTTCCCCCCGATCTGTGAGCTCAGTAAACTCCCCAGATTTTTAACAGCTGAATTGGGTGAGTCCAATTGTAGCTTGTATCATCAGCCAAAAGATTTTAAAGGCTGACCGTATCAGCTTGCATGATCATCAGCATGGCAAAATGTAACATGGTAGGAATAGTCAAGGATTATGGGAGGAATAATTTCGTCTGTAGACTCTGACTGGTTGAGAGACATGCAAATTAGGATTTTGAAAGAATCATAAAGAACCCTGATAAAGCTGTTTCTAGCTACCATATAATGAAACTTTCTCATAAGGATGGTTGCAAGCCTAAAATGCTGGCTGCAATCTGTGTGCAGTCCTCTGTTGTGAACATGAGCCTTCCACATTTACCAAACGGATGTAGCTGCCTTCAGTTCAAATTTGTAAGAGTGGAGAATAGAATTACTCATCTGTTCAATCAAGCTGCCAAGTCACTTTGGTTGAGTATCGACTAAGGCTTAGGTATACAGAGATATTCAGTCTTTCATTGATGAAGTATGGAGAACATCCGAATCCTTTATACCAAATTGATTAGCTTACTTATGTAATGCTGCTTTAACAACTCCATGTCCTGCCCTGAGAGTTTTTGCTGGAACACTCCTTGTTCAAACTGAGCCATTTGATCTGTAAGTTCTGCTTGCTTCTTTCTCCTGAAGGGTTTGAGCTGCTTCCACAGCAAGGAGCACCATCCCCTCAGCTGGGAAGGCAAGTTGGCAGTGGAAATTGCCAGCACTAATTATCAATTCCAACTGCAAACACTGTGTGGGTTTCCTGTGTAGCTATGCTACATACATTGCTCTGTTTCTCTTAAAGGGCAACATATTGCAAATAGCCAACAATGTTTATAGTATATTTAGTAACTATGGCAACCACAGACAGCTGAGTTTTAAAACATAGGATGGGCTCCTTTGCTCTGCCCTTTTATCAGACACCATCAAGTTAATAAACTGTATATATCTATGCAAGAAATACCTTCATGAATACCCCTAAAAATGACTTCGAAAAAATTTGCACTGCAGGGATTCCTTAGGCAATGTGCCTTACTGATGTCCATACTGAAATTGCTGAGCTGGTGAATAAAACTCTTAACAGCCAGCTATTCTGTCTGAGCCCTGCCTGTCAAACTACACGCTTTGTCACACATAGTTACCATTAACAAAGATGAAGAAATACAGAATGGTGCAGGGCTGCAGAGATTGTGAGAAAGCTTTCACCCTTTTTGCTATCCATGAGGATTCAATGTCTCAGGACTATTTTCCTGAACACAGTAATTTAAAGGGTGGCAAAGCTGACCATTAGAAGTAGCGTTTTCAGCTCTGGCTCAGGTTCCTAATCAAACATAGCCTTAGTCAAAGGCCATCACAAGATGTCATTGAGACAACTGAAGTTAAAACTATTACAGTACTGAATTGAGGTGTGTAATTGACTAAAGTTATCTATATATAGTATAATCACAAGCACCTGGTTTTAAACAGGCAGATACTACCTCTGTCTGATCTATCTCATCAAGGCATATTTTGTATTATGAGCCACAAACTCATAACCCTGTCTTTCTGTGTATTTTACAAAAGCTTGTATTTACATTGTTGGTTGCATTTATTTGAAAGACACCAGAAGTCATGCGCTACTTTTGATAAATCATTAAGAGCAATACACTTTATGGCTGTGTGAGGATAACTTTTTACAACAGATTCCAATCCATTAATAAGATCTGAAGATTCATGTCCCTACAGAATTCTATTATTATTATCCTCCAGCATCCATTGAAAGACCAGAGTCACAGTCATTGTAATGGAAAAATGGACCAAAACATACATTCTTGAAAGGAAATATAGTAATTTAGGCAACTCAGAGGAGGTTCTGGGTTATCAGGGTGCTTAGTATTTATGTTCTTGTTATCAAGAGACCAAAAATCTAACTAAATTTTGAAAACATATTTTACGTTAATATATTGTGGTACATAGTTTTATATTATACCTTTCTGGTGCTATAAATTGAAAGTTTCTAAAGGACCCACTGTTAATATGATTTCTCATTCCAATTTGGTTTGGAAAACTAGGTATTTCGGTCAAACAATTAAATAGACAAATAAACCAGTCCTATCAGGTTATTGGAAGAATGAGCAAATTTTGAATCAAAATCCTATAATAAAATATACATCAGATCAATAATATTAGGCCTGCATTTGTTCGGTGTTCTTAGCTAGGCAGTATTCTATTACAGCTATTGATTGACTGAGAAGTAGGTAAGCATATAATGATTTTCATTGTTTGCATAGGTCTGCACTTAATGTGAAAAGTCTCACATCTGTACATATTAAGATCACATATGCTGTTAAATAATTATGGATGATGAACACAAAATAGATCACCTGATTTGGAGGACTGGCAGCTAATTTTTTTCTTAAACAATAAAATACCTGATCAAAGCATTCAGAGAGTTGAAGAGCAGAATTCTAAGAGATGAGCTCCTGACTAAGATACTGACAATGGACTCTGCCTACAAACAGCTGCAGAGGAGGAAATCTTGTTTCAGTATTATTTATTATTGATATGGCAAAGACTAAACATTAAAAAAAGTAGAAGAAAGCAAAACAAAATCAAACCATTCTCTAGATTTCCACCCTCCCACACACACACCCTGTTTAAACCATGGCTTTTATTCAGGCTTTAGGTGTCTATGATCAAAATTGGAATTGAAAGCATCACTATCCAGAAGACAGCTCCCTCTGTGCCTCGATATGAAAATTAGCACATGTTCATATGTTATTCATATAACCAAAACTGCCTTGGACCAAATATCTGGCTCTTACTTAAACCTTGCTGGTTTTCTAGTGAAAGGTCTCACCTAACAGGAGGTTCTGAGTGCAGAACTACTAACAGAAACATACGTCTCACCCCAAAGCAGTTAGAACCGCTTTATTTAAATTGAGGAGAAAGTAGTAGCCTTCTTTTAAGCATCATCTTGTAGCTAAGCTTGGTTGCCCAAGAAGCTGAACAGTACAGTTCACTGTTGCCCTTAGGCCTGAGACATTTAAATTCACACTGTTATCTCTCAGAGGAGAGCCCTGACTTAGAGTTAACAGCTATTTGGTCCAAGTAGGGCATTCTTTTAAGGTGCTTCTGGCATCCAAAACAATTCTGCTTCTGTCTTGTTGAATCTAGGTCACTGTGCAGCAAGCAATGCAATATTTAAAAGGAGGACATCAGCAGGGACATCATCGAGTTTAAAGTAACTAAGTGAATGCAGCAATTCCTTGCCTGCCAGTAGGACTGATTTCTACATTTTACGCTAGGCAGTTCTTGGCAAAAAATGGGAAATAATCCCAAAAACATGGTCTTGAATCCAGAGATGCCTCTATGCTTCATATTTCATGCTGGATAGTTCTAACCAGCAGCAGTGTGGGAAGATTTAGATCCTTTCCCAATGTGTAGAAAGCCTAGAAGCCTCTTACGGTTTTGGATTTCATTTTGGGGCCAACTTCCTGAAGTACAGACTATGCAGTGCCTAAACTGGAGGCAGTGAAGTCCTTTATTGGACCTGGCCCCAAGCCTCTTCGTGAGATGGTCATGGTTTTATTGCCAGCAGAAACCAGGTGTGCTTACATCTGTGTATCGAATTTAGAGTCTAAAAGGTTATGGGACAATTTATGGGAAAATACCTTTCTCATATATCCTATTTCCTTTACAAACACCTTCCCTCTCCCGCCCCCATTACTTCAGTCATCTTTAAAAATAGTGGATGAGGAAATGTATTGACACAATACTTTTACAGTTATTTACCACTGACATAATTACGTATATGTATAGATACCAGAAGAAATTTTAAAATACTGATGACTAATATTATTCAAAACTAAATTCTGTCTAGAGTAAGAAATACCTCCTTCAGATCTAAGGGATGCTGGACTAGGGTCTGTAGGCATAGTTCTGTCCTTACTTGATTCCAACTTTTAAAAAAATTGTATCTCAGGATCCTTGAGGAGTTAAAAAGAACAAAGAAATGTAATATTTATTCTTTGTGAGACCTTATAGAAGATGCTAATTGTTTCCAAAGCTACTCCTTTCTATTGATGAATCCTAGTTTTACATTAAGACATCTATTTTGATAAACTGATTAGAAGTCATTAACATGTGAGAGTGAGACTTGAGTGGTGTAAATCACTGTAGCTTTGCTTTTCCCCCAGGTGAGGATCTCTTCTGTGTGCTTTATTTGTTAGTGTTCAGACAACAAATTTTGAGTAACTCCCAGTTAGTTTCCATCACAGCACAGCAAGAGCCATATCAGGTCAGACCAAACATCCCAACCTCTGTCCTGCCGTGCACAGTGCCCAGAGGAGGGTGCCTGAGGCAACAAGGCAGAGCTTTTTCTGATCATGGGTTGTTTTTGTTGTTCTGAGTGTGGGTGTTTGTCTGGGTGTTGTGGGGTTTTTTTGTTTGTTGGTTGTTTTTTCTTTTCCTCCCCTCCATCCCTCCCCCTCTTGTATAGTACAACTTTCTGAAAGCATTAAATGATCACCAGCTGCTAGCACACTCAGCTAGCTGAAACTTCCTACCCAGGCCAAGAGCCAACTGATATGTAGGACAGCTTAACATAACAACTGAAGTAGAATCCAGACTGTCTGATTAAGCTGTACTGGCTTATGAGACCTCCTTGATACAATGAGTGATGCCCTTGATTCATAAAACAATTGAAACATGGAAGTAAATCAAGTGCTATTATCCCAGTGGCAGTCTGTGTGACTTCTGCTTGTCTCTTGGAAGATCCTGTGGAGATGATTTGCTGGAATGCCAGAGGTTAAAGTACAATGTTCGTAAGCACATGAAAGAGATAGTAGGAGATTAGCAATGAGAATCCTTATTCTCACTTCAGGGTTACAGACCTTGTGATACTGAAACCTTTTGACTGGCCCAGAGTCCAGTAAAGTTTGCTTTTTAAGGAACTGGAATATATGCAGTTTGCATACAATATACCTTTCCCTCCTTTCCTTTGCTTAAATGTAATGGCTGTAGTTCAGGGGCTGTGGATAGGAGAGAGAAATGTATTCTGCCTTTCATTTCCTTTTAGGAATGTGTAAACTGGAACTCTGGAATCAGTACAAAACTTCCACTGAGCGCTATGAAGCTGGAATTATAATTCATAGCTGTAGCAAAAGAGACTGTAATTGTGAAGTCTGAGTGGCTCATGCTTTATACTTCTGATTCTTCAGGCCCTGTGAACATCCTCACTTTATTATGCTTTCACTACCAAGAATTTGAATGATTTCTAGTAAATGGTTGCATAATGTTATCATGCGTTTAAAGCATTTCCATAATAGCATTAATCCTTTTGACTGTCCCATCTTTTCAATGTGGTGTTAGGATTGGCACCTGCCATGAACATTTCAGGTAACCTAATTCATGTAAGTAGTTTCAAAGGAGTCAGGAGGCATATTGTGCTCTGCTAGATTAGGCATTTAAAGATCAGGACTTGACCGTCCTGAGCTCCAAACCCCTAGAATAACCTGTGAAGAACAGCTCTTTCCTCTATGTTCATTGAAGATTAAGTAAATGATTGCTTATTGGAAAAATATTTTCTGAAGGAAAAGGAGCTTCAGTTTCAGGCATTTTATTTAATTATTTATGAACTTATACCTGCCATGATAGACCTTGAGAATGATAAAACCTGCCAGGAAGAAACTCCCCTAGCAAACATCATAGAAGTGGAAGACACCTGAAGACTGCTTGTACCACCCTTCGTCCTGCTCCCATGTGTTCTAGCAGCCCAGGAAGACAGGACATACAACGATTTCTGTGTTGATGAGTGTGGCTGACCATTGTGTGTCTGATGACAGACCAATAAGTAAGAAAATGTGAAAACTCTGAGAGAAAGTTAATTCAGAACTCTTCACATTTTATGAAGAAGCTCCTACTTCATCATTTGATGTCGAATTTTGACTTAACTGTCAGGGATGGAGTCATGCCACTTAAATGAAGTGATTGGTTAAAGGAGACTTATAATGGTCAGGTGTTTGCTTTGTTATTTTTTTTTGAGACAGATGAATAGGATTGGTTAGCACTCATGGCTGGCTGTTGCAGTACTACAGGTATATGTGGAATTCCTAAGTTTTGAGGTAGAGATACCCCTCAGCACCAGAGGGTAGAAGGAATTTTATTTGTCACTTCAAGCATCATGACAGGTCTGTGAAAGCATGATGTTTCTGTTCAACAGGATCTCAGTCTAAGTCATTCATTTTTTTCTTCTAAGTAATTTATTATACAGATGAATATAGGCTAAGCACAATGGTATGACTTGGAGGCATGACCCATTCCCACCTGTCTGCCTGATTTTCCTCACATCTACTTCTGAGTTTCTCGTCACATGTGTACTGTAATAGCCAATCTTGGTATAGGCTGCTCACTTGCAGCTACTACAACACCCAGGGAATCACTCACAAATATAGACTTGCTCACATAGGAACTACTTAATCACATAAGGAGGATTTTCAGTGTTGGGTTTTAAGCACCTCAAGAAATAGACTGTGATCTAATTTTTCACATACCTATGCCATTCCATTAAATTGAATAAAATTTTTATTTTCTTGTACTAGTGGGGGATGAGAAACTACTCTCTGTCATGCTGTTCTCTAGCTATATCATATATTGGTTTTATTACATAAAGTGTGTTGAGGCGCAACTTTATTGGCAAGATTTTTAAATTGACCCAGTCCCCTTTTATTTGATTAAATCCTCTGTAAGTCAAGCTCACTACAGTCCAGATTTGCTCAAACAAATTTCAGGTGGGGTCTCTGTTTCACCTCACTTCCCCCAACAGCACAGGAGAGTAAAATCACAATCTGAAGCTCTGCCTGAGGATGCTGAGAATGACAAGTAAAAAAAATGTGCTAAGCACATATAGATTCTGCAGGGGGTGGGGCAACCAAATAAAAAGCCCAGTTACTATGCTGACTTTTGAGACACAAGGATCCCTTGGGGGGATAGTGGGAAACAGAAGAGTGAAGGAGGGAAAATGAAATAGATGCTGCAGTGTCTATTTTCTGCATGACTCCAGAGACTGTGCAGGCAGCTGTTGCAGTTTCAAGCAGACTTGCAATTTGTTTCATGGGTCTGGTAAGGAATTAAGGTGCATAACCAGTCTCCTACGGGGTATCCAGTCTCAATAACTAGCATAAGCATAATATGAAGGCCAGATCCTCAAAGATGCGTAAGTGCTATATGAAATGGATGCTCAAATACCTTTATGTTGAGGTCCGTACTGTGTACATTAAAGTTTGTTTTTCTTTTGTTTAAAGGCAGCGCGTACATTATCAAATAGAAATTTATTATTCCAGTGTTGGTGAAGGGTGATCACAGAGCCTGATGCAAACAAAGATGTTTTCTGAATAAAGCCTAAACATTTTTTCTGCAGCGCCCTGCTTGAGCCTTTGTGTTTCCCGTTCACTGGCAATGTCTGATCTGGTGCTCTTGTGAGAGGAGAATACTAATACGTGCCACGATGTGCTGGAGTGTGGTACTTGTTTCTTCCCCTAAGTTACCTGGATTCTGTCACTTGGGGAAAGGGCTTTAGCATGGCTGCTTTGAAAGCATAGCGCCTATTCAGAGCAAAATGACTAGAAGAGACAATATCAAGAGTCTTGTTTTTCTTAGGGCTGTGTTGAAACAAGGCTGTTTAAACTCTCCAGTAACATACAACAGCACAAGTTGAGAAGCTCCGGAGAGTCGAGAGCAATTTTTTTCATTATAACCAGAAGTGATAAATTACAGCAACACATACGAACTTGATTGCTTTGGCTTTACCTTTCAATAACACAAATATTATGTAGTACAGGTAATATGAAAGATTATACATCCTGCTATAACCATGAGGTCAGTATATATAACTAGGAGTTTTTGTCTGCAATAAGTATTTCTTGCAAAGTGCAGTTTGTTGGTTTAGATTTTGTTTTAAAAATAAATGTGCTTGTTTGTACATATAAATGCCACCTTAAGCTTTCAGTGGAAGAACTTGAGGCTTGTAATATACCAGGGACAAGATCAGTTTTGACTCTGTTATTTTGTTGCTGGTAAGGTGACTTTTTTCAGTTGACTCTGACAGCTTCTTTTTATATAAGCACCCACTCCTTACTTTTACCAGGAGCAGCTCTGATTTTGCTGCTTGTCAGGCATATTTTCCCAGAGTACATCAGGAAAAGGCATGCTGAAAATTGGCTTTTCCAACTGGACACAACCATATAATTGCCATGGGTGATGCCAACTATTCATCACTTCAAACTCCTTGAAAAAATCTCACTTCCCAAGAGTTAGAAAGTCAAGGTCTGCCGTTCTCCTAATGTGCTCTGTATAAAATGCAAGAAATCCATGTGCTTTCAGGAATTTTGTCTCTATTTCAATAGTGGCTTAAATAAAAATTTTAGGTGTTCTTTTCTTGTGTGTGTTTGATTTGTTCTTAGCTTTTTGGTTTTTATTGCTTTATTTATTTTTTGAAGAGGGGAGCAGAAAAGAAGACAGGGACATGCACAATTTTACAGGTCTTATTTGCTCAAATCTCGGAAACACTGAATTTTTACTGTCATCCCTCAAATTAGTTTAACTCCACATGATTTAATAGAGAGCGCATTTCAAGAATCACTGGAAACTAAATATCAAAACAGATATCATTTTTGTCTGAATAATGTAACCCTTTAAATGCTCACAGCTTATTCTTCTTTGAACAGTTTTCCAAGCTCCTGTGTAGACACAGGGAAAGAAGGAGGCAGGAACGATAGTTTGCAATTGACACCTGTGTTTCCCCAGGATTTTCCCATTTCTTCCTTATAAAGTAGGTCTCATGTAATAGTAAACAGACCTGTGCCATTTTCAAGTCTTCATTCAGGGCAAGAAATCCTTCATGTACAAATGCCAAGGACTGCTGAAAATACAGCAACAGGGTTTTAATATGAGATTTGGAGTAAATGTGTCAGTTTAATCAGCTGTAAAATGGGTGTATTGAGAACACGAGTGTTTTATGACCTATGATGACTAACATTTTAGGTTCAGATTTTTTTAGCCTAACTTATTGTTTGTGTAGATTCTTATTCTGTTCTTTGCTACTTGCTAGTTCTTCATTAAGTAATATTATCAACATGAAATGTCCAGTACAAAATAAGTGCTTAGTGCATATATTTGGTTTATTGATCTCCTTCTATATTCAGAAAACAACCTTTAACCTTTTTAGACCAGTTGAAAAAGTAGTCTAATTCAAGTAACTTAACATACACAGATTTTGTTTTAGTGCCAAATACATCACTTATTTTAAGAGCATTTTCCTTTCTTCTGCAATGAATACTTAGCCTGCTGTAAAATCAAACCTGATCTTTACTCTGTTTTCCCCTCTTATGACATAAGAGACAAATGTTTCCTGCAGCTATTGTGTATTGTACCAGAGCATCTGCCTCTGTAGGAGCAAACTGCCAGATAGCCTTAGCAAGCAGTGCATTTATGCAGTTGACAGGTTTATTAATTTATCAGTTATTTGCTCAAGGACAATTTTATTATATGCAAATTATTGACATAAATTGGGGCAGAATGTATTTATTAAGGGGTCTAGATTAATCCTTCACTATTTGGTATGTGCATTTTTATTATGTAAAGTATTTACTTCTAGAATATTAATTTGTCTAAGAGCTGTGCTGTAACTACAGGATTTGTCAGGGTTGGGATAATGCTGATTTGTTTGTTTTTTAACATGCTCAGCCTTTTACCTGGTCTGAGCTCAGAGAACATGAGACAACTAGAGAGTTTTGACTTGAGAGAAGGGAATTAAAAACTCACATTTGTGATTTTATGGGACTTGACATTTTAAAGTTCAAGACATAAAAAAATCAGATCCTTACGCATTGGAGCAAAAAGCTTCTGTCACCTGATCTGCAGAACTGATCCAGAGTCTGGTCTGTCTAAGTTACTGGGCAACCATTTTGTAGATAGTAGTAAGGAAATCATAACCAAAAGTTCTAATTTTTTTTTATGTACACGCTCATGCTGTTGAAATGTGCTTTCACAGCCTTCATGTTGGCTCCATCAGTGCTGACACCCGAGCTGGGTGCTTCTGTGCAATAGAGGATAGCAAATGGGTCTGTGTCCTGTGTGTCTCCCTAGAATGAGACAAAAAAGGGTGTCTTCTGTTGAGGGTAGTCTTAAAAATGTTGTTTGATCTGCGTGTCCTCCAACTGTTCAGGGAAAGCTGTTAACACACTAGTAGCGTATATAGTGTATTTTCCTCATTTATGTCTCTAATTATTATTATTTTTTTTTTTAATTGCTTTATCTGTATCAGGAATAATGGCATCTGTGACATCTTAAGGCAGGAGAAGTTTGCCTTTTCTTAGATCTAGTTAGGACTAGATGAAATTTAAGGCTTGAGAAAACTGTGCTCAAATCTTTGCTTGGCCACAGAGCTGAACATGTAATTTGCTACATCTGTGCTTCAGTCCTTGTCAATAAATTGGGAGTAAAAGTAAGGTTTTGGAGGGATGAACACACTGAAAGCTGTTGGATGATCAAGTTTCACGTCAATTGGGGCATAAAATTATTACATGTAATTTTGTGAGACCTAGAAAACATAATAAGGAATCCAGTTTATCTGAATGTGGAGCTATAGAGCCATCATGACTTATAGAGCCCCAAATGACTCTTGTTTCCTTTCTGTCAGAGAAATGTCTATTCCCTCTCTTTTTCTACTCACACTTAGTTGGTAGAGCATTCAGTCATGTTAAAGGGTGCTGAGAAGATATTCCCTTCTCACCTGAAATAATCAAGGTTTGCTGACTTTCCTGAATTTTGGAAGACACTTGATAGTTTTCTTATCCTGCTGGTGAGGCAGCAGGTTGAAAAAATATTGTTTTCCTTGGAGCAAGACAAATACTTAGGATGCATAATTTCATGTGTAGTGAAGGGGAGAAAAATCAAGAATCCTCTGAAGTTTTCTGTTTAGAGAAACCTGGGGAGGAAAAGGAAAAATAACTTTTAAAAAATAACGTCTAACTAGCTTTACTCTGTATTTTTTCATTTGTAGGTTGTACAAAAGATGAGCATTTAAAACATTATCACTACTACAGTTACTAAATTGCAATAAATGCTAATCTCTATAGAATTCATTCAACTTATATAGAGCAGCATATTTTAAGTTCTGTCTCAAAGTTTTAGGTAAAAGAATATTGGTGTTTTAAATTGTGATTCTAGCCTAGACTTATTGGGAATATGTCTTGTGTCCAAGTCAGTTCATTCATTTTGGAGTTGTCAAAGTGGTGTTTTAGGGAGTTCTTGAAGACTTTAATGGATTTTTTGTTTGTTTGTTTTCTGATGGATTATTTTGTAAATTGAAGACCCAGAATGTAAAATGTTTGTATTGTTTTCGCGGTCATCTGTCGTGATTCCTTATGGACTCAAAGCAGACTACTCAAACTGTATATATGGGGAGAAAATCATTATTAGGGACCTTTCTTACCTAGTAATTATGCTTTATAATGCTACCATTTTTTACATGAAAGGAGTAGTGGGTTTCTCTGTATTAGATGGATGTCAGAAGGTTCATCTAGGTTGTAGAAGATCTCCATAGGATATACTGATTTGAACTACAGTGTTTTCAAGGCTTTTTTGTCCATCTTTGAAAAAAACTGTTTTATGCATTTGATATACTGCTTTTAAACTGAGATATAAATAAAAAAATCTAAAATAGAAGATAAGTATATACTATACTGAATGTGTCCAGAATACTTTCAAAGCTTTTGTTTGAAAGATCTGGTTAATTCCCCATAGAGCCAACCACTAGAGGTCTGCTGTTTCTGTCGAAAGGATTTGTTAACATAATTCCTGAACTGGTGGGTTATGCTGTCACTCTGCTAAATAATTACTGTTACTGTCATCAATTCACACCCCGTTTGGTAGAAATAAATACATTTAGTAGAAACTGATCAAATATATGATAACATTCAATGACATCTAGCTTACAGATTTGGTATGCTATTCAAGAATGGAACTGGATATATTAGAGGAACACAGAAGACATTTGATGGAGCACATTGTATGCCATACCGATGATAATCTCATATTCCTCTTAAAAACAGCAAAAAAACCTCTGCGCAGAGATACACTTGAAACAGAACATTGACATCAATAGTATAACCTTTAAAATGGGAGGACTGTCTTAGCCAGGTGATATTAAGGACCTGGCCAAAAAAGGAGCTTTCCTCTGCTGCTTTTTTTGAGGCTGGACTTACTAATAATTCTTCTAGGGGGTTTTCTCATGCTTATGCTAACTCAGGGCACTGTTGACTTCATCACAGGGAAGCACTGCTGGGCACTTTCATGCACTGCTTGTTTTCCCCTCTTTGACTGCTGAAGAGAGTCTTGAGGATGTTTGCTTCTTGGGTTTTCCCCTTCTACTGAGGCGCTTAAATCAAGTAAGCTTTATATGCATCCAGTACAGTATTCATGTAAACCTAAAAGATGAACTTTAAGTTTAGCATATGATTTGTGGGTTGATGTTTGTGAAGGATTATATTGAAGTATAGAAAGGTTTAGGAGTCTAAGTTCTACCAGCAAACTCTTCACTCCAACCACATACAAATTTTACCTTTGGAAGTGTGCACTTTCAGAGTGTCAGTGAGATCCTTTCACAGTGGGAATATCCAGCATGCCTGATTTTTTTAAAATAGACTTTGTTTAGCAAGATGGCACACTGAAAAAGAGTTCTATATGAACTGTATTCTCTGCTAATGTAAATCGGAAAAGTCAAGAAGCTCATACCTCTCGTCTTAATATTAGTGCTGTCTTTGTTGGACAGTATGTAATAATCCGCAGTCAATGTTCATTGAAAGAAGTTTTCCATATCAAATCCTGCCATGTGTGTATTTCACCAGTAAGCATGCAGTAAGATTTATGCTCTATAAGGCTTTTCAACTTCTTTATGTTTTGAAACTAATTTTATATATAAGTATAATATTACCTTTGGATATAAAATATATATTGAGTAGATGTAGATAACATATGCAGTGTTGCATATGCATTTATATGTATGCAAAATCCTCTGGCTTTGAAGGAGAAAGGTCATCCTGCCTTCCCTTGCCCAAATCTTCATGATTCCCAAATCAATGCAATCATTCAGTGATATGAAAACTTTTAGTGCCTGATTTCCTCTTTCTCATAGTAAATCTGTATGTCAATTAACAGATTTTAATTATTTAAAATAAACCATAGAGTTCTGTATGCAGTTTATGACAGAATAGCACCACATTTTCAGAAAATTCTTTCTGATAGTATACTGCCACTCCTTAATGACAACAGGAAGCCATCAATCAGATAAGAGTTCTCTACATTTCACTTAAAAAAATAATTTTAAAATAATCCTATTTTTAGTAGAGAAGGAAGAAGGAGGGCCAAGCATGGGGCAAACAGATGGCAAGTCGGTGGAGCCATCCAATCGAAAGTTTCTTAAAAATGATATTTTTCAAACCATGAAAGGGGAGATTGCAAGCCATTTTCATTACCAGTCAAGAATTCTTAATGCCTAGAATTCTTGATGCTCTATTATTTCCCATACAAAACAAACAAACCAGAAAACTGAAGCCCAGATATGCAGTTGTATCTCTTCTACTTTCTTTCTTTACCTTCCTTCCTGGTCTTTAAGACAGCAGTTAATGCCTCTGAAGCATTGTAGTATTGCGTTCTCCTTAATGCAGGGAGGTTATAAATTGTAAATCCTTATATATATATATATATGTGTGTGTGTATGTGTATATATGTTCATATAAAGCTCATTTACAAGTAAGCATTTTCCAGGAACCCTCAAGTCACATAATATCATTTCATTTCCTGGTCAGTACATTTTATATAAAAGGCATTGATATACTATAAAACAAGTGGTGTTGAAATTGGAGGGAGAGACAGAAAGACAGGTTTGCTTCCTTCCTTAAACATTTATAGATAGGAAATCTCACAAGCAAAGCCAAATAGTAGAAGAATGATGTTAGGTGGAGCAGGTGATTGAAAGTGAGGAAATGTAAATCAGGCACCAGCACTGTGTGAGAGGAAAAATCAATTAACCTGTACAATTTAAGCAGTGGTGAAACGATTTAACAGGATTCAGGTTCAAAGTCGCTTGTCTTATTCTCATTATTGAGTTCTTCTAGTGGCACAAAAGAAATGTTAAAATCTGGAAATAAAGGAAATAAACCAAAAAAAAAGACGTATATCTAGTTATCTAGTATAGTAAGCACAACAGAATAAACTGCATTGACTGTTATTTCATCAGAGCCTCTTTCCATCTAGGACTCTTCTGAAGTGATCTCCTTCCAAACCTTATGCTAAGCTTTTCTTTAGAAACTCTTTCAAAAGGTTAATAAATTAGGAGAATTATTAATAAATTTTGGTCAATTTGAATAGATTGCTTTGTAGCTGGAGTCAACAGATTGCTTACAACACAGCAGAGAACTATGTAATATATTGTAGCTGTACATTTAAACCCATAGTTCTCCTATGCCTCTATGAATTCTTAAACCATCTTTTGAAGCAGAATCTTAATAGCAAGTAGAACTGGCTAAGGAAAACAAATCTGTGACACATCCTGAAATTATGAAGACTATAAAGGAACTAGGGAAGGAAATATGATCTAGACTCTTAATTAGTATCATTTTATCCTCAGTTTCACTAATGAGCTACTATTGATCAGAGCAATGGCAATATACTCTAAAAAATGTACGTATTTTGTGGGGCATGGTAGAGATTCTTTATTTCTGTTTAAGGTTAATGAGTGAAACCCAGAATCATAGAAGTCAAGCGTGAATGAGTAAGGCAAAAATACCCCACAGGTAGTGAAGTGCTGGATTAATGCAATGATGAAACAAAACATCACTTAGGCATTAAATCTGAAAATTTGCAAGGTCACTTGTGATTAGTGCAGATCCCCTTATATCATATCATATCATATCATATCACAATCATATCATATCATCAAAATAGTGTAGGATTATTTCTAAGACTGTATTTCAGCACAGACTTCTCAACCCAAGCTTGTTTAGGTCAGTGTTTCCTGTTATGTCCAGAATAAGGTTCCAGTTCTGCCCTGAGCTGTTAGTGCCATAGCCCTAAGTAGGGCACATATACAGATTTTTTTCAGTCTGCATTTTATACATTGCATTAGCAACCTGTTTATGCACTAGATTAAAACATGTTTTCAGGTTTTGTCCATCATATTCATTACAAGCAAATAAATTTATAAAGTGCCAAAAATAACACTTTCAGATAGCATAAAACACCAGTTTATCTGAAAACTATGAGGAAATAAGGGCAAGATATTAGAACTCATTCATACAGACAACGGAAAAATGAGCTGTTTATCTTAGTGGGCTATCTTGCATAGGTGGCAACTCTTTTATTAGTGAATAACGCGTGCTTGCTGACAGAAAGTGCTTGTGTGTCTTGTGCCTTTGTTTGGAGTGCTTCCTTTGAAAGATCTCAACCTTCTGATAATAGAAGGACTTGAGCAAAACCATAGATCTGATTACAATTGAACTGTAAGAGCACTTGGAAAACTAATTCAAATCTGACATTTTCAGAATAATTTCTGATAAACTTCAGAAGCCTGATCTCAGATCAGCTGTGGGTAAAACTATTTTATTGCACTCTGTGTAGGTAAAAAAATTCCTTTCAAAAGAGGACAAAAGACAAATACAATATAGTCAGAATGCTCAAAATGTAACCATGTTCTAACTATATCAAATAGAAGGACTGTGAATAATACAACTTTTATTAGGAGCTAACAATTTGTGATATATTGATCAAATATTTAAAACCTAAGCAGCACTTTTTTTCTAACACCCACCTCCACCACCCACACTGGAATTTAACTCAATTATATACCTGGTCAATATTTCTTCAGTTCAGAAGCTAGACTGTTAATCACTTTGAAATAAGCAGAAATCAGATAGCAAAACTAGTCTCCCACATAGTATGCAGTTGGCATACTAAGAAACTTTAGACAGAGTAGTTATAGTTTTCTAAGCTAACCTTTGCAGCTTTCATAATCTTGGTACAGCCACAGATATTGAAAAATAGAGCAAGGTTACTAGAGTAGAATTCACCAATTGTTACTCTTAATTACATTTACACATGTAATTCATAAACACGCTTCATGGATGAGAGAGGAAAAAAGAGAACAGAACAGAATCACAAATCAAATACAGTGTAACTAGGCAGTATGTTTAATACACTTACTACCAAACTGATTTTTAGTTACAGAGCTAAATGATGTCTCTCTTTGGAGAGGGGGAAAAAAGAGGCTGGGTGATGAAAAAGAGAAAGCCCCTTGCTTTGCCTTATCCCATGTGGTGAAAGGATCTGTTCTTCTAATAAGCTTCTCCTTTCAAAGAATATAAGAACATAGTTGAGGGAAGGTCAAACAAAGGGAGGGCTGGAGCCGCTCCCACCATGTTCAAAGGAGCTGCTGAGTTCCCACTCCAAAAAGACTTGTGGCTGTATTGCACCTCTCAACAAGGCTTTTTGGAATGGTGACTCAGTGCAGAACTGAAGAGTCTCTTCCAAGCCCTTAGAACACATCAGAGGACAGCCTGTGTTTTCTGAAGACAGCAAGCTATGTACTACATAAGCTTGACAGTTTTATTCAAACTAACTTTTCTGTTATGCATCTGCAGAATTTGACTAAAGGCCTACTGGGGAGAGTCTCTTTAATTTGAGAATTCTGGATTACACCTATGAATTCATCCCATCTAAGGATTCTAGCTTGACTTTCATCCTGGCACTATTGCAACATCCTTATAATCTTGGCGTACAGGGTCTGGCTCTCAAGTGGGTGAGACTGTTTTTTCAATTTTTTAGTTATTTATCGCTCAGTTCATTCTTCTGCTTTGACAGGGCTCTAAAATGCTCTATTGTGAACTTTGATGATATTCAGTATTTTTATTAATGCTTATTAAAGTTGCAGATGACAGCAATGAGGGAAGGAGCTGAGAATATGCCAAAAAAACTGTAGAAGAATTCACAATGATAAATTCAAGATCTTGCTTAAAAGTATATTGTATTTGTCCTCAGTGAAAAACAATCTACCACATTTTGATAAGAATAAGTTGCTCATTCGCAAGATGAGGTAAAATTGGAAATCCTTCAGAGAAAGACCTGGTGATTATAGGAAATCACATATAAATCATGACTGACAAATATTACATTGTCACAAGAGAATAAGTACCCAGGCAATATATCACAGCAATGTTATATACGCAGTGTCCAGACCTATGATATATTTTACAGCCTGCAAAATTCATGAAATCATTCTGTGCTGTACTTGGTATTGAGAAAGACTGCCTGTTGTGTCCAGGTCTGGACACTGCACTGAAGGGAAATATAAACTGGTTGGACAAGCTGAAAAGGAAACCAGCATAACCTTCAGGAACGAAAGGAAGAAAGGAAATGGGAATGTTTAGCATTAAGGGGGTGATATGAAAGTGTTTTCCATTGTGTAAAGAGGTAGGGAACTTAGTTGCCCTGTCTAGGATGGGTAAAATAAGCAAACACGAACTTAAAAACAGTAAGGAAGATCTAAATTAAACAAAGGAAAACTTCCTAGTGAAAAACAACATGATGCATTGGTCTAAATTATTTTACCTCTCAAAGTGCCGCTTGTGCCTGTAGTCTGTGTTTCTGTTATGTGGGTAGAGTTACCCATTGACATGTTCATAGTTTTGTGGGTCTTTCAAATCCAAACTAAGCCCCTGAGTCTTTCACACTCTCTGTAATTTTAAATTCCCTAAAGGGCTCAAAACATATTTATAGCATGTACAACTGTCTTATTTTGCATCTTTTAAAATGACTGAACAGAAACTGTTTACAGCCCAAAATCTGGTTGCAAATACCCTGGAATTTTCTGAAGACAATTTCAACCCTGTATCCAAGCTTGAATTATGTATCCTAAATCCCTATCTGATTTGGAACTATTTTGTGCAAGAAAGCATTTGGAATTAATTATATTTTTCTCAGTTTTTAATTAGGGAAAGAATCTGACTGATTACATTCTTGCCTTCAATTAACCAAAATAATTTCACTACTGGGCCTATACCTTGCATGCCAAATTGCAACTAAACATGCATAGTAAAGCCTGATGGTAGTATCCCTTAAAATAGAAGTTCAAAATAGGAATGCTCTGAGAATTTAAACTACATGAGAATGAATAATAATGCTCTAATTTTTCAGGACAATCTAAAGTTTTTTTTTCTCCTCTATTTGTTCCCAGAAGAACACTTAGTTTTATGTAATGTATGAATACCAAGATTTGTGGTGGGAATACTTCACATCTACAAATGGCTGTCCCCCTGAGATTTGTAGCACTGTTTTAGATTTCTGTTTCCTGCTTCAGATTTCTGTTTCAGTTTCCTGAAGTTTCACCATCACACCAAATGCCTTCTCAGAAGAGTTCTGTTTTAGCACTTTTCTGCGTTATACACAATTCTCTTTATATACCTGGATTGGATTACATTGAATCACACTGTCGAATTAATTAGGAAACACAGTCTTGTCATAGCAAAAACATATGTATAGAAAACCCAGCAAGTCATCAGCATATACTAAATATCATTTATTGTTTTAAACAATAATTTATGCCTGTATTAAATCTTCTTTGATTTTTTTCGAGAAGAGAGACGTTTCTATTTGCACTCGTAAATGACTTCAAATACCAATGAATAAATAAATGAAAGTTAATTCAATGGTCAATGCCAAGACAGAACAAAACAATCCCATTTGTTATCTAATATGTTTTATGATACAGTGCCATGTTTCAGTTTCCTCCTTAGTATGTTTAGTTCTTTTTAAGACTCATTCAGTTTACAGCATGATTTTCATTTTTTCTAGCTTTAAAAAAACCCAACTGTCATTGTCTGTATATAGCTCTGCAGATCCTGACATCCTCCTTAAGTCTGATTGTGCTGTCTCATTCTGCCCTGCAGCTCTAAGTACCTTTTCAGTCAGTTCACACACCTACAATTGCTGACTAGTTCCATCAGGTCATATCTTGGTTACTACATATTCCTTTTCTCTTGCCTGTAGGAATGTGATCTTGCTTCCTACATATCCTTACAGAAGACTGCAGACGGTATCATTTTTCTAGCTGATCATTCAGTTTTTGCACCTTTCCACTGATTTTTCTGTTGCATCAAAGACAGAGCACTTGTCCTCACTTTCAAGGCTGTGACTCTGCCCAACTGATTCTCATTTGTTTACACCAGAGAATTTTATTCTTGAATCTGATCATCTCTTCTTTGCCAATTTGACTGAAAACTTAACAAGTGCTTTTGGGCTTTGTCTTAGTGGGACTCCACACCTGGCAGGTGCCCTCAAAAAAGTTCTGCAAATTATTCTTTTAACTTCTGTCTGCCCTCAGAAATACTTGGCAAATGTTAAACTGCCAGTAAACCGAGACCATTGCTAATCTGAATGGTTCCCTTTCTAGTCCTAGAGCCTAGCGCTAGATAGCGGATGATTCTGTATTCACAAATCTGTTAACATTAAATTGGATTTTAAAATTTTTGGAAGTGAGGATTAATTTTTGTTCTGAGCTTGTAGATCACTTAGAAATGTGTATGGGCACTAGAATAACACAAAATGCACTTAGTAGTTCTGTAGCATTCTTACATTATGATAATTACAGCTATGGTTAAATGACTATGATGAAATAGTGGGCTTTCCATAGAGTGTTGAGTTTATTTCTTCAAAAGTCTGCAAATTGTCAAGTTTTGTATGATAATAGAATGTTATGATGTCATTATAGTATCACTCTGGCCTACTTGTTTTAGTCTGGCTCAAAAAAGACAACCATGATTGTAGTAGCAGTCAAACTGTTCTTCTGTATATTTGTGGCAGTGCAATGATTTTAATTTTAAATAACAAATATGAAAAGAAAACCTCTGTGTAAGAACTTCCAACTGATTTTAAAATCTGTGCTCCACAGTGACAAGCATTGCTCACTAGTGAACTGGGCTGGAATAATTACACTGGAAGAGAGCATGTGCAGCAGAGCACAGGTAGCATAGGTTAACAGAGGTTGATGGCAGAAGATATTAAGTCATCATTATTTTTCTGCTAAACATCTGCTAGGAATGACTGTAACTGAAGTTGCGAGAAATAACCAAATGAAAGTGAAAGATCAGGCTTGCTTTCACAGTACTACAGCCTGTGTTGCACAAGTTTGCTGAGGAGAAAAAATATAAGACTAAATAAAATTCTGAGACTCAAACAATTAGTTCTGCAGGATTTTCCAATTGCTGAGACTGGATGTGCGAAGAAAACTAGAAGAGGAGAATTCCAGAAACAGAGTCTAAAGAGGCAAAAATTCTGGATGCTGTGCAAAACGTTTGCCACATTTGAGATACATCATTATTCTGAGCCATGAAAGTGCTGTGATATTTTTATCAATACTTTGACAAATACTGGGGCAATTCAGGTACACCAATACTTGCAAAGGGAAAATTAGAATTTTGGAGTTTAAAGTTTAAAGCAGATGAGGCAAAGTGTCAAACCTTTCTGTTTGTTTCATTATACAGGGCTGAGTCAATGACACTCTGTGACTTCATTTACAGACTTAAACAAATTCTCCTTCTAAAGCACCATCTCTTTGTCTTTAGAGATAAAGGGTTGCATGATCTAACTGGCTTGGTTTATTATCCTGGGGTTTAAACTGAATGGGCTGAACCAAAATGGGTAGCTCTAGATATGGCTGAGACAATACATGTTATGTGCATAGGCCAGAGCTCCATACTGAGAATATTCTTCAATATGGTAATAACACTTTCTACAGAGATGTCATACCCTTACTTATTCCAGTATGTTTTGGTTTGTTTTTTTCCTTTATTTCTGAAAACTTAGAGGTTGAGTACAGCAACCATGTATTATAAGGAAAGTGTAACCATTTTTTTTAATTGCATTGGTGACCATCAGAAACTCCTGAAGAGTTGCAGGTTAAAATCCTTGTTTGAGACACTTGTGCAGTTCAAATCCATTGAGTTCAATGAATAAAATAAGAAATATTTGGCATGAATCACATTTAGCTGAGTTTATAAGTGGCTTCCTGGTAAAAATAAGCATGTACCGATTGTTGTTTAAGAAAGGGAAGTAAGTAAATAATTTCATAAGTTGGAAACAGACTCTGATTTAATTAAGAAATTAATAGGAACACAGAAATTTCATCCAGGATAAAATCAGGCAGTTCAATCTCCTCTCTCTAGAAGTGGCCAAACCCAAATTCTTCAGAAGGGCTTATAGCAGGCAGATGTACTATGGCACATCTTCACACATGTCTAATCCTGATCTTGCTAGAGACTGTGCTTCAGGATTTAATCAAGTTTCAATCTTCCTTCAAAAGTATATAGATTATCATTAATGATAGCAACTCTAGGTAAGTCTGCTATTGACGTATAAGTTTGTAACAGTTTTGAATCTAAGTTTTGTCTGCAGTAGCTTCCTGTAGTAGACTTTGCAGTTTGATGTTGTTTTCAGTGTCCCATTTTGTCAATTCTTTCAGGTGTCTGTATGGGAATATAGCGCAAGATTGGTGAGGAGGTCGGTTAATGTAAATATGCCCAAGTGACTTGCACCTGTCTGTAGAAAAAGTACATACATCACAGTAATTGTTTCACTGATCTTGTGTGCTTGATGAGTAGAACCTCTGTGCTAGATAGCATAGGCCTGTGAGAAACTCTAGGCACCTCATCACTATGTCTGAGATTCCTGCTTTGTTGTGAGAGAGTGTGGGAGGCTGCACCTGCCTGAAGCCTTGAAATACAGGCGAGCTCAGCAGGCCGGTGAACTTACCAGCGCCTGCGTCCTGCTGGTGTCACCTCTGCCTGGGAGCTTAGACACGACTTCGGAGATCCCCCAGTAAAGAAGTAACTAAAATAAAACTTGCTCTTTGCAATGCATTCGTGGCCTCTGGCTCTTCTTGCAACGTACCTGCGTATGTGTACACAGTGTCCTTTTGTTGTTATACACACAGAAAACACTGATTTACTTTTGCTCAATCATTTTGGAGTTTTTGTTCTTTTACCGTAGCATGCAGACCCCCTTTGTCTCCATGGTTAAAGAGTCTAAATCCAGAATATATCTGATATAAACAAGCCAAGTCCAACCTAAAAAGATAACAAACTTTCTAATGCTTCCCTTAAAGGCTGCCAGGACTGCATGAAGCACGTGTTGTCTGTTTTAATAGCATAGACAGTTGTTTAAAACTCCCTAACTCCTAACAAGTATTCACCTATAGAAAAGTCTGTCTTCTTTTAGCAGAGCTGTGGAAAAGTCCTTTGGTATTTTCTGTGGGAAGTAACATAAATGTGCACACGTGCTAAAGTCATTTGATGTAGAGCTCTGTGAATTATATATTTTCCTCTGTGCTCATCTCTTCCTAAGCAATTTCCCTCCTTGTTTTCCTCTCCAGTCTCCAAGCAATTTGATATTCCTCTGATTTTTAAGGTCTTCATACATCAGTTGACTTTCTAAACACCATACTGGATTTGCTGTATTAAGCATTCCAAGGAAAATATCAGAAGAGAAAGTAAAAACCTAACAATTTTTGCCACATGCTGATGTAAAACAAAGCATAGGAATAATAGTCAGCCATAAACCTTGAAAAATAAAATATGAACTCAGGTAACCTGTGGTCATTCAGAGAGTGTCTTTTTTTAAACCTATTCTCACATGATGCACGGAGCTCTGCGTTGGGTTGGTAAGATTCTAACATAGAATGACACTCATTTTATTTTTTTAGACAGAAACTAATTAACTCTTCACTGAGACTTAATGATCATTAACTAGAACTTCCTTTGGGACAAGTGCTCCTAGAAGTAGTCAATCAAAGAGCTTGTAGGCATTGAATCAGGAAGCCAAAAGAGAGCTGATTCCCAGAAGAGACAGCTCTCACCCAAGTAGTATTAGCCTTCTGTGATCAGATCTGCATTTTTACCTGCTTTGGAAAGGAAGAAGTGTGCAATGACAGGGAAGTTTAAGGTGCAGCTAGACAGCATTTGATCCCAGTATGAGCTGATCTAACAGCTCACTCCTGCAGAGAGGGGTAGTTGATCTCCTTCCTCAGCAGTGCCAGTTCTGGTACTCAAGTGGCTCCACAGTGAGTTGCTTCAGCCCACTAAATCATTAGTACAAAAAATGATTAATTGTACTACAAGAGTCAGGTTCTTCCAGCAGCAACAGTCTTTTCCTGCTGCCTGTGAAAGAAGAATAGAAAGTCCTTCTCTGAGATCTGTTGCTCCTAATCCCTGCCTCTATTTTTGGTGTATCTCCTTTTGCATTGCTAAGACAGGGACCAGCTGTCCCCTTGGTTTCTTCTTGCACAGCAGGACACAGATGAGTAGAGAAGGCTGAAGGAAGGAGGCCTGATTTAGCAGTTTTGAAATGCAGGTCTGTCCCCTAGATAATCAAGAGATCCCAAAGTAGGAGACAAGCTTAGATAGGCAGGGAAGGGGAAGAGAGGGAGAGACCAGTATTCACTCTGCTTAAAACTCATCATTCTTTGCTCTTTTTAGGTTTGTTTCCCTCCTTTCACGAGGGGACAGCCAATCTCTTTTTGGTCCTTCTATTCTACTTGGCTACCTTTCTGTCTCCCCTTCCTTTGCATACACTTCCTGCCACAGTTACAGCCTTGTTTTTTCTTTGCAACTGAGAAACTCTCAGCTAGCTAATGTATATGTTGTTTGGTGTGAGAAGCACCCTAAAATGCTACTAGCAACTAAGATTCTGTCCTAATTCAGAACCAGCCTTCACAGAACAAGTGCTTTGAGCTACATGAAGAAAACATTATTTTAAAAATTATGGGTTTTTTCCCTAATACTGGAATTCTGATTAGGGCTCAATGTGGCTTGCTGTTTCCCATTTTCTCCATGGCCAATGCATAATATCCGCAGTAAGAGAAAGCTATTATCTGTATAGGCTACAGTACTGCTTAAACCTCCAGCAAACTGGAGGAGGAATTAATCAACTAATACTGGGCGTTAATTTTGTTTTTAAAAGGCAGTTACATTTGTATAGGTTATTTCATTAACTACCCCACTGGAAATGAGTGTGTACCATACACCTGCAGTGTGTACCATGAGTCTGTTTTCGTCTCTTATTTTCTTAATATTTTTTGGTTTTTAGGTCCCATTCTTGCTGGCTTTACTCTTTGAGTCTACTCTTTAGCCACTCTACATTGTACATTTTAATTTAGTCATATCTGTGTTACCCTGAAGATGGCTCAAGTGCTTCTGAAAGAGCAAAAACAGGCATTGGTCCAAGCTTCAGTTAGTCTATAAACTAATCATAACTGTAAATATCACACATTTGGTGCAGAGAAGCACATATGAGTAATGAGGTTTCAGCCTCTGCTGCAGGCGGTCTTGTAATGAATGTCTTACAATGTACCAAAGTAAGTTGCTACTTCAATCTGCTTTTTCTACCTTATTTTATTTACTGCTGCCAGTTAATCTACAATCCAGTCATGATTCCTTTCTCTCATTTTAAAATGGCAATGGCTCATGGTCTTGTGCCTTGCTACTCCCACCTGATTTAACCACCAGCTCTGCCGGTTTCTGCTTTCTGCCTTGCTACACTTTGCTTTCTGTGCTGCTCCCTTTCCACCTGCACTGTTAGTAGTTTGGCATAGGTAAGCGTAGCAGGCTTTCAGAACTACACGCTGTTTCTCATCTTCAGATTCTGAAGCGAATCCTTCACCTAAGTGCAGACATGGTGACAAACCTGGAAATGTTGGAAACAGAGCCCCAGAGGGACTCTTGGACCTCAGGGGTTTTAGAAACCTGGAACTCAGAAGAAGCCACTGGAAAATGATAAGCTCTGTAGTTGCAAGCAAGAAGTACCTTGAGCAGAAGAAAATTTATCTCCATTGTATTTGGAGAGCAGACAAGGGGAATATAGACTTGTCTCAGTAGGAGAGATTTATACTGTTGATACTCTTGCTCACCTCAGCTGAAATAAATTGCAGTTAAGCTTGTCCAGACTGAGTAATTAAAAACATACCAAGACAAATTATTTATCCTTTAAGTTGTCTTAAAATCAGGAAGTGTTTACACATAAAAGACCCCTTGATGGGCTCTTCTGGATGGCTTAGTAAGTTTTTGTCATGCCTCCTCTTTATCAATTACTGAATCATAGAATGGTTTGTGCTGGAAAGGACCATTAAGATCATCTAGTTACATGGGTAGGGACACTTTCCACTAGATCAGGTTGCTCAAAGCCCTGTCCAACCTGGCCTTGAACACTTCCAGAAATAGACTATAAAACATTATCAGAGTATTAATCCCTAGCCTTTCACTTTTTCTAATTCAGCTGGCAAATGCTTTGGTTTACTTCCTGTCAGGCAGACTTCAGTTCTGTGTGTCCATTGAATACTGTGGCAGCACTGGAAGAAATGTGTAGTGTAGTACTGAAAATCCCCAAATTATGAAAAACGAAATTCCAGAATTATTATCAGTATACCTCTTGTTTTCGTTTTTTCTTTTGAGTTTTGAGCCATTAGATTTACTCTACTGGTGCTTTTTAATGAGCTACACTTTGTTTTCCTTAACAGAGAGGCAATAGAAGGAATGAACATAGCAGTGATACTGAGGTGTAACGTTAAGTGCCAGAGAGGTTGGTAGCTTGGATCCCGAAGCAGCTTCAGTGTAGCCTTCCAGGGGGAACCTCATGAATCTCTGCAAAGTGCTTTCCTGCACAGAGTAGACAGAGTCCATGACATATGTGGACTTTGTATGGATCACTTGAAGAGCAAAAAGTTGAACACCTGCTTTGGTAGACTAGCTTGAATTAAAAGTTGTCAACCACTTTGCAAGGCAATTTCAAGAGACAGATGGAACATGTCATTGGTTTGTAAATAGATTAGATTAGCAGAATGAGAAGATTTTACCCCACCCTCTAGTAACTGATCATCCCTAGGAGCATTGAGGCTTCTAGATAGAGATTCTGTATCTTTGTGGAGGACCAAAGGGAAATGCTGAGAATCCAACTGTAAGGAAATGGATTCCTTTTCTACTACAGGAACTGCTTCTTTTTTATATTTACTGTTGAGTGGCTGTTGTATTTTTTGGTATGTTTTTATACTTTTTATTAATAACCTAGATTAACTGAAGGTCTTGATCGTTTGCCTGAGTCTTGTTGGCTTCCACTGAACTTCAGATATTGCTTCACATGCTCAGCTGAACTCCATGTCCAGCCTGCATCTAGGTTGGACATAGGAATCCAGGTTCTTCTGAAAAAATAAGCAGACTCTTGAGTGACATTTAAGATGGTCCCCAAAATTTTTCCCTTATGTGAATTTCTGAATATGCATATGTGCTTACCTCCAGTGTATTTTTCAGGATTGCAGAAAAATATGTAAAGACAGATAAGTAGAAGGAATGCAACAATTGGGAGTAGTTGCAACGGGGAAAAGGCAGTCCTTCAGATAGCTTCTCCTGTCACTGGTGTAGTGGTGTCCTCACGTGGAGTTAAGAGCAGTTCTGTCTCTGCACTGACCTCCTCATGCAAAGGAAGAGTCCATTACTGTCTAAGGAACCAGAAGTTACCTGAGCAACTCCTCAAGGCTGTCAGTGACAGATGTCATTCAGGACTCTACTGGCTGCAGAGCATATTAGATCTCTGAAGGAATCTGAGTCATTTTGTAGCTCCAAACTGTAATGAGGGTTGTTGGTCTGCAGAGCAAGAATTTCAGCGAATGGGAAAATAATGCCTTCTGGCCAAACAAGCTATCAGTTTTATACACATCTCAGTCTGACCTCAGCAAATCTTTCATTTCCCTATACTCTCTAGGCAAATGGCTGGAAATTGAGTGCTCATATATACCATGTTTGCTGAGATAGCTTTAATCGACAATCCAGCTGGAGAAAACAGCTCTTCTGGGCCTTTTAAAGCTGGTCAGTGATCAGCTCTAGCAAGCTTGATTATGTACATTTAGCTCACCAGTGCATACTGATAACAAGAGAGAAATAAAATGGGGACTTAAAAGCCAGTAGAAATGTGGAATCTTGCACATGGTGGATTAAACAGTACTTATGAAAAATAATATGATGTTCACAACATGACCACTGAACCATGATCTCAGTACAAAGGCTGGGAACCTAATAATCTGTGGTTCTTTATTTTTCCCCGTCCTGCATCTCAGTGAAGAATAAAATATCCCTAGTTTCTTCCTTACACACTGAGAAAAAGTAAAAAATTGTGATTAGTATTTCCCCTGTTCAGCTGGAGCTTTAGTGCTTTACTGGTTTAACAGAAGCCATTGAAAGAAGCTTGGCTTCCTCTTTCAAGCCAATGGTGACTTCTTTATAGCAGCGGGATTCTAGATGGAAGCAGAATATTCTGTACTGAATGTTGTTACTATTTGTTGGATGTGAACTTAATGGATGAACAGCAGTGAGTTTATTTGCCAGAAATATCAAATGTTAATGAACAGCTTGCTGTAGTCCTGGCCTTGGCTTCTGTAATTAACCTGATTAGACCAGAATTATCTACAATGTTCTTGGATGTTCTTTCACTAGTATTAGAAGGTCATTAAACAATGGGCATATATTCTGCAAGCTCCACTGGGATTTCTTTTCCTTTCAAACAGGTAGACAGGGATTTCATGTTTCATTTTGAAATGCAAATTTTTTTATACGAGTTTGGCAGATTCTCAACTTCAAGCAGAGGATGCCTGAATTGACTGGATTTTATTGCTAACGTTTTCGTTGTTTTCAGTTTAATTGTAAAAATTGTAGCAGGGTTGGTTGGATTTGTTGTTGTTGTTGTTTTTTTGTTGTTTTTTGTTTTGTTTTGTTTTTGTTAAACATAATGTTCACTCTTTAAAGATCACTTGAATATCATCTGTTTTGTTTTCCAGATATTTTGTTTGTTTTTAAAGGCAAAGTGATTTCGATCATAAGGGAAAACTCTATTTACTCCATCAAATATATGCTGTTCTGATGTTTGTTATTTCTATAAGCAACTAAATTACATATTTATGTAGTTGTCCATCATGGCAAAAACGCTTGAACCTCACAGTTGAAGTATGGGTAGATGAATTGGAAGAAAATAGTAGGTGTTTCCAGAGAATTGCTAGCAGGGATAGGTATAGCTCTCTGGTATGTGATGTTATTTTGCGGACCTTAACAGTGGGTAAACTCTTTGTCTCCCTGCAACATGGCTACCTGCGTCTGGTTTATTTTACTCTAATACTTCCATGAGTAGACCCAGCAAGTTCAGAAATGTGTGTTAGAAGTTCATAACTTCAAGATACAGTGTTCAACTTTTAATAAAGAGACTAGTATTTAAGTTCTATGCAGGTATTTTTCACCTCCTGCCTGTAACAGATTCTATCCAGATGTTTTATGTCTTTGTTCCAATGCAAACATTGCATGAGTGTTTCTCACAAATGAAACTGTGCTCTTGTACAAATCCTAAATTTGGCAATTGCATCGCTATAGCTGTTCATATCGTATTATCAAATATCAGCATTTTTATTATGTTCTGGTATTAGCCACCTTAATATTCCCAGTGATGAGAGATGAATTTTTATCTCAGATTTTCTAGCAAACAATACTGTTAACTAAAGCATCTCCAGCAGACTCCCCTGTGGTCCTGGTTGGTACAGCTGTGGGGAGACGTGGTGCTGAATTTATCCTGTAAAATTCCAAATATTGGCAAAAGGTGTAAATGGGGGCAGGGAGTCCTGGCAGTTCTGTTGGTGGTATGTTGTGGAGCTCCCAGAAACAGCTTCCCACCGCTGCTGAGGCTGCTGCTTACACGGGTGGAGGAGCTCCTCCCATAGCCAAGCTTAGGGAGAAGGGGCAGGGCAGACTTACTCATTCTGGGTAAGTGATTTTTGCAGAATGTGGCTAATGAGGACATGTATAGGAACCTCAGACCTATAGACCTATATACACTTCTTTTTTTTTTTTTAATTTTACATTTTTCTACCTCGCTTGGTTGTGGTAAGGGTTATTGCAGTGTTATTTCCTCTTCTTCCTATACATGCAGTAGGAAGCTATTGTAAAGGCTGAGAAGTATGGCCAGATGTATACACTTAAACAATATTTTCCCTAGGAAAACAGCCTTTACTACTTGAACGTCCTTATTAACTGTTTTACTGCTTTCATTTTTAGACATTGAGCTAAAAAGCCTAATCCACAATCCCAAGCTGCCTCCAAGCTGACAACATCCTGTAGTCCACTGGCAAAATCTTCACTTCCCACTTGACAGTATCTGATGTTTTTATGTGGCTGCTAGTACAAAATACTGCAGAGTGCTGCATGGTAAAAATAGAGAGTAAATAAAATAGATGTTGATATGAAATTAATAATGTGCTTTTGAAGAGACTTTTATTAAATAGCATGAGAAATTCTATATGACCTTTACCATTTTAATATTTAATTCAGTAAAATAATTAATTATTCAGTAGTCAAAGATGCCATAGGTTTTCCACTCTAGTGCACTGTTGTATCACAAAATCCAGTGCTCTGCTGCAAATGAACAGGGACACTTAGTCATCTAAACACATATGTAATGCATTCAGCTTACTGAGTTAGATGTGGACGATTAATGGAACATGTTTTGGGACAATTTTGATGACTTCATTCACACTGGGTATTTGCTTTACAGCACCAACATGTCTACTGAATCCACTGAGGCTGTAAATGAACAGTGAATTTCTCAAAGGCCGTCAGTGGCTCATGTTTGTGGCTCATGTTAAGAGCGTGGCTGCCTGTTCCAGCATGGAACAGCTTCATCCTGGCTGCCTGCTCCTGCATGGAGCTCAGCTCAGGGACCTGGGCTCTCTACCCAGGCTGGGGGATGCAGCTGCCACTTGCCTGTCTTCCAGTTCAACCAGTAGCAAATCTGAGCATGTATCCCAAAAACACACAAAGGATGCTGACAGGGCCAGGCACATAGAGTGCCACGGGCAAGGTGCTGTGTTCAACGGCACCTGCATGTAGGATTCACACAAAACATAAACACAGACAGTCAAGACCCCTTTTTCCTTTTCAGCTGCTAGAAACAGTGAAAGTGCACACATGTGATTCTCTCTGGGATCACAAACACACACACATTTGTGGATCTTCTGAGTACCAGCACTTCTTGCATTTTTCAGTTACATGTTTAGGACATACAGTAACACTGCATTTGTGCATCAGTCATGTCAAGGTACAGAATCACATCATGGCAAATAGCAGTATCTTAAGATTGCAGCAAGAAAGAGCTTATGTTGGGGACTGTTTGAAAGCAGGGCTCAGACAGGACAGCACAGCTATAGATTCCCTTCCTCTGGGGGACTTGGGGCCAGATAGACGTAGCTGGCAGGCCTTGGAGATGCAGAGGTGCTGCAGTGTTTCACAGCTAGTGAGTTACCAACAAATGCAACTGAGAGACTGTGAGTTGGGCGCCAAAAAGCATGTCCTAAATAATTCATGGTACTTGACATGTTTGTTGAGGAAAATATCATGAAGCTGGCTTTTGACTTTTTGGGGTTTCTCATGTTTCCTATCACTCTGCTCTAGGTCTACCCCACCTCTGTAAATACAGATTTGTTCTTTTAAAGATAGAGAGTTTCAGCGGACACCTAAATAAATGCTTCTGAATCAATGGTATATACAAAAAAACCCAAAAAACCCTAACCCTCCCATATCCTCTTTAGGTTCTTGAATATAGTAGTCGTACTTTGAATTTCTATTACGATGCCTGAAAAAAACATATGGTTGGCTATGAATAAAATGAAATGTATCTGTCACTTTGTGAACAATGCAGTCCAGTGCACAATGATACCAAGTAAACAAACAAAAAATCCAAGCTTATTGTGTTATGAATGATAAAAGTAACTGAGAATGCTGCTTGCACATGTCTGTGGTACAGATTCTGTGTGTCTCTGCTGACAGCACAGCTCAAAATTCTTCAGTATAGGCAGGAATACCTGGATGACTGGAAAGCTCAGATTTCAAGTTTACTGATATTTGGAGGTATGAAGATCGCATCTTTAGAATGAGGAGACCAGAACTTAGTTTGCTCTGCCAGCATTGCTGACATGCTCTCCATCTGCTCTGTTTCTTAGTTTCTGTATCTGTAAAATGCAGTAATACTGTTTGGGAGGAGTAGGAAGCACAACTGTCTTACATTCTTGAAATGTTGTTAGATCTTTGGATGAAAGTTATATAGAAAGGTGAAGTGTTTATTGACTATCTAGATGTCAGAGTCCCTCTGTTCTTGTAAGGTCTGACCTAATATTTACTATTAATAGTTCTATTAACTCACTGAAGTGGGGATATGGCAATCATATGGACAAGATCTAGATGCTACATGGACAAATAAAAATCTGGACTCTTCCAGCAAATCCAAAAATTTAAAAAAAGATAGATGATGAAACATATCAGAGGGATTTGCCACTGACTGATGTCCGGGGATCCTAGGGATCTAAACAGAACTAGACAACGTGACAAATTTAACAATTCTTGGTACCCACCCCTAAAAATCTAGTTTCCTAAATACTGATCATTATTTTTCTTGAATCTTAAAATGGAGGAATTCACAGTTAGTTACTTAGAATTTTTGTGGCCTCTTAATGTAAGTTCTTTTTCATGTTGATTCATAAATGTGGATTTGAGATGCAAACCCCAGTTTGAAAACATCATTCTTCACCTGTAACTTACAAGATGTTTTTGTTGTGTGCTGGGATTTTTTTTTTCTAGCTTAAGAGATGGGTTTGCTAACTTAAAGATTGTAAATATGCTGTCTTCTGGGATCTTATAATTATTGATTGAGTCATTTGTGCAAATAATAGAGCAAACATTGTTTTTAAGGTGTTCAGGACAAATCATGGTCTTGTTCTTGAAAAGTACCTTTCCCATAATACCATCTCTGTGTAGTGTTTTTCCTTACATACTTTAGCTGTTATAAGGAAATAGATAAATGAAAGAGCCTTTGAATGCTCTTGCAGTGGTTTGTCTTGCAAGCTTACATCATGTAATTTGTGGATTTGCTCAATGGAATGAGCATCACTACTGCTGTGGTTAGATTAATTAATTGCAAATTAAGTTTGTATTAACTCTAAACTTTTTACCTTTCGCATGAAAAATAAAAGCTGAATAAAATAGTCTCTAAAACTTCTGAGACTTCCTTCCTTTTTTGCTTTCTTTTTTTTACTGTCATCTCCAATGTTTAATTATGGTTTTGCTGGCAGTAACTGAAATTAGCATCTAGTAGTAATTAATTTGTGTGATCATAATACTTCCAAGATGTATAGAAATTTATGTCTGTGCTTGCTTAATTTGCTATTCTGGAAATTATCTAAGAATGTATTACATTACAAAAGAACTTTATGGAATGAACTAAATTCCACTCATTTATTATCTCTTTTATTACAATATAGCTTCTTACTCTGTCCATGTTGGTTCTGTGAAAATCATATTTAAATAACTAAGACAATTCAACAGTGTCTTCAGTGTGAGCATAGGGATGAAACAGCTCCTAGGAGATGAACGCTTATTGACAGTTTGTAGAGAGATTTACATGATGCAAACTTTGCGTTTGCTCAGGTGGCTACAGGTGACCTTTCAGCAAGTTTCCCCTTCCTATTAAACCTCTGTTGCTTCAAATAAAGTGACTGTTTGATAAAACTGAGCAAAATGCCTTCAGGGCAACTTACTTCTAAGAAATAAACTGAAACTATCAGATAAAGCTGTCAGGGCTTGGGCTTTATCTAATGCTGCACACTCTTTTATAAATTGATTCACTTTTCTGCCAACCCAACATGTCCATGAAATAGCTTGGCTGCTGTTACAAGTACAATTATTATTCTACCTGAGGTGATTTGTGTGGTCTTAGAGCCAGCAAACATCCATTTATACTCAAAGAGATTGTAGATAAAGTAGACACAAGCCTGCACTCCGGGCAGGGAATGATTGGCAGCTTCGCCATGACATGGCGTGGCAGCCGGGATCTGCCTGCAGGAGCTGGCAGGGCCAGGGCACTGCGACCAGTCCTACCAGGAGAAGTGATAACCTTGCTGCCTTGTTGCATGCAAATCCCACCCCAGAGGAATCTCTGTCTGGTTACTGACTCTGTCAGGAAGATGATTCATGCTTACAGGTATCCACATGCATTTAGAAAAACAAATATCTACATACCTATTTTCTTGTACATATATCACAAATACATGCAAGTATGTGCATATGTGTTATGACAACTTTGTAATTGCAAGACATTGTTTGCAATTCTGTATAAATGAGAAGCAGTCTTTCCTTTTTTTTTTGCAGGAAATAGTTTGTCTTTTCTCTCCCAGAAGAATTAATATTTAAACTGATTGCTTTCTTGGAGTGGGAAAAAAGTCAATTTTTAGGTAGACACTAACTTCTCAATAACAGACCAGCAAGTATGTTATTTAGAGCACATGACTTCCTGATATCTGTGTTGTGGATCTTATATTTTCATTTCTTCTCTGTGTAGCCCTGAATAGTTTTGCTTTCTGATGTACAATGGAATAAAGGATATACCTTTATCTACTTACCTCAGAAAAATCTAGCAAGGATTAAATGTAGAATAAGCTCAAAATGTAATGACTAGAGATAAAAATAAAATTACTGTAGAACTACAAAAGCAGACATTAGGTACAGGTATAGGTGTAGTATAAGCAGGTATTTAATTTTATTAAGAATGAAAATAAAACCCAACAACTAGCAAGATTTCAAATAGATAGTGTCCATTCAACCACATATTTTTTTTAAAGAAAGAGCATGTAACCAATGCAATAAATAAATGAGATAAGGATAAGTACAAAAGTAAAAATATGGCACCTCAAATAGTCATTATAGGATGTTATTATGTCATATACAGAGTTAGCTTGTGAGACAGCTAGAGAAATTACTTTTTGCTAAAAATCTAGTTTGAAATTGGGAGTGATGTGAAGGGTTGTGTCAGGTACATAATCTTTTCTTAAAGCAGGAAAATTTACCTTTGTGGGTGATTTTATGTGATTGTACAGCCATTTGTATTGCGTTATGTTAAAATTTTGATATGATAAAAAAATTGTATTAAAATGTCTATTTTTTCCAAATAGAAGATTCAAGAAAAATCCAGAGTGAGTGAGTTTTGAGATTTCATAGAGAAGAAACTTTTTTCTGTTGTGTTCTGCTTTTTGCCATAGGGAATAAACTCAGCCGCCCTGCCCCAAAGGACTGGGCGGGGTGGGGGGAGAAGAGTAATTGCTTTTCTAAAAACAGTTTTATCTAACTGAAATTTTAACTTAAAGTATCACAAAAACGCAAAATCAAGAGTTCTCAGTGTTGGTAAGAAAGAAAGAATCTGTCTCTGGTCTACTGAGGCACACTGACGTGTGCCCACGGCCAGTGGAAGTACAGCTGGATGAATCACTTGAGTGATTATACTTCTTCAAAGCAGAGCACTGAAAGTTGTTATTGTTTTGTTCTGCTGGAAAAAGATCCCACAGATTGCTATTAGTAACATTCTTAAAATAAGGACCTAAGGGTAGTCTCTAAAGCCTTTTTTAAATTAACTTGATTAAAGAAGAGTAAATAAATATGGAAGTGTTCAGAGACCAGCAGTTCTCACTGATGTCATGGAAAATGTGTTGACTAAGCATTTTTGAAAAATAAGTCACATATTGGAAAGCAGTTCCTGTAATGCTACGAGCAAAGGAAAATAAATATGTAGGCTTTGGAAAATAAAGACAATTCTTTAAAAGAGTATGGCAACACGAAAAAATGTCTCTCTCCTCAGCCAATCCTCTACCAGTGTTCACAACCTTATTTCCAACCACCAGCATCAGAGGTCAGGGAAAAAAGAAAAAAGTGTTTTATTTACAGTACTTTTTATTTGCTGTTCATGTACTGAGCAGAAAGACAGTTTCAACCTATGGAAAGTAACAGTATTGCTGAACTTTACCGTCTGTCAGTAAGTAGGTGGAAACCACTCATGTCTCTTGGAGATCTAAACCCAAAAATGAAAGGTTATTGAAACGTGTGCCTAAAGCAAGACAAACGTGTGTGTAGAGCATACAGAGTAGTATCTACATAGTTTTATTAGGAATGTGCTTGTATACTGTGTTGAATTGTGGCCCAAGAGTTAGGTTTTTTTCCATATTAACTATACTACCTTTTGAGGATTGAGTTTGCAAATTAAGATGTTTCATAGGCTTTTGATCATTGAACAAATATGTGAAGCTTCTTTGAAGCTCCTCTGTTAGCCTACTGTGCTATAAACCACTGGGAAAGGATATGACTAAGTCATAGATGGTTTAATGCTTCATCTGGCCTTCAGGCTTCCAGTTAATGGTTTTGAGTGTAACTAAATGTATACAATTTTAAAGAGTCAGTTGTTTTGGTTTGGTTTGGTTTTTTTTCCACTATTTAAAGTGTGAAAAGAATTCTGCTGGAAGTAACTGTAAAGTGGCAGAACAGAGTTTTCCCCAGAGAGAGAATGTGCAAGGTCAAACATACAAATTGTAGGGTCCACTGAGTAACAAAGGATACAAGGAAAACTCATTTTGAAAAAGCTGAGATCAATATTTCCTACAGCAAATGCTGGCAAAAAGTAGCATCAAGAAGAAAGATTCTGTTACACTGAGAGAAACAAGATTTACTGTATTACTTATGGCATAGAAAAGGACTGAGGTATTTTTTTTAAATGATTGGTGGCGTAAACTCAGGGCTTTGAAAGATATGGCTGTACCAGAATCTTAATATAACATACAGATGAACATAAGTCTCACAATTTATCTTAGTTCAGTTACTCCAGAGTACAAAACAGATATACTGGTAATTAAATTAAGCTTGTTTGTTTCTTTCAGTATTTGTGAGCTAGAAACCATTTTTTATGACTTAAAAATAACAAGCATTGATTTGTGTGCCTTGTAATCTATTTGTTCTTACATGCATCGTGCCCACACCCACCCACGCTTTCTGCTCCAAGTAATCACAATGTTACAGTGCGGGGTGGGGGGAACACAATTAATTTTTAGCGTGTAATCACTGTGAGGAGGTCATAATCCCTCACCTTTAGCCAGCTGTTGTCACAATTTCACACTGACAATGCTGGTGCAATGACTGAAATACATAAAAATTGGCTTCAACAAAAAATACTCCCCATTAAGTTACTCGATTATATAACACAGAGTGACTGATTTATACCCCTATGCAGTACATATAGTTGTAGTCGATTTCACTTTAGACAAAAATGTTAAATGAACTAATTAAGGAATAAGCCTTAACCAGCTGGGTTTGTTGCTGCATCAGTAAATACAGACCAGTAATAAATGATGTGCAGATTCAGTTTTTAAACTGCCCATGGATAATTCTAATTAAATTGCCCTGCTAGAAGTACACCAAAATACCATATTAAATGCAAAGTATCTGATCCAGAAGAATTGCTGAAATGTGTTGCCGTGTGCTAGTCTCATTATGTAAAATGGGAGCCCCTGGGGGTCACTCCTTCCATGTAGTGTAACCTAAGGTCCTTGCCAGAGGTTGAAGTGTATCAGAGTAGCTGCTTTCCCATGGGTAAAGACTTAACAAAATCCTGCTATGTATTCTTCTAGAAGTGTCAAACCTTGTTTTGGCAAATAAAGCTTGGATATTGGTTCTATATAAAGACATGAGGGGGAATAATTTTATAGACAGTTGTGGATGACTCAAAGTGCAGTTAATTTTGAGCTAATTATCTGAACAGATAACTGAAAATTCTGACACATGGTCACACATCTCACCTGGGAGCTCTGGTATGGGAGATCAAATCCGGTGTGGGAAGGTGAGGGTCTGGGTGTGCAGAGCTTTCCAGCCGCTGCAGCACTCCGTGCAGCTCCTCCTGCCGCAGACAGGGAAGTCATTAACAGTGACAAACGAGTCAGGAATATGGGCATTTTCCTGCGAACATAATCCTTTGTGTTGTTGTTGCTGTTGTTTCTTCCAAGAAGGACATAACACATCCTTAAGGCACTGACAGAGCATAATTTGGGGTGAACAGTCGTTTCAGTAATATAATATAACCTTACAGTATTAGATTCTTACCAAGTCATGTATGTTTTTTCAAACATGAGCTTCTGCTTACTGCCTTTGTGACACTGAGAGAAAGTGATAGTTCACCAGAGTGAAGTATTTACCAGGGATGTTTGCAGCATTTAATCAATAGATGCTCCAACGGTGACAAACTGTAAAAAAAGAGACCACTGCTATAGGTATCTTTTAATCCTGCTAACACATACAATGTCTGCCTCACTAATGTGGCAATTTAATTAGCAGAACACTAATTGCTAGAACTGGGGGATCTTCACAGCTGCATCTTACAAACAAGCTCCCTTTTCCACATGAAAAACAAAGCAAACAAACAAATAAAAAAAACCCCACAAGCTCTTTGATTTGTCCTTACCTGGAAATCTCCTAAGTCCCACAGACTATTTTATTATGTTTTCTCCCCCTGATTCTTTTATATCTTCTTCAGATTTAAGGAAATCCTCACTGTTTCTTATATTTCTTTTTTTTTTCTGATTTTACCCATCTTTCCTTTATTTTGTTGGCCACAAGTTTCTCTTGTGTGTCTAGGAAGCCATTTAAGTGATGATGCTCATGTTTGCACATCCTGAACACGGCCATATCAACTTCTAGTGCAGGAGAAAAGATTTTAAAAAATCTGCTCTGTTGGTTTCTTTCTGTTGAGCAGGATTTCCTCCTACATCATATTTCTGATTAGGCTCCAATTTTCTTATTTAACCTTACTTAGGAAGGCAGCTCAGCAATCTTAAGCCCATTTCGATATGCATCCTTCCAAATTTAGACAAAGCCAGTCTCCATAAAACTACTGGCATTTTAGAAATTTTATATGATTTAAGAATAAAATGGAATAGATTAGAAATATTTTTTTTGATACTGAGCTTACAAGTGTTGAACTCAAGGCTTGGATTTCTTGCATGTCCATTTACTTGATATTTTGGGAGTAGTGGCATACCTTTAGTATGTGTAGTTTCTGTGTGGGTCTTTATCAGCCTTTCACACTCAAAGTGAAGCTTATGCAGGTAGTCAGTGGCCTACTTCAATAATGAAAGGGTTTTTTGTATGTTTGTCTGTTTTCCCCAACCTGTAGTAAAAGTGGTGTTATCTCCTTCATTCCCTTGATGCATTTTAAATTTAAAACCAAGATCATAGTATGTATCTGACAGCCTTAGGTGTATTTCAAAATGTATTTGAACCTGAAATTGAAATGAATCACTGGGGCAGGAAAACCTTTATGAATATTTTCTTGTGGGAAAAGGAGTGTTGTCAGATTTAACATCTGTCATGTCACTAAAGAGACGCACATCCTAACTTCTGATTTTGAGACAGTCTTGGTAGGTTAGTCGTAATATGCAGATATTTGTTAAAGAAATTTCCTTGCTTTTAAAAAGGGAAGAGATATAATTCCTTCAGGGGATCAGAAAACCTTGAGGATGGTCTTTTCTCTTTCTTTTCAGACAGAGTGTCTCTTTATGTCAAAAATAAGCACTGTAACATATGTAAAGGTGAAATGGTGACTGGGAGAATATTTTGCTGACTAGGCACAGAACAGGAATTCAGTTAGGTGCAGCTAAGGTTTCTAATTTTAGAATCAGATTTTGCAAATGCTTCAGCATATACATAACTCTATTCACAACCAGAGAGGAAGGAAGCATAAATTTTAAGCACATGCACGTGTTCCTGCGAGACCTTTTGTGCAATCTATGAATGGATTTTTTCCAGAAGTCCTGATATAAATTGATGGTAGCAATTAAGCAGCTCAAATTTCTGTTTGGTTTGTTGTTGTGTTTGGTGTGATTTTTTTTTTTTTTAATTGGTTGGTCTTTCCACCCCCCCAAAAGACTAAAATCCCTTTTTTGTTGGACATTGCAGAAAATGTTTCTGTAAAAAATTAGATACCTTTTCCATATGATGTATTAAATGTCATTTCATAAGGCCCCTTCCTTCTTTTAGGGGACTTCTAAAATGCATTTTAAAGTGAGTTAGCATTTCTTGTTCCTCTTTCCTTTTATTTGTAGCCTTGATTATTTTTTTTTTGTATTATAAGTGGTGTCAACTTTCAAGATATACTGTGAGTGAATATTATCTTTCAGAGACTTGTGTGGCTTTTACTGGGCTTTTTCTTACAGTGAGTTGTTTCTCAATGGATTTTCCTCTTTCTGTGCTGAATACTGTTTCAGTGTGCTGGGGGTCTGTTATCTGTAACATTTTATAAACATACTGTTTATATGTGTATTATGTAGCAACATCTTTGAAATGAAAGAATAATGCTTTTCTAGAAGTGAGAGGTAAATAATTACTTGTAAAAAACAGGGTACTAAATAAAATAGCTGATAGAAGAAAGAAGAGATATTTAAATCCGAAGCAGAGGGGTACTGCAGTGAACACTAATAAGAAGGTTATCATTTAGGAAAGCAAATCTTATTTGAACGCCTAATTTCAAAGACTAAGTTTGCAAGAAGGTTTTGAAGCACTGCGATGGGAACATCAGTGTGAGGGCAGGTCTATGCTGGAGGACCACTGTGCAGAGCGAATTTTTAATATCATAATTGCAAAGAGAAAATTATTTGTGGCAATTAGATATGACTAAAATTATCTTATCATTACCTAAATGAGGTATAAGATTATACCAACTGGCTACTCTGAGATGAAAATGGTTTTCTAACCTTTTGCTTTTGGGAAGTCATGACCCATTTCAGCGTTCAATCTGAATATTCTTTTTTTTTAATTCTGTTACCCTAGCTGAATTCAAGTGTATCCCACATATACATGCCTTAGTTTATGGCATTATAGTGGAAAAAATAAGATATTGAATTACTACTAACTGTAGATTTTAATCTGTGACTCATAAAATCACAAGACTGAGTAAATGAATTGCAATGATATGCACTCAATTACATGTGGGTGCATCTGTGCATAGATTGACCTTCAGAAACAACATAAGCCCTTTGGTTTGTGTTTTTTACAGGATTAAATTTACCTGAAATAAGGCAGTCTCAAACTAAAAGATATATGCCTAGTAATATTTATTTAGTTATTTGTTAAACACTTTTTTCATCCAGTGAGTGTTACATGGCCTTATTGGCTTTATTTCTGATTTTCAACTGAAAATAATTTTTATTTACAGAAAAGTGTTTCTGTCATTTTCTGTACAAGTTCATTTTAAAGCATTCTAGCATTTAAAGGAAAATAGGGTGTAATTTAGCTAACTTAGCTGACCAGCCTGCTAATGCCACTATTTTATCAGAAATTTGGGATGTTTACATTCAATACAGTCTCTGCTGCATTTTAATACAATTCTCCCATTTGGTTTGTGATTTCCCCTGATTAGCTATGAATCATAGTTTAGTTTTGATTTGAATAAAGGGTCACAGCTAAATAAATGGTTTTTAATTCTGGGCTGTGAAGCCTTGTGAAAAGTGTAAGGGATGTCAGTTCAAAATGACAATTCAAAATGCCATTTCAAGTTTCTCTAAGTTGCCTTTTCTTTTTTTCCCCTCCAATCTGAGTGAATCATGGGGAGGGTGGTCTTGTTTATGTTCAGAAATACATTTCAGAATTTGTCCAAAACACCATACGCAAGAGGAGCTGTGCAGGATGACCATGTATCTCATTCAGGAACATCTTAGAAGTGCGTTCCCATGCGCTGCCCCGCTCTGCTCGCAGCAGGGAGGGTGTTTGGCAGAAAGAGGTGTCCAGAGCAGCAAAGCGAGTCTGTGTTATTACAGGCACACTCGCTTGGATGAATGCTGTGACTTTTTGTGCACTGGGTGGTATTTGATTGTGTGTTTCGTTTCATTGCACTATCTTACTGTCTGCTTAGGAAAGTCTCTCCAGAAATGGAATAGGTTTTTTGTTTGTTTTGTTTCTTTAGTTTGTATAGCTTATACATATATCTGTACATTATATATCCATATGCCAGTAGTGTCATTTATCATAAGGCAGGTTTTTTTTTCCTCCCCCCCTTTTTTTTAAAAATACCATTAGTGTTCAACATACGTATCTGTTTTAAAATGACGATGACAGTTATTGCCCCTTAAGATTTCTGGTGGCAGAATTCTGTAGTAATTCATCTATGCATTTCCCATACAAAATATAAGGAAATATTTGGACACTGAAATCTTGTGTACTTATTAGCACAGTTCAGATGCCAAGGGAAAATTGTGATGTTTTGCCATCTTGGAAACATTTAAATTCAGGTATTGTGGAAAAAAATAAGGAAGTTGATGGTACTTGAAGGCTACACACATTTTGTGGTGGAAGACTGACAAAACACACAGCATTTTGGGACAGACATTTAATATTTTGATAATGCCTTGTATGTCAAGTGCTATTACAAAAGACACTGTACAAATGTATAATGAGAAATATGCTCTGCTTTGAGTGTCTTATGATTTAAATAAAGGAGATTTGTTTTTTTAATGCAGGATTATGCAGGATCATGCAGGAAGTGTCAAAGCCACGATAGCAAAGTTTCATTCAGTACTCTTCAGATAGTGCCCATTGGCAAGAGTGTGAAGCTTGTTCTTGAGTGGTTGTGCAGGGAAAATCTAACAAACTATATAGTAATTCACTAATAAAGTTATGAAGGAGTCTAAGAAAATTAGTAGAATGTAAGTATATGAGATCTGCCTTTTGCACGCATAGCTGTATGTAGATGGTCAAAGCTTTGCCACTGTAAGGCAAATTGATGGAGAGGAGGGAAATAACCAGCACATGCTAATCTGCACATACACAATTAGGTTTGTAAAATTTGTCTGGATTGGTGGGCTGGGCTGGACAGTCACAAGTTCAGCACAGACCAAGAGCAGCTGAAGAAGCTCACAGCTCTGGGATGGAATCCAAAGCTTTAGTTCAGTGATGGAGACTTAGACAGGAAAGGCCAAGTAAAAGCCCACAGGTTTGAAAATGCTGAATAATGTTACCACTATGCAGGTGGTTTTATTTTTTTTGCTTTTTAGAATAAAACAAAAGGCTCAGTGGCCTCTAGATATAGATTTTTTTTTTTAATAACTCCTTATGCTATTATCCATTTTGAAGCAAAAACTAAACCATAAACTGAAATAGAGGTAGGAAAAAGAAAAGTTTTAATGAAACCCATGACTTAACTTCAGCCAAAACCTGTACATCATAAGATGGTTTATTGTTGTAAGTAAATTAATATGGTAGTGAGCTTTCCAATTAGGGCACATATGAATTTATTTTTATGGAAATGTTGTATAGTTTATATTTTTAATACATTATGAAAAGTAAAGAAAGTCTGCTACCCAGAACATAAGGCTCCCTGAGGCTCACACACGTTACTTAACCCAGTTGTGCTGATACACTATGTTTTGCCAGCTCAGTGCTTAGCACAGCCTCAGAAGCTCAACCTGCTCAAATTTATGGGAAAAAGAAAAACAGCTTGAAAAAAATAGGTGATATTAATAATGAGGGGAGAGGGGAAAGGAAATGTTCTTGTTCTCCCCACTGGGAAGACAAATGATGAGATACTTTAAAAAAATATATATATATTCCAATAGCCATAGTATTCCCCTCCATTTCTATAAGAAAAATTACTCTTAAGAAATTCAAAGATCATAAAGCATGAAGAAAAAGAGGAATTGATCTTGGATACAAGATGAGATTGAGTTATAATATAACAAGTTACAGGTTTTTTTCCTACTGAAAGGCAGAACCAATTGATTTATTATCATGACTCCCAGCTTGCATTTTTTAAGAAAGAACTGTAGATGCTAGGTAGCACGTCTCCTTTGATTTGCCACACTATGTCTTAATTACCAATGCTAGAAGTTTATGGTACTATTTTCCAACTTCAAAGAATTCAGCAGCTTAAACAGCGAGTGGATCAGATTTGTAAGAACACAGTGACAATGACATGGTGTCTTCATATTTTAGAATTTTCGGTCCATTTTTTATTTATTGTACATCAAAGTGAAAATAATCACACGGAAAAGATAATAGGTTTAGTCAGCATTCTCTTCTTTTGCTATCAGAGGAATTGAAAACATTCTCTTGTTTCAAGAACTGGGATTCAGAGCTACAGTTCAAGTATTTTATTTAGTTCTTATGGCAAAGGCAAATGATCTTAAATTTCTATTCTAAATATCTTTGAGTCTTATTTGTGATTTACACCAGTATAACTCCATTGAAGTCTGCAACCGTAGTATTCTGGGGAAAGGCTGGTGTATGTGGAAGAAAACGTGGCCCATGAGATACAGGATCCAGGGCATGGCATGGGGAATTTTACTTCTGTAGATTCCTGTTCAACAGGTCATTTAGGTAGTTCTTTTAGTTTAAGAATGTAAATAGCCATTCCTAATATCATTGCTGTCTCATGGAGAAGTCAGAGACATGAGTAATTCTCTTTTAGTGGAATTGCTGAGGGGACGTCAAATTGTTTGCCTAGTGCAGTGGTGAAATACAGCATAATGATGATACAGCAACGGCACACAATCTGTGCCAAACTGAAACATCTTAACTGATGGGGACAGCTAGAGTACTGAGGAATCTCTAATCAGGTTGGGGCTGACTAGAGGATTGTTAGCCTGATTTGATATGAATGCCAGTTTTAAAATATCAATATTTGTAATGCTATAGCGATGTATTTTATATTGCAGTAGATAATTGAAATGTAGCCCAAATTCTTATATAAATTGCCTTAAATAATTATCTAGAAATGAAAATGTACGCAGCATGAGTTTATACCCTTCCATTTATTCAGTCTAGTAAGGATCCTTCTGTGTATTACCTCTTATTGTAAGTCGAATTATCTTAAATTAGCATTACTGTTTATGAATGCTCTGCTGGAGACTTAAGAATTTATTGGTTTCTCCTGCAATGAAAGACAGCTGAAAGGCCATTACATTTCTTGCTGGTTTGTGAAACCCAAGCTATAATCAGTGCATCAGGTGAAAAATCTATTTTCCTCATCCAGTGATTGTCAGAGGGGATGGGTTCAGATATGTTTATCTCTGTACTATAATAAGGAACAAAAAATATTGCTCTTCCAAATGCTAGGGCTGTGACGATAAATTAAAATAATCGATGTCAGCACAGAAAATAAGAGAAAAATATTATGATGAAGTGTATGAAAGGGAGAGAGAAGGTATCATGCATTGATATAATAATAAAATCATAATATCTTTATAAAATAATGGAGATTTTATTGTCCAGAGCCTTTTCAAATCTCTCATGCTTGAAAATGGTGAGAGTTTTAAGTAATATGTCTAATAGATCAGCATGTTAAGCACTGATTTTTTAGTAATATCTGCCAATACCGCCACTATCAGGACATTTTTTTTTATGTTGTAAATCTTACATAAGTGTACAGCTTGATCAGCTAAGATTTTCAATGCCCTTTTTCTCAAAGCAAGTGACATCAAGTTGTAATAAACTTTCCATTGTTCCTAATGGAGGACTTTTCTTCCTTTTTTTTATTTTTAAATTTAAGAATTAACTGATCAATTCAAAATACCTACTGCTGCATAATATTATTGTACAGTGCACACCACTTGATCAAGACATGCTTGATCAGGAATCTGTTTAATCTTAGGGAGCTGATTTCCAGCAAATGGTGATAACTGTTGCTTAATTGGAATGGTAGTTCTATAAATAGAAGACATCTGTCTTCAGTTTTGCCAAATTTGCATCCAAACTTTGCATCTCTGTGACACAGATTACACAGCTCAAAAAAGCAAAAGGCTGATTTATTTGAAGTGAAATAGAAGAACAAGCAGAACATACTATCTCCTTTAACCCTTTCCTCCCTCAATTTTGTCTTGACCACTCCTGTCTTTTATTCCATTTCTCTTCCTCTAATACATACCTGTTCCTTAGCCTCAAAGCACAGCCTCTGTTTCTCAAGGTGTACAAGATGAAGCATTGTACAAGGATCTCAGTGAGGAGATCTTAGGCAAAGGTAGCAGAAGGAAAATTTTGTGCCTTTCATCTCTCTCTCCAGCTGACTAATAATTCCTCTCACCCACCAATTAAGCTTCTTGCAACCCACCTCCACTGTGTAATCTGTTTTGTTTTCTTTCCTCAGAGTCCAGAGTGAATTCTCTCTATATTTTCCATTCTCTGAAACAGTAATTACGAAGGTTATGAAAAATCCAGTTATATCAGTGTTATCCTGTTGGTTACACTCCCCCACCCTGCCCATTACCCGGGTGAGGATGGGTGTTCCTCTCCTGCCCTAATACTGGCCCAGCAGTGGAGCTCCTCAGCCTGCCTGTTATCTGAGGTGTCTCTGTTTGCCTATCCCCGTTGTGTTCTAACCTCTGTTTTGCTTAAGGTGAAGAGCCAGGTAATTTGCCTTCTCTGCTGCAGATGTCAGTACTATGAATAAGGAGCAGTAGATAGTTGTATGACTGGATAATAGAGTATTTATTATACTGAAGTGGGCATGGAAGCCGTTTCTCAGACATGATGTTCATGGCTGTGTGTAGTTCTGCCCAATATGATAAATCCTCACCTAAATTTTTAGGGACTATGTTTTGCAAAATAGTCTTTGTAATGGATATTAATGGATGCTAGATTTATGGCACTGTAGAGAGCAGGGCTTGCTTTTTCATCAGTAGGAAATAAAGAAGGCAGTAAAGTGGTTTGTGTGTGGTGGCTTTTTGGTTGTGGGGTTTTTTTGTTTGGTTTTGTTTTTTTGTTTGGTGCCGCTGGGTCAAGGTTTGACTTAAATAATAAGCAGAGAGAGGAGAGTGTGATCACAGCATCTAATGGTGATGGTGGTATGAATTCACTTTCCTCCAGCTTCTGGTAACCTGTCTTAATAGGGCCCTGACCTCTGCTTTCACAGTGTCAAGCACAGTAGAAATAACAAACCATGAAAAAGTGAAGTTTGATGGCAGGATCTATTGGGGTTAAATTCTTCCAGCAACCTTTGAAAACTTGATTCTGTAGTAGTAGGAAGAAGCAGGATATCAATGACAATCAGTACAGCGATTGTGTCTTAGCAGCTTGCAATAAAAAAATAGGTAACACTTTTACTCTCAATTTTGTTCAAGGAAAATGGAGAGAGGGAGACACCACGTGTGTGTGATCATTTGTACTGTTTTAGAATGTCTTTTGAAAAGACTGACGCAAAGTTTAATATAAATGAGAAACAAGATCTTAATCTCGTATTGATATATGTCCTTTCCAACAGTAGTTCAATTTTTTGCCTTACAAATACTGCGATGTTAAGTGGAAAGAGATGGGAATAAACAAATGCATAACTGCACTTTGCATTGGGCCCCATTCTGTCCTATTTAGACCTCAGTGAATGCAAAAGCTAATAGAAATTACTCTGTGCTGTGCAGACGACCCAAATTCTTGCTTGAGAAATTCAGGATCAAGATCCTTTGTCTCACTAACTTCAGTTTAGGTGATCCAAAGTACAAATCATGAATATATTTTTTCTCTAATCTAAAGGAGTGATTTGAGACTTAATTAAGCCTTATAAATCTCTTCATTCATCAGGCAAAAGGTACTGTATTGAACAAAACTGTTGTTAGTGAGAACTCATGTTCTTCCTGGAAAAAAAGTGAACATATTTTTGAATATTGTGACCCGTTTGAGTATTTACGAGTTGCACAAGAATATGTGTAGTTGGAAGAGGCCTTGGGGCAGAAGTAAAAAATTTGCTTTCACATGTATACTTAAGACAAAAAGAGAGAGAGAAAATGTCTTATTAAGTTACAATTTTGTCTCATTTCTTCATAACTATATAGACTTCTGTTATAGGGATTCAGACTACAATCTAACCAAAATGAAATATCCAGCATAGAGCTCCTTCACCCACATGCATGTGCTATAAATCTACTTAACTCTGGAGTAAGAAAATGAATATGATTTTGTTCAGCAGTCTCTTTAGTGAACAAACAGATTTATTGCTCACTTAATATCTCTTTCTTGGAGTAGGTTTAGATTGTAACCTGTTTTCTTTCCTCTAGGACAGACTTTTGGGAGGAAAGTGGGTAAGGCCCAGCCACTGCGGTTAAATGACAACAGGTATTTTATGATAAAGGGAACCAAATGTAGATATAGCTCTGTTTTGGAGGACTTTGCTGCAGCTCAGGTCATTGTGACATTGTGTAGTATGTGGTAAGAAAGATACAGGTTAAATGACAGGGAAAGAGAAGTGGGAAAAACATGCAAAAGTCTATTTAGGGCATACTAAGAGCATTTGTAGCCCAATGCATAATTGAGAGCATCCCTATAGCTGTTCTGAACTTATCTGTACTGCACTTAAAGATTTTGGCTTTTCAAGATGAGTCAGGAGAAAATGTTATTTGGAAATTCAATTATTTATGTGGAATAGAAAATTTCTTGCCATTCCTCATGTGATCTTCAGTTTGAAAGTCTGCAGTTAGATTCAATACTGTTCATGTCATCATAGTCTATAAAGGTCCAAACTGAGATCAGAGCTTTTTTTGGACAAGGTGCTGTAGTATCAGCACTGGTATTGGCATGTAGAAGAAAGCTGTGTTTTGAAGAGCCGTTAAGATTGTTGAAGCTGAGACAGAAGCTAAGCATCATGGAAGAGGACAGAGGGGATAAGAAGGCTGAGTGAGGCTCAGAACCCATGTGATCTGGCCCCTTTCAAATGTTGTATCCATTAAACTATTTATTCTCTCAGTGGATGATGCCTGCTAGACACTGAAATCAAAATATGAGAGGAAAAAATACTATCTATGTGTGTGTGTATATCTGCATACATAGGACCACACTTGAAAAGGAGCTGAGGAGGATTATTAATGATGAGAGAAGATGGGGAGGTTTGCTAAAGAATGTGGAGAAAGGCATCTAGTATATGTGAATATGAAGGCTGTTCCAGATATGCAGCAAGACAAAAGGTGTGCGTGTAGAAAAAGACCAAGGGAAGACTGAAGGGAGAGCACTGGAGAGCAGGGCAAGAGGAAGAAGTGTAGAGGAAAGGAATTTATGAAGTAATGTGACTGAAACCATGTATGTATTGCTCAGTGCTCTCCAAAGCAAGTATTACACAATGAAGAATAAAGTGCAATGGAGTTCAAACAAAATGTACTCCGTTGTTAGAGCAGTGCTGTAAACCACCTGAAATATTACAACTGTTACCTGTGGCATCATTAGTATCCTGGGATTATTTCATAAATCAGGCCCTAAAACATAATAGAGTGGAGAGGGTCGGTGCTTTCTATAAAGATGAGATTGAATTGTAAGAGAATTAATGATACCATCATTACAGCTTTTAATCTATTTTATAGAGAACTGCTTCTCCTTTTATGAACAATTTGTCCTTTAGAGAATTCTATAATTTTTCTGAGTTAGCAAATTTGTTGAAGTTTTCTTCTGAGTGTTTGAAATAAAGGTCTTTTGTTTGGTCTCTTCCCAAGGAAAGGAATAAAGTCTGTAACAGTTTGGGTTTTTTGTTTTTTTTTGTTTTAGTTTTATGCAGATTACAATGGGTTAATCTCAGTGGAAGCAAGTAAATACAAGAAGTTGCACCAAGGCCAGGTTGAGTTATATGCACTGTGCTTCTGACTTTGAGCAAACCGCATGGTCACCAGTCCTGCTTGTCCCCCTGCTACTAATGCATGACTAATTGGATGGAAGGATAGATGTGTATCTCTGGACACTTTGCAGAAATAAAGATTGAATAGCTTAACTGCAGCAAGCAATAACAAAGAAAAATTCTTTGTTTCTCAAATAGACCATCTACTTTCTTTGTTGAGTGTCTTAACAGAGAAGTTTAATATTTTTTATTAGTGTAGCTTCAGCTTTGCATAAGAGAACTTCTACTTTTCTTCTTTACTCATTAGGTCTTTGCTTTTTACTTTCATGCATTGTACATTGGACCCACCTTCTCTTTCAGAAGTTTTTTGTGGCAGTTACTTCAGTCTAAAGATGTTGCCCACTTTAACAAATCTAATGAAAACCTGCCCTTCAATCTAATCTGTAATCAGTTTATAACAAGCTCTCTTTTCCTGTGCTTCATTACTGTGACAAAATATATTTTTCATACCTCAGAATGATAAGGCAGGGTTGGGAAAAAAAAAGTGATTTTCCATTACCAGGCATGAAAGGGAGATGGGCTTAAGCATGCAGAATTGATTTATTTGCATTCTTCTATTGCCTTGGTTGCTGCATCATTGAAAGAAGTTAATATCATATCTTTGATTTGGCTTCTGGAATGGCAGGCCCTGGCAATCAAGCATGCTTATTACAGCAGACACATAATTTAGACCAATGGAGTCCCAGTATGTATTGATTCATTTGGAAATGTGGCAGACTCATAGCAGAAAACATTTTGCAATCTGTTAGCTGGCTTTGTGCTAAAAAAGTATTTTGGAATTGGTTAGCCCTCCTGACAAAGCTGTCTTTATCTGCTTTTCTTAATGCTGTGAATGTCACCCTAGCCCCACCAGCCAGTTGCTTGTAATGTCTCTCTTTTCCACTCGTTATTCTACTCCTGAAATTTTTGGTTGTCTCCTGCTTTCCTGCAGGCTCCTCACACAGTGAGAGTCATTGGTGTCAGCAGCAGGTGATGACATAAACATAGGTTTCCTACTTGCTTTAAAAACAGTACAAAACTCTTCTGTTAAGCTAATATCTCACATAATTTACTAGAAAAAAAATGGTTTTTTACTCAAATATCTCCCAGTCTAATTTCCTGGTTGAGCCTTCATCCTCAAGCAATCACAGTAATATCTCTTTCAGCTCATACAGTGAAAAGTAGAAACTTGCTGGTCTCTCTGATGTTGGTGTGATTTTGTTCGTTACATTCTGATTCTGCCAAGGTGATTCATTTTTTTAAGACAGCAAATTAAAATATGATTTGCCAACAGTTCTGCTGTTCGCTGATCCTGAAGAGGGACCATACCTTAACCACAGATAGTTTTCCACTCTCAGAATAGGGAGTTCTTAGTGAAGTAAGGAACATAACATACCTTGAGGTGATCGTGATAAGTATCTCAATTTTAGAGAGATCCATATCTCCAATTTAGAGAATGGTAGTTGGAGGCATAATATATTTTTTTTTGAAGTGCCAAATTTGACACTGGAAAATTAACGCCCAGTCAAAACTGGAACCCAGCAGTTAAGTTGTTGTCTATTTAGTCCCTCAATGGAGCATTAACAGATTTACTCCAAATGAGGGCCAGTTTAGCTCCTGACCCCTTGAAACCCAGCTGTGTGCTTTGAGTTCATCTTTCTACCTTCCAAAATGTTAAAAAGAAAAAAAAAAAAAAAAAGGAAAAAAACAAACCCAAACAAGAACACACAAAACCATAACAAACAAATCCACACAAAACCATAACAAAGAAACAAAACTAGAAAAACAAACCCCTGATCTGAAGTGAATTTCCTCGTTCTTTTCTTTCTAAATTAGAGACTCAGTAGATTAATTAATTTAGTCCTTTTTATTTTTTTATAAGGCAAACCTTTATAGAGATAGAGCAGTCAAAAATGCTTTAGAAAAAGAGTGTACATATCTTTCTGCATCTAGTTTTGCATGAGATAGGTATATAGTTTAAATGTTAAGCAGGAAGCAGCAAAATGTAGTCAGAAGGTACACTAACCAGTAGCACGTATCTCAGCTCAAGTGGAATATTGATCAGGCAATCAAGGAAGCTGCTCTCCTGCCTTTCATTCTAGAAGAACTTTGATACCCAACTCAGTGTTAAAACTGCCGGCCTGTCAGTGAATTCAGATGAAGTGTCTGCACTTCAAGAGAAGGAGTCCATAAATTAACTTCTAATGCTGATGACATTCAGAAAGAAAGAGGCTTTCATTGGCATTCATGGTTCAGCACCTTTGGACTGCCAGACTTTTAACTTGCATTTGCCATCCAGTTCCACAAGCCACAATGAGTTTATGATTTTAGGATTGCAATGCTTCAGAGAGCTTTGTGAAAGTAGCTGAGTATGGTTACAATTTTGAGCAGCTAGCAAAAGAGAGAACAAACCAGCAATATGTTTTTTTCCTTGGTAAATGTGCTTGTTAGAGGTGACCGCTGAGAAAGTCTATTGCCTTTTTCATCATACACATTTTGTAAGATTTTCCATGTAATTTCTGTTGAAATGGGAAAATCACCGTTTTGGGGTCTTTGTTCTTCTAGAGGTAGACATAGAAAGAGTAAGAGAACTGTATACAAAGTTATTAAGCACAAATACCTCTTTGAGTTTTGGCAGTCTGCACTTCTTCACCTTATCTCTCCCCAAAATCACCTTCGAAAGTGAAGCAGAGCTATTTGTTAGGAGCCATGTAATTCTTGTTCCATTACAGATTTTGAGTGGTCTTTTGGCAGAGAATATACAGAAATCCTGCTGTTGATGTAACATCAGAAGAAATTATTTGTGTGGTAAAATTTTAGTTTAACTTGTATGTTAATAATTTCCCATATGTGTTCTCATAATTTCCATAAAATTTAAGAGAACAAAAGTAGCGAAGTCCAAAACTGATTACTTAAAATTAGAAAGACATTGTATGCAAGAGAGTAACATTTTTTGTGTAGCACTTCTAAGGCTAGTTTTAAAAAACAATGATAAAGAGTTATAGTCCCACTTAATATTCTATAGGAAGGTTTAGAATTTGGATGAAACTGCTTGTCATTTTGTACTATGTTTTGGAGGACCTTTCATAAGTGCTTATGTGCAATTTGAACAACGATTCTATATCTTTATACCATATCCTGGATAAAATTCTCACTACCTCTGCAGTAAGGAAAATATCTTGCCACATCCAGCAGTAAAATTCTTCTACAATTAGGTACAAGAATATGACTCCTAAGTTTATTGCTACAGGAAATAAGTGAATAGCTTTGGAAGCTTTCAGGTGTGAAAGCTGAGCTTCCATCTATTAAGCAGAGCGCAGGTGAACCAGTTTCATGGAATCTGAAAGGAGAATGTAAAAATGCAATGTCAGGTCAGCCGTTCCTTGACTCTAGAAAGGAGGGCTTCAGGTTCAGCCTTAGTAAATGCACATCTTTGTACATTCAATTATTTCTGCAGTAGTAAAAAGTCATACAACTAATTGTGAAATAAGGAATGTTCGTTAAGCATAAAAGAGAAAAATGAGAAAATTGAGAAGTTGCTTTTGGTAAAGGTATCCACCAAAAAGAAAGTTTATCAGTGGCGAGTTCACGTGTAATATGTGCTGGTTATCTAGTGAGATACATAGTTATTTTTTACTAAGAGACATTGATCACATATTTATGGCATGAATCATGTGAATGTCCACTCATACACTCAGAAGAGCTTTCCCGAGAGCAGCCTCCTATAGAGCTGGCTAGCTGTTTTGTTTGAACTCTGACTGGTAAAGTTAAAAAATAGAGCTGATTATTGATTTGATTCTCTGAATTAAAGGTGTACTGGAATTAGAAATTGTCTGCAATGGGTAAAATATTACTGTCTTGTAAATATTAATGGTTCTGTTGCAGAAAGGAAATCAAATGCAAACTTTCTTCTGAACAGCTTGTCACTTGCAAGACTTTTTAATCAAAGTACAGTCACACCGTTCCCTATGTTCTCCATATTCCTAATTGTAGTTCCTAATTATTTGGGGTTGTTACATATCTTCCATCTTCCAAAGGTCAAAGATACTTATTCTCTTCATGAATAATTTATTCAACAAGTGATTTGATAATGACTGTAATATCTGAATACATTTTTCACTGGAAAATATTAGACTATTGTCGTAGCTTAGTCTCAGCTTCTCCCCCTTTTGGCAACGATGTGCTGCTTACTCACCCTTCCCCTGCCCCTTGTGGGCTGGGGAGGGAATCAGGAAACAAAAGGCAATCCTTGTCTTGAGGACAAGATGAAATACTTGCTCTAAAATGTGGAAAAAACCCTCAAAAGTTACTTATCATTCTAAGTCCAAATCATGTTGGTTCTGTTATTTATAGGTGTAGCTAAATAGGTGGTGGAGTTGTTCACCTGAGGAATGTAGAACCTTCTACCTTTTGGCTTTATCCAATTTTATCTAGCCTATATGCTTGTTGAAATAAAGTTAACATCTGGTGTTCAGGTGTTCATCAACACTGAATGAACTTTATCGTAACGTCGAAATGGTACTGGTTAGTTTTCTGACAGACAATATTAGCATTCTGGTAGATCTGCCTCTTCCAATCCCTGTACTCAGAACAAGAGTTGGACTCTGATCCTTGTGGGTCCCTTTAAACTCAGGACATTCTATGATTCTATGATCTGCTATAGGTAGAATAGAGTTAAGCCTTGGTTTAAGGTTTTTGGACATGGGGAAAATAGCCATCCTCTATTACCAGTTTAAGAGTAACAATGCAAAGGAAGGTCTCTCAGTACTGGTTAACATTTTGTTAAAAGACCCCAAGGTGACCATTTGTATTGTGCATAAAATGGCTTTAAAGGGTATGGTAGATCATTTGGGACTGCTTAAACAAAGAGAAACATCAGAGAAGCTGGATACTTTTAATTCAGCGTGTTCACCTGGTTACTGTCCAGAGTAGATATAATTAGTTAGAAGGAAAATTTAGAAAAAAAAGTAGAACTACAATTTCTTTTAACTTCAGTCTTCATGAGCTTTATTGGTTGCCTACTTCTCTCTCCACTGAATTTAAGGCTGATGTAAATGTACAGAGTGTACATGACTGGTGTCTAAGCTGCATTGAACATCACACAGTGATTCCAAAATGACTAGAGGTTACAGAGACTGCATGAAGTCCTTTTCTGCACATGACGTGTACAGCATTTTCAGTAAGCAAAAAAACCTTTCAGCTGCTGTATAGTCCAACTTCTAAGGCAAATGGCATTTTTGTACTTCCAGGGTGCACAATGGGATTACAGAGGGAGAGACCAGGAGAGGAAAAACAATAGTGAGACAAATACCATTGGAAGACATCTGGGAATAGACACTGGAAGAAGAGAAACGGTAAGAACAACTCTAGAACCCACTCAGCGGGGACTGACTTTTCATTCTGTACTTATGTTGCACTTGTCAATGAGATGGCCTAGTCCACAGTAAGTACCTTTATCATAACATAACTACGTAATACAACAATTAAATTGAAGACATAGCTGAGTAAAGTAAGAATTACATCTGGATTTAGGTAATTCTTCATCAGCAGAACACTACGTATATACTTAAATACCACTAACACTACTTCATCAAAGAAAGTGCTGTGATACGCTGAATATAATCCAAACATTTAGTGGCAGAGCGTAAGGTATTCTCCATTTGTAGTATGCTTTCCAGCAGATTGTCTTACTACAGCTATTAACCAGCTATGCTATGCTGAACTCCTAATAATGAAGAGACACCATTCTCAAACTTGGGTTTAAATGTATTCTTGTTTTACTGTAGGTTGAATGTGTAAGTTTTAATACAGAATTGTTGAATTCACTAGAAAAAAACCCAACATAACAGTTAAAGCTTCAATAATAGTTAAAGTTCAATATTTGGAGAGCAAATCCTGTCCACCAATCTGTCTATTTCAGTTTTTGACATCTTATAACAAATACCATTGTGTGACTGGTGAGCAAGGCTGGTGCTCAAGAGGTTAATTTAGGAGGCTGTTTCATATGACTAAATGCAGGAGGATCAAGGACACTGCTTCTTTCAATAGAATAATACATTTTCTAGGTCCAAAATCTTCAGTCTGAAACATATTTGTTTCTAGTCAGTTTCAGTAGTCACCATTCTAATACATAGATTATGTAATTTGGGCTAATGCTTTACAAAGTGTATATCATTCTTAGGCTAGATATCAATAAACAGCAGTCCATTCCTATGCTAAAAAAACTTCTGCCAAGTTCACAGCCATAGTAATTTCCATTTTATTTGGCAAACTAATAGCTACTTCTTATGAAAGGTTATTTCACCTATAAACTTCTGCTTTTTATCTCTCTTTGCACTATGATCTTTTTAAAGATACCATCATTTTTTGACTTACTGTATCTACTAGAGCTTTTCACTTTTTATAAAAATTGTTAATGTTGTGCTGTGTGTCTTTTTGACACTAAGAAAAATGGTAATTTTGAGCAGCAATGTAGAATACGTAATGAAATAACTTCAATATCTCTTTTTATTGCCTCATTTTTGCAACTTGCTTTAGCTTACCTGTAAAGTAATCAATGGTACCAAGTAATACAGTGAAGTTCAGGATATGTTTCTTTGTTATTCTTAAAAGTCTATGACTCACTAAACCAAAGCCTACATTAAAGCCAAAAGCTCAGTTTTACTAAGAGCTAGTTGATATTCTATATCCAGATGATACACCTTAATGGGTATCTCTTCCCCTAAATAGCTGCGTTTGAAAGCTGATATTTTCACTGAGAACATTATATGATACAAAAGTCTGTGGGCTACTTTCCACTGAGTGGGTTTTGCAGATTGTAGCTGCTATTGCAAGGAATATTCAAATGCTTATTATTATGCAAAGATTTGTATCATTCTCAAGACAGTCTATTCACAGAATTAATTATGTCATTGATGTTGGTTTTCTATTAATCTAAAGACAACAACCCCATTTGTAAGTGTGTTGTAGAATATACATATGAATAAGTGCTGGCAGTTAGAGATGACCTTTCTGATCTGTGAGTTTCTAAATATAGATTAAGAAGGTCAGTCATTAATGCCATTCAGCTAACAAGTGAGCGATTTTATGAAATTCATTTTAGTCCCAGAGGACCAGCTCCTGCATATATTAGTTTCAATATGCAAAATGTATTATTGTTCATCATTTCCAGTCAACTGCTGGGAAAAGAATTCTACATACTGCTCCCATTGGTCATGCTGAAAGATTTGGTCCGTGGCTTAATGTGAATAACTTTCCTAAAAGATAATTGCCCAGGTTTCTTCTATGGTGATTCTGTTTTCAGGTTGTAACTTGCCCTAGATTACCATGCTAAATGTCTTATTTTTCTTCAGAAATCTTCTATGCAAACAACTTTAATTCCAATAGAAGTCTTTCTATAACAGAAGTACCCTTCTTCTCAATGAGTTGTGAAACATTTTCAGGTCCACCTCTGTGAGTTTTTAAACAGAAGTCCTTAGGTATTCTCTCAAGAGTTTAAGATCTCTCTTCTACTACCCAATCGTTCAATTCACGAGGAGCTTATTACTTTGTAGACTCTGGTATTTGTTGACCTGGTGATGTGTGGAACCCTGTACACTGGTCTGCCAGTCTCCCATTTTTCACAGCTACTAACACACTTCTGTAAAGTTTGCATACTGGAAGGAAAATAATGTTCTGAGGCTCAGAGCTACCAAAAATGAAATTTAAATCTCAATATCTCATTTGACTTATATGTACTAGTCTTAGCAGGATCTGTAGGCATGAGTTAAGAACAAGGCACAGGAAGAAACTACTTACACAGTTTATCTGATTAATTTAATTTACTAATCTCTTTCAGTTCCTCCTTCAGATCAGAACAGAAGTTTATACAAATAGATGTATTGGAGTAGGTCACTGCTTTGCCTCTTCAAAGGGGTCCTAGGCAGACAACTGGACAGCTTCATCACCTAAGTTAGAGTGAGTGATGAAGATGACAAGAAGTGCCGAGGACAATGCAAGTTACTTGACCTCAGTCTTCCAGACAGAATTTGGGGCTATAAAACACCATAGGGAGGTGGCTGTGATGATTAAGACCTTACATAAATACAAGTCAATGCAACAGCTAGATGCAGTAGAATGAAAGCAGCTTGGATAAAATCTTTTCCACTGTCTTCTTGAGATATAATCCCACTTCAAGGATTTTAAACTAAAGAAAACTTGATGGTTCCAATACCATCTTGTTTTGGACCTGGTCCAATTTCAATCTAGGTTTCTGAGAATGCCTGGTGAGGCTGTGAATATGATCAAGACCACTCTCTATTTCCTCTTCTGCTGCAGTGTATGGGATTCAACCTGCTATGTCAGCCCTGCAGTCAAACATATACTTACAGAGCTTAGTCTAGAGAAATGAAGGCCGTTTATTTTTCATTTGTGAACTATGTATTCAAAGTTTTAAAAGTCTAGTGCAGTTTTTAAGGGTTTTTGTTTGTTTGTTTGTTGTGGTTTTTAAGAAACAAAACCCGAACCCCAACACTGCTTTTCCTTGTTTTTCATGCCCATCATCTATAGGATACAATCCTCTCAAGCTGAGTCCCTGCACAAAGGGATCAAATGAATTCTTCTGTTCTAGTGAAGAGCAAAGACAGCCAGATTAGTCCCGTCCTGATAAGTCTTAAGGAACTATATTGTTATGAATAAGCTTCATTCAGCTCTCAGTTTCTATGTTTTACAATTTACTTAATTAATTACTACAGTTTGGATTAATGCATAACTGTAGATGGTTGAGACTCTACACAACATTGATACACAGGAAATTCTGTTTACCCATAAGACAAACTTTTTTACTGGAAACGAGATTGAACACTAGAGAGGTTGTGGAGTTTCCGTCCTTGGAGATAATCAAAACCCAAGTAGACAAGCTGCTGAGCAACCTGGTCTAGGTGACCTTGTTTGAGCAGGGGGTTTGGATCAGATGACCTCCAGAGGTCCCTTCCAACCTCAGCAACTCTCTGATTTGGTGGGATATTTTCAGCTTCAAAAAGAGGGAAGAGCATCATGATTCAGTCAGCTAAGCGTACCCCAAATATGAAGCAGATCCTCATGTAAGGCAGCCTTTGTACTAAAAGAGGTTAAACACGTTCCCATTATCCTTGTGTAATTTTAGCCATGAGAGAAAAGCACTCCTTTAGTTTTAAGTCATACTAGTGAATGCATGGGACAGGGGGAATGGCAGGTGTTTCCAAGGCAAATGTGCAATCGTTCTTTTAGCCCCTGGAAAGTTTCATTCAGTATGTATAAACAAAGGTATAAATACACAAACTCCTTCACTTGTAAATGTTTGTAAATATCACAGAAAAAGACAGCACGTGTCCAATAATATTTATAATTGAATTAAAAACTCAGGAAAATGAGATCAATGAGGGAGAGGTGGGTGAGAAATTTACATCTCTGGTTTAACGGTGTTACCAGTTACAGATAAGTAAGGAATGTCTTATGAATACAGCAAGGATAACAAAAGAAGTAGCAAGCTGTCACTAGAAAAAATACAGAAAAGTGCATGACCAAAGATCAAGCAACAAAGGAGAGTGAAATTGAAAGATCAATGTGACCGGGGGCTGCTGAACTCCCTGTTTTCAAACACAAAGTAAATCCAAGCATAAGCTCTCTTTGCTATAAAGAACCCATGCCCACTTTCTGCATGAGGTTCTCTTAATACATAGCAAGAAGTGACCTTTAAACTACCTTGACAGAGAGCAGCTGACTAGAAAATTACAGTCATTAACAGGATATCTAGAGAGCAGAGTACTGTAAAAAATGATACTAAAAGGCAGATGTTAACAATTTGCAACCCCAAAAGACAGCTACAATAAAACCTTACATTTCTAGTGTTCTGAAAAATTGTTATTGAGATTCAGCATACACAAAAATAGAAGGTACATATATTTTTTCCCATCTCTAGAGCCAAGTTTCTGTGAACAAAGGGTAGAAAATATTCCAATTATTCAAACAAAAAATTGTTATAAAAATGCAGTTGCTTGCATTCACTGAAAATGAAGGTTCTACATTAAATCAGTTTAGTCTTGTCCAGTACAGATATTTCTGTCAGTTGAAAAACATATTAGTATTGATATTTAATATCTTTATTTGGAAAACACTAACAAAAATAATCCAGAAACAACATCTTTAGAATTTCTCTCTTCCTAGATGGCAACTGACTCAAAAAACAAAACCAATTAATTTAAGCCTTTCTTTCTGAATTTTCATAGCAGTACAAACATAATTTTCTTTATTAGCAAACATAGGTGACATTAAACTGTGGACATTTTTGCACTGTACAGAAATTTCTGAGGAATCATATCAGAATATAGTTATATAAATAATTTTATTGTCCAGAAAAGAAATAATGTAGAATTTTTCAGTGTTTGTTTTTAATATTCATAGAATCATAGAATATCAGGTTGAAAGGGACCTCATGGATCACCTAGTCCAACCATTCTTGGCAAAAGCACAGTTTGGACAAGATGGCCCAGCGCCCTGTCCAGCTGAATATTAAAAATGTCCTATGTTGGGGCTTTCACCACTTCCCTGGGGAGGTTATTCCAATGGCTGATACTAATTGATGTAACTTGATGGAGCATCTGGAAATACGATACTAAGCAATACTCTTATTGATCATTGTAAGTTCATATCAAAGCTATCAAGTCACAGAGAGATACACCTCAAATGGGACAGAAAGATTCAGATAGCCAATACATTTCTCAGGGGTCCATGCAAGAGTCACAGCATAGGACAGCACTATGGAGCTTCCTTTTTATGCCACCATACCCAGATTGATTCACAGTGGTTTGGCACTTTCCTGCCAAACAGATAATAAAAATTCGGACAGAATTCAAAGAAGCACCAAGAAAGAGGGGATAACAGTGACATATGGGAAGAAAACCTGGTGGAAACTAATAACGGAGAATTGTAAGTGTGCTATAAAAAAAAAGTTATAACACATAGCTTTATAATATAGAGTATAGGATAATATTTCCCAAAAAAAGTAATGGAAGACCTAAATTCTGAATTTACTTTAGACAAGTGTATTTCAGTGAAAAAGAATATTTGCACATGGAGAGAATTAAATTTAATGAACTAAGCAAGGCTTTTCCTGTTCTTAGATGTGACTCTATTCAGTAATCTGGTTTCACAAGTTACTGAAAATACATATCAAAGTAATAACTTCTGTTCAAATGTAGAACTTTGTAAACAAACTTTGTGTTGTGATTCTTGATATGTTCAAGTCATAAAATTTGTTTTGTTAAAAAGTTTATTATCATATGAATCAAAGCCATATTTTTTCTTTCTATCTCATTTGAGGCATCCCACTGTCTGCAAATATCCTTGAGTAGAGGCCTTTCCTCTTCTCCAGATGTTTCAGGAATGTAGTCATTCTCTTTCTCTCTTTTTTTTTTTAATCACTAATTGCTCTGTCTTTTAAGGTGGATGGTTAAAAGTTAAGTGCTTGGGAGAACGTGACTGTGAGGCCATGCAAAATTAAGGCCAGTAAGGGCACAAGCAGGGACCATAACTCATGTATGTTTCTGATCACTGACCCTGAGCTTGCCTTACAGTCTTTCACATAAATTATGACAGACTGGAAAGAATTACAATGAAATATTGTTTCAGGGAGTGACAGGCTTCCCCTCCCGGCTTAACAGAGACCTTTGGAAGCAGAGTGTGTTGCCTTTGTATCCTCTCATTCTTCAAATACAAAACTTGAAGCATTTGTATTTTGGGTTTCTATTTTGTCTCCTCATTCCTAAGAGTTTCTTGAAGGTTCCTCTCTCTTGTGATATCAGACAAACTGAAAATTACTCATTAGCTTATTACTTAGTCCTTGTCTTTTGTAAAGCATGTGTTGACTAGATACTTGCCACGATTTCATTTGGTTGGTTTGTGGACTTGAGGTTTCTTTAACTGTGCCATCTTGAAGAGTTTTTTTCTGAAAGATTGGTTGACACCTTTGGGGAGAAGCAATAGAAGGTTCTCCCTGACTCTGCTACCACTAAAGCTTTGTTTAAAATGCTATGTTTAAGTAAAGCTAAGCTATATGTCACACTTCTAAGAGTGTCTGCAAACTACCTGATCATTATATCAAGTATCAATACTGACCAAGATTAAAATAACAGTAGACACAAAACCTAAATGCAGAAACTTCTTAGAGACTAAAGAGAAAACAGTGAGGGGATGTAAAGAATAAAAGAATCTGTTGGTTTCACATTAATTTACACTCCTGATCATTGCATGGACTGAGTGTTGCTATGAACTTCTTGGGCTGAAATAATTTACTGTCAGTTCCTGTTTTCCTTACCACTAGTCACCCTTTTTAAATGAAGATGAAATTTTGCAAACTTTATTTCAGGCAAATTCCTGCCTTTCAATCAAAAGCAGGCTAACGGTCCTACATGAGCAAAAAGGGGGAAATCCTCCTTATTAGCTGCTGAAACCTTTCAGAAGGCAAGAGCTGGCACAGCCTCCTCCTGCCTCTTTTTATAGTTGGGGGAAAAAAATCCTGATGTTTTTGTGAACCAGAATTGGGCAAGAGAATGAGAACAGGTGAAAGCAATCCATTCTTTTTTTGAGGATTGTAGTTTTGAAGTGTTTCAATTGTCTTTTCTATTTTTAACATTTTTAACACTATTTCATCATGCATCATAAACATTTGAATACAAATTCATTCTGAACCTTATGTATAATTTTGACATAAAAAATTCAAGAAGGGTGTTCTTTTCAGTCTTTTCATTTTTCTTCTTTAAAAAAAAAATGATTTCCACCCTGAAAGCAAAGTTTTTATCAATTTTGTGTGCTCTTGATTCACTATTGAATTGCTGCTATATTTTAAACAGTAGTTTTAACAGAATATGACATTATATTAATAATGAATAAACATAGTTCAAAACCATAGAATGTGTGCAACCTAAGCATAAGCCATATTACAAGGTTCTTTTTTTCATCCCATCCAAGGTTTATGTGTAAGAGCCTTAGGGAGTATGAGATTTGCTGGAAAACAGTGGGTCTCCAGGTATTGGTTATATATGTGTCAACAATTCTCATCCTTCAGGTCTGTCAATTTACTCTTCATGTTTGAAAGTTCAAATTATAATATGTAGCTAAACAGGAAAACAGATTGTAGGTTCCAACTGATTTTGGCTACTTGTGCAATTTTGTTGTGTGGGGTTTTTTTTGCTTTTCATCTTTTCTTCGGCCTGATCAAAGTGTGATTGAAGGTCGGTATAAAAAAAAAATGTCTGAGTGACTTAGAGCATGGCTTGCATTTGAGAACCAAATGGACTTGTGCTCCTAGATCAGTTACATGTGTTTGGGAATCCCACTGAAGTCTATAAATAGTGCTCTAACTTCACTACAAATTAAATGTGACCTTCCTTCCAAAGATAAATTTCATGGTGTGAATTAATTCTGCAGTCTTGTTTTGTCTGTAGCTGGGTGAGACGGACTGGTAGAATGGTATTGGGAGATGTGAGTACAGTTTTTAATATAGATTTATGCTGTTTCTATTCCCATAGCAACAGTGTAGCCCTCGTTCATATTAAACAGCTCTTAATTTAGAAGCTTTATGGCAGTTTGAATAATAACACATAAAAGACAATTAATTGGTTATTGCTCTTATCTATTATTTGTGAATTTCTCTAAAGGGATGTTTAAGTTTTGATTTAGTTTTTTTTGTCTCAAGAGTGCTTTTGGAGGAAATTGTCAGAGAAAAACTGGGGAAAAAACAGCAAGGGGGAAGAGTTTCTCTTACCCTCCTATTAATTTCTTTTTTTTTTTCTAATAACCTGTTTTTCATTGCTACACCAACTTTACCAGATTCAGTAACTGAACTGGGTACAGAGACAGGATCTAACACCACACACAAAAAAAGAAACAGGGCTGAGGATATTCAATGCTGTGGTTGAAACTATGCAGGCACCAAGTAATGGAGCGTCTACCAAATCCTTCCATGTGATTCCCACATATAGAAAAGTCAAAGGGCAAATTTTCTACTGGAATGTGTTGAATCAATTAACATTTATGATGTAAACCAGACTTTTACAGTGGGCGAACTGCCGAGGCCAGCCAGCCCAGCACCACACACTTTGATCCTGGGTTGGAAGACTCTCCCGGCTTCCCATGTCAAATGCCTCAACTTCCAGGCTTTTACCTGTCTTTTATTCCAGCCTGAAAACTGATATGCTTACTAGTCACTTGGAATGCACTAAACAAGTATATTATTAGAAAACTCCATACATAAATATATAAAGTTTGATATTATGAAATCCCTATAGAAGCATATGTAATGAAAGCAGGAAGATTTGTTACATACAATGTGTGTGTATATAAATATATAAATATATATCATGTGTGGATATCTAGACATTATGCTAAATACAGAATTTTATGTAGGTAAATTTTATATTTATGTTTATATACATAAAGCATCTATATTTGATAGATAAAATGCCAAAACTAGAAATTCCAATTAGCAGGTAAGTCATCTAATTGACTGTGTCATGATACATGCAAAACCAAATTCAACGCCAGTTGTTACACTGACAATGAGCAATAAGAATACAATGTACTGATTAGAATATGAATTTCAGAAGCATTCAGCAAATAATGAATACAACAAAATAAAAAATATGGAAAGGCTGAAAAGAGAAGCGTAGTATAGTTATAAGACTGAAAACTAAACCATATCATGTAATTAAAACCTTAAAGTCCAACTTGATAAAGTTAAAAGGAAACAATTTAACCATGCGAGAATGACACAGTTAAATGGGTTGTGATGGAAAAGTGATATTTCTGGGTTCTGAAAAGTTTTGGGGAAGTTCACAGTACTTTCTGAAATGTCACTGATCTAGAAATTTTACAGGACATTCAATGAACATTCTAGGAATTTCAGTGCACTTTAAGGAATTTCCCATTGCATTTGAGGATTTTAAAACTCCTTTCTAGGACTTTTTCTGTTCTGAACTATTATGAGTTCCCTAGTACTTTCTAATATTTTTTTTATATGTTCTCCAAGAATCCCCTGATTTAGGGCCTTTCTAGGAAAATTCCAATGGCCTCTTGTTATTTACCCATCATATTCCCTTCCAGAAGTTTTTTTGTTTTTGTTTGTTTGTTTGTTTTTTGTTTTGGGTTTATTTTTAGAATATTTCTAGTTATTTTACAATCTAGAACCATTCTGGTATTTGTTAGTGTAATAATAATAATAATAATAATAATAATAATTTTCTGTGAATTACAGTAGCTTACAGCAGTAATTTAAGTCATAGAACTTTCACCTGCACTAATTATAAAATGTACCTGCCAAATGTGTACTGCTTGGAGCCAAGTTTCGATATCAGACTGATTAAATTAACACCTGAGCACAACAGGGCCATATGATGCCAGACTTCGAAACACTGCAAGATGATTTATAGTTGACTCGATTTTAATGATCAGACTCAGGATCACTGTTCTTGAATAAGTTTCATGTCTGCTGTGGCAGAGAGACCTATAGCCATTTAATTCTCCTGCTGGCTGTAAATTAATTAAATAGACTGTATATAAATAAAATAACATTTATTTCCTCGCTATTTTTTATCTTGTTCATAGCGTATAATTACCGTATCGTAGTCCTGTCAGATATATTTTAGGATATATTTAGGGAGAAGTAATTTCACCATCTTTCATCATTCTTTGTCTCGTGCCCAAAGAGAGTCTCTGGATTTATAGACAGAGGCATAAATTTCATCAAGTAATAGTCTACTTGCTTAAGCCAAATGCTATTCCTTTCAAAACTTAGTAGAAATAATTCCTTGCTGCAAAGACTACTTTGCATTTCCAGAGCATTTTTTTATCTGCAGAATCTGCAAGTGTTTTATAAATGGTGGCTTTGGGAATCCAAAGTACTGAACATCTCTGTTATATCACCCTACACTTTCTCCTTCAGTGAGTAGTTTTGTTACGTAGCTCTGTAAATACAAGCAGGCATGCATGTGAATGCACTTAGGTAGGATCCAATGCCAATTCCTGTCAAGGCTCTTGTAGCAGAGAGTGCGGCACCTTCGAGGAGTGGGTGTGCTCAATATCATATCTCTTGTAATGACTGTTAAAAACATTCTCTTGTGCCTCTAGGCACAAATTGCTGGGCATTAAGGAAGCACTAGAGAATCTGAAAATGTCACATTAAAAGTAGAGCACAACTGAAAGCAAAATGTAGGGACTACAGATGAAGGTAACCTTAAGTATTCCTCAAAGAGAACTTTCAGTAAGGAGTGTGTTATAAGGGACTTCAGCCATGGAGGGAGCCTTGAATCTCTTGACTTTGTTGTGTACATAGAGATCAGTGAAACAGTTGAGAGGTGATTCTACCTACCTGCACAGCCTCTTGGATCGGGTCATTCCCAGTCAAATTGCTGAGTATTTGGCAGAAAACATTACCTAAAAGCACAACCCACCACTATTTTTTGTATCTAGTGTATTGATTTGTCATCATTTGAACAGGTGAGGGTAACAGGCGAAATCTTTCAGTGTTAGCAGTTTTGTCCCAGTCAACTAGAAAAAGTCGCTATCATGTATTCCTGTAAAATATCTTTTTAGAAATAAAATAAAGATATTACTTGAAACTAAAAAGTCTTCAGAGTAGCAGTCCTTTAAGATACAATAGTTCAGACTCGTCTGAGATTTCATGGATTCTGTAATAATGCAGCTGTTTTCCTGAGGGTGTTCTCGCAAATTCATAAAAAAATCTATTTGTTGTGAGCATTCTGAAACCTCAAGGAAAGCAGCTGTGTTTTTGACAAACTGGGCCACATTTTCAACACCTCTAGCAAAAGAAGCATTTATAGAGGAATTCTATGCCTCATATGTCCATGAGCAACATATTTTTTTATCAGTAACAACATACAGTGCTCTTAGCAGAAGTTTACGCAGCAAGGCAGCCAAAATGAACATTAAGTTGAACCACGGTATGAAATTAAAAACCTGACCTCCAGCAGAAGACTTGCCCTAAACGTAAAATGTGCCACCCGGAGTGAACTTAAAGACCACTAGGGAGATCACTGAATGATACACACAGGTTAGATGTGAACTTTCCAGAGTTTTTTAACTTTTTTTTTTCTTTGTTTTTAATGCTTTCTTGAAACCATAAAAATGTAAAGAATGCATGCTATTAGTAGAGGATCCTCCTGAGCATGCTTACTAGAGTATTAATGAAATTAATATTAATGAAAGTCTGGACAAGACAGGAACTTTCTTGTCTCCTATGTAACCTGTACCTACAAGGGATAATTTTCTTATTTTTATCCATCAGTCCAAAAGTGACTACAGACCCAAGTTGTATCCTTTTCGCCGCTTTCAGTTATGCACAAGTTTCATATGTGTTTTAGACTGTACGTGTTTTTATACCGTACCATTTCTTCTGCATCTGCTCAACTATATTCAGTCTTTCCTGGTGTTGAAACTTTTTATTTTTTTTCCTTTAGTATGCCATGCTTCACAGAGCCATTCTTTATGCAATAAAACCATCTTTCTTGAGTGTTTTTCAACAGTATACCTTTTATGACAACAGTTTCCCCATAATTTTTTAAAGTTTAATTTTTCAGTATTGAAATTAAGTTTCCCACTCAGGCAACCCAAGTGAAGTGTCTTTAATTCACTGACTTTCTTCAGCCTGCTATTCCACTTTATATTTTAATATTAGCATGGAAGTTACTCAGATAAACCTATTGTCCTTACCCCTTGAAATATCTGTACCTCTAGATGTCGCTAAATTTTCCAGTTGAGCTGTGGCTAATCCATTGCCTTTTTAATATCATCCTTTTAGTTCTTTGATCCTAGTCCCTCAAGATATGCTTTCTCCTGGTCCCTTTCTTTGATCTTTATCTCTTTATCTCTTTTATTGTACTCGACTTTCTGAGGTACATCTCCTTTTTACCATACTTCATCTTACACTTACCACTCCATTGCAGGGCTTCATCCATCAACTATATGCATCAGATACCTTTTTTTTTTTGGTCTTTCAGGACGGCACTTATCTGGTGGGTCTTTTGATCCCAGTCTAGAGGCTGTTTAATTTCATTTCATAGTTCATTCTTCCTTTCTCTAAGATGTCTTAGTTTCCCACACAACTTAATTGTATTCTTCCCTGATATCTAGCTCTTCTGTTTTCACTTTTATGGTTGCTCTGCTCTTAACCTCAGTCATGTTGGTGACAGCACAAGCCTATGGTCTGTCCTAACACTCCTGATTGAAATGAATTAAGTGAACAATAATCAGATTTTTCTCATCAGATGATAAATACATCCAGTTCCTTTAAATTTGCTCAACAGACAAGACTGTTAGCACCAAATCATTCCCTAAGCAGGAATTCAGTTGATTTTATCCATTTTTGTTTTCACTATAAGAACGGTGTTTCCAAAAATGTTGATTTTCCTAGAATTAAAATTTAGTTTCTATTCCTATTTATTAAGCTCTCCAATTCCTGAATTTAGAATATAAGTATGAAAAATTAAAATGGAGATTTTTATTTTTTTTTGTAAGCTATGAAAGAATATGAATGATAGATGGGTGATCTGCTGAAAGTGAGATTCTTACTAGCTGCGTATCAGTGAGCAGAGTGCTAGAAGAAGGCACAAAGAGTCTGCCACTTCCAGTTCTAAGCACAGGTCAGAAGTCTGTTAACTGCATGTAAATTGACATTTTTAGAGGTATTTTTTAGAGGTATTTTTTCTATGTCAGGTAAATTCCAAGGAGCATTGGCATTATTCTATCTTCATCCTTCCCTGTGGACAGTTACCAGAGCATTCTCTCAGAAGTTAAAAAGATCTGAAACATACGCACATTTTGGAACACCATTCTTATATTTCTTTATTGACAGACACATGGAATTCAATGGCCAGACTGATGTAAAAGATCTTAGCATCTCTGCTTAAGTAAAAAAAAAATGACAGTAACATAAAATATCCTAAAATCTGGTCCAGTTAACACAGGCTTTTGAATCAATTCTACTAAAGAACAGCTAAAATTATTCTTTCTCTTAATCAACCCCCATTGATTCACCAGGAATTAAATTTTAAAAATACAAGGAGAATGTATTTTTTTAATTTACATTTGTGAATACACTCAAATGCTCCTAAATGACAGACCCCTGTGTAAATAAAATACAGACATTAATTGAGCATCCTAATTACAGGTTTAGAGCATAAGTTTCACCAATTTATATCTACTTTTATTTAATCAAGTTATTTAAAAAGAGAAGTGTAAGAATGTTAAAACTTCAGGGTCAGATACAACTGTATGAATGGCTTAATGCAAAGCATCATATTAGTTAGTGAAGAGGCTCCCATTACCTTTGGAAAGATTGGGATCAGACTTGAAGAGTGTTAAAGACTACACAGTATTTTGAAAGCGCTTACAGTTTACTGTTGTTAGTCTTGCCAGTAGTTAGTCTTCAAGATTTGTTTATCTCATTCTCTTAATGTACAATATATGTTTACAACTTCTTAGCTTTGACTAATGACATTTTGGTACTTTCGTATTTCTCTAGGCCAGGAATCTCTCCAAGAGGTAGAAATAGTAGACTGGAAAAAACAAGTACATGTTTATGGAAAGTATGGAAAATTACACTCCTTTTTAAATTTTTTCTTGGTATATTTTTCCTGTTCCCTCCTCCATTGAAAGAAGTGGGCAGGAGACATAATTTAGAGAGAGAAATAATAGTGACTTCCTGACAGAACCCTCTCACACTTTGATTCTTATGTGTAGATTAAGATTATTCACATGAAGAAAGAAATGTGGCTCTTTCAGGAGGGCTAGTATGCCAGTAGGGGACTATATAGAAGATAAAATCTAGGCACTGCCAACGTATGGCTTCGCTATGTTCAGTGCCTTTCTCATTTCTCTAAAGAAATTACTAAAATGTAAAAAAGCCAATCATATTTTTCAACAAGTTTTAGAATGCCTGCAGTTCTCCTCCATCTACCTCCTACTGTGTCAGTGCCAAATAGGAAACAGTCAATTCTTTAGGAAGCAGTGAAGACTCAGAGTATTTCACTCCAAAGAGTCGCCAATAAAACTCCTCTAAACTGTGTCAATTGTCACATTTACACAGTCAAAGGAGCTCTTCCACAGACTATCTCAATAATTTAAAATATCCCTTCATATCACTGTTTTGTTTTTAATGGGAAACAATTTAGTGGGTAGTGAAAAGTGAGTGCAATCTTTGTTTGCTTGTCAAAGAGCTTCATTCAATTTACAATCTATGTAATACAACATTCTAATGCTTACAGTTATGTAGATATATACTTTATTGCATCATTCAGTAGATTCTACAATACTAAATATTGATGCAAGAAAACCATAAGATGACCTATAGTGGATGTCTCTTATAAATGAAATATCAGCCAATTAAATAGTGAGCATGAAAGGAGGAAGAAAATAAATTAGTGCTCACATTATCTGTTGAATATTAAATCCATCCTGTGAATTAGCTTTAGGGCGAGAAAAGACAGGAGGTGATAATGAATCCAGGGACATTTCATATTGTGTATGTACAGGAAGGCAGAATTCATTTTCCTGACTTTTACTGATACATTTTGTATCCTTAACAGGGATTTTATAACATGTTAAATTGTCCGAGATTTTACAGGGTTGCTGACATTACTGTTTGCAATCATGTTATAATGCCAGGCATCACAGATATTTCATACTGAAATTATCTCTGTAGAGAGTATGATCTTTAGAGGCAAATGTGTCAAAGTGTGAAGCACTTCGATTTATGACCCCCACAACTTCTTACTGACTAGGAAATTAATCAGAAAAAGCTTGCAAGACTGGAGATTTGGGGGCTGCAGGCTGTATCTACACTTAGATATCAAGAAAGAAAAGAATGTGCTGATCTATCAGGCAGAGGAGCCCCTGGCAGCCCAGGACAGGGCTGGGTGCCTGTGAAGCTGCCTCAGGGGGACAAGAGCAGCGTGTGCTCAGGTCCTTCCCCAGGCTGAGCTCAGCAGAAGTGGCTGCAGAGCTGGAAACTGGGAAGCAGCCCTGCTTTCTTGGCAAAAAAAATGAGGAATCTACTGGGCACGTAACTGTGGCAAAGCTTGGAACAAGTGCCAAAAAATAAAACCATAATAATAATACAAATCTCCTTGTTTTGCAGCACATGCACTCCAGCAGTGTAAGAGGGCATATGGACAGGATGTCTCCTAAAACATTATTAGTAGTAAAAAATGGTTGTTGTGTCTGCTTTTGCAAATACTTTTCTAAAAAGTTATTCAGAGAAAGATACCTGATGTCTTGTCTTTCTGAGCTGCTTAATACCGGTCCTAATGAACCTATTGTTTCACACTACAGCTGAAAGTGTAGACTTTTTGTGTTATAACAGTCTTCATAGAATGATAGTTGTATATTTTGAGAACAAATGTAGGGAATGTGAGTCATTTCACAGATGCATATTTTTATGACAGATAACTGGGGAATAGCTAATTTGATTTTACTAGTATTTTTCCAAAACTGTAAACTATCTTGAAAGGACAGTCATTTTTTTTGTTTTCCTCTTTTAAACCCATAATACTGGTGTTTCAAGGACAGTGTAAATTATTCAAGACAAATTCCAGCACTTGAATTTAAGATTATACTCATGCTTCTTGCAATAATTAAACATGCAAACTTATTATGTTTTGTTTATGGAATAAATGTTTAATAAACATTAAATACAATCTGTTTCATCTCAGTAAACATATACCATTTTAAAACATTAATTTCCACTTTGTTTGTACCAATACTTTTCATTATTTAATAGACCAGTTTTTATCTGTGAGAGAACTGAAGTCATACAGCAAGCAGTTTCTGTGTATTTCAGGTTCACAGCACTCTACAATATGGGGCAGTATCTTTCTTTTCAGACTTCAGAGGGTAAAATGTTCTCTTGATTTACATATTGATCAGCTAAATGGATTTTGATAAAGTAAATTCTGTAATATTCTCCAGGAGCAACGGACAATATTAACTTAAAAACTTGTAGTCGTGCTATATAAGCTATGAATTAAATAATGAGCTTTTTCCATTTAAACATTCATTTTAATTAAAAAAAATTTTCCTGCTTCAAATAAATCACCTACCCAGTCCAACAATATTATTAAGATCAGTTTATAAATATTCATATATACAGAATCATAGATTGTATTCCAACATCAGAAAACCATTTCATTTGTAGTCTGCAATTTTGGCAGAGACCTTACACTAAAGCGGTAACTTTGTGACTCTCTTAGTTCCAGTTGTATCTTGCAAGCCACTTACTGCATCATAATCTTTACAAACTTATCTGGTACCTAAACCAGATATTCTAGGAAGTATCATGAATCCTTCATTCATTTAAAGGTTAGAAAGAGGATTATGAAGACCACGAGTAACAGAGCAGTTACTGATAGTGAAAATGTGCCGTGCTATGAATATTTGTCATACTGAAGAGACAAATGGACAGACTTCTGTTCATAATAAGACATTCACCTTCCTAAGTCTAAACCTAGAAATACTAAATAATCTAAAAAATGTGAAATTTGAAAGAGATTACCATCTCTTGCCATTCTGATCTGTTAGTCTTCCATGTAGTATGTCTATAATAATCAGGACTATTTTGTTAGGTTTGTTTGTCTTATAGTAACAATACATACATTAAAACAAAAACGTTGCATTTGTGTGGGCATGTGTATATTCCTGCATCAATTCTAGAAAGTTCTGAAACATTACTTTTATGAACAATGGCTACAAAATAAGGCTTTAATGTTAGTTTGACAAGAGCTTGGCCTATGTGCCTGGTGCTCTGAATAATGCAATTTTTTCAGGTTAGTGGTCTAAATAATGTTATATTAGGAACGAAGCATGGAAGAAAAAGTCTTAACAAAAAGTCAGGACAATTGGCAAAAGAAACAGAAATAGACCCTCAGGTTTTGGTTTGGTTTTTGTTTTGTTTTGTTTTTAATAATGTATTCAGAAAACTTCTGTTTAAAATAGGAGAACTGGAGTAACATGTCAGCTTCTGGCAACATCTTTAAATACTGAATCCAGTTTCCTTTTTTTTTAAAAAAAAAGGCATTTAGAGTGCCCAGCCTGGCACAACTGACTTCATTAAACATCGTATTTCCTTACACTTTTAACCTTTTATTCTGCATTCAGATCTGAGGTTGTGATTGTTGTTGTGTGGTGAAGCAGATCAAAATATCAATATAGAGCTCACCAAAAGCATATGGAAGAGTAGGCAGATTTTGAGGATCTTAGCATATGACATAAAAATCTTGACAGTTTATATCTCGTCTATGCTTCTGTAATTAAACTGGATTCTTTAAGAGAAGAAATAAATACGAAGTCAAGCACTCCTACACTGGCTTTAGAGCATCAGGTATGGACCAGATAGAAATAAGCATTGTGCTGGGGAAAAGAAAATGCATCCTGAAGCTGGGAAGAGGTCCTGGAAAAAAACTTCATAGCAGGAACAAGTGCAATAAAGCTGGATGAGTCCCGTCAGACTGGTGAGCTTGGTTCTGTTGCCTCTCTCTGTGGCCCCTGCACCCTTGTATCCAGAGGGCTGCAAACTGCCCTGCTCCAATCTGAGCACACCAGCTGCTTTCATCCAACAATCTGAGACATTCATCTCCTCCGAGATTTTCCTGAGCCTTTTATGTATTAGGCAGAGTAGCAAATACAAGTATTTAGAGAAATATTTTAGTACTGCTACTTCAGCAGTTTCTGCTACTGTTGTTAGCATTATATCTTCTAGCTCTAGCAGCTTGACCTTTAAGTGTAAGTATCTGCCAGCATGAACTAATAAAAGAAAAAAAATTGTAATTATATAAACCAGTATATTTATTTTCAGAAGTACGTGTATGCAGCAACACATATCTGTATGCACACACACTGATAGGAGATTAATATCTGGTTTAGGATCCATTAGATTAACTGAAACCAAAAGGATATGTGCATGTCATAATGAATAATTTTCCTCCTTTTCTGGCAGAATTAGCTTCTCATACATGCAAACAGCTTTTCTCTTGCTATAAAATCTTTATTAAATGACTACATTCATTATGTTACTGCCAAAGCATCTCCATCTAGATAAGAAATTCTTGCTTCTCTTTGTTTTTTCATTTTACCCCTGCCCAGCTCTCAGTTTGGTGATCCCTTCAGCTGCCTAAAGAACTTCACAGCATGCAGGAGTTTGCAAATGCAACTGGAGCAAAGCAATTCAGCAGCTGTCCTCTGCCTTCTCAAACCACTCACCTTCCTCATCATTGCTATATCTGGAGGAAAATATTTTGACACCAGTTTGTTTATGAGTGATATCTCTGCAGTATCAACAGAAAAACAAATCCAACTTAAAGAATCAGTTGTATAGAATACTAATGTATCTGTTCCATAAATATTTTCTCATATTCCTTAAAGAAAATAGCCAGATGAAAGCTCAGGAGCCTCACAAGGACAGAGTCACTCTTTGAACTCTTCTATGAGTAAATATGCTAGTAGAAGGATTGAGATTTTACTGTTTCCAGGGTTTATTTTTTCATACAAAAGGTGAAGTCCTATGCAAGCAGAACTTGTTGTGTGGGTGCAGCCCATCGGTCCTAATAAGACAGCCTGTGGTTTCAGTAGTCAGAACCAGGTGGTATAAAACAGTACTCTCAAAAAGAAATATACATAAATTAAAAGGATTTGCGTGCCTCATGCCCCAATTTCATACATCTGAATTCCATTTCTGATTTGTAAGCATCACAATGTAGAATTAATCTATTGCATACTTATGTCTGATTAAGGTAAGGAATTGATTTGTCAATTCCAAAGTGACTTGAGATTTACCTAGGCCTAAGACAAACCATGTCAGTACTGTATTTGCTGTCGAATTTGTGTGCATCTGTATTTTAAAAAATTCTCAAGCAGCTATTATGTGTGTTTGTGACTACTGGATGTGATTAAAAACAAACAAACCCCCACAACCAAAACCACTCCACCCCATGCATATTTGTAAATGCTTACGCTGTATAGCAATACAATTCAAACCTGAGTTATAAAAATATCATGCACTCGTGGTACTGTTATTACTGTAACTTGGACTTCAGTCATTATAGTGTTCTTCCTCGGTGGTGTCCATAGTAGTCTGAGAAATAGATCCTAAGCAAGGTTAAATTTGTATTAGCTTTAATAGAGTGATGTCAATTTACACCAGGTTAAAAGCTGAAACAGAGATTTCAGCAACTTGGCCTCTACACTGACTGGGAGGGACTGTCAGTTGAAAATAACCATGTTGTGATCCCAAATGTAACCTTGGTTATTATCCAAAGCCTATTTGCCTTAGGGCTCACTGAAAGTTGAACACAGGTAACAGAACCGCCCATGTTTACTTCAGGAGATTTTCGGTGGGGCTGTCAGGTTTGGTTTTGTGGGATGTGTGTGGTGGTTTTGTTTGTTTGCTGTTTTTTGTTTGTTTTTTTTTTTGTCTTTTTCACCCTTGTACTGTTAACTCGAGTTAACAGAGGGAACTGAGGGAATACGTAAGCATAGCTAACTCAGTGCACTCTGCGGAATCTCATATAAGACAAAAATACAAGTGAATGATTCCAGAACTTTCACAAAACAAAGAAAACTACTTCGTCGTGGTAGCCAGTGTTTTGAAAACAATCAGTCTGCCTAGGGTTAAGAAGTAAAGTCATTAGAAATGTATTAACATAGCAGCATCTTTCTGAGCAACAAGTAAGCACAAGAAACAAAAACCAACAACATGCAATGTTTTAATTCAATATGATCTAGTTAGTTTTATGTGCCCAATTAGCTTTAGGTATCCAATTACCTCTAGAAATCTAGCCCCAAATTTCTGAACTCTAAAGAATGGAAACAAAAGAAAACATGGGCAGAGTTCTGTTATGAACCATATATTGATAATTGTCTAAGAATGCATGTGTAAATTGTAAACAAGACATTATTTTATAAATTTATTAGATGCAAACCTAGCAAGATAATATACAGGCTTAAACTTTTGATTGTTGCTAGCCAAGGTCTCAAAATAGCTAAGAGAAATGGTCAGCATGTAAACAAAAAAAGAAGGGCTTGTCCAGTAAATCAAGAGTAGGTAATTATATTGTTGTTGAATGCAAATTTTCTTGTTCTATATTTTGAACTATCTGATAGAAGCCAAAGCCGGTTGAATAAAAACACAAATGTGACACCCATCAAGGCATTTTTATACCCCAGTTGCATTTACACCAGAAACTGGCATATTTCTCAGTAGAGAGTTAGTATGTGATAAATTCGATCTGTTTGGTTGATGTCTAAACAATCTCTTCTCATCCACTTTGTGCAATTTTCCTGTCCTGTGCTGCTTTGACCCTTAGTCATGCTATGTATTGATGATCTGTAAAGACATTCGGGTATCTCAGGACTGTCGATGTTTAATGGTCAGTTTACTACCCACCTTCAGTTTTTCTTGGAAATCCTTCAATATAACACAACAACGACTACTGTGTGTAGGAGAAAAGATCAGTAAAAGTGTGTACTTCATAGCTGAGTTGTTGATACCATAGATGAAGGTTAGAAGATTGTTCAGTCATTCTAACTAGAGCATTATTATACCTGGGTTTTATAGCTTTATAGTTATTTTGTTATTTCTCAACCTGCAAAATGGAAAATTTTATTTGAATTATTAATAATAAAGGGATTGTTATTTCCTGTGAAGAGACTGAAAGCTGGTGATGAGTTCATGCTACTGCAAATCTTTCCACTGAATTAAGTAAAATAGAGAAGACTATAATTACTTGTCATCATAAAAAGAAGAGGTAAAAGAGATAAATTAATTAATTGCTAGTATCAAGAAAGTTATTTTTCATGCTGAAAAAGTTCAGGACCAAGGTCTGAGTGCTGTCACCTGTGGAAAAACCTCTCTGAAATGAAGAGGAATTAGCAATTAGGCTGAACTTCAGAATTTAGCTCAAGGTTCCTAAAAGATGTACAAGTGTTTTTACAACAGACTGGGTCTTTGCTGAAGAAATACTTGCTCATAGAAAGAACAGTTATTAAGCCTTCCTTCTCAGAAACATTATTTTCTAGCCTTATTTAAATTCATAGAGTTTTTGACTGTGTGGTCTGGTGTGTGGCTCAGTGTTTTGCATGAATATGTACTAAATGAAAATACATTAGTGTATCAGGCAGCTCAGAAACATGGCTGTGCTACAGAAAGGAGATTGTCTGGTTGGACTGATACTGGAAACGGAAAATTTTGAATTAGTAATCCCAGTCATGCTGTTTTGGCAGTGTTATAGATTAGCTGAAGATCAAGGGAAGAAATCAGACAACTGCTGAATTCAGTTTTAATGAGAAATATTGGTCCTGCAAACAAATTAAAGAAAATATGACAACAAGCTACTAATTATCTCAAGAAAGTTAATAACTTCATTAGCCTGGTTTTATTTCAAAAAGAATGAAAGTGTCAATAAGAACAAAAAATAGCTTATTAACTATTAACTGAATTAGAAATACTGAGAGTGAAACATTTCAATTATCTATTGAGCCAGATTGCTTTAGACTGATAAATCAGGGGAAATATTTATATGCAGGTAAGGAGAAGAACACTATACACAAATATGTAAGCATCAGACAAAGCTGTAAAGTTGCAAAAATCATGAAATAGTTGTGGCTGAATAGTAAGATGGGTCTTTAATTTTTAGAGAAGTAATATTTTTAAGAAAACCTTAAGTAGATAGGACTGGCTGAATAACGCAAAGAACAATTCACAAATATTTTCAGGAGTGATATCAAAACACTGTCTTTGCAGTTGTATGTTTTCTTATTTGTTGTTAGCTGATAGATGTGTGGCTGATGCATGTTTAGAAAAGTGTTTTGAGTCCCCAAAGCTTCATAAATGTAGCTCTGAATCATTCTGGCTCAAATCCATCTTGAAAGTACAGCGTTCGTCATTCACTGCTGTGCTCATATTCATTTCCTGCTCCAGTCCAACACAGGGAGAAAGAAAGTAAGGCCATGACACATGTTTTAGCTGATCATCATGAAGAACAAACATTCAGAGTAATAAAATTAGTGTCTGGACATTGTCACTGTAGAATGTTAGGGAACAGCCTCACATATAATTATTATCTAACATAAGAAGTTTGACTGGTTCATCAAAAATTACAAAACCAAAGTTACAATATGTCTTTCCTACTTTGCATTAGCAATACTGTCCAAAAGAGCAGCTGCATTTTGGAGAATAGCAGAGAGCAAGTCGGAGTGGATTGTGGCAGGACACAGCCTGTCTCTGATCACCCTCTCTCCTGATTGTTCCAAAGTGACACGTTCAGTCTGACATTGGCTGAATGCAGTCACAATACAGTTAACTGGAGCAGGCACAGTTACTCTGGTACTGCCAGTGAGCATCATACTAGTGGGGCAGGAATTTGTATTTGCTTTAGGCCTTTGGCTGTCATGGCAAAAAGTGACATATTCTTTCCAGAAAAGATGGGAACCACTGCTCTAAGTTATAGATTAGAGATGGTCATTCGTAAACAGCAGACAGTAAATAATCAGTAGAAAAACCCCTTTTGTCTGAAGGTTTCAAGCACATTGCAAAAGTAGTTTGACACAATAATCCCTTATAGTTTGGTGCAGTTTAAATACACAGAGGTTACATGAAGAAGGCAGTGCCACAGTTTTCACTTTTTCCATTACTGTTGCTCTATGCTGGTACTTTACACCATGTAATCGAAAGGTTCTGTCATATTTCTGGTATGTGGGAATGCAGCATGGCGCAGAGCATAAAGGATTTCAGCAGTATGATCTCTGTCTCTGAAATCTTGCTATAATTAAAACAAATGAAATATTGTATTATGATCTATGACATCATTGCTTTGCATAAGAAATCCACAGAATAAATTTAACTGTGTTCTGCAGCAAATCTAGAACAGCTTAAGAACTTTGATAGACTTTAAGGCTTAAAAAAACATTCACTGTGCCGAAAGAAGGATGCCAATGCCAAGCTGGATAGAGTATGTTTCTGTGCTGTCATAGCAGTGATAAATAGAAGCTAAACCAGGTGTGTTGAATCCCTCTGAAAGTTGCCTAGATGAGAAGAGATATAACTCCAAAAAATAAACCCACAACGCCACATGATTTATGATGTGTCTGTTGATACAGCAAGAAACGGTGCCCACCTACAAGCTACCACTGCCATTGCTAGGCTTATAGGAACTTCATTTGCCTTAAACATACCACTTCATTCTGAAAAAATAACAGAGCTGCCACCTCTTTGACTTAGACTGATGATGCCACCTCTTTGGCAGGAGCTCAAGCCTGAAAGTGTGTTTGTGGTGGTTCTAAAGGATTACTACTGTCACAAAAGCATAGGAATGGGCAGCGCTAAAGCCCCTCTTGCAGATGATTCTCATGTTTCCTAACTATTCTCACTTGCACGTTCCCAGACAGGGAAGAGAAGCCAAGTTTTTCACTGTTGAATCCAAGCAGAGTATTGGGAAGCATCACCTCTTTCTTCATAATAAATGTGCCTGGGAAGGAGATATATAGACATTATTAAGAATCATAAGTTTCAGTTTTAGAAACACAGTGCAGTTGAGAACTGTTGACATGCATTGCTGTCAGTGATATCTGCATGGTGGGTACCAGTAAAATGGGTTTAATTTTTAGCTGTGAGTACTACTCATTTGTAGCTCTCAAGGAAACCTGCAAAGACAGATGTTGCTGATATGGGACAGAGAATTTATCATTGATTGAGCTGGTTTCATGAGTAAATCTGTGCTTGAGATATAAGCAGACAAATGCCTCCTTTCTCCATAATGTCTCTTACTTTCATTTACTATTTCTTGGTTCAGAATTTTTTATTACTTTTTTTTTCCACAGTAGTTTCTCAGTGCCACACAAATTACACTGTGGTTTGTTAGAAGAGAGGCAGGGAGTGACAGGGAAGTGCAGATGCAACTTTTCAAGACATTTTGAAAAGGAGACCCAGACTCCATCTTTCATGATCTTACTGGTTATAGCAGTTACCCGAACTTTATTTTTCTGTGAACAACTGCTGAAAAAGAACACAATATTCTGGAGTATAAGGACATGTTACTTTTTTTTTCTATAAATTTCCTACCCAATGCTACTTCTGACACAAGCTCAGCTGGTATTTCATCCTCCGTCAAACTCAATCTAAGCCATATACTTCCTGTGAGTTTCAAGGGGAATCTAAAATGAGCATGTTAACATATGAAAATTAAAGTGTTTCACTAAATGGCTTTTATGGAGCCATTAGATGCCCAAATGATATCTGACTGACGACATTACAACGTTTTTAATTCCTAACCATTCTGCCAAGTTTGTTCATGGGCCATACCACAAACATCCAATGTACTTTAGCCAGTCCCTTCTAAGCTGACCGCTAGTTATTTGCACAGTATTATAATAATTAAATAGCAAATACTTCATCATGAACTCAGGCAGTCAAAAGTGCATATAGAGTTAGGATTTCGTATTGTTAATCAAGCACAGTCAGATGACAAATAGCCTGTGTACAGCGGGTGTGATAATGACTGGCACATAGTAATTACACACTGTGGCAATTAAATCTAATGCAGCAGAACTGTGAGGGTCTGTGAGGTCACAACAGTAAGCTGTAAATGACTGATCAGGAATCCTATCAATCAAAGGTATTTTTTTCATCTGCAAATATAAAACTTCCTGTCATATCTCCAATGCTATGTTAGCTGCTTTGTTAATAACACTGATGTTATTAATACATAGAGGCCTCCCTCAGGTCAGAAAGATAGTTGCCTACTTAGCTGAAATTCAGTGAATTCAATTAAATACTGCAGCCTCAGGCTCACGATCTGAAATAATATTCCTGCTGAGCATTTCTTACAAACTTGGAATTTTTCCTTAATCGTACTGAATATCCTCAGGGTCCACGTATCGGAGGAAGGAGGTTCAGGATCTGAAACAATCCATCTTTTCAGATTCACCACCAGATGTGTTTGTTTAAGATAAGACCAAATATATCCAAAACTGACAGAGCAGAAAGAGGGATAATAATTACTGGCACCAGAAAAGTAACATTTCCTGAGCTAGATCCTCAGCTAGTGGGAACTGCGAGGCAGTCTGATGTTAGCTGAGTTATGTACATGTTCACCAGTGTATCTGGTCCTCTGCTCTAAAGGATATTTCTGTTTATCTTTTGTTTTTATGCCTAAAAAACAATTAAAGCAGGAAGAATAGAAATAACAGTGATCTGCATTTTTTTTATGCATCCAGTGCAGATGAATTCTTATCAGCAATGAATTTCAATACATCGGTCATTGGTAGCTTTTATTATTTCAAGAACTATTTACCTTCTTAATATTCTCTTTCAAATATTTATAGATAAATATTTGCAAAAGAAAAACATAGAAAAATGAAAGTTTTCAGAAACTTTAAAGATTCATGTCAACTCATTTGTCTTTTATTTAAGCAAATTATGATTTCCATTGAGAAATCTTAGAACTCACAGTCAGTGGAGAAACTTGATACTTCAGAGCCTTGAATTCCTTCCATCCAAATTCATTACAAGCCACAGATTAGTGGTTAAAACCCAAATTTTCCATACGCTATATGTAATTAAGTTTGTTTGTCCTTAAAAGCTTTAAACCTATAACAAAGATAATGCTTATGAATTGAAGCCTGAAGGCATAGCATGGAAAAGATAAATGGTAAAATGTCTTTTGTTTTATAAAGACTATGGAATGGCTGTAGAAGCCTGAACTAATTCTTTAGCTTTAGAAAACCAGTTAAAAGGTCACATGCTTATTTTCCCCAAGTTTTACCATCATTCCAGGTGATTTGGTAGAAGAAAAACAATGTAGTCTCCTAATAACCTAGCATTAAAATGCTCCTGTCATGCAGGTGAATACTGCCACCTTAAAGGACTCAGTAAAATGTAAGATCTTTTTGTAAAGAGCTACTTTAATAGAGTCTCACAAACATCAGCAATTGATTAGATGGTAGATGTAGAAAGCTAAGCTTAAAGATAGCGAAGATGGGCTTGTGGGCAAAGAGATAAGATCAAGTGTTCCCCTTGATCGGATTGCAAAATAAAGGTTCAAATAAAGTCACACATCCTAAGGAAAGGTAATGTTGTCTGTATCACTCTATATGTCACATATAATCAGACAGATGCTGTCATCCTGTTTTGAGTGTTATTATTTTGTACAACTTGATCAGTTGTTGTTTAATATAAAAAAAACTTATAGCATTAATAAAATCCAAGATAATAGCACAGCTGTTGTGTTTTTATAGCCAGGACACAAATTCTCATGCTTGAAAAAGTAATGTGGTTTTATGCTTTTTAATCGACTTTGTCTTCATTGGTCAGATTCTCAGCAGATGCAAGTTTTCTTTTGTTCATTGAAATCAGCAGAGTAATTATAATTGATACTGGCTAAAGATGTGGCTTACTGCTTTACTGCTTCAACTTAAATGTTGGGTTGCTGAATTTATGAAGATATCGTTGAGATACTTCTAAAAAAAAAAGAAAAAAAAGCTTTAATTTTCTCATTTATAATGGAGGTGTAGGGTGGGAAAAAAGAAGGACCATGAAATGATTAGACAGCTTGTGTGACTAATAGGAATACTGTCCCTAAAGGGAAAAAGAGCATCTTACCAATACAAGTGCACTCAATTAGAGTTTTAAATTAGAGTGTAATTACGTTTTTTAAGGCAGAAAAAAAGAAGAAAGCTTTTAATCTTCTAGGTGGCCTTATTTTAGCAAAAAGACAAATTTAGGAAGTGTTTTGGTTAAGATAATGCTCTGCATCTCTCATATATTTGGACTAAATACAACCCCTGAAGGGCTGGAAACAGTTGTATTAGATTTGTGTGCCCAACTTTAAAAAGAAAAGAAAAAAACACTCCACCAAAATCCAGCACAACAGCCTATATACGCAGTTCTTGCTTACTTAGATCTTATTTTTGGAAAATGAAATAATTGTTTAATTCAGTTACTTATATAAAATATAATGAAATGTTCTAGATTTTTTGCTTAGAGGTGAATTGTGTCTGAGGACAAACAACAGAAAAACATCAAACACTCAAACCTGAATGTGCAAATCCAAGTGGCTAGTTCACATGTTTTTGGGTATTACCCAGGCCACGTTATGTGTCTTGTGTCTTGACGCCTGTACAAAGAGCAAAGCTTTGACTATTTTGGTGTCTCAGAGCTGGTGTGGTAACATAATGTAGCTTGTGTTGACTTAATCTAAATCCTGTAAGAACAAGTTCCAGAGGGAAGCATATGGTGGCTGTCTGAGGCCTTATTTAATACTATCTGCTGGGATCCTGTCAGTTTGCACAAGCTAAGCTCAGGACTTGGAGGTGAGACTTCCCTGGTGCTCCTTGCTGCAATGGGCAGAGGTGCTCCCGTTCAGCAGCTGGCACTGGATGCAGTGGCACAGCAGTGGATAGTTTGAGAATGCAACTGGGAGAATGATGGATATGTGTTGTGTTTGTGGCTGAGCTGAAAAAGTAGAAAGAAAACAAATCAAAACAAACTCACAAACAAATAAAGCCACAAAAACAGGTAGTGTTCCACTGAAAACACAATGTTTTCTGCAAGTTGGTGTTTGCTTTTGAATGGAGGTTATTTAAGCTTTCTGGTGCAGGTTTTTTCTTGTTATTTTTCCCACCAAGAAAGATTTCAGATACAAAATGTGATCTCAAAATTCAGACTTACACAATTCTGCCTTCAGAGTTTCAAATAAAAATGTTTGGATGTTTCTGAGAAATGCATCAGAATGCAAAAAATAAGTGTTTAAGTGACAGGAGCAGAAAGCAAATAACTACAAATCCACTTGGCCAAAATCCAACAGATATACTAGGATTAAAAAAACAACACTTATTGTTTTCATTGGTGTGAATTGCAGGCAGTTATCCTTTAATATGAAGTTAATTAATGACTGGGAGTATTTGTGATGGGAAGAAGAAGGAATAACCATTATGGTCTGGACTAGCCCTTACCAGCAACACCTCCAGGGAACACTTGAAAGAAGCTTCAGAATAAGCTGAGCCATATTTTGAAATATACTTAGGCGCTTAAGGAAGCAACTAAGGTAATGACAAGCTTTTCTTAAAACATAGATCTTTCAAGATATTTAGTCATCTAAGCGTTCCTGAAACTTTCAGGCCTTAGGGTTTTAGTTGTCCAACTGATGCTCAGCTGCCAACCGAGATTGGTTCCCATCCAGGTCACCACCAGGAAAACTTGCCAAGTACCTATATAATATTTTTGCCTCTGGGCTCAAACATCCAGTCATTAAATCCGAAGCATCCTTCGTTACACGCTGCCCACTTCAGAAACTGATAAACACAATAGCATAGCAAGAAGATGCTAGGGTTACAGGCACTGTCCTAACCTGATAACCAACTTATTGAAGAGTTATAAAATATCATATCTCTTTGATATAAGGATATAAATCCGATCTCCAGCTTCCCCAGACAGCACTCACACTGAGCTCCTGTAGGATCTTGGACAATCTGTGTCTTTGTCTTCTTCTGAAGCCGTTAGCATTCACAAGGGAAAGAGACCTTGGGTATGATTCTGTAACTCTTTAGTTAGTGCATCTGCCAGGGAAACCTGGATGCAGTTTCTTTCCGAGTGACGAATGGGGAACTGAAAACAGAGGTACTGCTGCTTCTAGCTCTTGTGATATATACAATGAAACAAAGGGAAGCTCCTCATGCGGATATATGATGCAAGTTACAACTAGTCTAAGATGAAACAAAATTTTCCTCCCTACCTTTCGTTAAAAATAAATTAGCATATCTTTAAATAATGAAGTCAAAACAAAAGCTTGCCCAATTACGTGTTCATCAGATTAAAATAAGAATCAAGGCAAATATAAGTCCCAAAATGCAAAGAGGAAGTTGGCAGTATAATGCAGACAGGATATACACATGCCTGTGCTGTGATCTCTGTTCTCCTTCAAAGTAGCACTTGGCTTTTACTGATTTGCACTTTTTCTATGCCAGCATACAAATGGAATGCTAGCAGCCAAGGCATGAAGGCATTTGTAGCTTTCTTAACCATAAGTACAGTCAAAATTGATTGACTGTATCCAGTGTATTAGAGCAGATAACGAAGTAGATAATTGCATACGTTTTTAACAATCATTGGACTGGAAAACTGTAAAAGTAAAAAGAGAAGGTAGAAACAGGGAGTGAAATTTGCTTTGGTTATTAGCTGGGAAGATTATTAAACTGGACCTTTTCTTAAGTTTAGACAAGAAAAGGAAATTTTCACCCATGTAGTCGGAATATAATAACGCCCTTATTTCAATTCTTTCATTTACTGTTTTGTCTTTTTAGTTTGTAATAGATTTAACACCTGCTGTTTTTACCTCATGCCTTCATCTAATATCAACATTTCTCTCAGGGTAAAAGTATTATCTTTTTACAATAATACCTTTAGAATTGCTTTCCTATTTATGGCCTAAGTATTTTTTATCAAAACAGTATAATCTAAGCAATAACCAGAAAGATCTTGTAAAAGCATTCATGCTTCCCTTTTCCTTTCAGAATACTTTATACCAGAAATCCTTGGAATATAATTTGCACTGCAAAATACCCACATGTAATCAGAGGAAACAAGCGACCTGTAACCTGAAATAGTCCAGGTTCACATACTACAATGATTTTGTGGATGTGCTGCAAACATTCCCATCTTCATGCAGCACTACCCCGTAGCAGTTAGTGAAATGCCTTGACACCGGATGAGTATCTGGCTCTCTTCTCTGTCTTTCTGTATTCCATAGTGATCTCTAATTGTGACTATGAATCACACAACTGGAATAATAGGACAGCAAGGTTTCACATGAATCCTATGGTATTTCTATTGCTGCTGCAAATGAATTGCCTGCTTTTTCACAAGTCAGTCAGGATTCTGGAGTTTGAAGTAGCTTTAGGCCCTAATTGGTAATAATTTATGTGTGGTGAAACTTAATGACTCCAACAAGACAGTTCTTGTACAGGACATTAAGTGTTGGTTCTTTATGTTGTTCAGAACATTTTCAAAATTGCTCTTAAAATTCCAGGGTGTGAGCAAGCCTCCCTCTTGGTAATACTGCTACAGCTTCCTGCTTAAATTTTTCATCAGTGACTCTGTGTGCCCTTCAAAAGCAACCCCTCTGACTTCAGCACTTTTTAGAAGAGTAATTTAAGAATGGAAAATAAGAGCATGTTACCAGTCGTATAGGACTGGATCATGCTCGAGGTTGGTTGCTGAGAACTGTTGTGCTTTGCTTCACCGCGCATAGCCTGCAGCTCAGTCTCATGCTTATTCAGTGTTATGTGTTTAATTCTGCCATAAACAGAGAAGGCCTTTCCCAGGGCACAAGCAGGTCTGTCCAAGGCTAGAGCAAATCCTGGGGCACAAAACACTATGATCTGTGCTGATCATTGTAGTAGTCTGTATGAATGCCAAGGAAAAAGCTGTGTTGTGGTCTCTCTGATCTGCAGAAATATAGCAAAGAAAGCCATTTGAATACCTGCACACATCTATTAGATCAGCTGATGTTTTTCAGCTACATGGCACAATTCAGATAGTGTGAACCATTCTGGTACTTGGCTACGTCCACTGGCATTATCTGGAATAATGAGTAATAATTATTTTCTGTAATGGGATCAGAAAGCAAATAAGACACATTGCAATCTCAGCCTTTTAGCTGTGAGTCACAAAAGACTTTCTCCTTCCCCTGCAACTGGATGGCAGATTGTTTAGGGTGACATTATCTGGGTCCAGATGGTCCCACCTACTGCAAAATCTGTAGTGCTTGTTTATTTTGTAATGGTTCTATGCCTTGATCTTTTAACAGCTCTCTGGAGAAGGGTGGGGGATGAGGGCTTGTAGGCTCAGTATGTTGCTCTTCTATGCCACCAGTAAATGGTGTTCCCCCATGTTTTCATTTCAGTTTTTGACTGAGTTGTTTTCCAGGGAAGAATACTGAAGAAATTAGAATTTTATTTGAAAGTAGAAGATAATTATTTAAATTGCCTAATGATCTGCTGCTCATTAGGGGTGGGGACACAGGGAAGCTATAGTTATGCAAAGGATAGCACCTCCTTGAACTGCAACTCTGCTCCAAAAAGTAAATCTGAAAGTGTTACTTGCAAGGGAATATTTACCATTTTTCAGGGATCCCATGGTAAACTGGCTTAGATTCACAGGATTAATTCAGGTGGGAAAGGACCTCTCAGGAGATCTCTGTCAACCTCTGGCTCAAAGTAGGGTTACCTATGAGACCTACTGGTTACTTGGGTCTGTATCCAATCTGCAGTTCTGCAAATTGAATTTGTAATCTGAGAATCATCTTGTTGGAGTTTGATTTGTTTTTTAATTCTGGTTTTGCACACAGAGATTTTGATCTCCATATTAGGCCTCAGGGACAAGGGCATTTTTACAGTAAAATTTGAACGACACCTTGACCTTGTGTCAGTCACAGGGAGCAGAGATCATGACTTTGCAAGTGCAATCCTATGGGCTGTCCTGACGACATGCCTGAGCATACTAAACAGCTGAATGTATAATCTACCAAATGCTAGCTGGTTTACTGCATTTTATGATATGCTGTCAATGTAAGGTCCCTGTGTGGGTAGGAGATGATCAGATTTGGACGTTCATATGGAAGCTACCCATGAACATGACCTGCTTTTAGAATAGACAACCTTTTGATAATTACCACCAAATTAGGTTCTCAGTGAAGCTAATTAGAGCACAATGTGGCACTCTCTGAACCCACACTGGCCTCAACAGGTGCGTCAAAACATTGCAGACATGCTGTCACTGGCCTTGATAATGTTATAGTTACAATACCACAAAACTGTGCCTGAGAGAGCAGCCTGAATCGGTTCACTAAAGATCAACCTGTGTCTGTGATTTTCACATATGTTAGCAGATTATGGTCAAATCTGGATGTTATCACAGTCTAAAATCCACGTGAAGCCTACAAAGTGCCTGGTCCTTGCAAAGGTTGTTCTTCAAGTTTGTTAACAGAAACAAACACATTCTCTCCTACCAAAAGTAAGCCACTAATCACTAGATCCCTGGATTGTCCTAGTGGTCAGGAGATGCTCTCTTGAGAAATGGAAACTGTGTATTAAGGTCTCTGAGGCTTTCAAGAAGCTAATATATATATCCACCACTTTGTTGGCCAATTATATGGCAGAGAGGTACTAGTAATTCCTCTGTTAGCATTTTAGAATGGAACTCTGCTGACTTCTGTGTTTTCTGCTGAATTCAATGTGTTAAGACACACGAGGCCCGCTGAGTCAGGCCCTTAAGGAGATAAGCAGATGTTCCTGAACCCTAGGTGACAACAGTGTGTAGGCAGGAGTGAGAAGACTCTCTTCTTAAAATAATGTGCTCTAAATCAAACTTGGTCCCAATCTTAAGTTTAGAGAACAGATACCACACAGGACAGCAAGGATAGTGTCAGTTGAGATGACTGCAATTAGAAAACTGATCCATATCCAGACCTCAGAATTATGGCACTTCTGACCTAGACTCCTCCCTTAGCAAGCTGCCCCAATAATCTTCTGCCTTTTGCCATGAGAAGCCAAGCACATGAAGAATTCAAGGCCTCAGTGCCATTCTTTTAACAGTTTCAAGGTTGTCATGTGAGAAAAAGTGTTCATTTCACCTCTTAAATCAATTATTTATTGTAAAAGCAAGTTGTTTTCAAGCTTTTTGTTGCCTTTTGCCTTTCAGTAATGTAGGCAGCTCCTGCCTGAGCTGCCTGTTGTTCTCTTGCAGTACAGAATATTTGTGTTTTAAGGTCTCGTTTAAAACAAGAAAGATTTTGTTTCTGTCTCATTTCACAAATCATACTACATCACCGTGTGAGCTGTAGGATATTGCAGGGGCATGAAGGCGATGAGAATTATTGGGTTTTTTTGTCCAGTATTTATGATGAAACCTCAAAAAGGATGTTTCTTCCCTTCTAGTTTCTTTTCTATAAATATGACCCAGCCCACAAGAAGTTTCAGTGACAGTAATTTATTCTTTGAGTACCAGCTGATCATGTAAAAGTGTGGTAACAAAAGCTCATATACTCTCTTTCCTCCTAAATCCTCTGAAAAGTGGTGACGAGCTTAAAACATCAGTTCTGCTTCACAGGGAAACTCCATACAGTTCTGGAACAATGCTGAGATTCTTAGCACACTTGCATACCACCTAACCATGTAACTTAGCAAGGAGATTGTGATCAAGATGTCACAAAAAAACATCTGGTGTACACCAAGTTCTTACTGTTGCCAAAACTAACTCAATATTTTATTAAGGGCTTTACAAAAAAAGAAAAAAAAAACAACCAACCAAACAAAACAACCAACCAACCAACCAAACCGTATCAAATTAACTAAAGGTCTTAAGGAGCAAATAGCAACTGAAGAGTGAACATCACCTTGCCTTTCTGGGTGTCTATAAGAAGGTCCAGTCCCCAGTAGAATTAATTTGAATTTATATGCTAGGTGAGGCTTATAATTCTGCTTCCTGAGCCAGTATTAAAGAAAACAAGAGTCTTGAAGGAGTAGCCAGCATATATGCAGGGCTATGTAGTACCACACACTGTTCGTACACACATCCTTATGGGCTTTGTCCAAATGCACTCTGATAACATTTACCTTTGCATTCTCAGTGAATTAAGATAGGAAAAAAAATGGTTTTAACACAGTTAAATGATGCTAAATCCAAATGAAATTTTTTTCTGAAAAAAATGAAAGGTTAACTAAACTGTGCAAGGTACAGCAAATGCCATGAAAAACTTTAGCACGGTCTAGTAGTCATTGTTATATTTATACCTTTAGTATAACCTTTTTTTAAGGATCAAATATGCATGCTTTGTTTGATGAAGTTTTTTGAGGTACAAGACACTTAGTAATGCTTAAGTCTTGCAGACTTAGAAGGCAATAGCTACAAGCTGCTGAAGGGGCTTTCCCGAAGGCAGGGATATCTAGACCTTAACCAATATCTGAGTTGATAGCTCATAGAGGAAAGAATAGCAAAAAAGAAGAAAATGCTCATTTCCCCATACTGTTTTTAAGATTCTCTGTAAACTATTAATATACACAGATGAAGCATCTGTGATATGTTCCTATCTGCTGAAATATTTTACATAGACTATTTGTGCTTTTATCAAAACTAAAGAAAATAACCCCAAAACCTCTTGCTGTCAGTGATCCCCTTGTTCAGGTAAATCATTTTTGTATGCGTTCCTACATCACCACATCTCTTTTGTTGGAATAACAGTCGAGGTGAACAGACCTTGGCAAATATAAAGATTCTGAGTACTTTAGGGGTATGTCCTAAACTATTGCTTTTATATAAATGATCTCAACATGTATGAAACTCTCACAAGGCTCACTCCAGCTCTCTTTACCTGTGTCTTTTCTGTTTTGTCTTCCCCTGCATCTGCTTGTGGTTAGAAATGCATGAGAGTCATCAGGAAACCTAATTAATTGTTAAAGCAACTTTCTCCACAAGTTCACCAGGTAGATTTTTCTGGTATTTGTCAAACGTTCTCAACAGTTGTCTCCAACACAATCTCCTTTATTCCCATTTAAAAGTCTTTCCTTTTTTTGTGGGACTATCAAGGTAAATATTTAGATAGTTGCCAGGTTCCAGGCAGTTCAGATACCTGCATTCTGCACATGTGAATCATTTGCATTATCTTGTTCAATCAATAAACGTCTCTGCTTTATCAAATTCCAAATAAGTGTGGTAAGCAACACAAAAAACCTTAAATGTCAGTTATGTTTGTGTCAGTACTTGTTGGTGATTCCCTCAGTTGCTGCCTCCTGATTCTGTACCTCATGGCACATAATAAAATGTAGGTGTGGGTGGGATATCTCACTTCAGCTCTTGCCAGCAAAACATGTTAATGTTTTCTGAAGGAAGTTTAAATTTTTCTTAGTCCTGGTGGCTTGATGCACCCTGTTCTTGTGGAGCCTCATACAGAGCATTGGGAAATTAGGAATCACAAGCAGTTGAAAATTTCTGTCTCCCAAAGCTCATACAAAACATTATGGGCTTTATTTCCTTCTCCTCTGCTTCCCTGTTAAGAATCAGTAGTTCCCAATATCCCAGTGCCCTGGGGTTAAAATTTGCTGTAATGAAACATAGTATCAGACAAGATAATGTGAAATCATAGATAATACCTGGACAGCTGATCAATACTCTTTTAAACGACTATAGGAAAGAATTGCTAAGTAGTTCCTATTATTGCTGTGCTGATATCTGCATTAATGGTAAACATTCTAAAGTGGTTTTGAGTTTCTATTACTAATCTGTCAAAATACTTAAAATTTTGTCTTCTTCAGTTAGCATTTATTTCACCATCATTAAGATCTTCTCATTTTGCAGGTGGAGAGAAAATTGTTGGTTATTATTTACCTTACTATCTTTTCCAGTGCAAATTACATGTTTAGTCCAGGATTTACATTTCTGCTTCTTAAAAATTAGAATATTTTGAAATTTTATCTGTTTATCAGCTTTCTCTCCTTTAATGGTAAATATACACTCATGCACACAAAACTTTCACATAAATATTAGACTGGTATTTTACTGAGAACTGTATCTTCACCATTTTGACCTTTCAGAAAGTACAACACATTCTCCATGGAATGCTTATTAAATGAAATACAGTTTGTTTATTTGTTTGTTTGTTTTACACCTGTTGGACTATACACAAGGTAGCACTGAATGGAAAAGGCGCAGTAGATCTCTCTTAGATTTGGAATAACATGATCTGTTGTCCTTTATAAAGTACAGAAGCAGTACTGGCTGGTTTTGGTCTAAACTGACAACCTTAATTTGCATCCATTATTCTTTCTTTTGTAATTGAATGTTGAAGAAGCGCTGCAGTCATAAAGGTCATCATTTGATATTTGATGACATCATCTCATGTAAATGACATTGACATACCACAGTGAATCCACAAAATCTGAAAATGTATATTGGTATTTTTGTTTAGGATTTATTTGGGAATGATACTGCATTATTATTACAGGACCTTAGATATGCACACTCACCTATTTTGCATAGCATAGTGACCCTGGTATGAGCCTTTCCTTTCCCCCAAGAGAAGGGATAGTAGGCATGGCATATTGCCTCTTTGGCTCCTTCACAATAAATAAAAATGAAAGAGAGCAAGACAAAGACAGATGCTCACTTCAGAGGTTTTCAAGATTCTATTGAGCACTTGTCCAGAAAGCTACATAATAGGAGTGTAATTTATATTCTTTTTTTTCGTATAATAATATTGAATAATATATATATCATTGATGACACTATCAGTATCATGAAATACTCAAATAATCTGTCTCTAACACATCTAAAAATGCCTTCATTTTCACATACATGCCAAATCTCAAATAATTTTTTAAATATTCAGAGCACTGGTGAATTTTTCTTTTTTTCACTCTCTGTATCTCACTGGTATCAGATATAATTATGTAACTTTTCAGATTAATGTAGCATTTCAACATGGTACTCGGGCAAATGAAATTTAAGAAAATTTCAAACTAGTATCAGGAAACGCAGATTTGTCTGGAAATATAAGGGTGAATCAAGCATCTGTTTCCCTTCCCAGTTTGTCATTTATAACCATTACAAACATGCTTCCCTCAAACAGCAGCACAATCTTTCCCACATTACACAAGCCAAAGAGCGGAGTGTAATTGTAGCCCTATATATTTCTTCTAATGCCATAGCTGTTTTACTTTTCTTTGGCTTTCTCAAATCCTTGCAGTCTACACCCCAGTCTGGGTGAACTCCTAAAAGTAATTTTTGCCATGTGATGAGGTGACAGCTGATGATCAGTGGGTGTGTATAGCTGATTTCTTTTTAAACCAATAACTCTTGTATGTCCAAGGAGAAAGAAAATGCTCTTCTTGATTGGAAACTCAAATAATTTTTTGGCATGAGTTAAAATAACCTCCTCCATGGCTGACGTGACAGTGCTCTCTCTGCTTCCTTTATGATTATATGTTCTCTGCCATAAATGGGATGGAAAATCCATGTGCCATGCCAGTTATACAGCACATTCTAGTGAGGGGTCATTTCATAGGGCAGTATTAAATTAGTTTCCGAGACGATGACAAACTACAAAGTGGCCAGTTTCACTGGCTGGCTGGAGACAGTAATGAAATCGAGAAAATGCAGTTGTCATTTGCAGTGGGACTTGTCAGGAAAGACCTCTTCTGAGAATCACAGGTTTCACAGGGAAGATGTGACAGTGAGAAGAATGCAACTGGAAAATCATTCATAAGCTTTTCCTAGTCTACTACTGTACCTCGCTTAATGGAACTAAAGTGCTCTTAAAAGCACGGTCCTTTGTACCGTATCAGTTGACCTCATCCCTTGCAGATAGTGGTATTAATTTTGTGTTACAAAACTGTTCCTTACAGTAGGAAAACAGAAAACATTGCTTATATAATTTACAGTTTAATGAGTTCTTAATATTTGAACAAGCTGGCAAGAAGAAAGCCCAACTGTCTATGGGCTAAGTGATTTGGCTGGAGAAGATGTTTCAGGGCAGACCTGGATATTGATTTTGGTATGGCAGGGGCAGAGCAAGGCTGTTATTGACTTTAGGCTTCTGAATATGGTTTTAAGCACTAGGTGGGATCTCCCGCCCTCCTGCACTGTTGTGTCTTGAAATCTCACACACATCAGTGCTTCAGTCTTCCTGGAAGTGAGGTCAGTCTCTTCCTTTAGACTGACCCCAAAATAGTCACCCATGTATCACTGAAGCAAAGGAGAAAAGAGCAGCAATCTGAAGGGAAGCCCAGGAAATCATCACTGGAAAGTGCAAACAGCACAGGCTCATTGCCTTCACTACCTCCACATAAAAACAAATATTTGGAAAGCAACCAGCCACTGTAACCAAAACAGTAGTTTGTCCTTCAGTAAACACGTGCTGCCAAGAATCTTACTTTTAGAATTTATCTGTGCTGCTGTTATTCCTGTCTAGAAGGTATGGAAACTGAAATTCTTAGTGGAATAAGAAAAGGAAGATGCTTTTCTTTTTAAACTACACAGCTTTGTAAAGTTGTTTGCCTCCTTTCTTATCAAGCCTATGAATTGTCAGCTGTTGAAGAAATGCAAATTTATATAGTTTTATTAAAACATGGAGAGGTTTAACAATAGGTCAGTGGATATTCCTTTAGGGAATATCACCAGTTTATCTATTTATGGGAGCAGACTTCAGGAATTTTGTAAAAAATGTAGCTACTTTGAAGATAAGACAAAGCGGTCAAAACCACCCAAAGTCAGCTGAATGATTTTTAAAGACTGAGCATAAGATAACAGGGGTGGATTGGAAGGGATTTAGATTTGGTATCCTACTAACAAATCCATCAGTGTTTTTCTATTTCCTCTGAAAACCTTTAAATTAGATTAATAGAGTTGATCTGTTTTATGTCTAACCCAGTCTTCAACTCACTCTCCCTCTGACAAAGCCATTAACTTGGATAAGACTTACAGTATGTGTAAGCCTGATTTTTCCTACCTATGTCTTGCAGGTTTGCATGTTGGACCTGTATCTATACTAATTGGCTGAAATATCTGTAAAGTCTATCTTCTTTTATACACCTAGCAAGCACAGTAGATTTATGAATTTGCATACATGTTAAAATAACACAAGTTATTAAAAATCTTTCCCTGCAAAAGCTCTATTACATTCTAGAAACTAGGCATTTAATTCTGGTTCCTACAAACAAAATCTATTTTTTCATTAAAAAATAATAGTAAGAGCACTCTCTGTTTGAAACTCGTTTCAGAAAGAATAACATTGATTGGGATCCTTTTGAAAACATAGATCTGTGTTTGAAATACACTCTTGTAAGAGAATGTATGATTAGTTTTGCTTAGTATTCGATTAGCTATGATCAGCTGATTCATCATTTCTAATATAACAGCACATTTTGCTACTTGTAAAAAAAGGGGAGAGGCCAAATAGCTGGTTCTACAACCTGCTACCTGCAATAACTGCAATACTTCCAAGCTGTGGGCTGTTTACCTTATTTTCCTTCTTGCTTAATATCTGATATACAGCTCAAGTTTAGTAGCTTGGGATTTCTTGGCAAGTATTATATCTAAAACTGGAAGCATCAGAAAACGTGCTACAGTTGCTAAGCTTCGCTGAACTCAATGAGCATTGATTCTAATGACTGAATATTAAGTGTGCGGATCCAGGTGGACTTTCTGCAGTCCCACCTGGAATGGGCAGTGCTGAGGAATACAGCACAGAGCCACTCGCACGTTCCTACATACAGGCTTCATTCATACATATCTTTGCTAAGGCAGATTGCCTTTCTCCAACCACTTTCTCCAATCTACTAACCTCTGTCTATAGTTATTAGCTCAAGTACAGCTTGAGTGCAAGAAGATCTTGTTTCCAGTGTTTTAATTCCTTCCAGTACTTTGAGTACAGAAGTTCTATTGCTTCCAACTGACCCATCTCTATGAGACCGTGCTGCTTGAAACTGGCTTGGTTTAGCACGAACTCAAGGATCTCTCTGTCATACTGATGGTCGGGGGAAGCCAAGGTGACTCTTGACAAGCAGGCAGTGGGTGTGACTGGGAGCATTTAAGGGTACATAGAACACAAGCAACACGTGGTTACACACACAGCACTGTTCTTAGTTCAACCAACTTCTTTGGGTTGACTTCAAGTCAAACCAGTTTCTAGGATGGATTGTTCTTTGATCAGTCCTAACAATACAAGCCACTGTAAAACACATAAAAATTTCTCACAAAGCACAAGGCGGGCATGACTACAGTATCAATTTAAGCAGAAATATCTGGATATAAAGTACTGGTTTAGTGCAGAAAAGTGCATTTCAGTATGCTTCCAAGCTTGGTTCAGCATCAGCATTATAAATCTCCTCTCCAAATCCTTAAATTTATATCAATGTTCTTTGATTGAATTTACCTTGAAGAGTTTTACTCTTCATAGAGTTTGAGGTGCATACATTAAATGTTTCATGTTGGTGGGCCTCAAAAGGTTTTAATCAAGTGGTCAGTATTAATTAAGAATATTCTTCAGTTGACATTCTTAAACATTAACTTTCTCACTATCAAAAATTAACTATTGATGCTGTTTTAAGAACCAATAGTAGCAGAATATCTTCCCTTTATTACAGAAGCAATAAAGATCTAAATATTCCTAGTAATGCCAAAATAAAAATCTTGTGTCCTTTTTTGTTTATCCCCTGTGAAAATGTGTGCATATTTTCTATCAGACTACAGTATTATATAAATGGCATAAAATATGTCTGCAAAGTAAAAACTGGTGAATCTCTGCTTTAGTTTCCTTTGCATACAGAGAAAAAAAAATGTGATTTCTTTATCACATACAGATTAGGAATAAAATTTCACTCCAGTTGACATCAATAGCAAATTCTGAGCAATTTCAGTTGAGCTAGGATTAAATTTCAGAAGTTTGTTATTAATATATGCCAGATAACAACTTCTCCATCTAAATCATGTGTTCTAGAAAGCACTGAGGTAGTTTCTGGTTTTTGTCAAAGGTAGTAGCAATCTGGCTGGATCAAAGCTATCCTTGCCATTGCCATAATTATTAATTACGTATTAGTTATTATTAATTAGGTATTATTCCTTAAATTCATATTTTGTTTGAACTTAGCATCAAACTGACTCACAGAAATTTTTTACTATCTCTGGCTTATGTGTTAAATTCTGCTAAAAATTTTTTGCACCTCAGAAGGTGTCATTCTAAATGAGAATATTTTTTCTTAATTGTTCATTTTCTGGTATTGGGGATGTTCATACTGTTTTCTTAAAGGCATTTAAACAGAATGACTAAATATAGAACTTTGATTCCCTGTGTAATCATTGTTTAGAAATAGGCTTCTGCATAGGTGTTTTGATTCATTCCTCAGAGGATGTGAACTGCATAGGGAGCTTTCCTCCTAATTAAACTGTGTAAATTAAAGGCTTAAAGTTCAACAGTGTGAAAACATCCTATTGTGGCCAACATGGCTTTAAATGCTCTGAACAGCAGACTCTTCTAGTTTTGTTGGGGATGTATAAATATTTCACAGGTCACTTTACCATGGGATTGACAGTTTTGCTTTATATTGAGTGGTAATATGCTTTCTTTATTCTGTCAGATTACACTTGGCCCTGAAGGTTTGTTAGTTTGTATCTTTAAGGAGCTCTAAGGCAAGTGTACTGTGAGGGTAAGCAGGAGTTACAAACTCTTTGTAACAAACTGTATGCATACATATGCATATTTATTTCATATATCTAGACATCTATACAGTATGCATGCATATATAATAGTTACATAGTTAATCTTTAACACCTATTCCACTCCCAGAGCAGCTTTGGGTTTTTTTTCTTCTTGATCACTTTTTGAGATCATTCAGTGCACAATCCTACTGTGTGACAATCACATAAAAGTGTGTCAGACTCAGGCAGTTCCTTTAATTGTATCACAAATGTAATGTGACACGAGCAATGCACCCTGGTGTTCTGAGGAATAACATGATGTGTCACAGTGGCGATGTGTAAATTATGCTTCTCTGAGTGCCATTGTTATGGAAACTGTAGCCCAGGAGCGCAGGAATCTCAGCTCAGGAGTGAGCTGTCCTGTGATTCGATTATGTCTGCAATGAATTATTTTCTGTGATTTGTAAATAATTCAAAAATTCTTCTAACTATCCCAGATAGAACTCAAAAGATTTTACTGGAATGTTTATTCTGAAGCCATTTAGGAGGTCGCAGATGCTTTATTTTTTTCTAACTGGGGCATAGTTAATCTGTCAGACAGTAATCTGGCTCTGTGTTTTCAGAATGTATCAGTTTTCCTTTTTCTTGCCCCCCACATCTGTAAGTATACCTATGCACATAAGCATTTCAACTATTGTCTGTGTACCACATGGATACATTTTACTTTCAGTTCCAAGTTCTATAAATCAGATGTTCCCTAATGTTTCAAAAACTTGAACAGATAGTCATTTAAGATTTTAAAATAAGCATTAATCGAATGTATTTTGTGTGATAGCATGGAACACTTAAATTGCACCCATCTCTAAATATAATGTAGAGTCTAATGTTTCACCCTCTCCGATAGTTCTAGACTGTCTACAGTCAGGTGGCATTTTTCCTTATTACAAAGAGATTTCGATACGTATTTTGTTAGATATGTGCTTGGTTAGAAGCTTTCACTGTTTGTAGTCCATAATTAAATGATATGCAGCAGACTGTGATCTTTGTATGAAACAGTCATTTAGGTCTAGGGAGTACTGTACTCACAGAGCTTGGTTAAATATTATTACAATTTGGGTTCATTAATTTTTGTAATTAATCTGATTGATTAAAAACTACTTGTGAAGCCCAAATGGAAAATAAGAACAACAATTTTTTTGAAAAATCAGCAAACTATGGAAGAAGATCTGAAAACATGTTATTCTAAAAGACAACAACAAAAAGAGTCCTACACCACGGTCACAAACCTGGACTTCTTAGAATGTTTAGTCTTCACTGCTTTAGAGCTAGACCGTCCTTAATGGTCTTAGTTCCAGCTCAGTTACTTAAGGAAATTAGATAATGTCTTTTTTTCTGCATTTCACTGTTCTTTCTTAGGTCTTTCCAGAATTCATTTTCTGGCTTTCTATCTGTCTTTCAGCCCAGCCAAACAACTCTTCTAGTCTAAGCCTGAGCCCCAAGTCAAACAACAATTTCACATTGTGGTTTCAACAATTATTAACTAATATGTTTTCATTGAAAGAGTAATACCAGAGGAAAACATACTGAATCACTGGTTCCTACACATTATTATCCTGCAAGGATAAATGTTAACTCTGGTTATATTTAAAGTCTAAGTCCCAGGAATATAACCCAGGGCATCGGAGTAGGAGACTGACCTCGCAAGTTGGCTCAGAAAAGTTTAAAAAGGAACAAAAAAAACCCATTATATGATGATCCACTTCTCTACTCACTGTATGAACACACCTACCTCTGAATTGCTGAGACTCGCTTTGCCAAATAACTGAAAAAACCCTACAGTAACATATTTTCTGCAACAGTGTCATTAGGATGGTCAGTAATTTTGTGTTCTCTTTCTTCATTATGATCCTGCCCATGATTTTTTTTTTCTGGATTACTGTCATTTCTTATGAACGTTTCTCAAAGCAAGAGAATTCAGTTTAATACTGAATTCTCATGCTAATTTTTATCTGTGCTAGAGCAAAGTGCATCACTGAGTTCTATCTTTTTATGATAGACTCCATCCAGAAAAGGATTTTGCTTTTTTCTAATGTTTATGATAATTTCAGAAATGTAATGAGAACAAGAATCGATGGAAGTTAAATGTATTTTAAAATACATCAAAAGTTATTCACAAATGAAAAATACTAGTAACACAAATGTTACATACAATAAGTGCTTGTAGAATATAATTAGATTGTTTCAGAATTCAAGCATCAGAAGGGAATTCAGTTCCATCATAATACTCTAGTGTGAAGTGTGACAGCTAAAATTGCTTCAATGACCCCCATCCAACAGAGGACATGGGTCTGAATGTTTGGACAGTTATTCTTATGCAAGTTTTTGTGTTACTAGATCTACCTGATGTACTCAATTCTTTTCATAAATACCGTATCATCTTTCTTCCCTGCTATTTTTCAAATAAATTTCTTCTTATCGTATTCATTTTATGGACAGTTGTTGTATATGGAATACATTGATAAGAGCATAGAGAAAAGGTAATGACAACTGTGCACATTGTAGGGTGGTGATCATTCCAATTAAAAGCCCAAAAAAGAAAGAAAAAAGAAAGAACATTCCTTTAAATGCCATATAGAAGAAAAAGAAAAACCCTAGGAAGCCTTTCTTATATATTTAAAATTAAGACAGTGGAACAGGTGTTTTACGCCAAAAAAAAAGAGCAAAGTGAAACAAAATGTTAGATATTAAGATCATAGGCAAGCCATACAGCTACAAAATGGAATTGATATTCCTCATGAATAGGTCTCAGTAATGAAGCCCCTAGTTCAGCCTTCATACATTTGAAGATCATATTTCACCCTCTTTAGCTCACATACAGGGATTTTCTGCTTGGCTATAAATTTACCAACTTGAGGATGACATAGAAAAAATTAATAACCACAGAAACATCTGGAAGGGTTCGTAGTTGCTGCAGGAGTACAGCACAGTTGTACAGAATGAAAGGGCACCGACAGTCATGAGTTTGACTTTGCTAGTCCAGACACCCTTCTTGCTTGAGAAATTCCTTTCCCCCTCACCCTTATACCTCCCATCACTGGAAAATCAAATCACTCGCCGCTGCATGAAGGTGATTAAGATCTCAAAACATGCCACAGCGCACATGGAAATTCACCGGTTGAAGGGAGAGCACAAAGAGTTGAAATGACAAAACAACTGCCAGATCCATTCCACTAGGACTAGATGAATATTTTTTCATTAATAATTTAATTGATGTTTTTTGTGTTCAGAAGTAGTGTCTGAATAAACTCCAGCTTACTATGATCCGTACACTGTTTGAAAGTAGGCTTTATAATTTTTTGCAAACATTTTTTTTGATCCTCTTCTAGTTCATAAGCATTTCTTTGTGACTTCAGTATTCAAGTTTGGCATCTTTTTAAGAAATACGAATAACAGTTTCTGTTACATTAAACGATTAGAAAATACCTGCATGTTTTTAATAAATAACAACTACGTATTATTATTAACTAGTATAATTATCTACTAATAGGTCATGTCTACCAATTAAGCTATTAAATAATCTACTAATCTACCTACTAACCTGCTGAAACCTATGAGTAGATATTAATCACATACCAAGGGACCTGCAGGATAGACACCTTAGGCTATATGCTTTCCAGGGCATATTACTGTGAATACTGGGGCACTAACATAAATGTGGTAACACATATCAGATAAATAGTGGCTCCAGACTGGTCATTTCCATGCCATCCTGGCTTCTGAGCATTCTTTACTGGGAGGGGCAACAGACTTGGTCCAGTTTATTCCTGTCGCCCCTGGACAGCAATGACAACTTCAGCACAAATGTAGGGGATGTGCTCCTTTCACATGTTTTGTCTGACCCAGAGATAATTTCATCATCCCTGCTGTTCTGTGAGAGGACAACAGCAGCCATACCAGTTTACACCAGGTTTCATGTCCCTGTAATCCCTTCTGCCCAGGAACTGTCGACTTTCCTTCCCCACTAGACTCCCCAGTATCGTCCCAGCACCATCAACACCAATATCATGCCAGTACTTTCCCTTATTACCACATCACAGTGTCACACCCCAGTATCGCCCTGGAATCCACCGCACTCTTCAGCCCCACTATCTTCCACATCATTCTGGTCTCAAGAGCCTTCAGCAATGACTGCTTCAGGCAGGAGTGCCTGGTGACATCTGTATCCTCCCTGCCACCACACCTCTTTCAACAGATGTAATTTCAGTTAAATTCAAGGTCATCTCCACACAGATCCCATCTTCAGGATTTTGCAAACACTGCAATAATGTGCTAACTTAAATAATTTACCATCACACATTCCCAGTGACTATCCTACAACCACTCCCTTAAACCAGTATCATTCCAGCTCGCAGACGATTCTACAACACCATACAGTCATCTCCTCCCACCCCCTCACTCTGAAGGGCTGTGTGAAGAAAGGCAAGCATTACCTCACACTAATAAGGAAAGCATGATTAATATTTTCTCTATATTTAATGTAGTCAGTTCATTCACTAGATGACATAGCTAATGAATATATAGACTGGTGTTCTTATTTCTGAGGGAAAATGACCTCTATTCACTGTAACAAGTAGGCAAATACCTTGCTCATAGGTGAATACCTATCACATTACCTGTGAGGCAGGAAACATCAGAATTCTCTCAAAAATTGCTCAGTTACAGAAAGACTGGGAAATGCTGCTATTAGTATTTCCAGGCATACACTGGGCTGTTGTACGTCTCCCAGTCACAGTTCAATTAAAAGAATTTTGAAGGCTGCATGCTTTAAGACACATGTAAATCACCTCCTTGGCTCAGTATCATAAAAGAAAATGAATGGTGGGGTAACTTGTGGCAAAGTGGCTGCTGGATGTGATAGTTGTGTCGCTTCCTACGTTTAAGTCACCTCTGCAGTATGGCCAAGCAGAGAATGAGAGAAGGCTGTTGGGAGAGAAAAGAAAAAAAGCACATGTTGTACAGAAAAAAGGAAATAAAGTAACATTTGGATAAAAAATCTGCCTCACCTAAGTGCTCATTAAACTTTCGTTCATGATTTTGCTTTGCCTTTGCTGCTTTTACACAACTGAGTCAATCGTTAAGCTACTTTTACAAAGAGAACAGCCAAACAGTAGAAATGGTGGAGGAAAATGGTTTTAACAAAAGCATCTATCCTGACAAAAATTTTCTTTGTTGGGTTCATCCAACTGACAGCAGAGAACTAAAAATCTTACGACAAACCTCAGAGAATATGGGATATATATTCCCCCACTGAGGTTATCCACATTTTTTCTTCCTTTTCTTTTGGCAGTCGTGCTCTCTTCACCTTAAAAAGAAGTTCATGAAATTAAATACCTCTGTGGAAAGTCCACATCTGGGTCACAGTTTAAAGGCTGTCTTTTTTTGTGCTGTTAAGATGATACCTTGTCAGCCACATGAATGAGTAGACACATGTGCAAGCAACCAGGCACATTCAGGCAAGACATACTTGTCAGCCAGTGAGTCTTTGCAGTGATTTATTTGAATTTAGGGTTCACTCCTGCTTTCTGTGCAGATTTCAAAGGAAATTGCAAACATACATACTCATCCACCTCTGTTAATTGAGGGACAGAGTCAGGAACTAAATTATTCAAAACTACAAAACAAATAATGTAGGCTAATAAATACAGTGGTTTTTATAAATTATTACGTTCTGTGAATTTTCCACACTGACTGATAAGACTGTGGGATTTTTATTTTTTTATCCCTTAGAGGCACATTTTTGGTCCAAAGCACACTTGCTTTAGAGTAAAATGTACCAATATTTGGATCACTTTCGTTTTACTTTCAGACAAATAAAAAATCAGCGGTATGACTGTGTTAGCTGTAGATTGTCCCTGGGGTATGATATTCATGTTTGAAGTTCATTTGTTTGAGTAAGGAATATGAGTTTCAGGCCCCTCCAAAGTTTCTTCATGCTATAGTTGATCAGGTTCAAAGAACAAAATGGGAACCATGCTGTATAATTTACTGCTGAGCACTCCTTGCAGTACTATGGTCCTCAGTTGTAGTAATCACCATGTGTCTGACCTACTCATGCAGCCTGATTAACTGTAGGATCTGAACATCTCACAATTTCAGATTTATTCATTCTCGCAGCACCTAATAGAACATTATTTTCCTGTTCTTACAGTTGAGAAACTGAAGTATTTGAGAAAAAAAATAATAATTTTAAATGACCAAATAACTTTTAATATTAGAGTGCAAACTGTTGTACCATTATCCAGATCAAGAGAAATATTAAGTGCCCAACTGCATCTGATTTTAAAAGCAATATACTGAATTAGTCTAAGATCAGTTAACAGCAACATTCACTTTGCATTAATGGATATGACTTACAGAAATAAAACTTTTCTTAATAAACCTCTACATAATGAAGTACGAGCAATATCTTATGTATTATTTTGTGTCCAGCTTTTGTATTTGCAAAGCTTGGGTGAAGGGAGTCAGGCAAAGATTAAATGTGTAGACTGTGGCCCACCAAAGAAAAGTAAGTGCAGTTTACTATCAGCATTCTGTCTCTTCTTCCCTTTCCTGAGTGGTGAAAGGATTTCTTTACAGACCGGATCAAGAAATGAAAACAGAATATATAACTTGTATTTGTAAATGTCAGCTCTGACTCTCCATATATCACTGAACATCCAACAGTTCAAACACTCCCTTTAGCTTGCACATCATGTTTCAACGTCATTCTCATTTACTTACATTCTAGCCTCACATGCGCTCAATGCACACAACAAGCAGTGTGCTCTCCCTGTCTACTCAGTGTTTGCACACTTGTGCATTTGTGTAAATACACAAGCAGACATTTTTCACGTGGGTGTAACCACCTGGAGTGATTAATGGTGAATATCAGTGCATCTCTCCTACTTCCCTTGTTCTTGCAAGCATTACAATTGCCATTGCAGTATTTAATTTCATATTGCCTTTTATCCTGAGCGAGCATGCTGTATGTACACAGAGGAGCTAAAACACAGCCACTTCAAAGCACAGAGGAAGCATTAAGGTGTAGAAAGGGCAGGTGAGGAGATAGCCTTCAGGTTCTGACCCACCAAATTTGCATCTTTGTTGCCTACACAGAGAAAAAGGGTTTCGTGTTTAAAGCTTACTCTTGCAGAAGTACCATGGGTGGAGGATTGTAAGGGTTGCATAAGTCTCATTTCCTCAGATGTGTGTTTCTGGTGTCTAGGAAAGTGAGCCCAGACAAAGCTTTCCATAGGCTGCAGGAGTCACAGCATTGCTGCACTTTTTATCAACTATCTTGCAATTCACAAAACTCTGCTGCAGGTTATTAGGGGCTTTAACAGTGTTTCTGTCTATTTTTCTGAATTTCATGTTTTAAGTCTCTCCCAACCTACTTGTCAAGTTTGTTGAAATGCTGCTTGAAACTGCTTCAAAATTTGCAATGAGGACTGGACAGGCAAACTGAAACTTGGAGCAGAGACATGGATTGTAGGGAAACAGTTTCAAGATATATATCAATTGTTTGTACTTCCCTACTCATAAGGGTCCAAGAAAGGAAGCACTGGCTAAGGGGGGCACACTTGCCCTCTGTGTCAAGTTTTCTTCAGGGTAGTTCTGCATCTTCTCATCTCCCCATTGTATGTTCTAGCCCATGTTCTGGTGTAAAGAGGACTCTCTGCCACTGCTCCCAGATCTAGTGCTAAGGGGTATTGGTGAAGGTCTATTACTTCATCTCTTATTTTGTCTTAAGTGTTTGGACAGGTAGCTCAGTACTACCCTTTCCACTTTGATTTGACACTTGTCTTCCCTTCTGCATCCACAAAGGGTGAAAGCAGTTTAATTCAATTGCATTTATAAAGAAGTTATAATTGTGAAAGTTTCTTCAGATAAATCTTTGAAATGTTGTGCAGCTTTATTATTGTTATCCCATTCCATTTGGTAGTGTATATCTAAGTAATCAGAAGTCAAATAAAATTATGTAAAGTAGGAAACACCATTGAAAGCCAAACACTATACAAAATTATAGAGTGATGAGTAATATCCAATTACTTCCCTGGGTTCTGGATCAAGTCTTTACGGCAGAGAATAAAGAACTGGATTCATCTCTCTTCCAGTAAATAGTAAAATTGTCACTCAGTGGCAATGTGCACACAAGGAGTGCTACATCTTTATAATTGCTTTTTTTCTTACTAAAAAAAAACCAAAACAGTTATCTCCAAATAATTCCATAAACAATGTAGATATAAATCTGTATGAAAATGCATGACAGATGTAACCAGAATTACACTTCAATGTTCAAGGTTTCTTAATTAAAAACTGCTTTATACCCACAGTGTATTACATAGAGCATCCATGTTATCTGATTATTTTTAAAAGAATGCACATGCAATATTACATCTTGGCACTACATAAACCTTCAAAAGCTCATAATGAAAAGAAGCAAACATAATTTATCTTTAAAATCCAGACACTAAACTTGAATTTCCTCCTGGAAATTTTAATTAGCAATTTGAAAAATGCTAAGGCAAAGTATCTGCTCCCAGTTGTCTGTTTAGGTTAAATTAAATTATTTCTGAAAGTAATATAATTAAAATACTTTTAGTTCTTAATCAATATTTTATTTACATTTATTTTCCTTGTAGTACTTGATTAGTTCTTTTGAAAAGGGTGGGATAGCTTGTTTTCTGTTTATTATATACTCAGATGTATCTGTGCTCTCACTAGTAGAAAAAACACTTGCAGTACAGAAACACTGTAGAAATCATAAAATGATACATTTTTATTTTTTTTCAGGTAGGCAATTGGGTTTCTCCCATGTCTCAAGAGGAATAATGTTAATAAGTTTTTAGCTGATCTACGTTCCTACATGAAAATATCCTTCACTGAAGATCCTGTAAATTATACATTACACAAAGGGCCTGAGTCACCTAGTTTCACTTAAATTTCTGTAAAATTCAGTGGATAGGGAAAATTAACGTTCATCTTTAGTTATACTGTACACCCCAACAGACCCAAAGTAAAGACCTGAAACTGGACTGAGCCAAGCTTTACACCAACTAGAGCTCCACTGATACTAAGGCCTCCACATAGCTGTCCCCCAACAAACATGTTTAATGACTAACACAGCAACACAAAATATCATATTCCTAATATATAAAGAAGCTGTTGGCATAGAAACCACATGAACAATGATCAAAACAGCAAACATTCTCTTTTATCTGTGCTGTGTTTCTGAAAATTTTGGTTGCTCCCCTTTCTATTTTCCTCATGACATCATTTAAATCAACCTTGAACTGTTCTGCAGAGTGGTGTGAATGCTAGTTCCGGTTAGACTTAAATCACAATAGCACATGATTAGTTTAGACTGATGAAGCAGCAGAGGGATATATTGTACATTATAATACACTTCAGAAGGTTTTTTCAACTGTACTGGCTAATCATCATTATTTTTTAATGAAGTTAGATTGTATAGAGTTCTTGGGGTCTGTTGGTGTATTGTCTTGGGGACAGGAGGTGTGGTGTCAGTGACACAGATCTGTAACCATCTCTGTGGATGTTTTTAACTCGGCACATGAGATGCCCAGTGTCACAGGAGTTCTGCAGATGACTGCAGCCAGAAGGCCAGCCCTCCATAGCTGCTGTGAGGACTGTGCTCAGCACGCACGGCCGGGAGCAGGAGGAAGGCAGTGGCTGCCCAGCTGGGAACTGAAGGCATTGGCAGCAGGGCAAAGTCAGGCAAGGTGCCTCAGGTTTTATGCACAGTGCTTAAGACTTGACAGATCTTTTAAGATCTATATACTGGCAGACACATTGTGTTTACATCTGAGGTTTGATTTATTTGTGTATACAGTGTGTGTATGCCTAAGCAATGAAAATTAGTCAGTCCAGTGTTTCACCAGAACTGAAACCCAAATGGTAATATTGCAATGCAAATAAATCCTTTACATTTATTTTCAGTTGTTTCACTTGGCTTTTTCTTTTTTTCCTCTCCCAAGCCTGAAGTACTAACATCAAAATGCTGACTAAAGAAAATTTCCTTCTGAGATTTTGCACCTATTTTGTATAACCTGAGTCTATTTTGCATAACCAAGAGAGTAATTTGTCTATTTCAGATAAACATCCAAGCTGAAACTGTCAGTCTTGAGTGCTTATAATGAAGCAGTTGCATCAGTATTGAGCAGTGATATAAAAGTGACTTGATTTTTTTTTTCAGTGTTTATAAAGGTGTACATGTACTGTTGATAATTATGGCAAGTGCAAGCTCTGTAGCATCTGTTTTACATCTTTACCCACATATTAGATACAGGTTTCCATAGCCTAAAATAACTCCCTAAACTAAACTTTGGACCTCAAAATTTAGGTTATGGTTTGAAAAAATTCTAAAAATAGCATAAATGTTTAAGTTTGTACAAAGGGAGAAATAAAAAATAATCCAGGTTTTGGGCAGAATGTACCTCAGCAAGTGTGCTGAGAACACAAAACTGGGAGACGTGGCTAATATACCAGGAGGTGATGCTACCATCCAGACAGACCTCAGCAAGCTGAAAAAATGGGCTGACTTCTGGAATCTCATGAAATTCAACAAGGGGAAGTGCCAAGTTCTGCACCTTGGGAGGAACATCCCCAGTACATGATGGGGGTCTGCACCCCAGTACATGATGGGGGTCATCTCACTGGAAAGCAGCATTGCAGAAAAGGGCCCAGGGATCCTGGTGAACAGCAAGTTGACCATGAGACAGCAATCTGACCTTGCAATAGAGAAAGCTAATGGTATCCTGGACTGCATTAGGAGGAGTGTTGCCAGCAGGTTGAGGGAGGTGATCCTTCCCCTCTACTCAGCACTGCTGAGGTCATACCTCAAGTACTGTGTTCAGTTCTGCCTCCCCAGTATGAGAGAAATATGGATATACTGGGGAGAGTTTAATGAGGGGCTCTTCTCTTCAGATATTCTGTACCAGACGTGTAACAATCTGAAATCTTTTCAGCTCTTTTCCTATGTCACCTCTCTCTTCAGTCTTTTCCAAACTGACATGTTCTAGATCCTCATTGCTAGTGGACACTAACTCATTCTCTTTCCCCCAGGGAGGTAAAATATAGGTCTGAGTAGAACAGGCCTGCTTATATGTGCTTATAGAGACCTTCTCTAGCAGAGTTTTCCTGGACTGTTCTGTCAAGATAGAATTTCAGCTACCCAAATTAATATGCACTCTCCTGGTGATGAGCTGCTTCCTGGCTGGCTGGACAGGAACCATAATGTCTTTTTACACTGGATCCCCCATACTAGCTGCTTTCATTTGTCTACCTCTTACTCATCCTGAGGTTCTTTCTAGTAGCAACAAAATGAATGATCCCGATATGAATCTTTTTGAGATCAGAATTTCTTTCATATAGAAAGCAAATAATAGATTATCTAGGTCTAAAATATGTTTTGCAGTTAATTAGTTAAAATGAATTAGACTTCTTTGTAGAGAAAGCATTTTATTCACATTTTAAGTGAACATAAGTAGTCTAATGTTGCTTTGGGAGCAAAGTAAGCTAAATCAAATTAAAGCAACTTTAATTCTAGATAAGACACAGAGTTGTATGCAGTTTAAGGTAAACAATTTAAAACTATTTTTTCAGTTATTGAGCAGCAACTCTTCCATCATCCCTGTGTGAATGTATTTTCAATAGCCTCTTTATTTGCCTTCTATTTCTGGTGGCTGTTTGGAAAGACTGCTTACCTTTTGGAAGTACTTCCAGACAAAGAAGAGCAGCCATCAGTGGTCTTCTCTGCTAGTCAAATAAAGGTGGTCTCTTTTGGCTTCAACAATAGTCTAACAGCATGGCCCTGGAGAGAGCAAGAGATTTGCCATCCATTAGAAAATTACATCTATTACCCTTATATGCAAGATTTGTCAGTGTAGTGACTAGTTTTAGAAACCAACATTTTAAAAGATACCTAAAGAAACTAGAAATGTACTTGGCAAGTTGGAAAGAATAGCTCTATGCATAGGAAGTGATTCTCTGACAGCATATGCTGCTGTCGCAGATGAGTGATGTAGGGTCCTGCTTGCCGCACAGCAGAGTTTAGATCACTTAAAAGTGCAACTTAACAGAGTCTGGTGGCAAGGTTCGCTCTGTTACTTACTGCGTGGAGGAAATATTCCAAGCAGAAATGCGTGATAGTTGTTCAGAATGATCTCTGTGGGGACAGGGGATGCAAGAGGGCAGAGGGAGGCCCTCCCGTTGGGTTACAAGGTTCAGAATGGACCCCCTTGCTTTCTAAACTTCTTCTCAGAGAGGAGTCTAGGTGTGTCTGGATCCAGACTTAGTCCCAGACTTGATGAGCGGTTCCTTTCTAAGAGACAGCTGCACAAATAAAAAGTATTGGCTTCAAAATAACAATTGCACTTCACAGGATACTAGTTTCAAAAGCATGGAAAGCAAAGACATACTGTGAGTTTGGAGTAAAAAATTTCAGCCAGCTCCTTCCAATTTTTTCAAGCCTTCTTATTTCTATGCGTTTTCCACAGCACCACCATATGACATCCTCTTCATGCAGGAGAGAAATATCAACCAAAGTCTCTAAGTCTTCAGATAGATGGAGATACAGGACAGATGGAATAAATGCGCAGACACACACATCCCCAAAAAACATAGAAACTGTAGAAGAAATTACATATGAATACAATGGTAACTGTCTGGGAAACATGCATTATTTCTTCACGTGCCCTGACTAAGATTCAGAAGACTTGGCTACTTTTACACGACAGAGCAGAAAAATCAGATAAAGTACAAAAACCTCAAATTTTTAATGTAATTTATATTTTACCATGAATGCAGTGTGATTATATTAGTTGAACCTGTTCCTGATCACAATAACATTAAAGGGTTAGAAATGATGGCCCATGAAGCCTCGCATTAAACTATTTTTAGGTCCTCATGTGTTACTTAAAAGCTAATATTATTATCAACAGAAAATGAATTCACTTGGTAAATAATCATGTTATGGTTTCAAATAAAAAAAAGTGTCAGGACTTGGATAGCAATTAATTTGCCAGTCACCCTAATGCATTATTCTAAGTTAATTAAAATGTTTTCAATTTTTTTGCTAATGCTTTTCATGTACGTTCTGACCATTTCCTGATGTTTCAATTAGTTTCCTTCATAGACGTGTGTTATAATGAGCATCAAGTCAAGACCAAGGGTTACTAAAATTTATGACACTGTTACTCAACCAACCCTTAAGCCCTGTTTGACTTCGTAATATTTCAGATGACTTGATGTGTGTAAACAGATAGCTAATTCAGCTACTGTTACATATGTACTTAATGAATGAAATGACATTTATGGAACTAGTCAGAATTTTTTCAAAGAAATATTTTCTGTTCCAACTGACTTTATGCCAAAACTCGAACATTTTGGAATCAAATACTGACTTTGATGAAGTTTTTATGGGATTATTTCTAAAGTGTAGAATAGACTTCCAGGAAGATGAGAGTAAAAGACAGAAAACCTGAGTTTCTTGAGCCAAATGCAAACATTTTACCAAAGTCCCATTTTTGCCAAAAGCTTTTGCACACTTGGTTTTTATTCAAGAGTGACACAAAAAGATTTTCAAAGCCGGAGAAAAATGAATAAAATGAGAGATTCTCCCACTTAGCTCTAGCTCTTTGTCGGAAATGCCATTGTTGGGTTGCTCATAATTTATACCTCTTCAGTTGTGCTATGGTTAATTACAAAACCCTAAAAAAAGAAGTGTTGGAAATGGAAAGAAGAGACTGTTTGGTGGAGCCGTGTTCCAAATTGCTGCAAACTTTCTCCACAGATTGGATGGCACTGATGTTGCCCTCGGGACGAAGGGGAAGGAACTAGGCTCCTGCCAGAGGAAGAGAGAATCCAGAATGGGCGCTGGGACAGAGTCTGCAGGGCAGGACTGTGGATCCTCCTGATGAGGAGAATGAATGGCTGTTACCCTCAGTGGGAATTACAAGGTCAGTGCTTTTGAATATTCAGTTGAACACATTATTTCATCTTAAAATGCCTAAATACTTTTAATAAATCTTAATCTTGGAGACAGAAACAGGCATACTACAGAAAAAAAAAAAAAAACAAACAACCAAAAAAACCCACCAATTAAGATGTCTTAAGATAAAGGCAGGAAGCCTGAATGTGATTTGATAAAACAAGGGTAATTGATGGTTCGAAGGGGTCAGGCTGATCAAGTCAAAGTTGCTGAGGGACATAGTTTAAGCAGAGGTTTATTTAAATGATTTGTAGAAAGAACTTTGAAATTTATGGAAACCAGAGATGGGGATCTTATAGCAATAGAAGAAGCAGACAATGGAGGAATGACAGCACATGACAGATAGAAGCATAGATGTCTCAACAGAAAAAGATCAGATTAAGCATAGCCTGAAGAAACAACATGAATGTGTCAGAGAAGCAACAGGCAAAGCTAATTCCTCGCTCATAACCGTGGAAATAAAAATAAGCTGGAAGAACAGGGTACAATAACCTGAATACCTGACTTTCTGCAGTCAATTTGCTATTGCTTCGCACTTAAGGAAGGACTGTGAAGACTGTAATAATTTTCCCATTCACTTGCAACTACAGCAAAAAGATAAAATGTGAAATTTTTTCTTCAAATGCCCTTTGCTTTGTACATGTGTGCAAACAGGTAAGAGCTAGCCAGGTGCCTTCTCACTGAGTACCTAAATTCAATACCCTTCTGGTACAAATTAGTACTCTATGTTCAGTTCAAATGCCAACAAACAATGTTCTGATTTTCTGAAACGGAAAGAGCAAGATATCTCAGAATAAACATAGTATCCCATGACTTACCAAGGATCATATGTTTATCGCAGTGCTGCCAAAGTACAGCGAAATTGCAAATTTCAAATTACTTATGGGACAAACATCTGATTTCAGGGATCTGAAAACAGAGCTGTTCAAAAAGAATTATCTTCCAAAAATAATTTGCGTTTCAGCAAGCTGTACCAGTAGCATGCCAATCTGAGATATAATCCAGTGGCAGCCTTTAGCCTAGTACCATAACTATAGCTCATATGTTTACAATTATTTACTCTAGTTAATCTAGCTAACTGTGCTAACAGTATAGAAAGGTATACCTGCGATATTCAAAAGATTGCAGGTAAGCTGTTTGGCTATGTAATTATCACCATTCCTGCTGACATGAAAAAAGGACTCTACATTTAACCAGCAACAACGTGTGTTCTACCAAAAGCACCACCTTGAAGTTAATTGAACATCAAATCCTGGCACAACATGTTGTAAGTTTCTTGGTCTTCTCAGTAAATTCTCTCAGACCTAAGAAGGTGCAAGAAGAAGTAATATCTTTTCATATTGCTCATGTATTTTATGTCTAGTTTACCAAATATTAGCTCAGCCACTTTTTTAAATAGCTGAACAATCAGTTGAAATACCTTATAGGCTGTTAACAGAAATAACAGCTAACAGCTAGGTTAGATCAGTCTGCACTGTAATTCAGACACAATGACCATATGTGTATATGTGCACAGATTTCACAGGAAAAAAAAACAATAATGCAATGTTTTCATTACAGTTTCAGTTCCTGGCACAGCCTGTTTCCAGCCGAAGTTAGCAATGTCTGAGCACCAACACACATGGAGATCTAGTACCTGATACAAAGAATATAGAAAACACCATATAGTATCAGTCTTCCTTCTTTCCTCATATACTTCCGTTACTCTAAAACTGTTATCCTATAAGGTTTTAGAAATAATTATTATTAATCTTTCCACTACAACTTTCTTGATATCTTTTTTTTTTAATCTTATTTTTAAAAAAAATTAAAGATTATTTCAAATAAAGAATCCAGTCTCAGACCACTTAGGTTTTGATTTCAGAGGAAGGTGAAATAAATTAGTTTGGTCCTTCATAATATATATTGATCTACTGGACAGGTTTACAGTAAAATACAATTTCATTTATAGGGTATCTCATAATACTGACATCAACAAAATGACATACAGTGGATTTTAAACACATTATCATAACATATCCATTGACTAAATTAGAAAAATGTCTTTGCTTTATTTATTTTTTTTTTTAGAAATCCTTAACAAAGGAAGATGTTGTTTACCCTCAAGAAAGGAATTCCAAATGGAAGGATAACAATGAGACAACACCAGTTCATCAGTAAATATCTGGAGGCAGCAGTCAACAGGTATGCTCAGCTTGCTGGGAGTTACAATATAAAATGGTCACAGTAAGTGTCATCCTCTATTGTCCTACTGCTTGCGAAGACATTTTCACTATAATTTGATCGGTGTAAAATAATGAAGGTAATTGGTTTTATAAAACTCTTCACTTATTTCTACTGAAAACAATTTCTAGTGAGAGTAATTATGCCAGAATCTGCACCTGGGATGGTGTAACTCGGGATGTACCTACAGACTGAGGACAAGAGGGTGCAGTGCAGCCCTGGAGAAAGGGATATGTGGGTTTTGGTTGATGGTAAACTGAAAATGAGTCATCAATGTGCCCTGGTGGCTAAAAGGGCCAACCATATCCTGGGTGCATTAAGCACTGCGTAGCTAACTGGCCAAAATCAATGCGGTTTTGAGCTCCACAATATAGGAAAGATATAAAAATATTAGAATGCTTTCAAAGGAGGGCAACGGAAGTGGTGAAATGACAAGTGGATGTGACTTACAAGGAGTGGTGGAGGATGTTTGTTCAGCTTAGAGGAGACTGAGGGATGACCAGTTTTGCTGTCTACAACTTCCTCACGAGGGAGAGCAGAGAGGGTGGTGTTGGTCTCTTAAATACATGGTGTAACTTTTAGGTTACCCTGTGTGGAGTCAGAAGTTGGATTCGATGACAGTTGTGGGTCCCTTCCAACTAAGAATATTCTATGATTATGCAAGTCCAAGGTAGCAGAGATCAATGTCTTAATATCACAGAGCAAATAAGTAGTAGGTCTTAGGTGTAATTAAAGAATTCTAAAATAAACTGTAACTGGGAAATAAGACAACTTTTTCTTGATTTTTGAGAATTAAGAGTGCTCCGTATACTGAGATTGATGTAAAGCACCCAAACTGCTGCATTTAAATGCTGAACACCACATACCAAGCCAGCAGCAAAAGCAGCAGGAAACCAAGCAAAAAATATAGTTATAATTGTAACATTGTCTGGTCTTGATAAATGTATGTACATTTTCAGTCACATCTTTCTAGTGGGTAAAAAAAAAATATTCACTATCTCTTACACACTTTTTCATCTACTATAGAGCTTAAAGTCTAAAATGAGCCTAAGATTCTTGTTAGAGTTATTTACAAATGGTATTTAGTATTCTTTATTTAAAAAAAAAAAAAAAAACACTACCAAAAATTCACATTTTTTATACCAATTTCTGTATACAAGATTTCCACAGGCTAACAGCAGCAGGCTGCCTGGTGGGTTCCACAGAGCAGCCATGACAGAAACAGAATGAGAACAGAACGAGGTTTAGGGAAAACAGGGAGATGAACAAAAACACCTCCAAAATTTGCAGATTAGTAAGATTGTGAAGAGTCCTCTTCCTCCAATAGAATTGTCATTGTTTTCCATGCTAGGTACAGCATGAAAAAGGCTAATATACTAAACCGAGGTCATTTATTTTTCTAAGAGTAAATACTGTAGAAGTCAACTTTAGTGATACAATAACTCTATCCATGGTTGTTTTGGTGCCTTCGGTTACTTTGATTATCATGTTCACCCATTTAATCCAAGTATTACTGAAGTTGAGAGATACCTTTTCTTTGAGCTCAATCTGCAGCAGGTTTTTAGAAGCTACTTTTTGTAATAGTAAACATTGAAAAAGTAAATTGAGGCTCTTGGAAAAACCTACTGGTAATTCAGGGCTGATCAAGGTAAATTCACATTTTCTATCTACTGAAATCATTAGGTGATCCATTAAGATCATAACGATCAGAAAACATAGTGAGCCAATTAAAATTTGGTGTGTGTAATATTTAGTATCACATTCAGTTCTCCAACCTTTGGACTTATGTTGATGCCATTTTCCACTGAGATATTGGCTGCCTGCCTGTGAGCCCTCCTTTAACTTCTTGGTTTTGTATGAAGTTAAGAAAATAACACATCAGCTAGTACATAAAAAGACACTTAGGACAGCCACACTTCCCTTGGCCTTGGTCATTATTTGAGATTTTCAAATATGGAAAGTATTGTCAAGACTCTTAGTCAATCATTTAGAGTGACAAAGTCAGCCTCATGGTGCTCGTGGGTTTTTTTTATCACCCTCCAGACTGGAAGATTCCTACTGACAAGTGCAGACATTCCTGTTAAACCACTAACATGGTCAAGAAATAGAAGCAAGAAAATGTGCACCTAAATCTGATGCAGAGACTCCTAATTCAAAACATTTGCATTAAACAAAAAATTAAACAAAGAATGACACCAGCCATTTGTGATAACATAGTGGCTGAGTAATTTCAAATCAATATAGTCAAATGTGATAATAGGAACAGTCAATGCAATTACATTCCAAATAATCAATATTTTTTTGCCATCAAACCCACAAAGGACAGGGAATCAAGTTACTAAGAGCACTACAAATGTCCACCACAAATGCGAATGTAAAGGGAGTAGAGTTTTTTATTAATTTTAATGAAAGTGTATTTTGTAGCTTATTCCATGCCCATTCTGGTACAAGAATATACTGAACATCCTCTGTTCTTCCGGGAACAAGTTCCAAGTTGCTCTTACCTGCTCCTTCTCTTGTCATAGTTTCTCCAGGACTTACAATGGCAGGAGACATAGAAGTGAGTCAGTGCACCCTCTGTAATAGCCCTATTCAACCACCATTCCAGCCTGTTTGGTGTGGCACAGTGGCAGCAAACCCCAGGCTGCTGGGGACAACTCTTACTGCATTCAGTAATTCCTGCTGTCAATAAGAGGGTCCCCCGTTTTGGAGAGGCACACAGCTAAAATAGCATGAGCAAACCTGTAGTATCACACCCATACATTTGATCATTCTTTCTCTCCAGCTTTGCCTGCACATCAATAGAACATCTGTAATAAACTTCAATTCGTGACCAGGTCATAGGTCAATGTGAATTTGATTCAGTAAAGCTATTCTGAATGGTGAATATATTTCTGTATTTTTCAGTATTTCTTTCCTTGAACTATGCTGTCATGTTTTGTTTGTTTTTTGGGGGTTTGTTTGTTTTTGTTGTTGTTTTGTTTTGTTTTAACTTTGCAACTTCTTATTTATCAAGCTTTTAATTCCAAATTACTTTCATTCTGGGCAGGGGACAGAGGAAACTTTTAAACACTACATCACATGTGCTAGCTGATGTTTCTGTCTATATTTCAAAAGGCTGCTGAATTCTGGAGATATAAGTTATTCTTCAGGATGATAATTTTGCCAGACTCCAGTCTGGGAAGAAGCCCAGTGCAAGCTTCTTGTTAGAATTTTACCAAAAGAGGACAACACTCTATTTGTTCAGCACAGGGAGCACCGAAAACTAAAGGCATGATGAATTTTCACACTTTTTTAATGTCTTAAATAGCAATATAATTTTCCTCTGTTCTTGTTGCCACTATAACCAGTAGGAAAGCTATATCTGTCACAGATAAAATAAAATATATATCATCTTTCAAAAGGCAAAAATTCAATATAGGAAGGTTAAGAATTAAACAGCATTGAGTAGTGTCTTTTCCATGCTTTTTGCAGTGAAATAAATGACCACAGAAGTTACAAGCAGTTGAGAAAGTAGCACTCTACTCTGCAGTTAAAAATTATGGATAAAATGAGAATAGAACTGCAAAGCTGTCATTTTCAGATATTAAAAAGACAAGCATTTTTGTAGGCTGACTGGAAAAATCATTTGCTCATCTTCTTATTCTGCTTAGATGTCAAAAAAATAAAAGCTTTATAGCATTTAACATTTCAATAATTCAGGGGAAAAAGCAAACCTAGGCCTCATTTTCTTCTCATTGAACATGATGAGAATTTTTGCCTTTAACTTCAAAGTAAGTGGACATAGACCCTTGGTTTAAAAGAAAGCTAATATTTGAGAAGGTGATAATAAAAAATAAATTGCAGATTGGTGGAATAAATCTGGAGGTAAAAATAACACTTGTTAGTAATAGAAAATTCAGACAAATTCGCTTATTTTCATCTTGAGCTTTCTGAACAGCTACATATCTGTGAGACAGACATTGCAACTCTAGGAATGAACCACACAAGACTCTCCTTAGAAAAAAGGCTGCACTCAACTTTCCACATTCCCATTAAGCCCATGCAAGGCTTACAGTAGCCTAGACTCAAGAGGAGAAAATTCCTGCGAGGCTCTGACCTTTGCAGTGAGCTAGGACAGTTTTAGTTTTTTCTTGAAAGCAGGGTTGTTCCCTGGCTGTACATAAATGCTTCAAATTTAGGGTCACAGCCTCATATAAGTAGCAGCAAAATATCCAGTTCCCAAATTCACATTTTTTTGAGAATTGGTCAGTGAGAGCTTACCTGAGAGCGTATATTAAATGAACTGCTTGTCTGTTCAAAGTCTGAGTATTAGTATGACAGTTAAAGGAACATCATAAAAGATGGAAGCTCTGGGCTGGGTTCTCAGCCTCTAGAAGCACCACAGTTACATTGGAGTCACTAGGTCGATGTAGTTTTATAGATGCGAGGGCTTGACCATCCCAAGGCATTAAAATGTGTCACAGGACTTGGTCTACCAAAGCCTGTTTACAGTTCTCCCAGCACAGGACAAACTGCACAATGTTCTGCAGAACTTACTAAGTGCAAGAAAGATCACAGACTGCTACGCAACACCAAGCAAATTAATGTTCCCCTTATAAAGAGCAGCCAGTGTATGACTGCAAAAAAAAGGCGATAGCTTCTTTCCTAGGGGGATTCTGTGTCGTAACAGCAGCTCATTGTTGTGCTGCTCTGTCTGCCCTTACTGCTCAGTTGTCTGGGACATCATCTCTGAGAAGCGTGTTGAACTAGATGCCACTGAATATGGCCCTGTCGCTGTGCACTCCCAAATTTCTGGGATCATGTAAAGGTATTAGAAACTATTTGCTGCATCTAGATACTTCTCTCATTTTCCTGTAAAGGAAGTTAAGTAGTATCTGTGTCAGCAGTAAACAATAAGCGAGGAGCCTCTTGTAGTCCCCACATTATTGTCTCAAACAGTGAATTATGACTCTATCAGCCATGATGCAAACAAACCACTTGTGGCCACTGTCACTGGATCACCATAGCTCTGCAGTAGCATCTTCCTCAGCCAGGTTAATTTTATACCATATTTCAGGCTTTTTTTCCCCTAAGAGCAAACCTAATGTTCCTACCTGCCCTTTTAATCACTTCTGTTTCATACCAATCTGTGTCAAAGAACATTACAACAATAATATATAACTCTAGGGAACACTGATATTATATAAACTGCAGCATAATACTTACCATATTAAATTCAATTTTTCAATTTAGCTATTCCCTGTCCGTTTTACTTGGCTTTAAACTAAAACAAACCTCCAGTGCCAAATGCAGCAGTTGGAACTGACCACCTACAGCACAAGATTAAGGAAATGAAAAAATGCTGTGTATTTGTTCTGAAGCTAAAACCTCCTTCTCTCCAGCAAAGGAACTTCATTGATTACAAACCATACTGCTTTAAATTAAATAAAATGGAAATATAATGAGCTATGGTGCAGTGAAGTATAGTTTATATAAAACTTTTCAATCACATAAACTCTAAGGGAGGTCACTCTTCTTCTAACAGAATTTTCCAGGCTAGAAGAAAATGTTTATCTGCAAAGCTATCACCTTTATTATAAAAGACAATAGATGTAGTGAAAGGGAGAGAAGTTGATTTCAGTTCATAAGAGGTGCCTTCTTCAGTTTTACCCTGTCTGTAAGTAACATCTTCTTGACAGTGTCACATCATTTGGGGCTCTATGGAGCAAACCCCTGCTTTGCCTCTGCATTCAGACCTCCAGAGGCTTCAGCCTGACCATGCGGAAGACAGGAGGCACATGTTTCAGTGTCACCCAGACTCTGAACTTTGTCAACGTCTCTCTAACTACTGTAGCATGAAGCAAGAGCATAACTTCCTCCACTTGCTCAGACACAAAAGGTGACCTGTACTGATTATATTATTCTACCTCAAGTGAGCGTGCCCAATGTGAAACGAACCTCAACAGATGAAAGAAAAGGGACAGCTTCCAGAGACAGGATGGCCCTGCTACCTGTTTCTTACAAAAGAAAGTACACACTTATTTCTGAGGCTTGCCAGCTCACATCATTTCTAATGCTTACCCAACCATCTAAACCAAATGAAAATTAAGCTGTAGATTAGTTCAGAAATGTAATAAAAAGTGATACAGTCTTGGAGTCATTATGATACTTTCTCAAGTACAGGTACAGTTGGCTGAAGGATGTAATTGTCTAGTTAAAAAGATGTATACAAACCTAAGATATATTGAAGTCAAAGAAAAGACTTTCATTGCAGTTTGTGTGCTGGAGAACAGCAGCAATATCCTGAGTGTTTCTCTGTGAGCTCTTTCCTATTCCCTCCAACATAAACCAAATATTTAATATGTCATTCAGTATAGATTTCAATGCTGTCCTTTATGTCCACTGAAGGAGTCCAAGTGAAGAGTCTCCACAGCCTTTAGCTCCCATGTGGTGCAAGTAATTCCTATTTTCCCATTTATTTTAAAGCTGCTTGACTTATATATTTTTTATTACAATATACATGTGTGAAATCCAAGAGGCCTGTTTGAGTTACAAGTCAGCTTAGAGAGGAACAGAAGCATAGGAAAAGAAAAACATAGTACATGTTCACTTCATACTGAGTACTAGAAATGGGCAGGTCACTTAAAAACATATAAAAAGAATCTCTGCCAGACCATTGGAATTTAACCCAAATTATAACAATATTTGATAAGTAATTTACACCTAATTTAAATATCAGTCTTCTTCACAGAGCTCCTACTTTCACTGTAGCTCATGATGGAGTAGTAGCATATTGGATAGCTGCTGCCATGCCTTCTGTTCATTTCAGTGCACCAGATTCCATGTGTGGTAACTTGGAAGCTCAGGAGAATTTGGTGAATCCTGGTTAATACGTGAGATATCAATAGGAGTAACGGAAAGTCTGTAGAATTAGGAAAAAAGATTATACAGTCCATATAACACTAGCAAATCGTGGTTTGCCATGTCTCTTCTCAAGGAAAGAAAGTTAAAAAGCTGTGTTCTCTCTTGAATGGCTCTCATGAACGAAAGCATCAAGATTGGTAACTAATTTTTCAGACAGTGAATAGCAGCAGACCTTTTAGGGGGTCTCAGAAAGAGGCCACACTACATTGTAGAGAGTGATGTCAAGAAAGACAGAGAGAATGATGTTAAAATGAAGAAAGACCAAAAGGCTGAGAACAGGCATCACTGGAAAGGTCATGGAGGTGAGTTATGTGTTAAGTCTTCTCTGAGTCAGCCAAGAATTACTACTCAGCCTATTGTGGAAAGACTTTTTAATACCCTTCCCTACAATTATAGAGAAAATGAAACTGTAGTTATTTTATAGTTAACAAATTCCCAAACTGTTAGTTTTATTCACAAAGACGGCTCCTCTTAATATATTTTACTAAGCTCCACTCTACCAGATGGGTAATTGTGGCTTTGGTCCAACAAAGCATACATAAAAGTGAACCTGTGAGCACTTGAATTGATTTTAGTGAAGTATAGATATGTTTAAACTATTAATATGTTAAACTGCTTTGCTGGAGTGTGATTTAGATGAACAACATCTCTATATCACCCTATCAGCCTGTCCAGCAATGCAATGGAGCCAGCAAAAAGTTAATGTGATTGTTAAGTCATTGGAAATAGGGCATGCACACGTCAATGAAATTATCTTGTGAAAGCATTTGTCTAAAATTAGTTTGTATTTTTTTCAAATTAGCTCATTTTTTCTGACTGAGAGAGCTGACTATTCTGTGCAAAAATAGAGAAATTAAATAAAAGGTACATGCAGAGTTATTAATCAAATTAATAGGTGGCACCAAATTGTAGCTTTAGAGCACATCTGAAAGGAAAAAGGCTGTTCAAAGATCAACTGCGAAAGTTTATATGTTTTATTAATGACAGAAAAATATTATCATTCATGCATTTTATTAGTCCTGGATAATATAGTCTTAATTAAAATTAGTACCTACTAGATTTCTTAAATAGCATTTCAACAACATTAAAGAAAACAATCCACATTTCCTGTAAAAACCTTGCTGCATGTTAGAAATAATTATTAATTCATTTGCTTAAGTACTAGGTTTGTGTTTCAATAGTCGATGTGGCTTGTGCTATATAGCCAATTAAATTTCAAAAACCAAGAATAACCAGAATGTAAGGGCCTATACTGAAAAATCAGGAAATTATGTTGAGCTCAGCAGGTAAAATTATTCCTGAGGACCTGTGCAGCTTTGAACTGCCACCCTAGATGGGCAGGAAGAGCCACGTGCTGACAGATGCTATGGGACCTGGAACCATTTGAGTTGTCTAACCAGGCTTGACCCTCAGCCTGGTGAAAGGAGCAAGGGAACATTTGCAGAACTGCCTGGTTGATTTAGGAGATTAAATCCCATTTCAAAGCTCCCTGGACATTTGAGTCTTAAGGAAACCCCATCACACAGGCTAGGAAAGCCCAGATTTTTTGAAACAATGCAAAAGATGCATAAAAATTCAAATAAATGTCTCACCACCCTAAAATACACCTCTGCATGCATCTGTGGTTATGTTCTTAAATAACTTTAAGACATAGGTTATTTCATTTAATTTTTTCTCCCTTTGAGAATGTGGTTCAAGGTTGCAGAAATCAATGGATAGCCTTTCTCTTTATCAGGGATTTTTAATATCATTTGTGAAAAATAGTCATGCATCATCTCAGTTTGCAGACAGACAACAGAACACAAGCACTACACTTTATTTACACTCTGTACCTTGTCAGAAGACTGTCTGAGATTTCATTAAAGACCTTCTCTAACCTGTTCTGCATTAGAGATGATCAGAAGTAAAGTTTATTCCTTCTCCCTGCAAAATAGCCCAAGGGCATTAGGCCTTTTAGGACATAAGCTGTGCACAGGAGCATTATCAATATGTCTTCATGATTTTAAGAACAGTAAGTGAAGAACGCAACACTTTATTGAGTTATTGTTTTTCCTCGGGTGATTAGATAGGGACCTTACCATAGAATTTCCTCTATCTATTACAGTAGGATTGTTGCAACCGTGACCCAAAGATATAAGAGAAGCAAGGCAGAGAGTATCTTTTATTAGACAAGTAGTTAGATGAGGAAAAATACTTGGCAAATACCTATTTCCCAGGGAGGCAGTCATGGCTCCAAGCCTTGACAGTATTTGAGAAGTGGCTGAACAATGCCCTCAGACACATGGTGTGAATTTGGGGGTTGTCCTATGCAGGACAGGAGCGGGACTCAGTGATCCTTGTTGGTCCCTTCCAACTCAGGACGTGCTATGATTCTATTCGAATCTGAAAACGAGCAGCAAACCTCCAGGTAAGTTAGGATTAGAAACAATTGGTCCAAGAGAGCTAAATAGTTACAAAATTTAATCATCTCTTCTCCTTCTTTCAGAGTATTATTTTTATATTTAAAGATATAAAAATATTTTAATATTTAAAACCTTAGCCTTTGCAGCAGGGTGGAGAAAAAAAATACCTCATCCAAGAACTGTCTGCAGCAAGTTAAAATGACAGTGGAGACTATTAAAATATCCCATAAACTCAGTATCCCTCCTTAATCCGTGGAACTATTTCCTTTTTATCCAGTAAAAAGATGTAATTTGCTTCCTAGGTTTTGTTCTGAAGATATTTTTCTAAATGTATGATAAGGACCAGGACTGAGAACTTGGAGATTAACCAGCTCTTTTATGAAAAATAATCTCTTATTCACAACTGGCTGTTTTCATTTTTTGTTGCTTTGTTTGTATGAGCTCATTTCCACGCATAGCGACTGTATAATTTTGTTATCATTGCTGTCCTCAGTGCCTCTAGTGGATTGGGTAACCTTTACTTTGTTTTGGGATGCCCATGTGCAGCATCCGTGGAGTGTGAAGGTCTTGCTGTACTAGACAGGTACTGTTATAATTGTGAACACAAGTTGGTAAGATTTGCCTTGTCTAATGGAATGGGACTCCATTCTATTTCTTGGGCCACAGTGGTTTGTTTCTGAGTAATTGTGAGGTAGAAGGACAAGGCAAAGAAATGTTTAAAAGCTTGGGGAAAGCTGAAGAGGGCAGGTTCTGGGAAAGAAATTTAAAGAGGGTAATTTTTAACAACTATCCATACAGTTTGTAGCATGTTGTTTCTGACAGCTGAGGTTGGACAAGGGGGAACAGGTGTAGATTATGGATTTTCTTTTTTATAGTGGTTAGCTTAGCTGCTTTATTTTGTCAAGGTTATTCTCATGATGAAAATGAAAGGAGAGGGAGTTTCAAAAAAATCACCTCTCAGAGATATTTTTTGCAGTGCTGTAGTTGGGTTTTATTTTGTTTTCTAATGGGCAAAAAATGGTTCAACTCTGTGTCCTACCTTAAAATATAAATGCTGAAAATTTTGCATTTTGCTATTGCACAAAGACCTCAGTTTTGCTCAACTTTAAAGTAGTTAGTTACCCGTCAGTCTTTTTATCAGTGTTCATATTCTTAAGACAAATTGTGGAGCTGACTGCTATTAGAGATGTGTTATATACTTAGCAACAGAAAGAACATGATTTTCTTCCCATCCAGACAATAGTAGGATAAACAGTATTTAAACACAATTTTCCTGTAAATATTTTCTTGTGATTAAGCCAAGATAGTGAGAACTGGGCCTGCCAAAACCACCAACTGACTAGTTCTATAAAATTATGTGGGGCAGAAGGCTAATAATTTGGGATATAAACAAAATGTTTACATTTACCAACCTGGTGGAAACATAATGAACATGTGGGAAAAAGTCTGGCCTAGAAAACAAACAAACAAAACCAAACCTGTTTTCTGTTAAAGTTACCTAAATACATTTTTTCCCGTTTTATTTTAGTAGGTCTAACAAAATTACATTCATTATTTTAAGCATCTTCATCTAGTAAGTACCACATGGGAACTTAGAGAAAAAGACAATCCTTGTATGAAAGACCTCAGTATCAGAAAAAGAAACATAAAATGAGAGAAGGGGGAAGGTAGTTATGCCATCTCCACCGCACATGGGTGAGGCCAAGACACAGACAGATACAATCTGGCCATGTGTGTAATGATGGCAGTTAGTAATTTAGCCTAAGCAGAGTTACAGGTTAAGGATGTGTGAAAATTAAACCAAATTGTTTATGTCAGTCCCACACATTAAGGGGGAAATTTTCTAAACACAATCTCCAAAACAAAATTTCACCTCAGCTGACTTTAGATAACTAGCCTTTGAATCATTTCCCTAAACAAAAGTATCAAATGCCATTTGAGATATGTAAGGCTATCAAGGATATCTGCAAGGGGCTGGCAAATAGAACATGGCATACAGGAAATCTGGGCATCTGGGTCAGCAGCAGTGGGGCAGATGGGGTGCCCTGCAGCATTTCAAATGGTTCAGATGTCTGTGTTGGGCAACTTAAACCTTTAATTGAAAAACATTTATCAGGCATGTACATGTGTCAGGGTGTCTCTATAAGCAGTAGAATGAGATACTCACAGTCAGCAAGATGACCAGTTCTGTGGGGGTACTGCCCTTTCTCCACTGGCTTTAAAGAGCACCTTAGCAAACTGCTCCTGAAGAAGACTCAGAATTTAGGCAGCAATTTTTTTGCATATTTTTTTTATATTTTTCAGAAGGAGTATCCTAGCCAATTTTAGGTGAAAACAACAGTGGTTTTAATTGCTATTTTGTTTAGGTTTTATTCAATAATAATGTATTTATTTATTAATTGTATTCTTTTAATTATTTATTGAAATGGTTAAAAATGCTAATCATACATGAAAAAAGATCCACAGCGTTCATTATGTCTTCATCAGAAGGCAAATCCACAGTAAACTTTGGAAAAAAATTATTCTCAGTAACCAAGTGCTGTATTTTGCCTAGAGCACCCAGGATTTCAAACAGCAAATCAAACATAAAGATTATGCTGAAATAACGCTTAAATGAGAACTACATTCTAATTTATTAAGTAAAAGCCCTGAGAGGAATTAAAAGGCTAAAATAACACACTGATTGCAAGTTTCATCCAGCTGAAGTGAGATACTCAAGAACATGCATGTGAAGACCTCACATACCTACCCAAAATCAGTGGAAGAATTTTCAAGTGCAGGTACAAATGCTTCCATTTGCATAGGCAAGGCCTATTTTTAAACCCTTGTTCAATCCTAGCTGTACTGTAGTGAAAACAGTTGTGTATATTTCAAGGTCAGAACATACATGATCACTTCTATATAGCAATGATGGCTGGTTTGGGATGTAGATCCCAAATTTTCAAAATATCTCAGGTTATCTCCTTGTGACAAAACGCACATGTGTCATATGGGAAGTTTCTCTTCTGAGGTCTGTTTTCCTTATAGGATCCAATTTAAAAGCATACACTATTTTGTTTTGTATGCTGATTTGCAGAGTCCTGTGTGGTCCTTGTCCTCAGGTATCGTTGATTCTGATACCAGCATTTCAGTGTTGACCTTGAATGAGAGCTTTAAGATATCTCCCAGCAAGACCTCCCAAGAAACTTTCGCCTACACCTTTCTCCAAATTTTATGGTGCAAGTCCAGGACTGTTCCTCCTCACTTCAGAAAGTATTTGTTACCTGGTTTTCCTCCTTTAAGTGTTGCCTTTGTTCGTATTTTCCATCATGCCACACGTTGGCCCAACACTTGATCCCTCCCTAGTGTGTCTCATCTGCATTTTGAAATTCTCTGTCTCGTCTCATAGACAGGTGATGTAGGCTTCCCAAAGAGTGTGTGTCTCTCAAAGATCCCTTTCAAGGCTAAAGCGATACTCAGTCTGTTTGGAAATAAGCAAATGTGTGAGTGTTCAGAATTTAGTTATAAATATTGAAATAATCACGTTTATATTTTCAGAAGTTTTGGCTCTTTTGCCACCCTGGCATCAGTAGAAGTGTTTGTTTATTATACACACTTGCTGGCTGTCAGTGAGAGTTTCAGTATTTCTCATTGGTTTTATCATTCAAACAACACCTTAGATGAATGCAACCTTGTGTGCTGTTTGTAGGTTAACCCTCTCTGTCCAACCCCAAAATATTGTATTTCATTTAAAAAAAAATCCAGTCAAACATGCAACAAAATAACTGACACTCAAACATGACAACTATGATCACATCTACCAACAAAGACTTACCATGAACGGCTTCATCTAGATCTTCTTACCTGGGTTGAAAAGCAGGAAGGTTAATCAGTATGTGATGCTGCACAGAACACATCTCTGAGGTGATAGCCATGTTCACAGGCATTCTCAAGTGCAACCCCTGAAATCACAAAGAAACTAGACAGGCTCTCTCCTGTGAGCAACTCCCTGTGACAGGTTTTGCTGACAAGTGAACACACAAACACACTTTCACATGCTCAAAAGTTTGCAATTAAAAGATATATCTTTGAAATGTTTAGAGTCTTTCTCCTTTCAGAAAAATGTTAAGCATAAGTGTCTTGTGACAAAATGAATAGGGAAGCATTTATGCAATTTATGTTAGATTTGTAAACAGATAGGCAGCGTCTAAGCAATGAACAGTAACCTGGGGGACCTGGGGGTGCCGTGACTCATTTAGAAAGGCATTACCTTGTAAAGATTAGGGAAATAAACAGTGCTTGACAAAGCTATTGCTGAAAAACAGATTCTGTTTTGGTCGGGGTTTTTTTGTTTGTTTTGTTTGTGTTTGTTTTTAAATGCCTTTGTTTTTATTAAAAAAATCATCAATATGTGATAGAAAGCATTACAAGAAAGCAGTGTGAACAGGCTTAAAGGATGCAAGTGCGTATTAAAGAAGCATTTTTTAGAAGAGGATTTACACAGTTTCATAGAAGAAAATTCTAGGAATTCCACCACCCTCTATTTTAAACTATTAATGATGTTTCCGCCTCAAGTCCTAGCATTCTTTCACAAATGAATCAAAAACTAAATGGTGACTTTAAGCTTCAAGACCATGCTATCCTATCATCCAGTTTCAACAAACAGTTTGTATCACTCAGTGGGATTCAGAGCAGTAGAGAAAAGTGGTGTTTACTTGTTCATGTACAAAATAACTTGCAGCTGAACCCAGAAGGAACATCAATTTAAGAAAGTAGCTAGAAGAGCAAGAAGAGCTAAAATATGTAATATACTATCTATTGCTTTTAATCTGTGCACAATATATCATTTTTCTCTAAGGCAAATATACAAACCATCTTTACACTCCTTCAGCTTTTTTAGAGTGATGTCATGTTAATCTGCTCAAGGTCAAGGTGAGAAGACTGATATAATGAAGCAACTGCTCTTAGGAGTTGTGCCACGTCATGTTAGGTTCACAGATAAATGGGCATTAGCTGTAGATATAGGTACTTCATCAAATTCTTTCACGTGTCTGATATATTGGATTATGTATTATTGGGTTCAATTTAATATTTTATATAAGTGTGCAATTGTTTTCATATATTTGTACTGTAAATACAGAAGGAGTGGGTGTATTCTGAAGGACAACTCTCTTTTTGTGCTGCTCCCTATGATTGGCCACAATATAGAAAATCATGATTTAGTATTATGGGTAGTAATTTGCCTGCAAGGAATCATATTTTATCAAGAAGTTAAATTTGAATTTGTGTCTCTAAAGAATTGTTTGGGTTTTTTTCTCTTCTTTGTGTCTCATTTGTAACTTTTCTTTATAGCTTGGGAGTTTCATGACTCAGAGAAGCACTAAAGCGCAGATATGTTGACAGATTTGATTTCTGTCATTTCATTTAAATTGAATCCATTTTCTAAACCTCTAGATAATACATTGCTAAGACATATTTTTCCATTTTTAAATACCTCCTGCTTTTTCCCCAGTTGTGGAATAGTTACTTTTTCCATACACTCAAAAAAATATATACATTGTACAGATGAAGATTCCTGGTGGACAGCAGGATGACCATGAGCCAGCACTGTGCCATTGTGGCCAGGAAGGCCAATGGCACCTGGGGTGTATTAGAAGGGGGTGGTCAGTAGGTCAAGAGAGGTTCTCCTCCCCCTCTACTCTGCCCTAGTGAGACCACATCTGGAATATTGTGTCCAGTTCTGGGCCCCTCAGTTTGAGAAGACAGGGAACTGCTGGAGAGGGTCCAGCGCAGGGCAACCAAGATGATTGAGGGCATGGAGCATCTCCCTTATGAGAAAAGGCTGAGGGAGCTGGGGCTCTTCAGTTTGGAGGAGACTGAGGAGTGACCTCATTAATGTTTACAGATATACAAAGGGTGAGTGTCATGAGGATGGAGCCAGGCTCTTCTCAGTGACAACCAATGGCAAGACAAGGGGTAATGGGTTCAAACTGGAACACAAGAGGTTCCACTTAAATTTGAGAAGAAACTTCTTCTCAGTGAGAGTAACAGAACAGTGGAACAGGCTGCCCAGGGGGGTTGTGGAGTTTCCTACTCTGGAGGCATTCAAAAGCCACCTGGACACATTCCTATGTAGCCTCATCTGGGTGTTCCTGCTCCAGCAGGGGGATTGGACTAGATGATTTTCTGAGGTCCCTTCCAATCCCAAACATACTGTGAAAGGCTAATAGGTACCCAACTACTCTAAAAAAGCTTGTGAGACCACCATCACTTAAGAACAAGCTAGGCAAATGTGTTGAGAAATGACATTCATAGTGTAGATCTTCACTTTAGCCTAGAGGTGAACTGAATGAACCCTCCAAGTGTTTTCTAGTCTCACAGCGTAAGATCTGAAATCAATTGTACAGGTAAAATGGAATACAAGGACTTAGGATCTAACTGTGGCCTAATTTCCTTCGTAAGTACCAGTACACTAAAGACCAGAGGTTTGCTGGATTAACAAATATTGAGTAAATTTATTTTAATGTTTTAATTTAATGAAGGACTGATCCATAATGGTATAGACAAGACTGGAATTCACTCTCTTTAAAAAAATAAATGGGGAAAGGAAGAATTTTCCATCCTTGACTGACTGAGAAGGCTGATAAAAAAGTCAGTATTTTTCATTCTGTTGTCTGAAAGAGGGTTTGTTGTTGTTATTTTTTGGCAAGGTGTGCATTTGATACTGAAGAATCTCATAGATTTTCACAGAATTGTATCTGAATATGTTGCAAGATCAGTTCTTGTTCCAGCTGTCCAGTTCCAGCTCTGGTTCGGAGCCAAAACTGCTGCGTAAATCTCAGCTTTTAAAATCATATTTAGCTAGGGTGGATTTGACTTCAGAGAAGCTATGTATGAACAAGTCAGTATGTGCAACTTATTAGCAGACAGAAATAGCTGAACTTAGATAATGCAGATGCTATTTATGGAAAATTAAGTTACATTAGTAGCTTGTCTGAGAGCAGCAGACACTTTCTGTTTGCCAGTTCATTTTGACTTGAGAGAAGTAAGGCTGGCTGACTTTTAAGGACAGAAAGAAAGGCAGACTAAGGTTTGGTGATGGCACAGAATAGTAGAAAATACATCTCATCTAGTAAGAAAAACTTTAATGGTCACGTTATTAATCCTTGATTACACGTCTTTGTAATGAAAACATAAAGTATTGTGATAACAGTTAATGATTTCCAAAGTAGTGGTATCCATTGTGCTGGGCACCAAACAATCTGTGCAAATACAAGGGTTTTTTAAAAAATTATCTGCATATTGAAAACTTTACTGTCTAAGGAGACTGCAAAGATTTGAACATGTACCTAATAGCATGTATTGTCTGTTGGCCACTGTCCTTGTTCTTCTTTTGTGACTGCAGGACTATCAGGATTGCTCCTACATGAACTTTAAAAAAGGACAACATTTTTCAAGACTGACACCTGAAAATGCAAACAAAAGATAAATGACAGGAGTGTAACATTTCCAATCAAAAAAACTAAGGTAAATATGCAGTATTTCTGGTGAAGCATAACATTAAAGGCTGGCTGCTGCTTCTGTGCAAATTGCTTTTCAGTGGTGATAGAACCTGTGAGCATAAGCAACCTGGGATGCTTAGGCATTTGTATTTGCCTCTGTTTTTATTCCTTGTAGCAACCGTGCATAGAACACACTGCAGACAGACATCTGAGGACTTTGGACTTGGATAGCTGAGAAGAGAAAGCATTAGAAGTTGAATGCACTGGGACTGTTCCCGCATGAAGGTGCAGATTTGACCCAGAAAGGTTTGAGTGTGTTTCTGAACAAACTGAATTATCTTTTGTGCTTCTCAAACATGGGTTGCTTAAAAAAAGTGCAGAACTTTAGCTCCAAAACCACATCTTTGAGTTAAACTATTTTATGTTATTCCTCAAAAAAGCCCTTCTATTTTACTTCCAAACTGCAGTGAAGTGTTAAACTCTATATAAAAACTGTCTTTATCCCTGCATATTGTAAATGTGGTGCATTATCCCTGGCAGTTACTAACTGTTTAGATTTTTATTAATTCTAGACTTAGCCCATTTCATGTCATTCTTGATTCCTTTTTTATGTGTATCTTTTTTTGCACAGTAAGAACACATATTTTCTAAGCAATGGCTTTAAAATTTGGGCCTTATACTTCTATAATATTATAGAGTATTTGTGTTGAATACAAATACCACAATCTAAATGACAATATAAACTGTATTTAGTCATGAATAATGAAGACCTCTTTCTCCTGACAAAGCTAAACTCTCTGCATCCTGGCTCTATAATATTCTTATCTATGAGAACATAATATTCATTATTCTGAGACATTTTTAATGATCACATCTTGTTTAGGGTTATTTGATCACTATGGCTTATTTAGAGCAGCACTTAAAAATAGTTCTAAAAACTGCTGTCATATTTGTAATATTTGGGCATATTTCACACTACCTTCTCTATTTTTTCTGATGTAAACTGTTTGCTAAATTTAAATTAATTGCTGTGATTTCTCTTGGTTCCTACAAATCTTTTCTCTGAAAATCTTATACAGCAAATGATTTTTGTCTGTCTACTACTGATATCTACAGTCTATCATACGTTGATATTAGAACGGCATGTTTTAGATTATTTTAATGCATTGATTAACTTCAATATTGAAAAGTTAAATAGTTAATAACCATTTATCCAAATAGAACAATAGCCAAGATACATGTCATTTTGTCACGTTGCAGTATTTAAATACTTTTCAGTAGAATTTAGCATATTCCTGTAATGATTAAACATATCTTGTAACTGATTAAAGGTGACCAGTTCCAAGAAGAAGAAACATGGAGAGACGCACTGTAAGAAGTGAGCTAATAACATTAAAATGTGGGAAATAATTTTTGAAATGTCCGAATGTAGACTTGTGCTTTATAAATCACAACCCAGAAGTAACTGGGGATTCAGCCAGATCTCATTAATTGCATAGGAATAGAAACTATAAATACTGAAATTTATGTAAAGTCAGTTCACTGGTCTATTCTTTTATGGGAACTATTTGGAATCAGTCTGGGTCTGCAACTCTTCTATGGGAAATGAGTCGAAGAGCTACAGCAGGTGCTTTAAAGTAATAAGGGATTTCCTGTGAAGTGCAGTGGACTGATGACTCACCAGTTTAATTATGGCCTAGTCTTCTGTTATAAAAGCAGGACAATCATTTTTAACAGGCTCATGTTGAGTAAATGAGTTTGACCAGAAAATCTTTGATAGGGGAAAGCAGATAACCATATTTTACTTTATTTTAAGAAGCATAAGTTTTATAGAGAATGTCTTCAGACTGACATGATGCTTAGTGTTGCCTGAGTATCCCCAGAGTAACTGGATGGATCAGCAGTAACTGGTTTCGTGCAGTCTGGATTGTCCTCATTTTCAGTTTCTGACTTTTTTTTCAGTTGAGTCGTTTGATTTATTCCTAAATTATATGTATCCCAGCCATACATTACCATAGTTCATGCTGCTTCAGTATGGATGGAGTGGGGTTTTTTGTTTGTTTATTTGGATTTTGTTTGATTTGGGGTTTGTTTGTTTTCTTTAAAAAGAAATAACTAAAATTACCATTACTATTTCTTAATTTCACAATACCGTTCTCTTTTAGCAAGTCATGGGAAACAAGGCAGGGTTTATAAAATGGTGAACTACCTCCTGTTGCTATCTATGGGAATTTTACTGTTTGCTTGGAAAACCACAATCTTTCACCCCATAAAGTGGGAAATAAGATCTTATATATCCACTACATATCTGCTCTAAGTAATACACACCTCAGATGTGATGAGCGCTGTAGAGGAGAATTTTCTTCTCAGTTTTGAATGCCAATACTTTTGGCTGCAACAAGCAGCAACTATTCCTCAGGGACTGTCCCAGAGGAGTGTAATGATCTGTCGATCCTGACAACATTGTCCACTTCCCATGACCTTTTTGCAGTTTGCTTTGCAGAGGCTAGAAAAGATGCATCTACAATAATGTTCCTCTTTTCCTTTTCCCAGCTGCAACTCTCTGTAGTGATGGCACCAGCAAGACCTCTAAAGGTAAGTGTGCTTTTCCTTGAAATACAGAACAAGGGTGAAAGTGGACACTTAGGAACACATTTATTCAAAACACAACATGTCATCCTAACAAGTGATAAAAACTCAGGGAATCATGATGACAGCTGAACCAGAAACACCTGCTCTTTACAGTATTTGTTAGAACGTAGTAGTTTTCTGTGAAAACTCCAGTGATGAAAGAAGACTCTGATACTCATGGTATGGTAGACAACAACCAGTAAGCAAAATGGTTCTTTTCATGGCCAGGTGAGTCATGTAGCCCAGTTCTGATACTGTTCTTTGTCTTGAGTGGTTGGTTTCATTCGACTGTGCTACTCAGAAATCATTAACCTGATTTTGCCTGTGTCTGTCATACCACTAGCATAATGCATCTTCTTGATAAAAGGTAAACTTTCAGTATCTGCAGGGTAAAGGAAATAAAAAAGACTCATAGCCAATATAAATTAAGAGAAAAAGGAGAAAAGGAAGCCACTTAGAAGAGCAGGTGTCATTGATTGACTGTAATTTTAAAGGGTCTTTCTTATGATGGACAAATTCCTGAAGTGTTCATTAACTAATGGAATTATGGTGGCAGACTACTGCTGCCTCCACAGAGCATCAGGCTTAAAAGTGCAGTGGAATAATGGGCTTTTCCTCATCATGGATCAGTGTTCTTACTGTCTGGAGCTCACTCAAAGACACTGGAAACAATCAAGGGCTTTTTACTGTTGAAATTGATGTTTACACATCCCTCTTCCTCAGTAATAGTACACACATATACTAATGGACTAGATGTGGTACAGAAAGAAAGAAGTGTCACTGGCAGAGAAGAAAATTCCCCTTTTGAAATTATTGGTAACAAATTAATTTCCTGCTCAAAGCATCAACTGAAGCTGAACTCAGAGGGTTAAACAATAAAAGAATAGCACCTGGATTTTAATATATTCAATTACCCAGAAAACAAAATCAATTTTGTTTTTGTTAATAGCACTGAAATATGCATTACACTATTTTAATTAAAGCAGTCTATTATGCCTGCCATTCAGTTCATTCCTGCATATTCCCTTAGGGCAGTAGTCATGTACTGTGATAAAACATAATGAAAATAATTTATAAAGGAAACAATACAATAAATCAATCTGATGCCTAATGAACCTGCATTACAAGAATGGATACAATTATTTTTTTTTTTTTAGAATATGTAGAGCTTTCTCCACAAATGACTGGAAGAATGCCCTGCAGCATGTAAAAATAGCACCTTGTGCCATCTCAGTGTGCTTTCAAAGCACTACAACTTACAATTTAAGCAAATCTTGGCAAAACAAACAGAAATCTCTTTCATTTACACTAGCTTTCTGATTTTGCTGTTATTTTATCTTTAGGCAGATGCATCTGTCTCATAGGGACACCTGTGAAGACCACAGGGATTTAACTGATCTGCATACTTCAACAGTCGGCTCTTTATTGTCTGTATTCCAACAGACCTAAATTTTACAGCTCAGATCAGAGCTGTCTGGAGCTGTGAGCTCTTCAAACACCAAATATAAAATAGGCTCTTCCCTGGAGACCTCACAGTGCAAAAGGAAAGATTAAAGGTGAGAGGGGGGGACCATTAACACTTTCATTCCAGTAAAAGCAAGAAGGGCACTGAGTAGAGGTGAGGTATTCTAAAGGACTCAGGTTCCTAGCCCTAAGTGGCCACAAATGTACTGGAAGGACCAGAATTTGTCTATGGTCAAGTCCAGTCTTTCCATCCTCTGTGCATTGGTCCTGTCAAGAGAATCTTCTGTACTTACTATTTCATCAAGGTTAAGTTCTAAATTGGCATTATTTTCTAGTACATGAAAGCAATAATTCCTGCAGTTGTGAACAAAATTACTCTGTGAGACTTCTCAGCTCTCCATCGTAAATAGGAACAAAAATAACATGAAATGTCTATTGCTATTAAGTGGATGTTTCTATATGTAAATGACTCTTAAAGACTTCTCTCACATTCAGCCAATGAGTCTATTTGTGAATTAGCTTTGCCTGAGAACTGATAAGGAATATCTGTCACTACATAATGTTTCCATTCAGTGACAGAATGTGCACATACCCTGTTTCCCCAAAAATAAGACCTACCCCAAAAATAAGTCCTAGCATGTTTTTTCAGGGTTTTTGAGGATGCTCAAAAAATAAGCTCTAGTAACAGTTCATAAAAAAAGTCAATTTAAATAATGTCCAGGCAGCTATACTGGTAAGCATCTTTTGGAGTAAAAATTGTATAATACCCTGTCTTATTTTTGGGGAAACAGGGTGACAGTTTGATTTAGTGCATTTTGTGTGAAAGATGTCTTTATTTTGATATCTATCTGCTACTTGGAACAATCCTTCTGTAAGAATTTGATCACTAACATATTTATAGAACATTCATTTAGCAAAGTAGATTGACCAGAAGAACTAGGACAGCAATAATGAAAAAAATGGTACAACATAGCCCAAAGACATTGAAAGAGGAATCAGTCAGAGTTACTCGACCATGATTCCTGCTGACACAGCCTAGAGGCAGTCTGCTAAAGGTGTATTAAACAGAGGGTGCTCTGCTGTTTTCCCAAGTTGGTTGATGAGGAAGGAGCAGGAAAAAGGACGAACTTTACCTACCACAGCTGAAGAAGCTGAGATTGCCTATGAAATTGCAATAAATTTTTGTTCTTGTAGCCCACTAGTAAGTTGGGAGCAAAGCAGAAACAGGGAGTAGACGTGATGAGAGAGAGAGTAGAAGTTCAGCAAATTTTCTCTGGGTTTTCGCTTTATCATTGCAGGGATGGAATGGCTTGCACATCATAAAATAATTTATCTGCTTAGGTCTTTCCCTTTTTCCATCAAAAACCCCAAACCCTCAGAACAGAGCACCAAAATGTTTGCAAGATAGTCAGTTAAATGCCTCTTGCAGAAAAGTGAATTGAGCCAAAAGAGGAACACACCTCCTCCAAATGGTATTTCCTGAAGTGCTATAACCAAGCTTTCAATGTACTTCGAATTCCTGTGTAATAATTTAGGAATAAGATGTATTTCTCTAGTTATTTACTAATTTCCAGAGAGAGAGGGGAAAAAAAAAACACGAACCAACATCACCAACAGAAACAACCAAACAGAAGTAAACAGAAAGGAACAGATCAAAATAAATTCTATTGAATACTTAAAGACGGTTAGAGAGCAACACCAGAACTATTAGCTCTTTATGTGTTTTGTTTCCTCTCACACCAAACCACTAAACTGCTCTGAAGCACAACAGCAAAATTTAGGACAAGCTGCTGAAGCAGAGTTGCAAGAGCCACTCCGAAAGCTTTAGGACGGGCAGCCAGAGGAGCAGGGCTTGGCAGTCTGCTGGGAAGGCCCAGCAGGAATGGCTTCCCAGGGTAACATCTGCTCAGAGCTCAGCTCACAGAAAAAAGTCCCAGCTCACACTGGGCTAGAAATTTAGCAAAGGCAACAATCCCCTTATTGAAGCAGTAGCTAACATTAGCTATTCCAAAACAGCTTGTCTTTTTAAGGAACAGCACCTCCTGGCTAGTCAGTTTACTGTTGCCAGCCCTCTCACTACTGTTACAGGTACCTCTTACAAACTCTCATTTCAGAGAGAAGGTGTAATACTTTCGTTAGCCTGCCGACACACGGCATTAAATGTGTCTGAAGAAGCCCCTGCTCTCTACGTTACCATCAGCAGCCTTACATAGATTAGAAAGAGGAGAGGTTGACTATTCTGTAGTTCTACAAATTGTTTCCTACCTTAAATTTTTATTCCTTTGCTAAGAGAATCAAAAACTTTTCACTGAATTAGGTAAGCAAATATGAAATGGTCAGATAAATATCCCACAGTCTGGCCGGTGAAAGAAACCCTTTGAATTTTCTCCCTTCTTACATTTGTTGCTTCTGCCATATGTGACTTTTTTCTAGATGAATAATTATTCTGCTTGACAGCAATGTATATGAAAAACTATCCCAAATGGAGGTGATTTTGACTCTTTGTATTGCCATGAGTTCTCCCCTCCTCCAGCCCACTGTTTTCTGTTGGCTTCAATGTTTTGAATATGGAAATCAGTGACTTTGTTCCACTTTAAATAGCACCATAACAGCACAAAAGAAAAAGAAAGCCAACCATTCCACACAGTTCTTAGACTCATTTACAGACAGATCTTATCTTTCTAAATAAAATAAGTGAAAGGCTTTAGATGTCAGTTGTTTTCCCTGTTTAATGATGATTAAGTTTAGATTGAATAGAAATGGATAAGAATATAAAACCTCCAGGTTCACAGAGAAGGGAACTACTGATTGCACCCAAAATTGTGCTTCTCCAGGGGTCTGATTACTTTGCAATTATTGTTTGGGTGTTTTTTTGCTCACCTTTCTTTTGCCATCCTTAGTCAGACACTGTATTTGATAGACTATTGATTCAATAACAATTCTTATCTATATTGTATTCATGTGCCTTATGGTATATTAATTGTGTTTAAGAATGTAGATGATTAAAGTCAGATTTTTATTTTTTATTTTCCATAAAATAATTGGCCATTCATTGCAAATATTCCATCATATTCCATCATTGCACAAATAGACATTTTCCTTTGTTTAGAGGCCAGAGAAAAACTTATGGAATAAGCTATACTGTAGTTTTCATTTTAAGTTAATTTAAACATAAAGTGATAAAATTACAGAATATGTCAACCTCTGTCAAAGTATTTATTGGACATAGGTGAACAAAAATCCATGACATGGTCAAATTTGGACTATTTTCAGTCAGAAAGATAAAAGAAGTAGATCTCTGATAAGTACACAGCAAGTACTTTCAATGCAAATGTTGAAACTCACTTAGAAGTCTACAGTCTGGAGACTTATTTCCTAAAGTCTTCTCTTGACCGTGTCACAATAACATTACTTTGGTTGGGGTTGTTTATTAGTTTGTGGAGTTTTTTTGCAAACAAGAAAGATTTTTGAAGTGTGGCAGATATCCTATAAGGAAGAATTTTCATTCTGAGAAATATGGCCAATTAACAAGAAACTGGAAAGACTTTGGCTATTAATGGAAAATTTAGGCAATCTCTAGATGCAGGCATTACCATACGTGCACACTGTAATACACATATACAGGTGCTCATTTCTCTATACATCCAATTCTGCTCTCTGTTATAAATAAAAGTCAATACTTGTCTACAAAATGTAAGTCAGGAGAGATTGTTGGCCCACTGCCTCTTTGGGGCATCTTATTCTGTTAAATAACCTACTTCTGAGAAACTTAGCTAGACCTTCACTGTTCAGTAACTTATTATTGCCTTTTTAATTAAAAGCTTGAACCTTACTTTATACTCATTAATCATATTAGATTGGACTGTTGATACAATGGACATAGTTCACCCTTAAGACACAGTAACAGACGCTTATTGAAGTGCAGGGTAAGATGAGTGAGGATTTAAAGATGCTGTTTTTCTCCCAGTGTGCTCTGTTTCCACATGCCTTACCTAATTTCATACATGGCTCAACCTCCATTCCTCAGAACTCACTTTGAGCCCATATGATAACACTGCATGAGAGAACTTAGGCTAACAGGAAAACACAGCAGGACATGAGCATCACCTTTGTGTGCCGAGAATCTTTTTGCTCCAAGTCCGACATCAAATCCTCTCCTTGGCTTGGTTAGACAGTCCTCACACTCATCCTGGTACAGAAGTAGTACAAATCAGGGTACAACTCAAGCCATAATTCACACTTGCAAGCCCAATAATCTCAGTTACTTATGCTACAACCTTTCTGCTCAATTTGCTGAATAACACATGCTGCACACATGGATGTGTAGTGCTTACCTGTAGCAAATGGCTCCTTCAGTGAGTGTCCTTTTTCCACAAAAATCAAAAGCAAAAATTGAGGTGATTTCAATGGTAGCAGGACTGGGACTAAAAAGTCTGGCTTTTATAAGAAATACAAGCCTCAGCCTCTGCTGGTATAAATCAACATAAGTCCCCACTGGAGCTAGGCTAATTTACACCAGAGCAGGATCTAGCTTTACATATTCTTTTCTTTTTGCTCTGTCTTACTGGCAAGAACCCAACAGCAAAGCTTTTTGTGCATTTGTTTCATTTTGTGTAAGGTCAGCTAAGGTTTTATGTAAAACAGATGGGCAAACTTAAAAATGATTTTTCACATTGCATTGAAAATCAGTAAAAGAGTAAAAGGGGGAAAATTACTCTTTCTGTTCTTTCAGAGGTTGTTGCAATGACCTTTATTTTACCCAATGCCTCAATTTTAAAAAAGGAAAACAAACCCCTGTTTTTATTACAGTGGAGTTGTTTTCTCTGCTATTCATAAAGGTCTTAGAGAGGATCAGCAAGAAAAAGAAAATTCCCAGTGGTTCAGTGGTAGTTTTAAAATGCGAATATAGTGCCCAGGTTATGAAATAAGGACTATATTTAAACATCCTTTAACTTATTCTGCCATATTTTTCTTCTCTCAGTTCTGTAATTTCATGGTAACTAATGTTGTAGGGCTTAAATATAGCATACAGATATACACGTTTCCAGCCTGGAACAGGATACGGCCCAACAATTTAAATAGCCTGCCCTGTTCTTCTTTTAAAAAAAATTACACAAATAGGTTTCATGATTCTAGAACTTTTCGTTCTAAGGCACACAAACCAGAAGTTTATAAGGCTTCTGTGGCTGTTCTGATTACTGAAACAGGGTAGATTTTCTAATGAATCAGGTTCTTTGTCTCTAATTAGGACTGATACATTTAGATATTTCAATTTGTTTAAATGATTGTAGGCTACAATATGTTACCTATACTGCTGAGGTATCCCTTATAAGCCAAACGTATAAGCTAAGAGGTCAATTTGTGCAATCTGCGTATCCTTATGCCCTTCTCCTTGAGCCTCAGCTCTGGGTACCATATTTGAGAGAGATAGAACAGGTAGAGAGAGTCTAAAAAAAGAGGTCCAGAGGAGCACAGCGAGTTCCAACAAAGTACTGTAAAACTTCATCTGCAAATAATGACTGGACAAGTATGGGATTGGCAATAAAGAAGAAAGACACAACAGGAAATGTAAGAACAGTCTTCAAGTACACAGAAAGAAATGGGATAAATGAAGTTTATAACTTGTCTATATTGTTAATGAACTAAAAATAAGAGGACTGACATTTAAGGAAAATTTACGTGTCTGTATCATGAGAGTTTTATGACTTCAGTGGAGTTTTGAATGCACTAAGGTGCTATCAGGAAGGCTGTCCAGGCATTGACTTAATACTACAGAAAATGACCAAAATAAACGTGGTTATGCATATATATGTATTTCATATAGGTTTCAAAACTTAAAAAACTACTAAAAGTGTTACCAAATTACTGCCTTATTATCAAATATTTACTTGTATGGTTTTTTCAATATTTTAAAGCAATTAATATAATTCCAAACAAAATAATTATGTGTCTGTTTTGGCAGGCCAGATACCCGTATTTCATCTAGTTTTGCACTTGCTGAATGCTGTTTAACCAGTTCAGACATTCACATCATTTTTAGTCTGGAAGTAGCTGTGTGTTACTTTAGCCTGATGGATCAATTGATGGTGTTAGTAAGCGTTTAATTAATTGAACTCTACAGGAAGAGAGGACTCTCAGAATGAAGGAAGCCATGCTGACCACGTAACTTGAAACCAGCCTACCTACAATTACCTGGGGGAAAATAGGAGGGGGAAACCACACATTTGAGCTTCAGGGGCTTTTTCAGAACAGCAATGTGACTGTCATTTAGAAAAGAATCATCAAGACTATTTTCATTTTAGCTTACATTTGAACATTTCAGAAGACAAATAGTCTTCAAACTTCCCAAAATGCTTGGGGTTCTTCAAAATTGAAATACTTTGATGTACTTAGACAAATTGAATCCAGGATCCCTTTGCAAGGGCAGGAGAAGTAATAAAGCTGCTGACTGCTTCCAGTGGTTGAATGTTTAGTCTATGAGCTTAACAGTGGTTCTGGAAACCAAAGCAAGAATGATTTTTATTGCAGATGGCCATGATGGTTTAAGTTAGGAGTGAAGTCAGTACTTTGACATACTTATGAAACTGAATATTTGGCTACTTTCATATATTACTGAAATAAAGATAACTTTAACTACAAATAATATGAATTGATGTTTTGACACTTTGTAAGGGAATTAAGATAAGCTTCTTTAAAAAAAAAAATACTGCATCCTGAACTTACTGTAGCTCTAGCTATCTCAATCTGATATCTGCATTTATTTGAACACACTGCCTACAGATTCAATTCAAACTATCTGTTTCTAAAGTAGTCCACAGGACTCGGGTGAATGCTGTTTTCATGCTACTTTCAGGAATTGACTTTGGTATGCATACGTGGAAAAAAGTCTGTGGGCAGGCTGTATCTGCCTTGAAAAGGCAGATACCCTTGAAATGACAGATAAAGTAAGAATATAAAAAGAGGGTAGTACTGAATACTCCATTATTTTCCCTATGAATTTAAAGCAACTTTAAAAAACTTATGTTAATTTAATTGCTAATTTTGACTTATTGCCTGCCAGCTTATTATCTCATCATTTAAAAAGAGTTTGCTAATAGTGGAGAAAGCTCAGCATTACTTACAGTGGTTTAAATTTTACAAGAGCAAAGTAATTGGATCATTTCCCCGAACAAATGGAAATAACTGATTTCTTATACAGGAAGCTAACAAAATAGACAAACATGAAAGGACACTCTCTATTAATTTAAAATCTATTTCTTTGTCTATACATTGGAAGACTTCAATTATAGCTATGCAGAAATCATTGTCCCAGGTGTTGAAAAACAAATTGTTCTTCCAAAAATCATGAACTCCACTTTTAAAGAGCTTTATTTTTTAAATAATAAACTTTTAGTTCTTTTTTTTTTTGCCTTTGGCTTTCAAGATTTTTAGCATGCACTTGGGTCATGTTTTCACACTTTTCTGTTCAGCTAAAATAAATTAATTTTTTAATATGATGCCCAAGAGTCTCACATAATCACATCACCTCAGGAAACAGGGCTTGAGCAAAAATACTAAATATTGTGACACTTTTGATAAAAGCATGAAAGTAAATAACTATAAAATAGTAGTATATTATGTGTGTTTAAAACCAGAAGTCTTTGCTGATTTTAGGACATCAGAAGGTTGCCAGACTAAAAATAAGCCTTTCTCAGTTGTGCATTTATGAAATCAAACAGGCCTAAAAATTCTGGGATACTCCTGATACAGAGCTCTTCCAACAACAAGTAGCTAGTCTGTGCTCTAGATAGATAATTGTGGTATTTTTGGTGAGAAACAAACAAAACCAACCAAACAAAAAATAACACACTAAAAAATAGATTTATGGTGAGGAATCATCTGTATCTTGCTAGTTTTCTATGTGAAAACAGACAGAAGTTATTCCATCTCTACACCTCCAGAAGAAAAGGAAACAGCAGCAAGCAGAGAAAGGATTGGGGATGAGGAGGGAGCTTACGGAGGGAAAAAAAAGCCCCAAAACCAAACAAAAACCCTACAAATCAAACTGTGGTTCTGGAAGCACGTGAACCTTCTGGGCTGAGTGCATCTCACTGGAAAAAATAATCATCTCTACTGAATTGCATCAGTTCAGGACTTCTCTCTTCATTATTTATGCCATCCTAAATAATTTTTTACGCTGCTGAGTTTGGCAGTGTTACAAAGAAATAAATAAGAGGCATTCCTGAAAAGAAGAAAGACTGAAACATTATTCTGTGATTATACAAAATATTATATTACCAAATCTCTTCCATTTGTGAAGTCTGTAAACACCTCAACTCACTACAGGTCTAAGGTTTATCCAGCTGGTAGGAGTTTTTCTTGATCTGATCTTGGCTCAAACACATGAGGAGCTGTTGTCATTAAATTTGATGAAGATTCTTTTCTGTTCCCAGAGACTGATATGACTGATACAATAGGTCATGGAAGATTTGCCTGCCAGCTGAAGGAAGCAAAAGACGCATCTCCTATACCAATGGGACTGAAGTGTTAAAAAGCAGCCAAATAATTCTGCGTGACATATTTCCCCCAAACAGTGCACATTTGAAAGCCTTTGCTTAAGATTCAAACACAATTATTAACTAAGTTTTCCATACCCTCTAGTTTTCTCAACTAGAAGACTAAAGTGTAACATAAAGGTTCTGACAAAAAGTAATTACATACCAAAGGCCTTGAGGAGTCCTCTCTGTATTCACTCAATGACAAGCAATTCCAGTGAAGAAGCATCACCTCCTCATTTGTTTCACAAAGCCAGAACTTCAGAACGCATCCTGCTTCGGATTACAAACCTTATAAACCCTAACACAAAATACATATCAGTATGAATTTATTCTATTGGGCAGCAATTTCAGGTAGGGCTCAGGGACAAACACTATAAACAAATGCAGCAACAGTGCCAGAGATGCCCAAAGTGAATGTTTACAGAGTCCTTTGGTTTTTTGTCTCTAGCAACAGGTTCTCCTGATTGTGAACAAACTCAAATTTTAGACACTGGTTAAATTTCTAAAGTCAACCCCATCTCATCTGACTAAATAATTCCCTTACTGTCTGTTTCTAAGCTATTTTTGACATTCTATTCTGGAAGTTGAAATCGACACCTCCATTTTCAAAGCAGTACTTATAGGTATATAATAACCCTTTCTCTGGAGGCTTGATTGCAACCTGCCTTGCGGTTTGAACTGATTGTGGTTGCCCAGCTTTGATCCCTTTTTAAATGCAACAGTTGGCCTAATTCTAATTTTTTTTCACAGAAGTGCAGTGTCAGACTGAGCCTAAGAATTGCATTATAGCTGTTCTGAACTTAAACAATATCACTGAGGGGTTTTTTTAAATGTCTTTGAGTTTGTTGTGCTATTGGATGCCAAGTATTAGCTCACCAACTATTCAAAATAATCATTATTTTGTTGAAAAGAAATACAACAACCAAGGAGCTTGCCTGTATGTTAGCCACTGTTCAATGTAAAAAATACATCACACCTGAACAATGCTTGTAGCTCACCCAGTACCAGCAGCTTAACCATGAAACTAAGAAGTGCTACAGTTTGTAGAAAACTAGTAGAAAAAGCAGGAAGCCTCAGTAGAAGTTTTCAGCTAGTTCATTTGTTTGATGACAGCTGCTTTGGCAATTACCCCTTCTCCTGACCTTATGGTCTACCACAGTATGCTTCAGAGATCTCTGAGAAGGGCAACTATTACACCTAATGTGTTTGGACAAGTCTACCATGTGTGCAAATTAATAAGAATGGCATATTCTATTCTATATTTTCCTTTACAAATGTTGTCCTGCATTTATGCAACCTGCACATCTGCTTACCTTCTCTAACTAATGATAATGGATCTAAGAGGGTGCAGGGAACACAATATTCCCTCAAGTGATATTTTCAGGGAGAGAGAGATCTCCTTCTTCTACAGAAAGGTAGGAATCTGAACCAACTTCTTAACATGGAGGATAGATTTCCTATGAAATTCTCCTCTTCAGATACAGGAGGAAGAAATATTCACCGATCCATGAATGTAACTCATTAAAGGATCTAGGAGGTGGGAAGACAACTGCAGGTCATACTTTGCAATACTCACATTTAAACCATGAGAAGAAAATTTCTAATCTGTTACAAAAAAGCTGCACTTCTGCCTCTGGTATTATAAACCAAACACAATTAACATTAAACAGTTCATGGCAACAGGTGCCTGGTATACTTCATAATGTCAGTTAGCTCTGTAACCAAAGATACACTTTGGCTTCATTTCATTTTCTAACATTGCATTTCTCGTTCTAAAGTAGTCTTTAAACATTTTGTAAGCTAAACTACATGAAACAAAAGAAGAAAAGGTGCTGTAATACATTGCTGCATCAAAAAAAAAGCCATTCAAATGTTTCTGCTGTCCTGTTTCAGTGACATAAACGAATGTCTGTGTTAAGAAAAGCTCCCATATTACATTGTTCATGCAATTCATTACATGAGCAGTTTATAGCCTTCTAATATTCACATTGAGGCAAACCCACCTGTATCAGTGATGAGATTTATAGCCCAGGCTCTGACTGAGAACACAGTGTACATTTTTTTTCTCCCTGAAAAGCAAATAATTCCCTCTCTTTTTATGTGAGCACAAATGGCATGAGCACAGAACAACTGGTACTCAGGAGGATAGTAGCAGCAAGATGCAGATGTTGTAAGACTGCAAATGTACATAAAGCAGAATCTCCATAGAAAAGCAATATTACCAGGGAGGTTTGTGATGTTGCTTATCAGCTGCATGTTCAGCAGTATTGCAGAACTTGGAGTGTGATCTTGGAAGCTGTCAGGATTCTTGCCTGGAGGGTTCAACTCTACTAAATTTTGATAGTGTGAACAGAAATAAAATGTTTCTGCCTTTCCACATTTTTGGCAAGGGATCTCTGTAAAGCCTGGTGCACTGGCAGCCATATGACCTGCTTAAAAAACAAAAAAAAAAATAGCAGAATCCTCCACATATTTGTATAACTTCCTGCCATATATTTACATCTATGTTAAATTTTTACATACCTTGTTCAGGTATTCAAAAAAACCCACCTTCTTTCCCATTCTCTGTCCAGCGCAGTGACACCTCTTTACTTAAAGAATTAAGAAAGAAGACCAAATTCAAATAGAATATTATTTCTTTCTTTCTAAAATACTTTTCCTTTTTGGGACATTCAGCTCTGTCTATGAGCTGATGCTAGATTTGAAGCCACACCTCATCACAATTTTAGCATTTTTTAACTTTACCTATGAGATACATGACTTCTAGATTATTAAATTATCCTGTAAAATGTTGCAACTGATTTAATTGATTGTATTACTTAAATTGCATGGTATTTTACACCCTGTAAAGAAGCCTTTTGCAAAAGTCACAAGGTAAAGATGCTGTAATGTTTTTAAAAGCCTCTTCCAAACGTTACAATGCATATGAAACGACAAGTATACCTGTACAGCACTGATTACCAAAACACAGGTTATACAAAGATGGTGAGTGAATGCAGGTCTGTGAGGACAGGAGGGTTTCCATTGGTTCATTACTGAGGTTTATTAATTTAATAACAAAGTCACTTCAAAATTCCCAAGGTTTCTGTTCTCAGCTACACAGATCTCTTGCTGTAACTTCAAATATTTGAGGGAATACTGCATTTTCTATCAGACAAAACAATAAGTATGACTATTAATAAGCTGTTGAATATTTCAGCACTTCTCAAATGTAAACTCTGCAGCTTATAGGATCAGAGCTACTGTTTGCAATTTGCTGTCAGATGCAAAGGGATTGTTCTAATATGTTTGGTATTACCGCCAGCTAATCCTTTTCTGATTTCTGTGAATATGTCACAAGCTAGTAAAATAAAGCTATGAGATGGTGTTTTGTAAGCAATGCAATAATAAATACCCAAATAAAGTTTTCTTAAACCCAATTTAGCCTGCAAATAACAGCTTGAGGAACGCTTTCTGGAATCTGACCTATTATGACTTGGAGCCAATTTTCACAGGAAAAAGATCTGAAATAGTATCTCAGCATTTAAACCTTTAGGCTGGGATTCAGAATATACTTACTCTTTTTAGTATGTATAGGATATTTTTAGCTTAGTGCATTAGTAGAATCACACAGTAAAAGAGGATTATGAGTTTTATTCTGATAACTCCTGGGTGTTTTGCTCAAAATATATAGGATGTTTGAAAAAGAACATTTTGATTTTCTAATTCTACTTCTTGTGGAGAAACATGAGGTTCATTTTGGATTTTATTTGGCTTAATAATATTAATAATAACAATTTAAAAATTGCTTGAGTTTAGGAGCCCAAAATCATATAATGTCCCAAAATAAACCTTGCCTTTCATGACACATCCCCATCCAATAACATCAGTGGTGTTACAAAAACATAAAACTGAAGCTTTAGAGAAAAAGCAAGAAAAATCTGGTTTTAGTTTACTTTTACAATATCTCTGAATGATGCCCAGCTGATGTGCTGAAGAAAGAAGCTGGTGGTGCTTTGGTAGATATATTGTGTTAGCTTGCAACTCATGCTATTGTCTTGTATATCTATTACAGAGCACCATAAATTTCATTTTAGAGAGAGATTCATTAGTTTTGAATGATCCCCTCTTGTCTGAAACAAAGTAAAACCAGAAAACAAGGGAGAAGCCTTGCAAAATGAAAGTTTAAGGAAAAAGATGCTTTTTGATCAAATTAAACTGTTTAATTTCAGGTTAGGTTGCTCCCACTGCACACAGGGCTGTAGGAAGTTTTAAAACATTGAAACACACAATCATCTTGAAACAGAAAAATTAATTTTCAAATGCAAACTTTTGATGGCATCATTAGAATATCTGGTCAAAACAAACTTTACTCAGAGGTCACACCTTACCACCCTGCTGTAAATCTTGGACAAATGAATTGTTCTGTGATGAAAACAAGTTCATCTGGAAACCTTCTGAACATGAGCACTGAGCTACCTCTTCTTTTTACTTTTGTTTGGCAGAGGAGCATTCAATATCTGTAATTTGGTGCTCAGGACTTCCATGTCCCACATAACATTTATTTGAAGCATTTTTACTTATTATAGCTTAAGCTTAAATCTTACTTTAGGGGGCCTTTCTTTCCCAGAGTTGAGAAATTTCTCCCACCCTGATTAATAGATCACAAAGACTTTAGGGAATGGACAGACATGAGTGGTAGCAGCAGCAGCAATTGGTATGTCAGTATTAGTGGGAAGATACGGTCAGGTGAAAACATAAAGCACATATAAATACCTGACATAAAGAAGCAACACAGTACAGAAGATATAAATGATTCCTTAGTGAAATGGATCTTGAAGCACGAGGCGTAGTGTTTGGTAAGGAGAGGAAATTAAATTTTACTTTGAAATTTTAGATCATGTATCTTATCTTTTAAAGAGATTTACTGATAAGATGGTTATCAACTTATATAAAATATTGTACTAGATGGTCTTTTAAATGACAGACTTTCACAGACTCGTATTTTAATGTGTGATGTTTTGGGATAATACAGTATATCAGAGCTTCCCAAAGTATCTCACAGCATAAATCATCTTTAAGTGAAACACCGTGTTCTTAGACAACTTTTCTTTTGAATCACTTTTCTATTCACAGCTGCCCACCACCCCTTTAGCAATCAGCCCCCACCTACCCACTCTGCTTGAGACACACATCAGGTTCCCAGAGCTTTTACCTGCAGCAGAGTTTCAGACAGCTGCTTACCTGGTAGGCGTCATCCCCACACTGCAGCTGCTTTCTGTGGGAACGTATTTAGGGACTTAGGTGCTTGTTTCCATAATCACTGAATGGTTCCCGTGGCTCCAGGGATGGGGCAGAGCGGCAGTTTGGGTGGCGTTCCTGGTTGCTGAAGAGCAGCAGCTCGTGCTCAGCGGCAGGCCAGGAGCCGCTGGGCTCTGGACCCACTGACCAGAGAACTCGTTCACCACCAGATCTGAAAGCAAATGTACACTTTGTTCTTGTTCTATTTCCAACATGTAATTCAATGTAGCAATTAATTACTTACTTCTTTAGGTAATTAATTATTAACTGCTTAAGAATTATTACAATACTGTATGTAGAAGAAAAAGTTACTTAAGGGTTTTAGAAAATTCTTCAAGAAAGCAATTATTGCTAGTTGTAGTCAAAATTGTTTGTCATAATTATTAACAGTAATCTCTGCCTAGACATAATTAGACTGAAAGCAATTTTATAGTGGTGCAATATAATTATGTCATTAATAAGAAAAATAACAGATTATATTACTCTAATTTGACATATTATACATTTAAGAGCTTGCCAAATTAAGAACAAAGTACTGAATTAAAAAAAAAAAACAAAAAAGTGCACAAAGTTTTGGGATTATTTCTCACACTAATAACGTGTTAAGGCAGAGCCTAAAATCCAAAGATTATTGTTAAGTGCTTATAAATGTGAATTGAAGTTGTCAATAGATTTCAACTTCAGATCTCAAGTTCATTGCTCTCCAGTAGTTCTAAACTCTTATGCAATGTCTACTCAACCAAATTCTTGGGGAATGTATCTTTCAGAGATACCCATGTTTGCCTGATGAACAAAATAATTTATTTCACATTTGTAATTGATTATTGGTTACTTTTCTGCAAGCATTGCTCTCAGGCCCATTCCAGCATAATTTAAACACAGGCTTAGCAGTAAGCAAACATTTGAGGTATCCCACTGAACTCTATTTGTTTAGTCTTCCTTTTTTTCCCCTGTATTTTTTCATAAGGTCTCAATACATGCTTGACAGTAAGAAAATGGCCAAGGGGCTTTCTAAATTTAAGCACAAATTAGTAAGGAAAAGAGGTAATTTCAGAGCATAGTCATAAAGCATTAACTAGTGATACAGAGTGTTTCTCTTTGAAACAATCAAAGAAATGAGTTTCTGGTTTTTAATAAAATGAAACTATATATCACAAATTAAAAAAAAAAAAATGCCGGAAACTGTTTGTATGTGGGGTTTTTTTTTGGGGGGGCACTGTATGTGAAACGCATTTTCAAATCAGGTACACTTTCAGCAGTGAATAATAATATTTCTGATAACCGCTTATATATTGCTTAGACAAAGACAAAGCTTTTTTAAAATTATTCTTTTTATGTGTTTTTTTTCATGGGCTTTTATTCTGTAGAATATTATCAATAATCACATAATCTCATAAGCACAAAACTACAATATATTATATTAGATTTCTTTTTTACCGGCAGTGTGGAGTGGGAGAGGCTGGGGAGCTCCTGGGGGAACCTGGGGGTGGTTCAGTCCTGCGTGTGACACATGGAGCAGGGACTCTGCAGGGTGGTTGCGACCACAGGCGCTGGGGGAAGCCAGAATGGATTTACAGCCTTTCCCAGACCCATTCCTCGGTGGCCCTGTGGACAAGAGCATTTATTGCACACTTTAACCTGACCAGCCAGTAAGGTTTTCTAAGTGTTTGCAAGTACCGCATACAAATAAAGGCCTATTCTTTCTGTAGTCATCACCTTATAAAGGAATGATGCAAATTAGCTTTGGTGCAGATCAAGATGCGTCACTTTGGCGAGGAAATTATTCCCATGCTTTTAATCTAAAATATTCCAGCATCTTTTTGAAGGAGTGGTATGTATAGAAGAAATTAACGTAATCCCTCGTTACCCAAAACCTTTATGTTGAAAATAAATACGTGTGACTGGTAAGGCATCTGCTAGACCTGCAAAAAAGAATTCTGCACATATTTGGCCTAACTCCTCCTCCAACTTACTCACTGTAGCAGCACTCATGAGAGACCTAACCTACTTTTATTAGAATTTGAGGCAAAATTCTCATTCAGGAGTCTGAAAATAATTTTCATTCACCACTGAAAACAAAACAAAACAAAAGAAAAAACAAACAAAAAACCCCCACAACACTACATTAAAAACAAAATAGGTAGCTTGTGGCTTTCAAAAGTGAACAGCTCATTTTTGTATGCGATTAAGACTTTTACAGGAAATGAGTACCATTTGTTTTTTAATCTACTTTTAAATTATAAGTTGCATAGTAAAACTGGAGTCAATTGATGAAGCATTTCAGATTTTTAGTTTTGCCCGTCATATTTGGTGCTAATGATAAATCCCTTTTTAATGAGGTTAAATAATAAGCAAAGCTCATGTGGCTTTTTTTTCTTTTTCACATGTTCGTTTTAGATCAAACCTCTTACTGTCCTGGCTCATTAGTATTATGCAAACTAAAAATGTCATATAAAAACTGTAGTTTTAATCCCAAGCCATGGGTTGCACCATAATTTATTAGACTGAAATTATCATAACAAATAGCAGATATGATGTAACACTATATTTCAACACATTTTACAGCACTACAATTTTATTCTAGTGATTATACTCTAGTTGGAATAAATATTACTGAATTTGAGACAGATTTATTATGGGTTTAGATTTTTTTCTGCTTGGGCCAGGAAACAGGATTTATGCAGTAACTCTTATTAACATTAATGAGCATTAATTGCTTATCTCCCTTGTGTACCATGAGGAGTTTCTATCCCTCTGGCTGTCCTGTGTGTTAGCACCTTTTAAGGTCTGATTTGGGAGCAGATTGTTCCTCTCAGTTCCAGCACCGTATAAAAGGAGGCACCAAGCCAGAAAAACATTTTAATCCTTTACAAATTTTTCCCTTCATCTCTATTGCTCTTGAGAAACCATCCCCTGGCAGTCAGGCCAAACCATGTGCAGTCTTTTTGCAGACACTATGCTCTCCTGTGTGAATAAGAGCAAAAGGCACAGGCAAGACAAATCAGACCCCGCCTTTCTGCCCCTCATTCCAGGTGCAGAGAGCAAGGCAGCCATATAAAGGACTTGAGATGAAGAATCCCATTTTGCTTTGTTGTCATAAACTGGTAGATTATGGTCTTGATTCCTCATTATATATTCTGCAAAGAATATATAGAGAGAGAGAAAGTGAGAAAGAGAAATAGATTGTTACCAGAGAAAAGTGAATTTCTGTTGGAAATAAATACAAACCAGACTTTTTGGTGAGTTGCTGAACTGTGGGAGAAACATGCATTATCCTGTTGACTGGTCACTGATCCCACATTTCTTAGAGTCACAGAAACCACTCTATGATGTTGAAAACAACTCATTTATGGTATTTCCAGCTAGCCCTAAAACAGTAGAGAAAAAACAAACTCCCAAGAGAATCTGTTCGTACATCAACAGCCCAGTTCTGCAGACTACTATGGCTCTGACTGTTCGAGTTATGAGGTTTTCAATAAACATTTGAATTTCTGACCTGCTTGTCAATATCTCTAATGAAGATAAGGCTAAATGCTGCATTCATGTGCACTACTGCATGCCTTTGAGTTCAATGATCTTGGCCTCAAACAGCTGATTTTCATTTGACGTTTACATCACAGTACCATTACATTACAGGAATGTCTGTATCTGGCCTATGCAAATTTTCTTTCCACATCATTATAAAATCACTGGTTTACTGCTGTTCTCATATTCACTTTTTAATCATTTTAACATCTCAGAAAAAAATGTATTTTAGATCCATGTCCCTGTAAACTTAACCTGTAATTAGACCTTATGTGCTGGCCAGAATCTCATAGACCAAGTAGTTGATAGAAACAAGTAGAAACTGGGCGATATTTCTCCATTACGAGTTAAATCTTTCAGTGTTTCAGAAACGGGGAAAATACAGGAAACAGTTTCAGTTTTTCAGTTTGGAACCTGCTTTGCTGTAATTCTGAGACATGGTCTAAAGCACAGGTAATTGATCATAATGAAAAAAAATGCATTAATGAAAATAATTGACAAAAGCCAGTCCACCTGTCAAAGAAGAGAAACCTTGAAAAGAAATGGCAGGCTTTTGAAGGTCAAGGCTCAGTGTGGTGTAATCTCTACCATCTGTGTTCAGGCTGGTGCTGTTCTCAGACTGTCATATACACTCTCTTCTTTGAAAATAATAGACAAGGGAAAAAAAGCTTACCCAACAGGGAGCCCAAATGTAGTTAGCTTTATAGAAAATGAAAAAGCACCACTGTATAAACTTAAGATGACCCTTAATTTTCCTTCCCCTTGACCTATACACGTCCACAATTGGTTTCAGAGCTGTAGTGGCACTGGGAATGAAAATAACTGAGCAACCAATAAAATGTAACAGTATAACAACAGGTTGGAATAGTAGGCAACCATACCCAATGCAATCAGCCAAGCGTGGTATTGCCCTGCAAACACACTAAAGTGATCAAAAAGTTTAATCCCTCAGCTTTTGAAGGGAGTGTGTTTCTTGCCTTGAACATACAAAAGGTACGGGTGGAGTCCTGTGCCCACAGAATTACAATCCTCTAAAGACGTGCTTGACTGCCACCCATGGTTGCATCACCCTTTTGGGTGTTCAAGATGTCCTGTTCTCTAAAGTTGTGCTTCTGGCCATTTTCTGACAGTGTGGGAAAGCTTGGCATGCTTGTCCAGTCCTATGGAATTCAGTGACTGGGTGCACATTCATATGTTGCATTCGCAGAGCTCAGTTCTCAGAAAATACCCACTGTTTCCCAGTCTTTACGCACATGGCTACAACAGACACCTTCGATAGCCAGCACCCTAATATAGTCACTACTCAGAGCAGGAAAAGTTTGGTTCAGTGTCCTGTGTTTTCTGAACACTATTAACCTCGTTAATAATTGGTCTTGTATGCTGCTTGGACATAGAATGAATGGGAGTCTTCTTCACCCACAAAATACTGTAGCTTGCTGATCAGGTCACTTTGTGTGGTCTGAAGTTCAAATCCCTCAGGCAGAGGAGGAAATTGAATTCAGGTTTCCCACACACTGACAGGATATATTAATCACAGAATTATTACATTAAGTAAGGGCATTAGCTCCTCCGTGGCAATTGTGCTTTGAGATAAAAGGTTTAGAAATGCAGTTCCAAAAGCTGGAATGGGAATTCCAAGTGTTGCATCCAAACATTGTTTTACCATCCGAACTCAAGAGGGACAGCGTTTAAGATACAAGCTTGCTTTTTTGTTTTGATTCCTCTGCTTTCAAATATCCACATGAATTCCCTCAGGGGGTCTGTTCTGGAAGTTGATCCTTCCAGAAGGTGGCCAGGGTATCTGCAGTTGTAATGATCTAGCATTTGGTCTCACACAGGCCCTTTAGGTTCCTTTGCTGCTCTAGTCTAGGTTATTTCGACAGGAAACTCAAGAACATGAAAAGATTCTCAAAACCATTCAAAAAATTCAAAAATTTTCTAATTTACTTTCAAAATACAGTGGATGCATGGAGTCAGTAGGCTGTCACTATCTTGAAGACTTTTTTGTTTCAGACAGACTTTTTCCTATGAAAAAGGTTCATCTATTAAAATAATGATAAAGAAATTTTCATAGAGCTTTTTACTCCAGAGTGCTAGACCTTCAAAGCACAACCAAACAGATCCCTCAGAAGTCATGTTGTACACACTTGTGGGAAATTGCTTATTATAAAAAGCACACTATTTCTATTACTTTTAAGTGATAAAAACTAAGATAGTGTATCTAAACAGCGGGTATATGTTCAATATATATTCCTTGCTTCTAAAAAAATACCCCAACCAAGCAAACAAAAACAACAACAAAAAAACTTGCCTCTGTGCACAAAGCCAAAACATACCACATAAAAATCCCTCTGTTACGTGCAGATTCCTAGGAAAACCACAACAATAAAAATAACATATATATAAAAAGAATATTGCTCCACAAATGTCTGATTAAAAAGACTCTCCACCTCTTTGAAAGAAACACTGAACAGTAATATGGGAAAAGAGACATGACAAAACCCAGTGTGAGACTAGATTGAAATGTCTTCATTTATATTAAAGTTACATAACGGAATTAAAACTTATAAAAACAGATAAATATTCTAAGAAAATCATATGGTCAGGCTTACCTTTACTCATAAAAGGAAAGAAAATTAAGATAAAATGAAAAAGTAAAATTGAAATCTAAAATTGAGATGGAAATGCAATGAAGCCTGGGTATTGTCACACTGTAGTGCTGAGTAGCAAAAAATTTGAAAGGCAGAGAGAAAGAAGTGAGGAAGGAAAACCTAAAACCCATCAAAATTTTTAGTAAAAAAATTACTATGATAGACTGTAAAAAAATCTTATTTTGAAATTTCCAAAGAGTTTGGTATTTTATGCACTGTCTTGCCAATCTTATGGAGCACCTGAAAAAATAGTGTGAAAGAATGGAAAACATTCACAGGGGCAGCATTTCTGTGCAGAAAGAGTGAGAGAAGCCACATCACAAATGAAGTTACCAAGACAATAAAGATTTTCATTTGCAATGAAGCTCATCATCCTTTAGGAAGAAAATCTGGCATTGTCTGGGAATAGCACTCTCAGCTCACAATTCTAAGCAGTTTATGTCAACATTTTTTTCTTTATATCCTCAGGGATATGTTTTTTTTTTTTCCTTCCACAAGAAGTGTCAGCTCTGGTCAACATGCAGTAGGCACAAAATTTGTACATTACAGCACTATTGATACGTTGCTAGTACTATCTCTTGTATTTTAGTTAACTTAACAGGAAAGAGAAAGAGCTACTTTTTTTTTCCTCTTTCATTTTTAGAAATAAGACTACCTTAACTTATTGAACTGTGTGCTATACTGCTTCTTGTCTAACAAAAATATTTTACCAAATGAGCTAGTATCTCAAGGGGTAAAGATCATTCTACACCATGTGTGTGGGGGCAGGAGATGTTCTGAAGTATCACTTCTACATTTCAATTTGTCACGATTGTTTCAGCTCTCAATTCCCCTTTGCTTTGTTTCAAAGCCGCTGGAGAGCAGGCAGGAGTCACGAGACAAGGCACTTGCTGAGAAGGACCGCACAGTCCCATGCTCGGGCTGACAAGCTGGCAGTAGATATCTTTCATTCTGTACATCTCTATAAATTGCACAAAAAAATGCCTGGGGAGCCTTGGTAATGAATACATCAACTTTTACCCTGCTCTGTAAAAACAGCTATACGGAAATTATTTCTATGCTACAGAGGGGGTACACAAGCTAAAAAGAAAACATAACACTTGCCAGAAAAATAAATGCCCTGCTCCATCAGCAAAATGAAGGAGAAAGATAAAGTGCTCTGTTTATGCTATGCCATCTGAGTTTAAGTCAACTATATACCCTTCCCCTTCTGACTAGGGGGGAAAACATCATCAGCACAGGTACATACAGTTTCTAGTCTTCCATGCAATGCTGCTCGCCACTCAAGCGGAAACTTCCAGGAGTTCTTTCACTTAAGAATTAAAACTAGGAGAAACAAATGAGAAAAAAACCTGTCATATGGTGTGTTGTCACCAGTCATAGAATCTTAACTTGCAAAATATAGCATACAAAAATGAAGGATAATTATAGGACATTACAGCTGGGAATAGTTTTTGTGTGTGTGTTTGGTATTTTTTTGTTTGCTTTTTTCCTAATATGTAAAGAAGTAAATAGATGAGACCCAGTTAGACAAAAAGAGGTAGAGAGAAAAGAAAATAAACATTGCCAAAATATGGCTGATTCTGGTATTTAGAGCTTTACTGGTATGGTCAATATGTGTTCTGAGAAACAGAAGTTGTATATGATGTTTCCCAATTTCTCCATACATGGTATGGGCTATTTCACTGCCCCACTTTGGCAAACCAAAGTTTGGCCCTGTCCCTGCAGAGGCTCCACGTGTGTGGAGCCGTTGCCATAAGGAAGAACTGCTGCTCCCAGAAGTCCTCAGTTCCAGTTAGTGCTCCCACCCAACAGCAGGAAGGACCCCAGTGCCCACAGTCCCCACCTTGCTTACCTTTTGTCAGGTGCCAGGAAACCTCTACAGTTTTTGTGCTGCACTCTGCTGTTGCCAGCATCTGGAGGAACTGGAGATGGGTGTTGGTGGGGTAGTTAGGAAACAGCAGGAGTTTTGTGCATTTTGCTCTCTGGATTCTTGCATTTCTCTGCTAAAGTCCAGTTCTTAACTAACCATAGCTGAACTGAAAAGAAAAATAACCACGTAACCCATGACTGAGTTTTGATTGAAACAGCTTTCTGAATTACTTTCATCAGTTAGAATCCGTGTACAGACCTGTGCAACAAACAGCAAAGTGTCTGAGATGGGGAATTACACGGCCCGTCAGCTGGCCAGGCTGGATGGGCTGCTCCATTGTACATATTTATGGTTGTGAGTTGAACCCTCAGGGTAAAAGTGAACAAAGAATAGACTGTTTTTCTCCTAAAGCATCTGGGTATAAGCCTTATTTTGCCAGCAACCGTGGTGTTTATGGGCATGTTTTACTGGAAACCTGCTGCTTCTCACAACGTTTCCTGAGCGACTGTCTTAGTAAAACTGCATCTGGAAATGACAAGCACACAGCTGTAAATCTGAAAAGCAGTGTGCAGCCCTAATAGCTAGCAGCCACGGCACGGCTGTCCTGCTGAACATTGAAAGGATTTACAAAGACAAAGCAGAGCAAAGAATATGTTTCTGAGTGCTCTGTGATCACATTACACCTCTTCTTCTTCAAAGATTTTTTTTTTGTAGACAGAAAAGGGGCTATCACTGTTCCTTGAGCTAATGTGTATAAGGTAGGTGACCTGTTATTGCTTACCTGCCTAAGACACCCAAAATTTCTGCCGTGCCATACGCCATCCAAAGCAAGGGCTTGTAGTGTAGTATATTGTTTTTCCTTTTTCACCTGAATTGAATCCATAACAAGAGGAAGGCCATGAAAATGAGCTAACCTAAAAAAAAAGAAAAAGTTGTTACTCTGGTGTGCACCATTTTGTGTTATGCAGGGAGTGTTTCTGAAATGGTATTCACCACAAAATATTCATGCAAGAGAAAGAGAGCAAGAAGATTTGTACTTTTCATTACCATGTCCCCTAAGCTGTGAAGTGCTGAAACCAGGCTGGAATCTCAGTCTCCTGACGATTTGAAGTGCAATTGCAAGTGAAGGGTGGCAGGAGGGAAACAATGGTGACCACCAACACGTGTTGCAGCAATACTGACTCGGCTGACAAGGGGAAGCATCGCTTCATTGGACCACTCATTGTCCAGGAGAACTGGGGCTGGAGCCAGGGTTTTGGAGTATGAACAACATGGCACATTGCCCAGCATTGCAATGAAGTATACTTGTTGTCTTCAATATAAAAAGCTAGGCAATAAGCTATTTATTTTAAAATATTTTAAAAACTAATATTAAAATAATAATAAAATTATTAACATTTAAAACTAAAACAATCTTCTTTACATTCTTAGAGTAAGGAGTTTTAATTCTTTAATTCAAAATATTTTTTTCTTTCAAATGCTCTTCAGTTTTACTAAAAAATACTTGAAGTTGCTAGAATCTTTCAACAAACCACCTTGCTTGACCTAAGAATTTTTGCAGTTCCTGCAAAAATTAGCACTTACACATATTAATATGTAGAGGTGTGTGTTTAAAACTTGGTTTTATTAGTTTTATAATAGGTTGTTTGCTTAAAACTAGGTGTTAATTTTATGCATATAAACATATATATGTGTGTGTGTGGTGGGCTTCCTTGCTTTGTTTTGGATTTGCAATGGCAGAAAACCAAACACCAATTATCCACCAACTCTTTCTGAAGGAAATGGTAGTGAATGTGCAAGATTCCTAGTTATGACCTTGACTTCACCTTTAGGTTTTAAAATAGAAGGTATTTAGCATTTGGGAAGAGTCAGCAGCCCCCTCTAAGTACCTATCAGGATTAAATCCACTAAAAACATTTCCTATTAGTCAGGCACAAAGTAGCTGGGAAGAGACATACGTTTCTGTTTCTCTGCAGTGCCGTTCCTTTGCTTTGGCCCTCACCGAATCAGTGGTGATAATGCTCCTCACTCAGCTTGTTTGAAGATTAAATTAGCTGCTATTAGTTCAGCTCTTTGAAGATGTACCCAAAGTGGTAAGTGCTAAGTATTATTAGATGAATTTTAGTCATTAGCCCCTAGAGAAATGTGTTACTTTATATTAGTGCTTGAGCAGTGCAAAGCCTGGCTGTTGGTCCATTTGAGCACCCTGGGTCCCCCTCCGCTCAGCACTGTGTCTGTCCTTAAACAGAGTCACCTTAAATGCATTTAAAGCACTAGTCTGCAAACTGGCTTTAAAGAGTACTAGTTGGTTTTTTACAATTAAGAAAAAACTTTGCATTTTCTGAAAATTTCTCTTCCTCCTTTTAAATCAAAGTTTAGAGAAGCAAATCATCTACATGATTTATTAAGTTAACTTGGATTTCATAAAAACAAAAACAAAAACAAGCTGGCAGTCTGTCTTTCAAATTTAAAGAAATATGGACAACTATATTTTCTAGTAAATTACTCCAGGTCAGAAAAAGTGTAGCAGAGGCAAGAATTAGGGCCTTATTAAAGCCCTCTAGTGGTAACTCCTGTTATACTATTTGTTAACATAGGAAATTGCCACATTAATATTTTATTTAGGATTTTTTAGCAGGAAAATAGATGCATCTGTCCTTAGAATTTGGGAGAGGAAAAAGAGAAATTGTTAATACAAGTTGTCTTTCTATACAGAAATAATTGTGATTTAAATGTACAATGTGGTAGAAATGCTAAATACCAACTGTTATAAAGACAAAAGGCAGCAAGTGCCATTATAATCAAATTACAAGATCCATCCCTGCAGCAGCTGATAACTGCTATGGACTGAGAAAGCTTCTGCAAAATCAAAGCTGACTCAGTTCTACATCCAGTGTCACAGTATCTAAAACTCAGGATTTGAGTAGACTGGTGGATTGCTGTGAAGTTGCCAGTGAGTGTGTTGTACCAGCCACAGGGATAAACAACCTCTTTCATTCCTCAAGGCCATAAATCTGACACACTTCATCAGCCACTATATTGACATTATGGTATATTTCTCAGACTTCTTTCCTTTGTCTGTAAAGTTCTCTTCCAAAACAAGTACACAAGTGATACAGTTCAAGGCAGCAGAGATAATAACACAGAAGTGGTTCAGTGAAAATATTGTTGAGATTAGGAAAAACAAACAAACAAACAAACACACAGAGCTATTTTAAGGTGTATTACATCATGGCTGCCTTTTCCCAAAAGAAATTGTGTAAAAAATTAATATTTAATTTAAGCTTAAACAGTTTTTGAAAGAAAGACAACCTTACCGTTTGTTTCCTAGAAGCAATTTCAGGATTTTAACAACAAAACCGATAAGGAGGACCTGCCTGTCAGATAACCAGCCTGTCTGTCTCAGCCCCAGGTTAATAGACTTTATCTGTATATTCTACACAGGGTTGTACCTGAATCTATTTCAGTTGCTAAATGGCTAAATAGTAGCTGAAGTGAATGGCAGATCATTCAGTGTTTCTCAAGAAGAACTCTCCCAGAGTTTTCTGGGAGGAAATAGCATTGCTCTGATGGCTCTGAGTGTTTCTTCAGCATCTCTTAACCATCTAGATGATTTTCTAGAGTGCTTACCTGAACAGAGGTGCTTATTACAAGTACTCAGTTCAAGAAAGTGTTTTGAGAGTGAAAGAATTATAATAGACTTTCAAGAGGTCCTCTGGGGAAATAAGGCTGGTACTGGAAAAGACAGAACATCCTTGCTGAATAAAAGATTTTTGTGAGGAATATAAAAATTAAGCATGACAAAAGGCCACTTCCAGAAGAGGAGGTTTCTTACCCTAGGTATTTCACTGTGACCTTTCTCATGTTCTATAAGAGCTCTAAAGTGTCCAAATCATCTTTGGACTACCCCAGAAAAGTGCTAAAGACATTTATTCGTATTGTATGATATTTTCTAAAATATTCTTTTAAAGCCAAAACAGTGAAGTGGTCCTGAACAGTCATGAAAATTAGGATAATAACATTTACGTTGGTTTGTTTGCAGTTGTGTTATAGAACAAATAAGATTAATAGTAAACAATGAAATATGCATCACTTACTAGCATGAGGTCCCCTGAAAGTTACCCTTTGGAAAAAGGATGACCACTTGGTAAGGTATTGGCCATGTCCAATAAAAATGTACAATGAACACACTGTGTGGCAGAGTTTAATTTCCTGACTCTTGTAAGACTTAAATCTCAACTTTAATAAGACTACGCTGTTGCACAAAGGGCACTGTGAAGCAGTGTGATGCAATGGTCACAATGCAAGCTGAGTACAGAAAATTACGTTCTTTTCCTGGATCTACCACCGGCTTCCAAAATAATTTTGTACATGTCATTTCTACAGCTCAATTTCCTCTTTGATAAAAATGGGAATAGCAATGCTTTCTCACCTTTGACATTCATGGATGAAAAGTGCTAAGTATTAATAATTCATGAATTTATCAACCTCAAGCAGAGTTGTGACCTTGAAAATGGAGAAGTTCCAAAGAATCTGCAGAGGCTGCTGGGGAGATCATTAGCACTATTTATTTTAACAGGCAAGCACGTGGATGTTATGGTGATGCTTGCAGGGCTGGAGGAGGAGAGGCAGCAGGACACACTAGATAGTGTGGTGGTTTTCATGCTTAGATAGACAGAATTATGAAAACACAGCACTGAGCAAAGGTTGGAATGAGCTCATCACGTCTTAGTGGAAGGCCTGCTCACCTCCTGGGAGAATCTGAGCAATGTGTTGAAAAACTCTCCATGCTTCAGTCCCGTACCTTATGGAGCAGTTATAGCAATCACTCATAACTATTGATTAGTGTGGCAGTACAAGGGAACTCACAATAAAACCTACTTCTCAGTAAAGATCACTTGAGAACATTTTTCTTTTTTAAAGTATTAAAAGGATCAAGGAAACTGAGGTTGTGAGCGTTTGTAAATCTTTACTAAAGAATGGCAAACCCAAGACAATTATTAATCATTTGAGTTCTACAAATTTTCCCTAAGAATATTTCTCATATGGAAGTCACCTTTAGTCCATCGATATTTCATAATTCTGTATAAAAATAGGGCAATAGTTTGACTTACAAAAATATTCAGTGCTTTATTAACTTGCCTTATTGCAAAGAGAATTGAAAAGCCCTGAGTGAGTTGCAGCTAAGGGTTCTGCAGCTTTTCACTCTGCTCTACAATTTCCTTTATGCTCATTTAGCCTATGTTAATTGTGCACCGTTGCTGTCATTTGAGCATCTGTCCGCTGCTGCACTGAATCACCAGAAAGCAGCTCCTCCAGTCTATCTGTGACAGCTCCAAGCTCAGAGGAAACACTCTTTGTGAAAATGCTGATTCAATGTGGCAGGGGATAAGTGGGCTGGCAGAAGTGGCTTTGTGCATTTTAATAACTGACGAAGAAAAGGGATGGGAATGACAGACAGGAAGTTAAACAGAGAATGTAAATTCTCTCTTCTTGAGCAACACAAAATGCTTGTGGTTTATTTGTATTTTACGGGACTAGAAGTTTATTTTGGACAAGAATCACATACGTCTCTCGTAAAATATTTTATATTATATATCAGTACATGTATAGCAACATATATATTTTGTATAACATGTCAGTATAGATTATATACATTTTATCATATAAAAACATACAGTGTGTTTGAAAAGGTATGCTTATGGGGTTTTTTTGGTTGTCATTATTTTGCCTTGTTCTTAATAGGAAGCAGGGACATATAGTAATAGATTGTCTAATATTAGAGAATGAAGAAGAAGAAACAAACAAAAAAATCAACTAAGCAAAATCCTTTCCAACTATGCCCATCAGTATCTGTATGGGTAAACAGATGTAAGTATATAACCTTTTGTACTGCAGATTTATTCCTAAATCTGATATAAACAACATGCTTTTCATCCAGCAAAGAACTAGATAGTCTGTTATCTATCATATAATCTTGCCAACGTAAATATAAAATCTAGAGATTAATATAGGACACATTTCTTCTAGCAGTCTTACATCATATTGATGAAGACTGAAATAAATGTTGGATATCAACAAGAGATGATAATACTGAAAATAACCTATTTCTTTTCTACAATTTCTGAGCCTTCTAAACAGATTGGACTAAGATTTCAGCAACTTTCCTTACTCAAGTACAACAAATATGTCTCAATATTAAATAGAGCAGATACCAGTGGGACTCTCAGTTAAGAGCACTCTGATTCATAGGAAAAGTGGTGCCCCTGTGCATGAATCTGATACAGTGAAGCTGTGACATACTGAATCCTAAAATACTCTTATGCCCTGATTTAAGCTGTTGCTAAGTGTTTATGTTCCACGTTGAGCTACTGAGACCAGCTCCAAAAGGAGGTGAATAAGCTACTCTAGGACCTCAGGGGTTACCTTAGATATTAATATTTATTTTCTGCTTAGCCTCCTTGACATAAACAAATTTAGGACACTTTGAATGGAAAAAATAATTGCAAGTGGGAGATATTAATATTTTTTCCATTTTTTCCAATTAATGCCTTTAGTGGACTTTGGGGAAAAAACAAACAAACAAACAAACAAAAAACAAACAAACCAAAGCAAAAACAAAAAACATCAAACGATCACCACCCCAGCAAACAAAAGAAAAAGCAAAAACATTTGTGATTATGTAAAATTACAAAGCCATGTGAAAACTCTTCCTGGCTTTTCCAAATTTGATTGGTAATATTTGATCAGCTCTAAAGATAGAAAGTGTGCCATAATCTTTAGCCTTTCAGTCTGAACCAACTATAAAAGACTCACTTTAATTTAATGCATAAACAAATCTCTTATCTATCTTTCCTATTTTGGAAGTTCAATGCAAACATAACTTAATAACTAATATAGCAATAAAACTGCTGCAAGAAGAAATTTATAGTACATTAATCTATAGATCCTGTATTTGGGCTGGAAACGATTACGTGATAATGGAGTATATGCTTTGCTAAGTGAATACAAACTTAAATACTGTATATATCAAATGCAGACATGTTGAAGAATAAATCTCTAGCATAATAATTTACAGAAAGAACTTTCTTAAATGAAACCTTCTGAAATAATAAGTCCAGGGAAGTGAGCAGGCCATCATTAAAGGGCAGGAAGTAAATTCAATGTGAATCTATTAAAAGAGAGACGGCAAATCTTTCAATTGAAAATAGTGAAAAAATATCTACGGCCTTCGAAGTTTCCCTCCTCCAAGTATGACTCAAATCTTTATGTGGCCTGGAGATGTTTCCAAATTCATTAATGAAAATGATTCTGATTGTGGGGTACCTGAACACAGCAGACTGCAGATTCTGAAGAAATATTTCTTCCACAAGGAGAGGGCAGGTGAAACAACATCCCAAGACAGTACTGTTCAATCACCAGGCCATCCACTCATCACGAAGGGATGTGAAAGTTTACAGCAGTTCACACATACACATTCCACTCCTACATTCACTATCCCCTATTGAAAAGTCAAATACTATGTAAGGCTGAGGCTGCAACACAATATTCATCTTTTTAATGAGGAAAATATATGTAACTGTGCTAAGAACAAGTGTGATTCTACATGCAAAGTCCTAGTAACCGGCTGTACACAAGTGAACATCATCAGAGGTCAAGAGAAAACAAAATCCTTCCACCTTGTTTGCTGTAAAGCAGTATTAGCATTTATCCATGGCCATTTCTATAGTGTCAAGTCAGCTGTGACCCTCACAGTCTTATGAAGAGTTTGGGGAAGGGAGCCATTAACAAATTCCTTGTGCTCATTTCTGTCTTTCTTCTCAAAAAACACTTTTATGCTAACTTAAATAAACAAATATAATTTCTCTCCCCTTCTCCTTCTCCCATTCCAGCAATCTTCAGTTAAAATTAAACCAGGTTAAACTGCTGAAAAGATCTGCTCTGCGAAACTGAAATAGGGGAAAATAGGTTATTCTAAAACTAAAATTAATGGTGGCCCATGGATAGAAATTGCAAGATACGATGGACAGACTTCTGATAACAGTGTCACACCTTTATCATACCCTGAAACAGAGCAGAAATACAGATGGCATGGCTTTGCTTTCGGCTGAGATTGCAGCAGTTTTACTGACAGTCATGCTATGAATGACCAATATACACATAATCTAAAATTAAGTTGCATTGTTCTGTTTGAGATTCTTGAGTATCATGAAGGCAGCAAGGCTGCAATCAGGCTCCTGAATAAATAAGAAAAATACAAGGAAGGAGAAACAGTACCAGTGAACCAACAAATACTACCAAAGCATGTTTTACATCCTTATTTGTCACATTTCTTACTAACCTTTTTTTTTTCCTTTTTCGTTTGATTGTTTTTCTTTTGAAGAAATCCATACTTTCTGGGACTGACACCATTCTTTTCTTCCAATAAGTCAGTTACATCTGTGCAGAGGGATTGCAAAAAAATGTTTTTATTTTGAATTTTAGCTACCCACACTGAAAAGCTGTGAAGAATGAGGCTGTGCCGCTTTACATGAGTAAAGGCCTCCCTACAATGTGTTACAGTGGGTTATAGATAAGCTCAAGCATTTCAATGGATCAAACATTGCTTCATTCAGTCTTGCCCAAGTTTTCATTCTGAAAATTGAACTGTGCCATTTACGTCATTTCAGCTATGCAACACCAAGTAAAGCAACCTCTTTTATAAAGCTAGATCTTTGTGACTAATAGCCATCTACCAAAACAAAATGCTCACGTCACTGATAAGTGTGTTGCAGGAAGACGTGCAGCATTGTATTGGTTGGCAAATCATGTTTCCCAATTTGAGGAAACAACTGGGAAAGAAAATTGTCAGACAGGTTTGAGAACAGAACAGACAAGAGTAGCAGGGAAGGTGAGGAAACATCATGACCTCAGCTCCACCCGAAGCACAGGCCACCCACATTCATTCTCCAATACTTACAGATGAAACAGGGATTAACTCTTCCCAGCTTTTCTCTGCTCTCCTCCCATGTCCTAAAGCAGTGAACTATGTCTGCAGCTCCTGCACAGGCTCAGTAAATACCCAACCCAGTCATCTGCACCTCTCCTACATGAACCTCAGGAGATCCTCAAGAGCACGCTAGAGCTGCAAGAAAGGGCCATGTCCCTGCCTGTGCACATCGTGACAAGGAGACTGAGAAAAGAAAACAAACCCCAAAGCAACAGCCAGTGAAAGAGTTGAAAAAGACTCATTTTTCCCCGCTCTCTCTCTCTCTCTCACACACACACACACATAGAAAAACAAAGGAATGAAAAGTTTCCAGTGAAATAAGAGCAAGAAGATGGAAAAGCATAAAGGGCAAGAATGTAGAAATTTGGATTAAAAGATACATAATAGAAAAAATATTTCTTCTCTTCCCCACCCCTGCCCCTCACAACCTGTCAAAAAAAAGGCTTTTGGATTATTAGGTTTGGAAGAAAAGCTTAATATGAATGCAAAACTTAAAATTATGAACCCAAGAGGGATCTTATAGTCTTCAGTTAGTTTTCCAAGAGAGAAATAAAACAGTGACAGAGAAATGTTGATTAACATCCTAACGCCCTGCCAATGCTGGTATATGTATGAATAACTGACACGAGACCTACACTCTGTCCTCCTCTCCCCAGCAATTTCCAGCTGCTTTTCTAAGTGTACTGTCACACTCCCTGGAACAAGAGGTGTGCTGTTATCCCTGTTATCCCTTTGATAGCGCTCACATATTTCTTTTCTGAATTTTCTTTTTTTTTTTTGGTAATGCTACATTGAGAAAGCTATTATCCAATGCAATCACAAAAGGAAGCTGAATATGGCAGATAGATGATCCCCTTGATATCCAAGTTTTGCAAAAATTGCTATTATTTCCTTGTTTCCTTATTTTCTTGTTCTGGATTCTTGAAAAAATTTCTTTTTACAAAAATTATGTACTGCACTCAGCATTGGCATCTTTTATCACACAGCAGACTTAAGCAATCTGCAGTTAAAAACAATAATTAGTACTAACTGGCCGGAAACCATTTACAGATTCCACCTGAACTGGAGTCATTATCAAGTCAGCACAGAGCTATTCTGCAGGTAAATTCATAGATGAAGTGCTTTACCTAAGCCAACGGCACAGACGACAGAACACCTTACTTATTTACTGCTTTTCCTTCCAGTCACTTTTCTTTTTATTTCCCTCCTCACCCTTTGTTCAGCCTATTTCCAAGAGCTAAGTCTTTTGAAGAATTATTTCCTATAATATAACTTGTGTGTATTTGCATTTTTAGAAGTGATTCCTGATATTCTGTCCTCAAGTGGGAGGAAAAGAGTGATAGGGATATTAAGAGCTCTTCAAGGTATCCAAGTAATTTTGAAGAAAATGTAAGCTAACCACAACTAGTTGTCAAGGACTTAGCACCCAAGCAGTGCACATTACAGACTCTTCAAAGTGATCCTCCATTCCTTTCAAGTCACAAGGTCCCCCTTGATTTAGGTTTTGCAGGATCGATCCTATTAGGCTAAAGCATATGCCAAAAATCTGTCAGAAACTAATAGGTAGGACATTTGACAGCAATACTTAATTCCCTGGACAAATGTGGAGGTTTACCTGACAAGAATAAGAGTTATGCTTTCAGAGAGGGGTTTTCTGATAAACCCTCCAATATGTATCAGCTACAGTCGCTGTGAATTTTAGTTGCAGCAACAAACTCTCAGCCACATTTGCATCTCCCCTCAGCTTTCCCATGCAATTCCAACATCATCTTATTTCCTACACTGCCAAATTGCTTTTCATAAACTAGGGTGGGGCTAATTTAGCCAACTGTCTATCAGAAAGGCTTTGCAGAGTAAGGAGAAGTTTTCTATAAAGTGATTTTTCAAACATGCTCTTGTAAAGAAATGTCAGACAGACAGAAAAAATATTGAAAAAAAGCCACGTTTGAAAAAACAAACCATTTTTAATGGCACACAGTGGCCAACAGCAACAGTGGCTGAGGCTGGGACACTGCTGAAGAGCAGAGATGGTTTCTCTCCTAACGACTGTAAGTCTCCAATGAACATGAAGTTGAGTGAGGCATTTGAGACTATAGCCATGGAGCATTATTAGCTTTCATCAGTCCCTCTCTGGCTCATTCATGGAATCTGGATGGATCCCAGAGGCATGGTTTCTCAGCCCTCATTAGGCTTGGCAAAATGAGTCTCCCTTACTTGGAAATACCTACTTGGCAGGGATTCTCTTCTCTCTGTCTTCTTTCAGTGGGTGTTTTGTTGCTGTATTCAGGGTTTATATTGAGTCAGATCCTTTTTCAGGAAAAGGGCTGAACTATTCTCATAGCTTGCTTTAACAGTGAAGGGAAGGTTGCTCATATAGTTTCTTACAGGTGTATATATGCACCAACTAAAAACATAAAATTAAGCTCACATTCAAACACCATGAAAAAAAACTCCATCAGGACCACCTTTGCCACTGTCTGCCCTCATTCTCTTTGATTCACTTAATGCACCAGACTCACTCGCAAACACACAGAGTCAGTGACCTGTGAAAATGTTCCTGATCTTTCAAATATGAGCTCTGTTCCCCCAGCCCCTAATCGATCACAAAGATCATTTACATAATGATCCAACCACAAAAGGTTTTTATTTGGGACACACAAACATGTGTCACTTTCTGCTCATAGCACTTATCATAGCAGCATGAAAGCAAATTCATATGGATGAGCTGGCTAAGAAAGTTTTTAAGTGGCTAGTCCAACGTTCAGTTCCCTTGAACTGGCCAGACAGAAGCATTCCCTTCTAAATTTGAGATGCTCAGCCTCCTGATTCAAAAACAAAACTCAGGGGGAGCTCAGACAGAGGTGACTTGTGTGAGCAATGTAGCGTCCAAAAATAATTGTTTTGCCTGCTAGAAAAACAGACCCACTTAAGTCAGGAATACTTTCTGTTTTGAAGAATGGGCATCAGTAATGGGCCAGATGACCTTCTTTTGATCAGGTGCTGGCTTGTTGTCTTCAAGTGTTTCATGGAACTTTAAATCAACTCCCAATTTTACTAAATCTTAACATTTGGTTTACGAAATTTTTCAACTTTTGGGGAACATTTGATGATAACACTCACTCAAATTCCAAGGTGATTTTGACAGCAGCAGTTCTTTTCTATCTTATTCTTCATGCTTCTCTGACATACCTTCTATCACCAATTCCACCATTATTGCAGTTAGTCTAATTAAAGAAGTATCTTTTAGTTCCATGGTGTGCTCCATAACAGTAGCTTCTTTGCCTAAAGTAACATTAAATAGAGAAAAAAAAAATCACATTGGTTACTTGATATTACTGAAAGGAACTCTGATCTTTTAAGATTCATGTGAGGTTTTCGAGAGTATTTTCATGTAGCAATTTTTTAATCTCTCAAGATTTTAAATGAGTTGGTTACCAAAAGTTTGGGCTTTTGTTAGTGTACGCTGGTCTATCTTTATGTAGATAAAGGACAAACCAAAAAACTATGAGGTTAATGGGAGATTCAGCTGGCATTGACTCTAACTGCAACCAAGGTTTAGATTTTACCTCATTGATGTCTCACAAAAGAGGCAAAGCTTTCCAATTGTTTAGTACAAAATACTCAAAATAAAGCAGTAGTATATCGTAAGCATGCAATTTTTTGTTCCACGTAAAACCAATAATAATATGACCAGCTAGCATCTTTAAGAAATACACAGGGTTTCTTTGCAGTAGTGTTCTGTTCAATATTATAAAAATAAAAATGAATTACATAAAGTGGACTTGAAAGACTATAAATATTACTATTAATTCTGGGCTATGCCACTTTTCTGTGGGCAAGAATTAAGAGTTGGGAATTTGCGATGTCTCAATGGAAAGTTTGATATCAAACAGCTATCATTAGGCAGTACCAAGAAAACCGCTTGTTCTCAACATATTTTCTCTTCCATAAACCAGGGAGCCAGAACATCTCCATAGAAAAAGAAAGAGAAAATAAATTAATTTCATATAAACCACCAAATGTTTTTTGTCAGGCCTCAATTATTTTCAAAAGCTTCATGGCGTAGTAATGGTTCTGTTTCAAATTAGGGAGATGTCCAAAGCTGCACACATCAGATTGGGATCTGACTTCCTCAGAACACAGAGATGCTGTGATCCCAGGCTGATTCCGTTTACTGTAGAAATAAAAAGCATATGCATAGATTTAACATGAAAATAACCAAGGAATGCAGGTGTTTCTTTTGGAGTTTCATCTGCACTCAGTTGCTAGACAACTTCTAATTTCCCTGTTTCAAAACCATCAAGTGGGCAAAGGCTGGCTTGCCCAGCCATGATTTATTCTTCTCTAGGAAGCCTAGATTTTTATACAACATATCTAGAATCATCTAGTTCCCAGTGTTGAAACTTGCTGCTTTTCCCAGAAAAATTATAATTCTCATTATTCTGGCTCAAACAGCTAATTAGAGATCTTACCTTTTTATAGTCTCCTATACAGTTTAGTTAGCTATCCCTAATCATCTTTGCCCATTTTAATTCACCTCCACATGCTTGATTCCAAATAAGATGACACTTTGTCAGGCTGGTCAGCTTCTTTACCTTCCTTTCATTTGGTCTTGATAGTTTGATCACATAGTCAAAATATAATTACTCTGCAGAAAAGAACAGCAACCTTTCCCCAGTATACTTTGTCCAAAACCTAACTTATTTAGAAATATAGTCTTTGAAAAATGTTTTAGATGCAGTGAGCTTTGCATATAATTAAAAAGTGAAAGGCAGGAAAATTTTTAAAACACAAGAAAATTCTTGTGAACTCATTTTCAGTTCAGACAACATGAATGACTTTCAGATTAATAATCTTATACTTTCATCAAGTCTGGCTCAAAAAGTAATACAGCTCTAAACCTAGGATTTAGTGGAGCTTCTTATTTTCTCACACCTGTTTTTAGAGAGAGACAGTTTCTAAGAGAATCATATATATGAGGAAAAACAATTAAATATATCAGCACGATTTTGTAGTCAGGTGTAGTTTTTCTTATTGATTATCAGTATGAAACATATTACAATTGAATTTCATTTCTCAAAACTGTTAAAGATTAGCAAGTCTCCTGTTTCACTGAAGTAGCCTCTACAATCTCAGAAAATATGAGTTAAAAATGTAGAGCAATTATTCTGCATCTTTTCTGCAGAAGAATGAGATTCAACCATTATTGAAACATTCACTGTCCTTTACTTGCTAGACGAGGGCAGATCTTTTAGGCAATTGACTTTATCTGTGCAGATTACTGACAAGAGATGTTAAAAGGTCATTCTAAATGGTGTCCCTTTAGGCCATTTGGGCTTGAGTAGTCCTGTCCACAACTCACTTGCTATGGTCCACTGCTTTTAGGTAGATACAAAAAGAGCTTTGTGCAAAGCTCATATTAAGACATCTCTGCATGACTTGGCTTTACTTTTACATTTTTGGAGATTATGGACAGATGTCGTCTTTGTGGCAAAGGTCAAATGGGAAACATCTTGAGAAAAGCTACTAAAGCAACAAGAGAATGGGAACCTTTCTGCTCTTCTGCTCTCAGCCATGAAGCTACTGTACCTTATGAGTAAGTTCATGATTATTTGATCCTTTGAGACTACCTATTAAAAAATAAGCCTTTGAAAGCCCTCTGTTTTCAGTTTGTATCGTATCACTACAAGGAGGATGCAGAAACGCTCTTAAAATGTTTTCACAGGAGCAACATTTGTTAGTTGAGGGGAATGTTCTGTATTTACAAGAGGTGAAATACAGGTCTATGAAACATAATCACAGAGAATGTATTAGTATTTGAAAATGACAGTTGTACTGAAAAATATCTTGTTCTTGAGTTACATTTTATTATAGAAATCTGACAGTTCAGGAGGCTTGATCAGTTGTGAAGTTTATAATGCTATATTACTATTCTCATTTCACATCCAAGACAAATAGAAAAAGAGAAAAATCATTTCAACTCTGCCCAGCACCACAAGTTTTACTAGAACATTACATTATTTTTTATAGTTTAAGATCTTACTGATTGTCTCTATATGCCCTCAAATAAATTCTGTTTCAGAACAATCGTTTTTCTGTTACAAGAAGTTACTATTCTGCTCTCAGTTTCAGAAGAAACCCTTTGAACCTCATTGAGATAAGCAAGTAATACGTCACACCCAAAGCAATATCACATTTATAGGAAGCATGCTGTTCTTACAGATACCCAAAAAAGGTCAGTTATGAAAACAAGAAAACAAACAGCATTTCCACCTCTAGCCTGCCTGAAATGTTAAAGGTAAGAAGAGTTGTTAAGCACAAAAAGCTGCTGTTGTGTTGATCATATGCCCAAGGCCAAAGACATTTTGCACTACAGTGTAGAGGGCCAGGCAGACAGCGGCTGCGAAACCATCTTCTAGGTGACAGACTCTTTCCTCCCATAGCTGAGTATCAGTAGCCTGGTTGTCAGCTAGGGCTTAATTTCAAGGTTTAAATGGAACCAGTACCCTGTTGTGACACATAATTAATGGATTTAGAAACATCTATATTAAAGAGATTTATTTTGAAACCACATTTCTGTATCTTTCAAACATAGCCTTGGTATCACGTGAAGAACAGGCAACATTTGAAAAATAGGGGATAGGCCTTTTTGTAATTTAAGTAATGGTAAATTTTGATACACAGTGGTAGTTATGATTTCTATTTTGTAACACACAGAGAATATTGATTTACTTGATGTAATGTCAAATTAGAGCTCTATGAAACAGTGTTTCTAGAAATGTCAAGAAAATGCACTCATCTCAAAAATAAAGCTGAAAAACTGTGATCTTCTGGCTTTTAAGAATCTGCATGTACCAATAACTCCAAATATTTTTTCAGTGTAAATCCAGGATGTGCCTATTTAGTGTAATATGACCATAACATTATCTACCAGAAGACCACAAACCACACAAAACATTTCTCTTGCAGTCTCTACGTGAATACATTATCATTTTCTTCTTGTCACTCAACACTGAACGTATTAGATAACAACCTATGACAGAACTGAATATAATGCCTTCTTCAGTCAATATTGGGATGAAGATTGAGATTTTCCTCATGAGATCTGAGTAGCCAAATGTCTTGGGCAGCACGGAACATCATATCAGCCTTAAAAGCCAGCCAAGCAAAAAATTATGTCAACATAATTTTAATATTGGAAAACAGTCATTTCCTTCAGTATCTAAAAATGAAAATTTTCACATAAAAATGTATTTTCAATTGACTGGTTTTGAGAGAAATATCTGCTGCTTTTTTTTTCAAATAAATATCTTCCCCATTCACCTAATAACATTTCAAGATTTTTCAAGTTCCTTCATTTTTCTATCTTGCTAATAAAATGAAATGGGAAAAGAAATAAACAAATAAAACCAGATGTTATTTTGATTTTTAGAGTTGTCTTTTGAATCATTTAGCCTCAGTAAAGTCTTAAATGTGAAGAGGTCTGGAGACTTTCATAGAGAGCAGGTAAGAGAAGAGGTTCGCTGGCTGACACGCCATTGAAAGCTCTAGCAATGCAGAGGAAACCTGACAGCTTCACGTGTGCCCCAGATGTTCTCACCAACATCTGCTTAACCCAAGACAAGTATACTAAAAACATATTTCCTCCATGGGTCACTTTTTATGGGAAAGTGAATACAGCTCTTCTAATACAATTTACAGCACCAGGCTGCCTGAGGCTGCACCAACGTTACTCAGGTAGCAACTCTAATGTGCAATTAGTTACAAAAAGATTGCAGATCCAGGCATTGACTACAGGCATTCATGAGGAACCAAACGTCCTCTTCTGTTCTTTGATCTAGTCCTTAAAAATAAGCAGGTGATGAGAGGACAGTCTCACCTATTGTTGCCTTTCCTTATGCAACAGTCAGTCATTTTAACAGAATTCAATCTGATCAAACAACTCTTATCCTCGACTTTTCTTGTTCAATTAACTTGTAATAACTAAAACTATCAAGGCAGCTTAAAACCAGTCAGGAATGATCTTTTGTGTGCATTAACATCTCATTCTTGGGAAATGAACTGTAATTATTGAAAGTAGCTCTCCAGTTGCATGCTGAGAGAAGGCAAATATATATGAAGTTATTTTAAAAGTGCTGGGGACAAAGAACAGGAAACATAAATTGATTTATGTGAATTTAAATGTCACTCTGCACAATATAGCTCTCCTTTATTGAGATATGTGTAATAACATTGTATTATTGATATTTTAATAAAGCACAGAGGTAGTGGCAGTTGTGACACTTGAAAACTTTAAATTGTTCATGTAAGTTGTTGTGAAAGTAAGCATCACTCAAAAATCTGTATGTACATTTACTTCTCATGTATAACACAGAAATAATAGTATTTATATTCTATTATAATATATAAATACATACTATAGTATATAAATCCCTATTTATATGTATTTTTATTGAGACCCCATCTTGAGTCTGAAAAAATACAAGCACCTAACTGGAGAAATGGTGTCTTGGTGTAGGAGCTTACAGTATAAATGGACAATAAGGACAAAGGATGGGGAAAAAAAAGAAAGCCTTATTGTGATGATTTTATGATCTGGAACTTAGTCATTGAGGGAGTAAAATTTTTCTCCATGACACCACAAGAAGCCTCTGACAGAACAAAGAATCAAACCAGAGCTGCTAAACTGCAGTCTTGTGCTATAACCACATGGCCATAAATGCCTGTAAAGTATTAAAGTTTTAGTAGGAAATGATGTTGTGACTAAACATGAACAGTTGCTAATATAATAATTGAGTTTATTTTGCATGTCCATCTTCTAAACTGCTGGGCATAGCAAAACTGTTAAGGGAGCAGGTGACTAAGCCAAGAAAAAGAACATGCAAGTGTATTTCAGATATATCTTTTAGAATCACTTTTTTTTTCCTCCCTACTGACCTTCCTGAATGCAACATAGGGCTGATGTGTTATTGTTGATTGTTTTTGTGAGAGAGAAAAAGAACAAAGTAGATTCTGGATTGATGAAAAAAATAATTTACTGGGAGATTGAATAGCACAGGAAACAAGACTGTCTCTGAGCAAACTGAAAAAGCTTTGATTCTGCCGAAAATAAATAAAAGAGGAGGATCCTGAAAGGTGGATGTACTGCACAGCTGTCAGTTGTACCACACCACGGTTTAAAACACAAATGGACACATTTGTGACTAACTTACTTGACAAAATTAAATGCAGCTGCCAAAGCACTATCTGGCTAATCTTTGGGTATGTTACATTTGAACTACATTGCTGAAATGCTATTGCAAACTATGGCACATTTTACAGACATCATAGCCCATGCTAAAAGCATCATTGGAAAAGTGAGGAGTTGTAAAATAAGAAGATAAGTAAATAGAAGCAGCTACTTCCCTCACACACAAACAAAACAAACCAAACAATTAGAAAAGTTTAGTGGTGCAACGCTGGAACAACAAATAAGGTTCTCCAAAGAGCCTTCGCAAAGTAATATCCTTTTTCAAAGAGCAACAACTTAACAGCTAGGAGGATGTTTGGGTCACTGGACTACACAGAAGTCCTTCATTGTCTACCTATACTGCATTATCCTACAGTTTATCTCTGCCTATTTTTTAATTCCCTGGAAAAAAAACAAAACTGACACCAGGATAAGTGCCAAGGTCAGAGGCAAATGCCACATCAGAGTGCTGCATGTTGCCTAACATGTGATAGAGAAGCAGCATCTGAACAGAGTTCTTGGATCTGCATGAGGTGGCTCCCAGCCTGTGTATGAAAGAATCAGCCAAACCTCTCCACTGATAAGGGTACAGTCTGACAGGAATCTCCAAGAGGAGCACCCAGTGTGTCTCTGTTGGGTGAAGGACTCTGCAGAAACCAAGTGAGACACAGCCAGGCATGGTGAATAAAATACACAGTCCATTGCTGCAGATGAGCTCCACATGGGTGTTAACAGCCAGGATCTACAACCAAGTCATACCTGAGCAAAGTCCTGAGCAAAGTCCTGAGCAAAGTCCTGAGCGCAAAGTGTCTAAGTTTTCTTCTGACAAGTCAGCTGCTTCGCTCCTGAAGCTTCTCCTGGCCTTAGCTGTATAGCCTTGAATTTAAACCAAAGCAAAATTTTAGTAACATCAAATGGAAATTAAAAAAAAAAAAAATACAGGAAGCGTTAAAAAGCTGGATGTAACCAAATTGTTTTGTTTTGTTTTGTTTAATTACTGTGTTGGTAGAATGTGTTGCTGTGCCTTGTTAGTACAGTGCTCAGAGTATTAAAGAAACACCAAAACTACACAACAGAAGTGCAGGAGAAGGAGGAATAGAAACCAGATGCTGGAAAAAAGGTAGAAACAGCAGTATAATTTGTGACACTGTACAATTATCCTCCATAGTCTTAAGTCTCACATGCCTTACCAGATCAGTGTAATACGATTGTCATCTATAAAAATCACAGTAGTCTTGTTTCTATGCATATCTCATTCCTCCAGGCTGTAGCTCTTTCCAAAGTAATTTCTCTCACAGCATACCACAACAGTGATTAACTCCTCCCACAAGCATCACTACCATTCCCAGTTACATTATGTCCAGTTTAATTCACGGACTTCCTGGAACAGGAGACAGTAGCTTTTTAAGCAGTTGTTTGTGGCATGCCTGACACTGTACGGATAATATAATCTTAAGAGACCACATTTTCCCCGGCCTTTTATGCAGAAGCTGAAGGGGGTTCAACTTCTCTCTACTCCCACTTCCTCACACAAGAATCACAGTCCTGTGAGCTGTCCCCACATTGCTGCTTGTGGAGAGCATAAAGAGTCATATTCTAACAATAAATTAATATGACTAACATTTCAAAGCTTGTATATTATCAGTTGTTTTTAAGCATTTAGTTCCTCAGCAAAGCCTCATCTTACAAATGAGAAGGGCTGCAGGTCTTGCAAAGGGGATAGGCTTAATAACCCAGTTTTAAGGTTTAACTGAAAGATTGCTTTGTGAAATCATTTTAGGCGATTTAAGCAGAACTCATCACAAAACTAAATATGTTTCTGAAGGGCCCAGGTGTAGCATCCGTAAATCACCGCAGCATGCAATTTTTTTTAAAAGTGGCTGATGGGCCATCAAGGCATTACAATGAGCAGGAAAAGAAACAAGTCTTTGCTATTCAGGTTCAGCAAATAATTTAACCAGCAGTGTTAAGAAAGATTTTTTTCAAGGATAGATACTTACCTCAGTCTTCTCTCTTGTTCAAAAGTTGGTGTAAAATATGTGAAGATGTTTTCCAATTAGTAGATACAATCTACCCACATATGTTCAATGTATTCTTATGATTAACTGAAATTCCTAATAACAGCATACAGTACTAGAGAATGCACACAGCATATTTCAATCAAAGCCTAATTCAGGTCCTTGCTGATAATGGTCCTTAATATTTATAAGCAGCATTAAGACATTTAATAAAACCTCTTATTCTTTCCTTCAACAGTAACCACAGCTTAATGGGAAAAAATATTAAACTTGTCATAGAACAGTTTGATGGGTTTAGCATACTCCATTGAATGTAAACCAATGCCAGTAGAAGAAACTGTATGATCTGACATTGTTCTAACTCCAGCCTTCTCCAGGTTGCTCCAAATCTTTCTCCCTTTCTTTCATAAAAGCAACACATTTTGTCACTATCCTGATAACCCTTTTCTGGATCAGCTCTAGTCCTAGCACAGCATTTTGTGATTCCTGTTTTAATAGTCTTCCAAGATACAAGTTCACCTTTTATTCTTCCTACTTTTACTTTTTTTGTCTCATATGGTCTTTTGATTAATTACTATACTTTGACTTCCTGACTTCATTTTTTTCTCCAGTGTCTCATGATCAAACTTCTCAAAAGCCTTTTGAAATGTAAACAAGTATATAGTTCCATTGCTTTCCTTATCCACTGCTGCATGGGTTTCTTCCAAACACACTAATAAATAGCGCAGCATGATTTTCTTTAGCTGAATCTGTGATGATAAAATACCATCACAAGGAAGAATTTTAGATCATCAATTCTCACATTTTAACTGTGTTGAACATATTTTACATCAAATTTAAGAAAATGCTTTTGAAAAACATTCATATATATATATATTAATTCATAAACATGGTGGATTTTGACATGCACTAAACTGGATTTAATTTCTGGATATGATAAAAAGCTAATTAAAATATAGAGGTTTAAAAGTCCTAAACAGATGTAATTTTTGCTTACTCTCACACATATGGAAACATGGGTATCTGCGTGTGCATGTAGAAGTGTATCACATTTTGTTCAGCCATGATTCCCTCTTGCAACATGAGAATTAAAGGGAAATACATGCTCTCAGACTGACCATGAATTTTTAACAAATGTCATAAGCTACTGTTTCTTCTTCGGTAGAAGAAAGGAAAGTGGCTGTTGGCAGTTGTTCTTAATCTTTGTTTTATGAAGGCCCAGTGTCCTAAAATGCAAAGATTTTTCTTCTTCCTCCTTTGATTATAGGGTAAACTATATTACATCCATATTTGCATCTTCTCCCCTAGCCTGTATCAAATGTTACAGCTGAAATACATCTCTGACAGAGATCTGGACTCTCAACCTTTTAAAGTGAATTATTAGTCAACTATTTTTACTTTTGTGGAAGGAGAGGCATTTTGCTATTTGACATCTGGCAGTCATTTACAGCACTAGCAAGTCATCATTCAGAGCAGCACACATATCTGATTTGCCTTCAGTATTTTCTTGGTGTAAATGCCACCCTATTGCTTTTCTTTCTTTTTTATTATTTTGTTTTTTCTTTGGGGGGTGGGGAGAGGTGCATTGCGGGCAGAACCCTAACAAAAAAAAAACACCAACCACCACACGCATAAAAACTTCTGCTGAGTGGGGCTAGATTTCAACTGCTAGATTTTCATTATACCAGATCCATAAGAACTATCTAATGTGTAAAATCTGCTGTTTATACAGATCTGCATCTGGCTCTGTCCCAGTTGCTTGAGAGAGATATCTAAACATAAAATAATCTCTGTATAAACTGTGGGTTTGTAAAATATGTAAGCACTCTGTGTTTCTTCCGTCTCGATCGCTTACTGAAACTGAAGGTTATGGGTGAGAACTGTCAGAGATGTCAGTTCAGAAGGGAACCCAAATTCTTCCAAAGTTTAGTTATGCTCGAAGTCACAAGAACATGAGATGGGGACAGGTTGGGTAGAATTTTAAAGTATACTACCAGCACACATGAAAACTAACCCATGGTAACTGCACTTCCTTTAATTCTATGGAAGTCAAGTGAAGTAAACAACTTTTAAATACATACCTAATTATGAGATTGCACCCTTTGAATCATTAGAGCTGCAATCAGGAACAATGCTGCTTTTCTGTTTACGTGGAGTGATGATCCTGCTATAATGATTAACTGTGGTTGAAGGGTAACACAAGGAAAGGTTAAAACATTTTCCAAAAAAACTTAGGCAACAAAATACATGACTGCTTGAATGACACAACTTCACAACTTGTCACATTAAGGGCCTTGTCTTCAGTACAAAAAGTAAATAAAGAGGTAGTCATTTCAGTTCTGGTACAAGACAAATTCACCATTCGGTTTTAAAACCCCACTCTGCCATGGCCTTTGGTGTTTTGGAGTTTAATCTTAGGAGTATAGAAACATATTAGTTACATCAAGGTTTAAAAAGGCATCTTTTTATATGGGAAGAGACAACTTAAATGAAATAGTACCTGAAAAAAATCACAGATATGGTCTGGGTTTAATGTCTGCTTTATAGGAAAACCAACCAGAAAGATCAGCAGGTCATTTTGGTAAACAGATTATTTTAGGCTTTTCAATGCTTTCAATTTGGTATATCCATAAATACTGCACCTTATTTCAGCTACATAGATTACCATTTAATAGAACACATTCTCTGCTGTTAGTAGAGTATAGCAATCGAAAGTATCACATACAGCCTGGTAAAATTAATTCTTTCATTTCTGATCCTTTTTCCGTAATCTTCTGCAAGTTCCAGAAATGGGGATCTCCTCTGAATAAGATGGCACTGTATAAATTACAGGGGCTCATCTCCTTAGGATGATATCCCATAAATGAACATGCCAATGCAGCAATGGAGTAGCTCCCTGTGTGATGGGCTCTGATGTGAAATTCACCTTTCCTCAAAGTTACCATGGCACTGGTGCCCTGTCCTCAAAGCCTTTACCTCTGAAGCCACCCACTACCATGGAGTTTGTCCACTACAAGCAATGAAAGTGGTGGGTCACTTTGGGTCAGGTCATACTTAACCAGTGTGATCTTTAAACGCATATATATAATACAAAAGTGAGAATCTTTGAAATCTATCACTCTTCAAATTTCTTTTTTTTAACCTAGTTGACTACTCCAAAGAACAGAGTATAACTGTCCTAATTAAGACCTTTAACATGATTTGTCAATCTCCTCTTCCAAATCCCATCACTTCAATCCTCTTGGTGTTCTTTCTGTACTTAAATTCTTTTATATTAAATTATTGCAAAATACTCTTTCTGTGTTATAAGACCGTTTAGAATACATGTGGTTTATCCAAAAGCACAGAAGTTGTTGGGTCAGTAGTATGAAGGCTCAGGTGTGAGGATATGTTTTCTCTGTGTTACAGTGTTGGAAGTAGAGTAGAATGTGCTCTCCCACAGCTACTGTAACTTAGCTAACATGCTGTTAAACCACTCCAGCTTCATTATTCTTACAAGCTTTTAGTCACCACTTCTCCTGTGATTGCATGAGGTCTCTATTAAGTTCTGTGGTAAGGCAGTGCACTTGCATGTCTTTCTGTAGCAATAACAAATGTTATTGGTTGCCTTTGCTGTTGACGCTAGATTCCTAGACCGTACCTTTTAACTCTCCACAAAACGACACCCACAGTGTGCAATGGCCTCATTCCACCAGCTTACCTATGTCCATATTTGCAAACCTTTGGGGTAAGATATTGATCTCTCTTCCAGCTCCGTTCTCCCTGCCTGCTGGAGTGATTTACTTTTCAGGAACCAGGAAGCTGAAGAGACACAATTTTTGTTCCTGTTTCCCAGTTAAGTTCAGAGTTAAGGTTACTTGGATCACAATAACTATATATTTGGAACATTTCATAAGTTTAACAATTTATTGATTTTTCCTAAAGGGTACTCAGGTTTGCATTTGTAGGATTTGAAATACTACAGCAGGATGAAATACTACCTAAGGATTGAAGTAGGGGGAGGAAAGGCTGAGGTAATCAGTACACTGTCTCAGAAATAAAAAGGAAGGGAAGAATATGTCTTTGTTAACCTAGAGAATTTTGGGATGAGGTAGATTTTTTTTTCTTCAGGAATAAGTATGTCAAGATTACATCTGGGTCCTCTCTGTGGGGATTTTGAATAATCTCAGGTGGCTGTGGTTAATTCTGAGTTTTTACTTCTCCTCAGCCAGTAGCTGGCATGATTTCAGGCAGAAATATACAACTCAAAAATATAAGGTTGACAATGATAATCAACAAATTGCAAACACAAATAATGAAAGAGAAGTTCAGTACTTGGATCAGAGAGAGCGCAATCTCCTAACATGCCAAATGTGCCTGTTGGGACAGCTGCTGCACCTGACAGCCTGTCCTTTGTCACTGTCTGCCTCTTGTCCTCTAAATCCCGTGAGCCTGGTCCTGCTTGCTGCCATCGATGCTGTGATCTGTGCCTGTTGAGAGGGCGCCAGGCCATATGCAGCAGTTCTGCAGGCTGCATTTTCAGAAGTGCTCAGCCCTCACAATGGAGCCCTGATTTTCCAGAGTCTGGCGCCCATACAGCTATCTTTCTGCAGCATACAGAATTTTCAAAAGCACTTGGCCGTAAGCAGTTCCTGCTGACATTGAGCATGCCTGTCTGTTTATCCACAGCTGCTGCCTCTTTTGCAGGTCTTTCAAGCATCTCCTTTCCCAGTGCCTGTGTTAGCACAATGACCTATCGCGTTGCCAGAGACATCTTTGGGATGTGAGGTTACACGAGAGGGGAGCAATCACTGTTCTAGCCGGCTGGTGGGCACTGTGCTGCCTTGTTGGAGTTCTGCTAGCAAATGTGGCCAGGTCCCAGCTGCAGAGCAGAATCACAGCAACCTGTCTGTGGGGGTGGAAGCTCTCAGGACTCACCTCCCAGTGCTCTAAAATGTGTGAGACAGATTTCAGGGCTGGGGGCGGGAAGTGGGGAGTGTTGGGGGTTAGGGAGCAATGCAGGGTTGCATTCCCCTGTGTGAGTCACAGGCTTAGCATGTCTGTACATGTGGGTCTGTAACAAGAAGAGACAGGAGCAGTTAAACACGGACTCTCTACCCAGTTGCACATTTGCTCATCATAGGAAGGTTTGATGACATTTTGAAAATGGGTGCTAATCTTGAGATGAAGTTAACAACAAGTTGCCCATGTTTATTCCCTCTTTGGAAGGCTCCATGCAGATTATCCTCAGGCTTGTACCATGGACATAGCACACAAGGCTCTCCCCGGACTTCTGAACATCGTTCGGACAAAGCCAGTCTTTCCAGAAATTAATCTGGGAAGAAACTGTATGTGCATAGAACAAACTATTGTTGTTTTGTAAACATTTTCCCTGTATTATGTAGAAGTGAGATTGCCAGCTGTCTGAATAGAAGCACAAGGAAATAAAGCCAAATTCCCTACTCCTCATAGGTAGAATGGGCATAGGCCACTCACCTAATTGTTTAGAGAAAATGGTTTTCTTGCAAGTGTGCCTCTCATGATCTTCACAACAATTAATGTCATTCCCTTCCAACTACAATTAGCATTGGATTGATACTGATGGTATAATGATGACTTGCTTTTATACTCTGTCAAAGTGCACTGTGGTTTGTAAAATGCCAGTCCAACTGATAAGCAACAGAGCATAGGCTTATTCTGAAAAGTGGACTAAGAAAGGGTGGATATGCAGAAAAGTCTACTGTAGTATGTCAGTACAATGACAGAGCCAGGCTGGAGGACAACAAAATGTGCTGTGGGGCAGAAGCACTTAACTACAGGACATAAACAGCAACAGATCACTGGGGTATCTGAAAAAAATCTAAAACAATTTTGTCTTCTAAAAAGCCATTTGCTTGCCTTCATTTTTGCATTTTCAAAGGTTATCCTTTTATTCATGAGTAAAAAGAGCCCTTTAAAAATGATTAATCTGTGTCATTTTTAAGTTCCACAACATCCCATGCTGTTATGACAAACTGTGCACAGTTCAAAAGAAAGGAATGCTTCTTTCAAAGTATTCCACACACAAAGAGTACAGAGCCCAGCATGGAATAGCTAATGGCCCAAACTACAGCAAATTCTTTTTTTTTTTAAGTTTTTCAATCTGAGAAGCATTCAGGTTTATCAAGCTGTGATCCAAATCTTTTCTATGCATACAGTGTCCTGCTGTCTGTCTTAATACTTGATTCTTAACTAATCACATTACATAGCAACACAGAGGTATTGTTTTTAAGGGCTCTCCATTCAGCATCAAAAATATGGCTTCAGAAATGCATTTACTTGTAGCATGTATTTGCTGATGATTGCTCAAATGGGCAACTAATAAATGGCGCAGATTGAAAAGCAATTATAGAGGATGGTCCTTTCAGAAGGGGGTCCTTGAAAATAGTCATCAGTTCGAAGGGAACTTTGGTGGGTAGGTATCTTTCAGTGCAGATTATAATGGATAGCAAGCCAGAGCCTGAGAAACAGAGGGAGGCTGTTCGTGCAGGGAAATGCTGGGGGACTTATGGTCTGTCTAGTGACTGTGCAGGTCTCTAACATCAGAGTTTGTCCTGCTGAAATCAGCTCCAAAAATTCAATTTATTTCAATGAGAACAGAATGTAGTTTTGTAACGTAAAGCCTTAAAGACTGAACGCTATTTCTTGATTTTGTGCTTAGGCTTATTTTCAGAGCACATGGATTGTAGGTCAAATGCTAGAACTTTGCACTCGGCTCTAGTGCCACATTACCAGTCTGACAAAATGCTCAGATACATTTGTGGCTGAAGAAAAAGGAAACAATGGTCACCTCTACTTACTGGCCACAAAACATGCAGATGCTCTTCCTTGAAATGTCTACACTCTTTTTCAGACCACATTATTTACTTTCCATATGTAAAGTTCTGAAGATTTATCCAAAACCCACTGAAATCAGTGCAGACCTGCAGCTTCATAGAACTGCAAAAGAACCCTTTCTCCTCTCCTTACCACACTTACATGCACTCACTAGAAAATTGCTCAGATGTTTACTATTTACAGGATCTGGGGTATTGCTGTTACTAATGGTCCCTAGCCTGATATTTCTGCGGTGCACACAAAGGGCGGGATGGCCAGCTTTCTGGGTTGAATGAGCAGATTTACTTAACTTGTGAATTTATGCAAACATTCAAATACATTAATTGCATGACTGAGTACGCAGTCCTGACTACCTTTGGTTAGATAACAGTCATTAACTATACCATATGAAGAATCCAGGAAAACAAGATGCTCTATGAGTCATTACTATTTTCATCATAACCTTTACCCACTTTTATTAAACTGACTAGTGTCTTCTGCAGTAGTCTTGTGGCATCAAGAAAGCTTTTACTACTATAACAGGCCAATTCTATTTCATCTGAGGGCCTGTTTCTACACCAACTGGCAGCAATTTAGAAGAAAAATTCATAGTCACAGCACTAACAGAGGTGTCAAATGAAGATAATTAGTCCTACATTTTTAGCTTTTCAATCATTGTCTCTTTTCAGCATTAAAAAGAGCAAAAGGAGTAATAAAATTTTGCAAATGCTAATCTAATAGAGAAAGGGAACTTAAAGAAAATGGGTTGAGTTATAGTTTATGAAAACATAAACCACCAATATTTCGCTTCCCTGCTTGTTTTCATATCCAGTTCCATAAAAACAGAAACAGGAAATGAAGTTATGGATTCCAAGAGAGAAAGCAGAAAACAGATTCAAACTGCAGATAGCTTCTTCTCTGCTTGATTTTTTCTCACTCCACTTCTCCCAAACAACCACGTCTTTTACACTGAAAATCCTTCCAACAAAGGTCAAAGAGATCACAGACTACTGTGCTATTACTGCCATAAAGGAGGAAGTGTTCTTTGCTTTGCCAACACGCTATTTCCAGAAATACAGGTTCAATTTCCACAACAGCATTAAAGCAACAATTAACAGAATTGTTCTCCTGTTGTCCTGATGTTCAGGTACAGAGTAGTTCAACTAGCATATAAATTATTCCAGTTAAAGAAAGCTGCACTGATCTATGTGGCATAGAGTGGTACCCTACCAGCATCTCATTCCAGACCTGCAACAATAGTGCAGCACTAGAAAGTGGTTCAGAGGTTTTTAGAAGTGTTTTAGAACCACAAGAACTCTAACTGTGAAAAATTAATCCCTCACCAGTGGTTTTAAAAAACAATAACATTTCAGACAAAATGAGTAAATAATAGGCTGACTTACAACTTCCAAGCACTTATGCAATCTGGGGAAAATAGGTGAGCTTAGGTTACCTTAAGATGCAAGGATGTATTGAAGAGCTGCACAAGATGGTCAGAAATTTTACATCACTGGAGATGTCAAGAGGCCACATGCTCTTGCTACATGTTAAGCCATAGAGTGATTATCAGCTAGAAACTCCTTGCCACATTGGCCTACAAGCATTTGTAGCTGCCCTTCTCTGGTTTCAATGTACCCTCTATTCTTCCCAGTACAGAGAATGAAATTAAATTTATCCCTGTATCAGCAGAAGAAAGGATGTTTATTTTGTTTTACATGTAGTGAAACCTTGGAAAGGAAGGATATATATTCAGCATACTGGAAGAAATCCAGAAGGAGGATGTCTCCTGAGGCTAATGCAATTATGATTCCATTTTGGTTGGCTGTGGGAGCAGAAGGTATCATCTAACTGCAAGAACTGCTAGACAAAGGTTATGGTCCTAAGTCTGTAGAGCACTGTGTACCTTGGACTCTGATTTTCTTAGTAAGTGAATTTGTATATGATAAGCTAGAGAAGAGGGATAGTCCTGACACTGATAGATCTGCAAGCAGGGCAAGGGTTGAGAGTTCAAATACACAGTCTTAGGCTCTGACACAAAGAACAGCTGCATAAGGATATGCCTGTGCATTTCTGCAGAGCAGCTTGCTGAATGAAGGCTGTGAGGTAGTTTATTTCATGGATTATACATGTATTTAATTAAAATTCTAGATAAATATTTGCAGCAATAAGTTTTTGAAGTACTGTAAAGTTACATTGTATTAAACATTTATTGCAATCATATGAAATATTCCTTCAGTTAAATATTTATTGTTATTTTCAGGATATTGGTATTGAGCTTATTATAAACACAGCACAAATGCAAAGCCATCTTTCTCAAAGCAATATACTTCTTTGAGTTGCTTTTAGACTTATTTCCTGATGGATATTTGCCATTAATGTACTATGACTTTTTCCTTTATGAAAAAAGGCTCTAGCCCAAGCTAAGAGAAAGCTGTAATTTAAAATATAGTTTCCACTGTGCTCAGCATTCTCACAGTAATAATAGTTTGTCCTTTTTCTTACTGCAGCTACTGTATTAAATATTTATGTTGATGTTTATTTTGTAAACAAAGAAACCAAATTAGGCTAACACACGAAGCCTATGATGTGTTTTAATATCTGCATTTGTTTCATGTTGCGGCCTTTTGTGCAATTGATTCAAATGAATGTGTTAAATAATAAATAAAATTTTTAAAATTACATCAAAGTTGGGGTTTTTTTGGTTGGTTAGTTGATTCCCAACCCCCTTGCAGCCCCCGGCCCAACCTGGGGATAAATCTTTTAAAAATAAAAATTTTGTGTGAGAATTTCTTCCTGATCAGTAGTTGAACAGTCCAAACAACTTGAAGGTGCTATTTGAAGGACAACTGCTCACATTTATTGAGTTTGTTCTATTTGCCATGTTACCTTGGCATTTCTAGAAAGTTTGTTTCCTATATAATGCTTTTGCTGCTCATGACTGCATGAAATATTGTGTTTTGGATGGGAAGTTCCTATGCTGTGTGCTAGAGATGGGGTGCCAAGGAAAGGTATTCACCTGTCCAGACCTTATACCACTGGGATTAGTACATACCTGCTTCTTTGGCATCTTTTGCACAGTGGGGTTTCACCATGATAAGCGTAACTGCTCTCCATCCCTTTGGCATCAGTGCTAACACAGTCGTCACTTCACAAGGTCTTATAAAATGTCTGGCCTTTCTTAATCCATTCTTTAAACCAAAAGCACTTAGAAGTTGTCTTACTGCCAGTTGTCTCAGTCCACCCTGTAGCGCAGTCTGAAAGGTTGGATTTTTTTTTTCTTGATTATCTGGAGAATCTGTCACTAAAAAGGAAAAGGAAATAAAAAAATCAACCAAAAAAAGTAATAAGGACAAACTGAGGAACTGAAGAATTTATTATTCTTCAGATAAGGGCAGTAAAGACTATCAATGAACCAACTGTTATCACAGAAAAGGTGCTTGCATTTTCCTGCCTAGTTAAAGCTGTCAGTGGTCATGACATAATGCACATTCCTCAAGCTCAGTTATCAACACCACTCAGAGAGACTTGTATATTTTTATGTTCCTGCTTTAGCCTGATAGTGGTCTTTTGCTGTACATTCTTTAGATTTTACACACATCTATTGGAAGTGTCAAACAGTCTGGTGTTCTTAGATCTGTTTTCCTTCTCTTTTCAATCTGATGCTTAGTGAAGCATTGAAGCAGCTGCAGTTAACATGTTGCTCTAAAGTTGGCTTGAAAGGGGAAAATTAAAATTTAAAGATGTATCAAACTTAGGATGAATTCACTCCAGAATTAACATACTCTATTTTTCAAGGTCTAAGGTAGTCCTTGTGTACAGTGTGTTTTGACCTGTATACCTACAAAACTGTTACAAAAATTATTCCGAAGCCAGGAGCAACTTTTTTAAATTCAGTGAGGAATAAGAGAACTGAAATGTATCTTTTACTGATATTACTGCAATGGTTGCCTGAAAATCCTGCACAATTCATATATGGAAACATCTTAGGAACAGAGTTCCTAAGTACATATAGGTACAAAATTGAAGTAACTGACAGGAGGATTTCGAGGGATGTCCCAGTTGTGGAATGACATTCGTTTACCTGAAAAAAAATCTACGCTACTTTTATGCCATATATGCACATTAAATTACCTGTGTGGTTTCTAATTAAGTCGTAATTAACTATCTCCAGTTGTAAAATACTGTTCGAATTCTCCAAGCACTTGTTGATGGCAGTTGGTTCATCTTGCTCAGCGTTATCTTTGATATAGTTTGCTGACTTCCACTGAACTAAATGAAGGCCCGTTTCCCCTGCTAATATGAAAGTCAATCACGAGGGCTTCATGCATCACTCATCCAGTGAGAGAGCACCATAATCTTCTAAGATAAGATAAGAAAAATGAATTGTGTTTTATGGTGCTTTGTGTGCTTTTAACCCCAGCTTATCATTGGGAAGATCCAAAGTTCTACAAAGTCTAGTGAGTCCCTTAATTTTGCTCCTGTAGGGTTTTAGGATAAGGAAAATTACCAGAAAAAAAAAATCCTTGCGGTGAGAGAACAACCTCAGAGGGTGACTCTTTCTGGAAACTGGGGGGTGCACATACCAAAAAGAAAGAGCAGCAAGAAGGTGCAGGCCTGGAGGTTACAGTTCATGGAACAATTTATAAGAATGAAACACTTTCCTCCTTCCAAAGATAGGTGCCATTCAGCTGCAGCAGCCAGGGGGTTGCACTAAGTTTTACTGGCATAAGTCATACTACAGCCACTGACTGAACCCAAAATAAAGATCTTTGTGCTAGTAAATATAAAAGCAACAAGAAGCAAGCTCAAGCACTGGATCATACCTCAGCCCTGTAGCTATTGTGCTCACTGATGCAGCTTTGTCCCAAAAGAGAAACCACCATGTCCCAAACACTTTTATAACTAAGCCTCAAGGAAATAGCTCTTACTGAAGAATGTTGTTATTCAACATTAAACTCAGCATCAGAAACATTGGCAGTCAGGCAGTTCCAGCAGTGCTGATATGCTGATAAAGTCAGTTTTACTTTTGGCTAGGTCATGTCCCCAAAATAACATCATTAGCACTTACAGGTAAACTCATGACTGTGGAGATAAAAGATAGTGCTGTATCTACTATATCAACATTTTCAACACTAGTCACTTAAGGTACTGAAAGTTCAACTTGCCTATAACAGAGCTCACAGGCAGAGTACTGCACTGGATCCACTTTTTGCTTCCCAGTAAGTCCCACATAAGGATGACATACTCCTACTGTCTTTTTCCAGACCTTGGTCATGAATCCCGTCTCTTCCCCATAAAAGCAAAAGGGAATAATACACTGCCAGGAAGCTGTGGCTGATCCTAACAATATTGTAAAAATAGTTATTGTTCATCCATTCTAGATAATACATACTACTGGCAATCTTAAAATTAATTGTGATATGAAAAAAACTCATTCAGATGAAACAGCAAACAGTGAAATTATATTATCTTAATTAAAGGTTTGGTTAGTCCACAATTACCTAATCTGACACACTAGGTTAATTTTAGACCCAGCTTTTCAGAAAATGCCAGATGTAGCCTTTTCCTCAAAACAACCTATTGGTATCTCTTTTTTGAGAGCCCTAAAAATGTCACCTTGCACAAGTCAGTTTAGAACTGAGATATCAGTACTAGAGTGAAAACAATGGTGTTCCTTTTCTGAAAACAAGTAGAATAATGCATATAATAGAAAGCTTCATAGTCTAAGAGATCTCATTAATGCAGTAAATTAATGCAATTCAGTCATCCTGGTATTGCCCTATAAAGTCCTTCATTTGATAATGATGTGATACTTAGAACTGCCTTGACTTTTCAGGTCAGAGCGCCAAAGCTGACTCAGAAATGTGATGCTGCCTAGAAAGTCTTTCCAAAAGCTGACTGGAAGACACCCTCTCAAAATAGGAGGAAACCAACTGTTAGCAACACTTGCAAGTTTTATTTCTTAACTGAATAATGTCTAAAAGAAATATCTGTCAGATGCATAAAATAAAATGAGAAACCAAAAATAACTCTGAGAAGCAGGATAAACAGTTTCCTACAACTTTCTGTCAAGCTGCTTTACTCTGCGTTTCCTGGTATTCTCACTCAACAGTTCTGTGTCTTAAAATATGACACTTTTCAGAGTGCTCACTTAAAATAATAATTGCAATTAAAATATATTCTCTCAGTAAAATGAGGTTTCTTGTGTTTTGCATCCATTGTGTCCTGAAGTAACCAGTAAACTAAAAAGAAACTTCTCAGCACTCTCTACCCCCAAAATGCTATTATTTGTTTGCACAGCTCAAAAGAGATAACTGTGCACTTGACTGAGCATTTAATATCAGGAAAGTTTTTAAAGTTTTCTGTTGCAGAGAAGGGATTGCTCAGAAAGCTCCACCATTGCAAAGATGCATAACTACATGAATTACTTGCCAGCAATAAGAAAGGGGGAAATGTTGGGTGAAATTGAATGAGATGAGCAATGGAGGGGAAAAGGAAAGTGCTGGAAGATAAATGAGCGCTAAAAAGGTCTACTTGCAGCACATAAGACTGCAGAGCCAATACTAGTAATAATGGCAGTAGCATACTGGAATCATGCATGTGCAGAAGTGTGGAAGAAAGACCGCACTGTGCCTGTCTGCAGAAGCACAGGCTTAGGCAGAACTATCAACCTTGATTCAAAACTTTTTAACATTCAAACCAAAGAAAAAGGACCATCTGGCACATATAAAAGAAACAGAACTATTGGTAGAGAAGCCAGAGAAGATTCTGTTGCTGGCATAGCCTGAGATTTCAGGGATACTCCAGATGGTAGCTGAGCTGTTGCTGTGTGCAGAGCACCCATATTACTCCTTCACATGGCCCTTGATGCTGGCCCAGGAGCACTGTGAGCACCTCAGTCCTTGGGTTCCCTATGGAGGTGGAGAGCACACCAAGGCAGGTGCTGGCAGATGAGTTGATGCTGCATATCTCAGAGCTATTAAGAGCAGACAATGAGGAGGGGCAGGAGGCTGGGAAGGGAAAAATCACAGAGCTAGTTGAGGAAAAGACCTCCTTTAAATGCTAAACCACCTTTAAGAAACATGATGCCAGTTGAATGATAACACTAAATGCTGGTTAAGGGGAGGGAAAATAGTTGTAAATACAAAGTTAGAGCAATAAAGTTCAGGGCAACTTGGGTAGGTTAGGAGCACACACTTTTAAATGACTGCAGTTCCAAGATGAAAGAGGCAATGCAATGAGACAATAAGAAAAGAAAATCCACCTCTCCCCATGTTATGAAACACTAAGCATGCTCTTAGCCTTTTCATGAATAAAAGCCTTCATGTCTTCTTCATGCTGCTTGGTGGCAGAAAAACCTTGCAGAGCATAAACTGAGCATTGATACATGCAAAAAATGACTCGGGAGAGTAAGTCTAGTACTATGAAAATGAGTGAAGATCCATTTGAATTGCCGTAAGAAATAAAAGAGAAAATGTCATATCTCACATTATGAAAGTTAGAAATAGCAAGGCTTTTAAGGGGTATATAAATGATAATGCATAAAGGAAGCAGGAAAAGCTACATATGTTTTCTAAGTAATGTAAAATTTTCTCTATAAGCACAATGCAGACCTTCAGATCTCAAGGAAGATTCTTGTTAGTATCCAGATTATAGAAACATGTAGAATTTGATGGATAGAACTGAAATATAAGAATATATTTATATAACATTTTGTCCAGCCCTCTGAAATTTATCAGTGTATATGCTGAAATACTGTGTCTGACATAAATTAATTTGGCAGTAAAATATTATGCAGGTTAACATTTTGCTATGATGGGTAAGCAAATCTACAGTTTCAGTGCAATAGATTGTTTTCCATTAGCTTTACTTTTCCTTAGCTAATGAATAAAGGCAGTAGAAAACTGCAAGCTCAGACACTAGAAGAATATACTAACCATGCAATTACTTACGGTATTTGTGCAGAAACAAGAACAGACATCCATAGAAAAAGCCGAATAACCCTAAATTATTCCAACACTTACCTATATAGTCTATTCCTCTCCAACACCACATTTAATTAGATTTATACCCGCAGTACAGTAATACCAAAAGCTTTTAATTTCATTATGTTGCATAAAATCAGTTACAGTACTTTTCGTCATCTCATGTTATGAATGATGGGACACACACACTGTTTAAAATGCTGACTGAATAAACTCCATGAGTTATTAGAACCACATATTGCAGGAGGAAAAGAAAAGTAGGATTAAGGTCTGAGAGACCCTGACCTTACTCAGACTTTATTTGGGAGAATGCAATGCAACATATCTTATTTGCGGCCATGTAAAAAGGTCTGATACATGTAGTAAAAAAAACCTGAAGTTCTAATTCCAAACTGAGCATTTGACATATTGGTCAAAACCTTACAGATGAACAAAGAGATTTTTTGAACGATATTATCGATGTATTTAATGTCCTGAATCTGTACATACTATGAGAATAGAGGATTTTTAAAAAAATCTGTTCTTTCCTTTGGTTTCAAGACTCCACATTTGCCTTCCAGTTGTTGATCACAAACACCTGCAATACACTGGGAGCTTAAAATCCCAGTGACCAGGGTAGCACTACCTGAACTGGGCTGGCTGGGAGCTGTAGTCAAGGCCACAGAGGGAGAGAATCTTTTCTAACCAAACACTGCTGGCCCCATGGAAAGCTGAGGGGGCTGGGGCGGGAGAGGAAAAGTGTCCCAAAATTGCTATTTCAGTAAAATAAATGGAGTTCCCACAGTTGCAGAATTCACAGATTTAACTTCTTTTTTGTATGGTATTTTAATTATTATACTTTTACAGGCTCCTCTGACTCATAAGTAGCACTAATCCATATAGACTATATCATACTACTGAAATCAAGCTGTTGGGGTGTTCCATGTTAGATGTTTTATAAATCATTAAAAAAATAAAATTAAGGCAGCTAGTGCTCCTTGCTGCTTGGTACCCCTTGTCTTTTCAAGTGTACCCTATATTTGTGGGAATAAACCATTCAGATTTCAGAACTACACAATAAAGAATTTCCCAGCCCCAGACTACAGAACATATAGGTATATAGATGATAGATATGTATATTCATATTTTTATCCTCACTGAGGGTTAAAACAAACAAACAAACCAACCAAACCAACAAACAAAAAAACCCCACAATGAAACAACAACCAGCCAACAACAACAAACCGACAAACACCAAACCCAGAAAACCCTATACAACTGGTTTTTGAATCAGAAATTTTTAGTTTTAGCATTAGTACTCATGCAGTTCCCGGGATGCAATATATTTTGTACAATAAACACTGGGAAAGGATTAGTGAATCCATGGACAAGCATCAAACTTAGAAATAAAATCCTAGATAACAATCAGTCAAACATTGATGTAGTAATAAAAACAGAAATAAAACCAGCAACCCTGTTTGCTTCAGCCTTCTAATCTCCCAGAAAAGCCACCATTCTGTGTATTGAGAATGTAAATATAGAATCTATTTGTCATAGTACAAAAGATCATGTCCAAGTTATGGTTTTTGATTAATTTCCTTCTGCAGCAAGAAATCTACAGCTTGTATACATTGCCCAAGTCCCACAGGTCATTCAGAATAACAATTCTTTTTAGTAAGTAATGCCTCACATACCATCATGCACAAGTGATAAACGGCAGTTGTCAAACACCCAATTGGCAATTCACTTTCCGACTTTAAGGGTCAGAATGCAAGCACTTGGAGTAAAATTCCTCAGAAAAACTCCACCAGCTCTCTATTCCATTTTCAATTACATAGATGTTATTCAAGTGATGAAAAATCCAAATCTGTCCTGAGCAGTATGAAAGTGATACTACTGTGAAACACCCAACTATACCAAGTTCTATTTAAAAATTGGTGTGCTATTTCAGGGATTCATGGTGGGAAGAACAGTGAAGAGAAGGGCGTCATCAGTTCTGAAGGTAATTTAAAAGTTATATTTATACCTGCCATAGATGAAGACTTGGCAACAGTATAATACATATATTTATGTCAAACCTTTGAAAAAATAAAATATCAGATCTATCGTAAGTTATATATTATTGGAAGTTTGTCACTAACCTCACTATAAGGGCTGATACCTGCAAAACTTGAACTTTCCCTTCTGAAGTCAACTACAAGGCTTAAATTGTCACCTTTTTGGCATCCTTCTTGTAAAGGTCACCATTTTGCGACAACACTGAAGAATCAATTGGTTCATCCCTGACACATGGTGCCAGATAATGCATTACAACTGATGCCACATGGAGCAAGACAGAAACAGTGATAGAATATCTTTGTCAGAGATTGTTAAAGTTCCACTGTTTTATACAGAATGATAATTGATGAAGTGTGAAGGAACCAGTTCCCTCAAATGAGCCTGATTTCTTGTTAATGTATTTCTTTGGCTGATTGGTAACTGCCCAGTTGAGCAATGGTTGTGTTATCTTGCAAAGTCAAAACCAAGTCTACCAAGAAAGTTTTGAATAAGAAGGTGAGAGAAGAGGCAGAAAGGGCCTTTCTTCCACACCAAAATGAAATTAAGCTAGAACACTAGTATCCTCTGAAAGTTAGAGTTCGTTTTCTCTTCCTGCTTGTCTCAAGAAAACCTTCAATATTTGCAAAATACAACTTCAAATGCAGGCCTTACATGAGACAATCAGTTTTCTAAATTGAAAAATATTTTTTTGTCTTTGTTTCTTCATTTTCTAATATTATTTCTACAAGTAGTTCAACATGACAGGTTGGATATGTTGCCTCAAAGGGAATTACAGAGATTCTCACTCCTGAAAAGATATAAACCAAGTATTTCATGTAAAGAGTAACACTCATGGGAACATAAATATCAGTTCTGTGAAGATGTAGAGAAAATATATTCAGAGAACTAGCTGTGCTACTAAGAAACCTCTTCATTAAAGGGATTCATTTGTTTGGATTAGACTCTGCCAGTCGAACACAAAGTTTTGTTCCTGAGAGATCCCCTTTGTTCACTGACATTTGTAAAGTGCTATAAAATGCTGATTGGTATCATCAGCAAACGATTAACATTCTGTTTAGTCGTATTCTCAAAGCAAAAATTATAATAGGAAATAAAATGTCATACAGCAAAGAGATAGCTGAAGACTTTAACAAGAGGTAATTTTATTTTCCTTTGGATGTTAACCTTACCTCCGTATGACTGGTTGTCCTTACGCCCTTCCAGATATCCACTGCCTTAGCAACAAACATTTCTGCTTCTGACAAGTTGCCTCTGCCCAAGGAACTTTGCTGCTAAAGAAAAAATAATATTCTAATAAAAATCTGCTTTTGAATAATTTTATTTAACTTCTGTGTCCCTACCATTTTTTGATAACCTGCAGATAGACCTCAGCTGACCACCAGTTTGCTTCTTTGCCCCAAAGTCTGTTTTGTTTCCTCCTGTCTTTATAATCAGATATGGCTTTTCCTCTCCCCTCCACCAAACCTTGGAAAGAGAATCAGTCTGCTCCACTGTGCTATAGTACAAAATGTTTTTCATAGCTCTGTTAGGCTAAGTACTGCAGAGTTCAAGCACAACATGGTATTTGAATTACTCTAACATGTAAAAACATTTCTGGATTAAAAAATACTTTATTGCCACCAATTTAAAACCATAAACATGCTTTGAATCCGATTCAATATATTCCTTATTTGTTCCTCGTTCTCTCCTCTTATTATTATTAGAAGCTATAAATTTCCAGCAAGGCTTGTGTTTGACAAGACTCCATTATTTGCACATGACAAGGTTTATCAAAAACAGTTGGATTTTTATGAGGACCCTTTTATGTTTCCTCCATAAAATATAAATAAATGAAAAGGATTAGATGGAGGAAGCAGAGTATAATTCATCACCAATGTGAAGCAGAAGGAGCAGGCTGCAGATGGATGAACTGAAGAAGAACATGGTGACTGGTCTAGAGAAGAAAACTAACTCTCAGATGTTAGGGAGCAAAGAGCACAATAAAGGAGCATTGACTTTTCTTGCCATGTTTAGGTGTCCCTAAGCATGCAAAGTACAGAATCACTCTACAATGCAAAAGCACATACAAAATAGTGATGCAGCTGTCTAGTTTTATTCATTTGGCTGGTATTTGTTTGTTTTGTGGTTACAGAATAAATTGAAAGACCAGAAGCTTAAAATTAAGTCTGCTCCCTGTAGATAGTTAGAGAACAATTAGGAGGAAAAACCTTTTAAAGTGGCAGTGTCTCACTCTGTTCTCATTACCCTCATGTCAGCCAGATAAAAATCAATTTAATTGCCTTATATTCTCATAAAAATAGGAATGGTGGAGATAGTGGCCCACATTTTTTTGTCCAAATAAAGCTGAAAAGTCATCCTACAATCCCAAGGCAAGTCCATAGGGTTACTTATATCCATCACATATGCCGTACAAAGAAACTCCAGGAACGAGGTTGTTTTCTTACACAAGTTAGGCAACTGCATCACCTTTTATGTCTCTGTCTGTGGCAATGGCATATACAAAATAGGCACATGGTAACTGTGTTTATGTGGATAGAACTTACAAAGTAAGCCACAAAAGACTTATGATAAGTAAAGTGTTCACAAGCTTCAGGTGTTGAATGCACCCAAAGATCTATCTTTACAAGCCCACTCTCTACTTTCCAGCAGAACTGAAGTTCCTTTTCTCTTGAAACTCTAAAATTTGGGCATTTACTTTTGGTCCAATTCAGAATGAAAATAGTTTTGCAGATAGTAAAAACTCTAATATTTGCTTTCAGTAAGGTAAATATGAAAGAAAACATGCACAAACAAAAGGTTTTATTATAGCAGAAAGTCAAAATACCTTATTATCTTATCAAAACAAAGTAAAAGCATATTTATAACCATTTATTTAGGCACTTTTTCCTGCCAAATTTCATCAGCATCAATGTGTTCCCATGGAACTTTTCTGTTTTGGTGAAACTGCAGTGAAAAGCTTCTCAGAATGTTACAGTTTAAAGTAGACATTTCCAAGGACTCTCCTGAAATGAAAGCTGATGGTCATCATAGATATTTGGAGCAGAGAGCATGCTGTTCTTAAATGCAAGTGCTGTGTAAATACTTAGGTAGATGAATTATACAAATATTATCTTACCACAAGCCATTGCAAGATTCTCTGTATTTTTTTTCAAAATGAATAGAGCCTCCCCTAAGATGATCTCTTACTACATTGTGACTTTATCTATAAAAACTTTTGGTTTTTATCTAGATGAGGTGTGTCTTTCTTCCCACACGTACCCAGGATTCTGCCTGTCAGTACTAAATCTCTTTCCAGTAAAAAAGGAGTCAGAGGAGAATGTCTTTAGAGACAGAGTGAATTATCCAGAATAAGTAGGAAAGCTTAGGTTAAAATAATGGCTTACAGAATGATGGGTACAAGATGGAGAGGGACTGTCTCAAGGAGATAAATTTTGCTAACAGTTTCCACAATGAAAAGACATACATTATACTTAACCAACTCTCTGACCCAAGTGTGTGAGCCACAGTAGAAATCCAACAGAGAAACAGTTTTTTGGCACTTTTACATCACCTCCCCAGAGCAGGAGTTAAATCACAAGTGTTACTGTGCAAAGTAAATAAAAACTTGCTATATTACAGACTTAGTTCAGAAAGAATAACTTAGTGTTTCATTCTTTCCTTCATTTTAATAATGTCATTTTTGATCTTGATCCCACAAACTTTTATACATGTGATTTCCCATACAAGAAAAGCTGAATGTGTGTATTATGGTTTACAAGATCTGTGCCTCACATTGCGAGTTCTTCATCAACTATTCTATCAGTGCTAGATAAACAGAGAAATAATTAATGGCCAACATCAGAGATTCAGGTGCTCGTTAAGGTAAACTCATTCCCAGGATTTTTTTTTTTTAATGCAGGTCATGTAGCATTGGATTGACCGGCTAAATTTCTGTGTTCATGAAGTCTATCTTTTATTCATGGAACTAATGCTGAATGTTTTCATTTGTTGGGAATAAATTGTGACCTCCTGGTACTTCTCACTCAGCTGGGCTATGTGATATTTAAGAGAGTTGTATATGCCCTGATATAAGCAGGTTGTACAAATCTGACTCAACTGTTGATAGAATCTGACCAGATATATGACATTTATTTTGCACTGTTGGTTAAATCTTTGGCATACCCAGTACTGGATTACATCATGGATCAAAACAGGGAGGAAAAAAAAAAAAAGAAGCAATGAAATGATATTTCAATACATGGGAGAACACTTAAATCTGATCTGTAGACATGCTAGCAACAAGCACAAGGCAAAAATTCAACTCCAGGCAGTCTGGGAAAGTTACCTTATGTACTGTACACAAAGGCATCAACATTACATTTGCTCTTGTTTCTCCATTCGTTCATTCAAAAAAACCCACAAAGCTGCTACAGTTCAGCTCCTCTTACTTGTCTCTAGATATAGAGAAGTGATTTTCCTGAAATCTAAATTGAAGAACTCACAGGGAAGGACTGATACCTAAAACAACATGCAACAAAGGCATCTTGGAGCTGTTAACTGCTACAACCTGGGAGTCATTCTTCCAAGGCCAGTTCAAAAGAAGCAACTGATTCATTGAGAGAAGTCAGCACACAGTGTCCAGCAAAGAGCTGTCCTTGTGACTCTTTGATGACAGAGCGTTCAGTCACCAACCAGCCACCATCTCTGGTTTTAGTCCCTACTGACATTCTATATGTCAACAAAATGCCAGATGTGATGTCTCTGGGACACGTGGGATCCCTGGGGCAGGGCATGAAACACAGAAGTGACAGGGGAAAGCTGATTTAAACCTTATTCTCTCCACCACATTAGACATATTAGACAGCCAGAGACTGTGTCCACTCCTCACTTTGTACCAGAGACAAATACCAGTCTATGAGTCCCCAAAAGGTTGAACAGATAAGTTAGACAAGAGCAAGCTCAAGGCTCCTCTGCACTGAGCTTTGCCATACCAAGAAGGCATTATGTAGAAAGATTGGGTTTATAGCATGGGCAAAACACATTTGAAAAGAGCATAACAGAGAACAACACCTACCAGAATTATCTAGTTATAAAGGAGCGCAAGGAGGCAAGTAGAACATCTCTGTTACAGAGAAGGGCTAGAAGAGATCAGTTCTGAGGAGCTGCAGTTAAAAAACTTGTGTGTTGGTTTTTTGTTAGTTTTGTGGAGTTTGTTTGTTTGTTTTTCTATTCAGACTCAGTTGAAAAGGTTTTCCAGGCCCATCTCAGTACATTGCACAATGCAAGCAGTATACCTAATGACCCAAGGACACAGAGGACAGAGACTGACTCAGTATGTGCAAGTTCTCCTTAGACATATGGATTCATTGCCTAACAGGACCAACCAGACACACAGGAAGGAGGTGTGCAGGTGCTATGCATATGCCCTCATCTCCTATTGCAGCAGACATCTGGCATCTCTGAATACCGCAATTCATGTGCAGCTACTGGGCCATGTCCCCCGTCTGCACCCATCCTGCCACGCTGGTGAGAAAAGGTGAGAAGATCACCTACCAACCAGGCAGGCTTTGACCAAGAAATCCCAAAGCATCATAAACATGATTGTCCTGTGAGTTGAGCAGCCTGTGCCTTGGTCTGCTGCAAGAGCACATGAAGTAGCTGGAATGGCTGTTGTGCATCGCTGCTTAATCCTCATAGCATCAATGGCCTCATTGCACACCAGGATGAGCTATCTCTGAGACTGCCTCTCCATTTGTGGCTGCGATTTGTCACTGCTTTCATTCCCAATAACAGGTTCAGAGAAATGAATCAGGGAATACAGAATAATATCTCAGACCATCTGTTTAGAACGTGGGTTTCACACCTGAGCATTGATCTAAGAGCTACTAAAAAGGTGACAATTTTAGTCTAGCTCCTAATATCTTCCTGTATTGCTTTAATGATACCAAAAAGCAGCTTTTAGCTCCAAAATTTTGCCACAGTCTAAAACACAGACTAAAATAACTTTTTAAGCAGGTGATAATCATATTTTATGGGTCAAATTCTTCCACGCTAATCACACCAGATAGCAGTTCATTCTTTACATAGTCTGTCATTTCCGGGGGATTCCTTATCACATGGTGCATTGTCATGGCCAAGATGGGAATCCTACCCACTCCAAATTCAATTCATTAGTATGGACTAGACGGGAAATACATCTGACATTATTTCCCAGTGAGCAGGAAAATAATAATAACAGCACTAGAAACAATTACTTTATATTCCACTACTTAGAAATACCAACCCACCAAATTCAAAGGAATAAGTGAGATAAAATAAGATGGGTTAAAAAAATGCTAAGTTAATTGAACAGAACACCACTATTTTATGTCCAAAAAAATTGCTTTTCAACTTAAAGGACCGATTAACATTTTGCAAATTCTGTATATACAGAGCTGTACCTGGTCTGTTGGCCTATTTCCATAAGCAGCAAGTGAGTTTTTAAATAAATGAACTGTGGTTATTTTCATTAGTGGTCTGGTAAGTTGGAATCATTTGCCAAAATAACAAGAAAATATTTGTTTCATGACAGTGAATGTTTGCTTTAGAAACGTGATTGTGCTCTAAAGACATCCAGTCATAGCAAAGTCATCAAGAAAGCTTGCTTTGCACATTGCTGTAATACTATTTAAAATCTGCCAAAAGCCAGTTCTGAACAAGTCAAGAAATGTCTAAGAAGTTGTAACATTACTGAGAAGTATAGTAAGGCTCACAGATTCAAACAAGGATAGATTTGATTAACTTATGTTCTGCCTACCAGACAGAAGTTGTACAAAAGAGATGGCTAACATACAAAGCTTGGTAAAATGTTTACATCTTTCTTAAAAAGAATAAAAAATTGGTTCAGACAAAACTTGGCAAACTCTTCAACAGCTGTTTGACAGTGACTCAGAAGGCTGTTGACAGCCTGTGTCGCAGTTTGCCCACTCCTAGGAACCCTCTTCTACACAGGTAGACTGAAAAGAAGGTGAAATTGGTTCAGAGTATGTTACAGTTTGTCCTGCAGTTTGATAAATACAGACCATTGCTATAAGTTTGGTGCACAGACTGCTGCTTTCATTATCTCAGCATTTTCTGAAACCTGAATCAGAACAACCCCAAAATAAAGTAACACAAATTTAACCACAACAGTATTGGCCTACTGTACATTTACGCAAGTTTGTGTAGGTTTAATTGGAAGTGTATGTTCATATATCAAGCCTGGAGACTTGGCTTAAGAAGACAGATAAATAAATGGTATGTGCCCCCCTCCCCCAACTTTTAGCTGGAGGGAAAGCAAGGAGTGCTTTGAAGTTTCTTATAAAATGCAAAAAGCAGTACCTGACTTAAAGTGGGAATATGCAGATTAGAATTCCTCAGATATTAAGCTCTTCTGGCTCTCAAATTGTTTGTGTTTGAATGTAGGCTAAAGGAGAGGAAAATAAAAAGACCTGTACCATAAGACTTTTTAATGACACAATTGTGGAAACCAGTCCAAATTCCCGTTTTTTTCCCCTAACAAGGAAGTTGTCGTTTATGTTGGAAGCTGTTGTTTGATACCAGTAGATTTTCATGCTATTTATCTGCAGAGAACAAGCTATATAGTCATAATTTTTACAAGAATTTTAATTACCTGTCAAATTATTTTGTGTCTCACCTAGGGGAGGTAAAGGATATTTTTTTATCTTACTTTTGGTACTGTTCTCGAATTCCAGTTGCCATCATTTAAGAAATGTTAATGATGCTAATGAATACTAAAGGTCAGACACTTAGCTTGTGTAAATTAGCACAGCTCAGTTGATTTTTGTAGCTCTACTGATTTACAGTTACTGAGGACCTTAAGATCCTGGCATTGCAATTTATTAGTCTTGGCTATAGATTTTGTTCCATACATTCAGCTGTTTAGAAGTGTTTGCAGGGTCAAATGAAAATGCAGGTTAAGACAACAAATGTCAGTCAATGTGAACCAAAACAACTTTTCATGTTTCTTCACACTTGCATTCACGGTTTCATAGATATGCACTCACATTAAAAAGCGAAATTCAGTTTAAACTTTTCAGCTTTGCAACTGAAGCACAAACAGAGCATTATACTTCGTTTCAACTAGCAAGCTCCAACCCCACCATTATTCATTTGCACACCTCTGTACTTTGAATCTCAGACCAATCTGCAATTTTAGTATAAAAGCATAATACAGCAATCCTGGGCTCACAACTGAGGTGATGTGTTGAAAAAGGAGTAGATTGCAACCACCATAAACTCTTCGGAAGAATCTAAATGCCATTGTATTTTAGCAAAACTCCTAAACGATTAGTCTAGCATGGTTCCTAGTTTCATCCTGTCTGATTCATCTAATGATGTGGGTTTACCTTTACACAGTGTGTCTTAGCATGCGTCATGTGTTTTGTGTCATATTTCTAATCACCAGGTCAAAGTCTACTGCACTGACCAGTGTGACCACCACATTTGCTTTCTATCTGTATTTACCTATGTGAAATGAGAGCTCTTCAGGGCAAGGCCTACAAGCATTTCTAAATGAGTCTGAGTTTTAATGGCAGGTCTCAGCCATCACTATGACACAATTACCTATGAGAAAATTCCTCTTTATTTGCTCTAGGGCAGGAAGTACAGAAGTAACACAGACCTCTGCTAAGCAAAATAGTGACTCATCTGAAAAAACAAGTGGACATGTGAAGTCTGTTGCCTAATAATTCTGCATAAGATCCAGACCTTCTTAAAGTGGTCATCTAAAAACATCATAAGATGGATGAGTAGAGCCTAAACAAGACTAGCTGCTCTGAAGATTTAAAAAATATCAAAGATATTACCCTCAGGGGAAAACAATGAAAATTATTCCACTGAAATATTCATAACAATCGGACAAAATATACAATGGCTGTGACAACCTCCCTTTTACATCAGGATAAACTGAAAATGACAGTAAATTTTCTCCCTTACTCACATCAAATAACAAAATATTTAAACCAGAAAAGAAAATAAGCCATTCAGCTATGAGGTGCTGTAAAGCCACTGATTTAACTCTGGCAAAATAAAGATTTTAATACAAAGATACCTGAAAACTAAGAGAAGTGTTTTACTCTAGAGGTTAAGGAGGAACAGTGACTGAGTGCATGAGCACACAAATTTCATTTGGGAAAAGCGAAAGAAGAATTTTGAAAGAAACATTTGAACAATAGCTTTTGTCAAGAAATATGCATTTTCTAATCAAAACAGACACCTGTCCAACCCTCAGACCCCATATCTTCTACTGTTTTCATCATTCTTGAGAATTGTTCAACTAAGTCTAGAGCAACTAACACCAGAGAGCACAAATACACCTCTATGGCACTTTCCAGTACCAATCTTCCTAGCAACTCAGGTGTCAATGTTTCTGAGTGGAAGACACCTATTGCTGAAGGTCTGAGGCTCAGAGAAAGAAATCAGATCTTTGAGTCTGTTAGTTGGAAGCTTTTTGCTTTTATGTCTTCCACAAGATCTTTCCTAGCATAAAAAAACAGTGGAGGAGATAATCAGAAACTACAGGATGAGTCAAGTAGGGAGAAACCGATCACTCTGCTGCTCCACTTGGATATGCACAATGAGGCTATAGGACTTCCACCATCCTCATTGTCTGTGGCAACACTTGATGGGGCTGGAAGACTTGATTTGAAATTATTGCCTTACCCTTAGTAGAATATCATTGCATTATGGGTTTGTGCCAGAAAAGGTGATTAAGTTAGAATTTACTTTTATCACCACATTAGCTTTTCTAGAGAACTTTAAAAGTTACATTTAATGTTTTCAGTCCCCAGACAAAAAGCTGGAAGAATCAATGATTTGTGTTGCCCTTGTTGTTGCTTTCATTTTCAAGCCTGTATCCCTGGCTTATGAATATTAGACCGCAACAGACTGGGCTGTGGTAATATAAAGTATGTTGGCTTCCCAAGTGCTAGAATACTTTAGAAAAACAGAGAAAGATAAGAACACTAAGAAGAACATACTTAGCAAAAAAACCCCTATCACTCTGAGTGTATTATGAGTATTTATGTTTTAAGTAGGGTTGGATATACCCTGGTGCTAAAGATACGTGCTATATGTTGCAAGTGGGATTTCATAGAACAACAGCAAAATTCCGAAGCTTTCTAGCAATATCAATGAAAGTGAGGGCAACATAACTACCCCTTTTTCTGAAAGCATCAGAAATCCTGGAGAAGAAAACATTTTTAACAGAAGCAAATGGGACATCTAGAGGAATAGATAAAACTTAGATGGACTCCTAGAACTTTTCTGTTTTCGCCAGAGCATTATCAGTATCAGTCAATTCAGAATTTTACTGAAATTGGATGAAAAGTTGCACAGTAATAAAAAAACAACTTTTTGAAGATTAGGTAGTTTGAAAGGGGACCTTGGTCCTTTACTTAACCACATTAAGAATTTGAAAACACAACTTAGGTATTTTGTGAGAAATGCCCATAGTTGCCCCTGAGACAGACCCTCACCTACCTGTTCTCCACTTACTCTGGCATAGATTCTTGCATCTTCATAACAACCTGTTGAACCTAACAAGTATTTGGACTTTTGCTCCTATCACTAATCAGGACACACATGAAACTGGGATTTGTATTTTAAATGAGCTACAGAGCTTCCTTTTACATTAAACAGTTCCTGTTCAGTGTACCTACCTGAAGCACAGCAGCCTCATCAATCTAGGATTTATGGCCTCTGTGATATTATTCTTTCTTCCCTCCCACAGAGTAGGCACAAAGCTACATTTTGCAGTCTCTGCTTGTGGAAGCTGCCTGAATCCTCGCTCTCTACAATTTGACTGCTATACACATTACTGTTGTCAGATCCATAGGCATTTTTGACTCTTCTGTCCAGTTTTCTCACCATAAGCAGATGTCATTTTCCCATCTCTCCTAAAGTCATACAAAACAAGAGTTTGTCAGCAGTTTAATTTACCTTAGCTATCTTCAGTCCTTAATATGCATTAATACTGTTGCATCATGGAAATGCACTTATCCCTCTGGAACCCATGACAGTCTGTGGGACCTCTTCTTCCATTTCTAGCGGTTTTAGATGAATAACGCAGCCTTCCATAGCTCCCACTGTCATTCACACCTTGCCCTCTCAGAGCTCATGCTCTGAGGCAGTGTGACACAAGAAATTTAGTTATATTCACCTAACATGTTACCACAGTATAAGATTCCAAACTTAAAGTAAAAACCAGTCATTTCAAACAAACTTAGAGAAAAAGAGTAGACAGCGTGATGTATAGACAACAGCAAACTGGAACATAGGGACGCTTGAGTTGTGTCAGACCGTGTCAGGAGCAGATACTCAAAAAAAGGTATCAAGGGGAGAACAGGCACCAATTAATCCTTCCCCAATACACCCCCAACACAATGCAGTTGTTGAATACACTCCACCAATAACATTCCTTTTAAATACAATATTGTTCTACGCTGAGAGAGGTACTACACCAGGCAAATATAGTGATAGCAGTTTGACTCTAATTATTTCAAGGAAAACCCAAAACTAGACCTTTCCCACATGACAAAATGTAAAATATGCACAATAACAAACCAGAGAAGAAAGATGAGGAGAGTATTATTCACTTGGGCACAGCTAATTCAACCAGGTAACTTTTGCACCACTCTCATCTGCCAGGTCAGAACAGAGGCACAGTCAGGATACATGTGTCTAACCCCACAATGTAAATTTGTCTTAAAAACTGCACTCAATCCTTCCATTTCCTTTGCAGACAAACTACTACACTTTCTCCCACTGAGGAAGAAATACCTGCTGTGCAGCCAGTCTGTGTATTTCTCCCTCTTTTCCTCCCCATCCATGCTCAGAGAAGGGAGGAGTCCCAGCTAAACATGTAACATGCATGAAGTGACCTCTTCTCAAAGGTGGGATACTAGGATAGCAATAACAGGATGTTTTACTCTTTCTTCTTGTTAGGACCATGTAGTCATAATTATTATACATTATTTTTTCTGATACAAATCATTACTTACCCCTGTTGCCTGGAGGGAAGTTTAGGGTACAGGATCTCCAACATATCTGCCTGCACTTATTGCCATTACAAGGTTCACAGTGTGCGGAGGAGGCTGGAGCACCTCTGAGGGTTCTCAGGGATAGTTGCACAAGCATTAATGAAATCCCATTAATCACAGCCCTAGCCATCACAGACTTGTCAGCACAGGAGGTTGCAGACTACCCACAGCAGGTAGAGAGGTTAGAAAAACATGTCACAAGAAGGTACGTGTATGACCTTTTCTGAGTCTGCAGTGTTGGTCAAAACATTTTTGTGCTTTGGCTAAACCGGAGATGGGAGAAAAATGCCATAGGGAGAACATCTGCAAAACTTAAAATGGCACAGTCCAGGAAATTTTCACAGTTCCACTCTCCACCTATCGGAGACTTGAATGGGAGTATTTCTCCATCAGCTTTGCCAGGCAGGTAATTATTTGCACTCCTCAGTATCTATATTAACTACACCTGCAAAGGAGTGCTGTTTTCTATCTATTTTGCATGCAAAATACGTCAGAGAAGACAGAATTATTTCTTACCACCAGCATTAAAGCTCAGGGAAAAAGCCTTATAACCAAGAACTACAATATTGTAAAGAGAAATAGCTTTACTTGTCATACAGTCTTCTCTCACTCTGCCTGTCACAGCTGTGCTAGACATGCAGTAATCCCATACCTCTCACGTATAGCCCAGGAGATCTGGCACCTGATAAGGTTTCACTGTTCACTCTCAAGTTTGCTCAGGTACACCGATGTGAATTTGCAGTTGCTCACAGTCAGCAGATATTCCAGCACAGTGTAAACCAAAAGTACACTTCTGGCCTCTTGTTACTATTCTGGACACCTCATTATCATGGAGGAATTTAGAATCTCTGGAGCAGGTCTGGTACAAGAAGAGAAGCCTTTACTGTTCTCCTGTGCCAGATAAAGTGTCTTGGAACGTGCTCACAGATGCAAACTCAAACAGAGATGCTGCACACCCACCCCAGGTTTTCCCTGACAAACACAAGCAGATGTGGACAATTGATAGAAAGTGCCATTTAATATGAGGTCTCCTTCCTCACATTCCCATTACATTCTTTGAGGACCAGTTTAGAAGCTGTGGAGCACACAATTGGGAAGTCACACAAAAGCTTTTTCAGAAGCCTGGAAGAGGCTTGATTTGTCTGTATCACAAGTCAAAAGTAGCCTTTTTATAAAAAAATATGTGAATGAGTTGCTGGGTTTGTATCTCAATATTTGTCAAGCTAGGCTTTTCTTTTTCTGTCAGAATGGCCTGTACTTTTCCTCTGCCCTTGAACAGTCATATTCTGAAAACCTATAGAAAAAGCTATGCACATTTCCTGCTGTGTATATTTACAAGAGAAAAAGGGTATAATTAAACAGAAGATACCAAGAAAAATATGTAAGTTTCTGTAAACCATGTTTCTAAGTCATTTGGGGGATTTTGTTAACAAGAGATAGTGTTCAGTAATATCTTTCATGTTCAAATTTATTGTGATACAACTTCTTTTGTTCAAAAGGGACAAATTCCCATTTTTTTTTAATATACTTATGAGTGATCATCGAAAAAAAAAACATTTAAAAAGCACAGAAAGATTGTATTCAAAGAACATGCACAAATGAATTCAGTATTTCATATGGGATGCAAAGAGAAGGGCAGTAATTTGTAAACTGAGATAAAAAAGATATCAAGAGAAGAGAAACTACTTTATATAACAAGCTTCGATTGTAAATAAAATGTCTGGACAGGATATTTAACTGTAATAAATTGACTGTTTGGGTCTTTGCTGGCTTATCTTTTTATCTTTATTGACATTAGCTATATTTTTATGGAACTTTATTGTATGGGAATGAGTTTCTTGTTAGGGACTTGAAAAATTGGCTTACATTACAAGCATCTTGAAAACAAGAAAGATGCTGATGAACAGAGACTGAAAAGGTAAGAAGAAAAGTCCTGAGTTTCTCACATGCAAGAAAATCACAGGCAAGACAGGAGATGGAACATGGATATATTTAATTGCATTTTAAGCAGGATCAGCATTTTGTTACATTTATTTTACTATGTGTTTGTAATGCAGTAAAAAAAATGGCAGGGGAGAGAACGAAGGGTCTCTGTATTCCATTGCTGTAGCCTGAGTCACTAGTGAAATCAAAGGACTTTGACTTTAGTTAGGGATGCCATTCCTTCTATCCAGTCCTAGCATTTACTGCTAAATGACCAACAGCTCTGCCCTCAAATTCTAAGAATATGGAAGCAGTTTATCAGCCAGGGTCTGGAATGAGCCTAAATATTGCATAAAAGGATCAAATATCTTTCCTGGTGTGTTCCATTTAGTTCTTCAAACAAATTTAGTATTTTCTTTTTTTTTTTTTCTTCTTCTTCTCAACCATCCCTAGTTGAGATTTTTCCCATGTTGAATTTTATTTTGTTCACCCAGCAAGGTTAAAGAACCTGACCCAACACCACGAGACCTCTGGGAGCTGTGGTTCTTCCAGCGCATCAGTGAACCTTATCAAGGTCCTGCTGAGAGGTGAAGGCAGGGGGAAGCAGGGAGGCTGTACAGCACTGCCCTTGCCTCCCAATTCAACAGAGAGAGCTCACTGCACTGGACAAAGAACTTCTCGATCATATTCCTACTCTCCTCCAGTTGATCCATGCTTTCCCACAGCATGTGTAATGGTAAGATAAGCTATTTTCACCCTGAATTATACCAGGGCTTTTGCCTGAAAACATGTCATTTGAGAATGGGGGGATCTGTCGATTTGGGGAAGAGGCCTATGTTTGGAATATGGCTGGAGATGCCTTTATCCAACCAGCCTGACACAAGGTAATCGCAAATCCCCACTCCATAGGAGGTGTGTTCTCACTCAGACAACAGCAGAACTCCTCCCTGCCCAGGATTTAAGGTATTTATTCAACTCAGACATGATAATTTTCATGGCAAGACCAAGGGAAGAAAGGTAAAAATCTCTGTTACACCACACAAGGCACAAAAGAGAATGCATATCAAGTATATGTCTGGAAAGACCTTAGCACTACCTGAGTCTTGTGTTAGGGTTTCTAAAATGAAATATTAGGGGTCTGAAAAGATTAGAAAAGACTTATGTGGGAAAGGAGGGGCAGATTCCTAGAATTTCTAACTTCTTTTTTTTTCTTTGAAAACTGACACTTTTTCATTTCAAACTAGATGGCTAGAAATTTATCCCTGAATGTAGTAAGCACATGAAATGCATACACCTTTAATATGCAAATTCTATTCTGCACAAGGGAATAACTAATGAGCCACTGTTTTAATGAATCAAGTTAAAATGGCAAGGTGACATACCTCATTTAAGGGAATGAATTCTTAATGTCATTGTAAAATGAGCCACTCCTTCTCCTGGGAAGGGAAGATAATATTGGTTTGTGTCGAAGTCCTACATTTTTTTGTGTCAGTTGTAGATTTTCCAGAATCCTCAGGAGATATTTGTGAATCATACCTTTCCAAGAAAAACCCAGTTTTTGATAACAAATGTTAATGAATATGAAGAGAACTAACCCAAGCAGTACTCAGCAAAGACATACGTGAGTTTATGTCCAAGAGCCCATTCACAGCCCACAGCAGCAGTCCCCCATGTGCACCCAGCCCTGGGGGAGCCAGCGTGGCAGAGGCAGCGGAGGTGCAGCCCAGCCCAGGCTCTGCAGCTGCTGGAGTAGCGTCCTGGGCACAGCCCTGCAGAGACCAACCCACATCCCCAGCCTCCCTCCACCTCCCCTCTCCTTTCAGCTCTTCCTACCACCAAACATCTTAACCCTGTCCTCCTACATGACCTGTTCCTCACATGATTATTTCCAAACCACACATGTTCCTAGAATCAGGTCCTCGCTCCTCAGAGTGGTACTTTACACTGGAACTTGCTAATGCTTAAAAAAAACCTTTAAATCTGTTATAAAAACCTATCATCACTCTCATACTTACTATCTCTTTCCACATTCTTAATTTGCATTGGGTGAGGGTGCCAAGGTGTTGGTGGGGGCTGCAGGAGCAGCCTCTGTGAGGAGCCCGGAGCCAGCAGTGCCTCTGGGAAATGTATCGAAGACAGGGGCAAATGCTGCCTTGCAGCAAAGGGCGAGGGAAAAAACGTGAGAGCCAGCCAGGGATAGAATAAGGAGGGGAGGAGGTGCTCCAGGAACCCCAGCAGGTTCCCCTGCAGCTCGTGGAAGAGCCCATGAGGGAGAGAGTTTATCCTGAGGGACTGAAGCCCAGGAGAATGCCCCATGTTGCAGCAAGAAAAACACAAGGAGGAAGAAGCTGCTACAGACTGACCATAGCCACCATTCCCTGTGCCCTTCACTGCTTGGAGTGACAGGTAGAGGAGTCAGAAGAGTGAAGTTTCTCCATGATAGGACCAGAGGCAATGGCCTCAAGTTGCACCAGGAGGAGTTTAAACTGGATATTAGGAAACATTTGTTCACTTAAAGGTTGTCAGGCATTGGAACAAGGTGTCCAGGGAAGTGGTGGAGTCACCATCCCTGGAGGTGTTTAAAAAATGCATAGACAAGGTTTTTAGGGACATGGTTTAGTGCTAGTGTTAGGTTAACTATTGGACTCCATGATCTTGAGGGTCTCTTCCAACCAAAAGGAGTCTATGATGCCATCTATGAAATGTAGGGAATGGAGCTGTATCCTTCAGGACCCCTTTCAACAGGGATCCTTAACAACTGTGTAATACTTCCATTTTGTTACCGATATGTTTTATATATGAGATCAGTTTGCATGCATTGTTTGGATAATCCAACAGATAATATTATTCTGCTTTAAAATTTATAGAAACTTATGTCTGTCCTACCCTGCAGCATTATTCAAGACAATGTTCTGCCCAGTTAATTAACTTAGAAATCTGAAGAGGATCTGCACGAAATTTCTGCATACTGATGCTTGGGCTGCCATAAATTTTTGATTCATATTGACAAGCCTGATCCAAATCCTAAGAGAGTCAAATAGGAATCTTTCTATCAACTTACACACACCTTCCAAGTCATTTCAAAATCCCACTTATGATACAACTTTGAGAAAAGCAGTATAAAAACCAAAACAAAACATCCAACTGTATTTGTAACATTATGCTTTCAATCTCCTACCCCTAATAAAAAAATAAGATGACCAAAAAAAACCTATAGCATTCAGTTTACTGAACTAATATCAAATATTCATTTGTTTGCAGACAATATTGCAAGAAACAAGCACTGATTCAGTGAAGTCTGATATTTCTCTTAAAGTCCTGGCTCATTAGTGAGATTCTGTGAGCAGCCAATTAATGGACAGGATACCCAATTCTCAGCAGGCACATCTAACCGCCGCTGAGCAAAGAAGAGCGATCCTTCAGAATTATGTAAACAGTCCTCATAAACGTTGCAAGGCGCTACAGACAAGTATTTAAGCAACCTCTCCTGCTGCGAAGTGAAGGAGGCTTGAATCATCTGTCTGTAGAAACGGACCAAGGAAGAGCAAGGCTTTGATTCACTGAGTGGGAAGGACTCTGCAGCAGACTGCTCATAACCTCTTTATGTAAAGCCCACAAGCTACAGAGATGGAACATGACTGCAGGAGGGATGAACAGCCAGCCTGGAAATAGGCAAATAATTTATTCAGAACCAATTGTCCATTACTGCTCACAAATAAATTGTTAGAGTCTAAAAATGTAGTCATTATTTCAAATTGTTCCATTCATTTCTTCAGCAAATAAGATGCGTTCTGAAGATACTCAAGTTGTGAAATGTACAATTGACTATTCCATTCACAATCTGTATTGTCTTGGATAGCTGAATTATTTGCATAATTTAATTACATAACACAGGGCAGGAAAATTGAGCCTCTAATCACCATGAGTAATGCTTACTTAAGGAAGAAGTCCTATTGAAGTCCAAAGAGTAAAGACTTTTCAGCATTCAAAAATGAGTCAGAATCTGGCCTTATTCATAGTTTGTACTCCAAGGTACTTTCGCTCCTTGTTTTTCAAATATGTACCTATCCCACACAGTATTTTCAGGAAGCAGCAATAAATACCTTTCAACTTGCTTAGTCAGCCAGTACAGCACTAATTCAAAACTGAAATGCTGTGAAGAAGGATCTGAAGTTCAACTCCTCAGGTAAAGGAAGGAGAAGGGAGAAATACCTGTTTCACCAGAGTCTCCGTGTTCATGAATTACAATAATTCATATTTAAAACAAAAGGAGTTCAAGCTTGCTTCCAAATTTAGATAAACGTTAGTAGGATAAAAGAAAGTCTAAAACATCATACAGCAAATGAAAAACAAGACAGAACCGCCTCTGATTAGCTTTTAGCACCACAAAAAAAAATTGGGAGCTGTTCTGTCATCATTTCTGGAGGTCTTTAGGAGGGATGTAAATTGCTATTGTGGGAAGAGCACTAAGAGAAAAGATTACAAACATATGCTAACTTGTGGTGTTTTGTATGCCAATTAACAACACACCAACACCCCCCAACAAATGAGACAAACTCAGCAGGCAATTTTCTTTATTAAGACAAGTGTTGTAAAGGAGATGGCAGCACAATGAGTAGGCAAAAAACCCCTCTGTACCCTAACAAGAGTGATGCCATGAAGCTGTAGCTGCAAATAGTAATCAGCAGAGACACCACACTACCCAGTTCCAGGCCAGCAGTGACAGAACTGATCTCACTGGGCATCTATAACCTGTGAAGGAGAGGGTATGGGAGGACTGAAAGAGATGGAATGTCCAAAATGAAGTTTTTCTTTTGTGGGTTTTGGTGGGTTTTTTTTGTTTCTTTGTTTTGGTTTGGTTTTGTTTTTTGTTTGTTTGGTTTTTGTTTTGGTTTGGGTTTGGGGTTTTTGTTTGTTTGTTTTTTGGGGTTTTTTTTGTTGTTGTTGTTTGGTTGGTTTTTTGTTTTGTTTTGTTTTTTTGTTTGGGGGGTGGTTTTTTTTTGTTTTGGGTTTTTTTTATTTAAAAGGTCCCATTTTCCCAAAAATGTGGTTTCAGTACCAAGAAATTTGAACTACACCAGCAGTAGATTTATCAGCCGTTTCAGTTCAGTATCTCCAGCTTTCCTTGAGAAAAGGTGAAGAAAAGGTTCAAACCTACTTTGTTCTATTTAGAAATTAAGTCAAAGCAGCACTAAAAGCAGGTCTAGCCAGTAATTTGAATGTCAAGCTATTTGCCTCCCCACATTATTATTTCAGTTTGTACCTGCTTGAGGAGAGTTTTGCTCACATGTGTTATGCTTGGTTCATTACAAGACCTTACTAATAAATAAACTGTTTTAATAATACAGTTTTAGGTCTTGCAGTACAACAAAGTTATCATCTATATCTTAGGCCTTTTATCCTCCTTTTATGTGGAGGATGGAAGTTACTTTTGTGGAGGATTTAACAATTTTGCTTTTGTTGCGAAAACAAACAAAAAAACCCAACACAACTCTGCATTTGCAATCTTCTCCACATATTGAAAGTATTGCCCTGGATCAATATGTCTCAGTGTTGGTGGACTTGGTGAGGGATTGTTATGCAATAGGGCACAATAGGGTAGAAGAGGAAAAACAGTGTCAACTCTTCATATCCAGGCACTACTCACTCCAAAGCATTGAGGGGATGTGGTTTTCTAGTGGTGGCAGTGGTTTGGGTTTTGGTTTTGTTTTAACATATACCATCTCTTAGATTAAGCATTCAGACTTCAGGTCTCTGAATCCCACAATTAGGCTTGTGCAAATGTACTCAGTCTTTTTATGCTCTTCTCCTCTATTCCTGCTTCCCCATCCTCACACACAGCAAAGCCTCTCAGACTTGGCAAGAGCTGCTGGGCTCCAGCCAGCTGCTACTTCAGACCCAGGTCATGCTTTCAAGGCATAGTCCTGTAGGGGGGTGGGGTTGAATTGCAAAGTACAAACCTGAGCTGAAGTGCATGAAGCTCTGGGAGATCACACCACACAGGTGCTGCTGCATGTGGGAAGCCTCTCCATTCCCAGCCTTCGTACAGGCCAGTGGTGACACAGAGCTGCCTCTGACCAAGCCAGACCAGATCCTGGCATGACTGGGTTAACACCATGTTGGGCCAAAGTTAGCACATCCTGTTTTTCTAAAACACACTAGATCTGGCAATAGCTTTTCCACTGCAACTGAGCTAGTGCTACTTTAGCTTTATTTATGAATCTCAGCCAACTGTTGTTTGGTTTAGTTCCTCAGTACTCTACCCCATTTAACAGGTTAGCTTAGCACTGAAGTTTAAGGGGATAAACCCAGCAACATGGAACAGAGGAGGCCATTCAGTGTCCCTAGGTCTTCAGCTGGCAGTGTTAATCCTCAAGGCTCCAGAGTCACAAGTCCTCTGCTCTCACAGGCATATTACTTGTGTGAAAAAAGCAATGTTCAGATTTGATGGGGACAAATAGCAGGTCTGCATTAAGTTCAGTCAAGCAAAACAGATCTATTTTTCAGTCATTCTATTACGCGTTATCAGCTGTCCTTTTCTTTAAGACAATTAGAATCAGCCACAGCAGACGGAGTGGTGCATTGAGCTGTCCCCACAGAAATGATAACACCTGAGCCTGACGGAAATCTGCGAGAGCAACTGTTGGTTTCTGCCACACCTCCTGCCAGTCAGCATGCTAAGAAATCAGCCAACTTTCTAAGACTTCAGTAAAGCAAACTGAGAGTACTGTATGCAAAAAGGAATACACGAAGTCAACTTCATCCTTGCAATAATGCAGAATGAATGAGTTAAAAGTTCCCTTGCACACACTCTACACAAACTCACATGCCCAGAGGCACTGCATTTGGCTTCCTCTACCTTCTGTTTTCCCTTTTTACTTATCCCTAGTGGTTCCTTTTGACTTGTGAGAACAAGACTCACCATTCCCTCTGGGAGTTTCGCTGCTGCCCTCTCACTCCCTGTTACTCCCTTTTCTGTTTATCCTCTTCCAAGTACCTCTCCCATTCAGGTTGGGAAAGGAGGTAAAAGGCAAAATTTCAATTATATCATGATTTCTTCCTCCTCCACAACTCTTTTCAAAATCATTTTGCTCTAACAAGAGAAACACCACCATAAGGTGAAGATAACCTGTTGTCTCGGGCCAGGCAGGTTCATTTGGAAAGCAGAGAGGAAGAAACCCACAGGCCAGCCTGACATCGTAGAGATATCCACACCACCTGCCGCCTCTGAAATGCTGGCTGTAATCTGCCTGATCTTCCCTTCCCTTGCAATCTGTCTGCATTTTAAGCAAATCAGGCTCCAAATATTCCATGTCTGCAACTCTCCTACACTTGTTTGCAAGATTCAAATCCTTAAAAGAGGCAGAGGCTGCTTTTGTACAGTAATGGTCATCACAGTAGCAGGTGTTTGCAAACATGTTGTTGCACTAAAAAGAAACCTTGTTTTCTGTTAGTATCAGTCAGATATTCAATGTACTCACAGTAAACTTGATTATATTTGCTGCATCATTTATTTAGTATATCTTTACACCCTGCTGATCTTTTTGTCTACCACACAGGTTGAAGAAACCAATTTGTATCAATCTGAATTTTCCCAATGAACCAATTTGTATATCAATCTGAAAAAATATTTTAGCATTTTGGACTCTATTTTTCCCTTTGCAGGGCAACAGGTCACTTCTTCCCCTTCTAAAAGGGAAGTGTGACACAAGGTTTGAAGTAGCAATGACATCCTTCTCCCTTTTCTCCAGCCACCTTTAACTTCCACAGGAGACAGATCGCCTGACTGAGAGAGTACAGGAAGCGGAGCTCAAGACAGATGAAAATGGTTGAAATGGAAAGGTACAAAAATATAAAAATAAAAATAATTTACTGCAGGATTTTTTAAAATATATCCATTCTCCTGTTATATGCAATAGTGTGTACTGCACATGTTTTCTTTTCTTTCTTTAAGAATACATAATTTGCAGGTGCCTGAAGTTCAACCACAACAAATCTTTCAAACTGAAGCTACATTTTCTTTGTATGATTAATACATTACATTACAGCTTGCTTACAAATTAAAGGAACAGAATATGATGTACTGCAAAGGAGTTGTATATTTTCCCTGCTAAGCTACAGTGCCTGTAAATCATTTCCACCACACTTCATTTTTAATTTGAATTCATAAAAGGTTTTACATTTCTTTGTGGTTTTAAATAAAAAAAGGATTAAAAGCTGTAAACTTAAATGTTTACTAAAGGAAAAAACACACTGATCTGAAACTTCAGGAATTAAAATATATGCAAAATATAAGATGGGAGAACAAATAAGATTTCCAGTTAACTCATGGGAATTTAAAGTGAAATCTGAGGCCTTCCACTATAGATGCATCTATGTTTGGCCAAGGGAGGGTGGTAAGGAAAGGCAAGGGGAGGAAATTGAAGGGGTGGAACAGAAGTCCCTCCCCACAACCCAGATAAGGAATTTTGTGAAGTCAGTTTAACCAGTTGGTAGCTAATCATTGAAAGAAGTGGAGCACATGGAGTTAAGAACAAAGTAAAATTGAAACCACTTGGCACAAGATACCAAACCTCATTCCTGCCCATCTGTAAATATAGGCCATCAGAAAGTATAACCAAATTGGACTTTCAAACATTATCATAACCTCATGAGGCCAGATCTGAAGTGAAGACTCAGCTCTTACTTTTGGTAACTTCAAGGATATGCCGACAGAGTAAAAGCTCAGAGGGAAGCTTTAGTAACAATCTTTAAGTGAAGCATTAGTGTTAATGTACAGGTCATGCTTCCATTGCATGGGGACTCCACATTCCCATTCTGTTTATTATACCTCTCATCTAATTTAAGGAGAGATCACCATCACTAATATGATGACCAGCAAGGAGAAGTCATTTTAATCACATTAGCAAGAAAGTCATTAACATGGCATCAGATTGAAATGTTTTCTATTACATATATAGTAATCTAGATTAGAACTGCTTTTAATGCCTCTTTCACAGTAAGGTATTTTTTTCTGTGAGTAGCAATCTTGCAGAACTCTACTATTAATGAAAACAATGGCCCTGATTCTACACATACAAATTCAGTATTTCATAAAAATTAGCAGCATCCCTGCCACTCCTCTCCATTGATTGATTTCAGTGAGAATGTGAGTTTGAAATAAACCATATAAGATTCTTTGATGTATCAGAATGCAAGCAAATAGTTCAAAATCCTTTCTGTCTCCCACACAGAATTGTTTTATTATTGAGAATAGCAGATCAAGCTTTTCAGAACAAAATGGAAGGCTACATTCAAAACGGTACATCACATTTTTTTCAGATGGAAATGGCTCCCTGTTCAGATCCTCGCTGCTGGGAGTTCCCATTTCTAAAACTTTCAAAAGCTTCCCCAGAGGATAATGGTGTGGTATTGGAGACCTACACTCTGCTCAAAGCGGTTTAACTTGTACCTCTTCTATTTCATAGAGAAAGGTGAGTTTCAAAAACTCTGAGCTCTGTCTGACAATGCAGACATTTCCTTAGATAGTACTGCATAGATATTCCAGGTTTATCCTTCAGAAAAATACTTCTGCAGTGTATGTATGTGCAGTATGACTATATTGAAGTCAGAAGCTTAACATTCAGAGAACAAAAAATAAAAACAAAAGCCCCTACCATCATGCTTTTGTCTATCTTTTCTTTAGCAGAAGAAGCCAGAAAAACAGGAAACTCACAAGTAATTTAAGGTTTAAAATATTATCATCTTTACATTATGTTGTGTTTTACTTGGTCTGATCTGGTGACCAGGGACAATTCCCTCTAACTTCCCTAACAGATCCTGGGTTCAGCTGATGAGGAAACCCCTCAGCCTCTGTCACACAGTTGCACACAAAGTGGTGCTCAGGTCATGTTGGGTGACCGTGCCACCACTGCAGACATGCAGCGCCACAGGTCCAGACCAGCTTTAGAGACTCCAAGTGCAGCATGGAAGCCTCAGGACTGTCTCACTCATAAGAGCATGCTAAAGGTGTATATGAGTAAAATGAGCATAAAGTTTGAGATTTTTATTTTATACCGCATAATTTCTGCATCTCAGCCAGGATCACTAACCTTGCACTTCTTTGCATCTGCAGCGAGTGTAGGTAAGCCCTAGCCAGTAAGACCCAACAGGATGCTTGGAGAATCATATTTATATCAGGCGCATAAAGAATGTTGTTTTGTTTGGCATTTCCTGCCTGACTTGTTCTCTTCCTAACAACCAAACTTTGTTTGTGTTAATTTAAGATGTTTACTTTTGCTGTGATTGCAGTAAAAGCCCATGTCCTCATAAGAAGCGATTTGCAGAAAACAATGCAGGGCAGGAAATCAACTCATAACAACGTCCAGCAAACTGAGCCTGTAACATTTCTGCTGGGGACAGTGGGAAACTAATGAGCAATCTCCTAAATACACAGAGGTATTTAAGTAAGCACAATAGCCTACATGATGCTAAAGGGACACCTCTTGCAGTAAAACTGCTTAGTCACAATTAAGCAGAAGCAACAGCTGCAAACATCTATGTATGGACTGTTCAGCCAATAAGCCTTTGTCAATGATGCAAAATAAAGGCAGATTTTTTTTTTCTTTTTTACAGATGAAGGTTTGTCTTGCGGATCCACTCTGCTGTAAACTGATACTTATTTCAGTCTACATTCCTAGCAAATTAAAGCATCACTTTGAAATCACTGGGCACTGCAAGAACAGAATCAATTCCTCAACTGAGGTCCAGACCCAGTGATGAAGTCTCATAATAAACCTCATGTGCTGTAGTGTTTATGCATTTATTTATGAAGACCAGCTCTACTAAATTGAAACCTCCTGCTACAGTTCAGGATTGTTTAAGGATTACAAGGAATACAAAACAGGAATAGCCACCAATTAGGAGAAGTTACCGATAATATTTGGGCTTCTTATGACAGGTTAGACACATTGTCAGAAAAATAAAAAAAATCCTCTCTGAAAGAAACAAGTTTTGGACATGGTAGTATAACTTCTGTGTTCACTATGGCTTACATTCTAAAGCCAACTGGGTAAAGATCAGCCACTCTTTCTAGTTGTGTATCATCTGCAAATATGCAGAAGCTGCACTCAGTCCCCCTGTACGGGTCCTTTATGAAGATGTTAAACAATGTGGGCCCCAGCAGTCACCTCATCCATGTCATACACCACTAGTGACTGGCCGCCAGCTGGACTTTGTGCCATTGATCTCAACTCTGAGCTGGGCAGTGCAGCTCATTTTCAGTCCATCTCACTGAACATTTATCAAGCCCATATTTCATCGGTTGTCGGTGAGGGTATCATGGGAGGCAGTGTCAAAAGCTTTGCTGAAGTCAAGGTTAATAATATCCACTGTTCTCCACATCAAAAGATGCTATCTTTCTGCACAGCTTCCAGCTAGTGTAGGATTTCTCTTGTCTGCCTTTCTTTCCTTAAACTTAACCTTAAACTTAACCTAAAAAGCTTTATCTGCCCACCATAAAAAAAAATTAAATTTAAAGTGAGTACATACACTTTTAATACTAACTGCAAAAATCAAATACTATAGTTGAGTAAACACCAGTTATAGTTTGAATGCCAAAATGAAAATTAAGTATGAAGTGAAAATACTGACTTTCTCCATGTTCTAAACATACATTATCTTGAACTTACATTATATTATTACTTTTTTCACAGCCCTCTGGAAGATCCAGTGCAACTAATTCAAGTTTTCTCATTTATTTTGGTTAGCTCAGGACCAAATTTCTAGATTTCACTATCAAGCAGCTATCAGAAAACACCAACTTCTTTACACACCAGCTTCTAATAGAGATGGGAGACACAATCTGGCCAGGAAGCTCAGGCTTTAAAATTACAAGGCAATAGAATGATGCCTCCCATGAGACCATACATCAGTTCAGGGGGTTATAGTTCAGTCACAAAACAATCCAAAACAAGACTTTTTAATCTTAACTCAACAAACCCAAGCATTCAAACATTTCTCACAAATGCCACATCCAAATTCTCTGTTCACAGACAGCACTCTGGGAAGCAAGAGGCTTTTTCCACTTAAGGTTCTTGTAAACACTTCAGTGATCAGGATTTACTATTGATCAAAACTACAGTCTGACATAAGTTTGTAAATATCCCAAAAGCCATCAGCTTATTTCCACCCATAGAGATTTGGTGATACAAACACGACAACACACACAAAGCCAAAATCAGAGTTGCAAGGTAGTTCTGACTTTCTTAAGGATCAGAAAGATTTTTGCCCCTGTTTCCCTACCGATTTCCATTCCCACGCTTACCTTTAGGAACTGATCCAAAAGTAGGGAAGCTGTTCTGCCTTCTGCCACTGTCAGGTCCTTTCTGGGCTTGCAGGGTACAGCAGCCTTCTCTGATGGGGAAGCACTTTGTGACTCCCTCACTGGTGCTTAGAACGATCAGTGGTAGTTTCAGAGTATTTTCACACTTTCCACAATAGTTTTTGTAGCAGCCTGCTGGAATCCTGATGTTCACAGCCATGTCCACCATTTCAGCACACCTAGCAGTGCTTGTGAGAGGGGAAACTACATCAAAACAAGCCTCTTCCTATGTGCCTCTGGTAGTAAATAAAGAACAAGCAGTCTGAGTGCATCCCTGCAGTTTTCTGAGGAAAAAAAAAAAAAAAAAAAAGTGGTGTGTATTGGCTCATTTTCAGATATTTGACAGACTTTTCTAGAAGACATGTTAAATTCCTACAGAGCTTAAAGCAGCTCAAAGTGTACTATCCCAGCACAAATACATGCATTATTAGTTATGATAATACCTGATAATACAGGTATTATCAGTTCTGGTAATGTCAGGGAATAGCAAGAACAAGGCTGCTCTAGGAGGCAGGAGGAGCTGGGGGCAGAGGAAGACCATGGCACCAGCAGAACGCAGTTCCACCATGCCCAAGCACAGAAGGGTGGTGACAACAGATCTCATCGACAGTTCAACAATTGTCAGGGAAAGGCAATGTAACAAAGCCACATCTGAGGTCAAGCAAGGAAATCCAAACAACAGTTCAGGACTAGCAAGGCAGCAGACTGAAGGCCTGAGCTGAAATGGGGCTGCTGAAGCAACGGACCTCTGTGGGTGTGGGTCCCAGGTGAGGTTGATCATGGCAATCAAGGCCTATTGGTGCACTTTGGGTTCTGATAAGTAGTTTGATTTAATATTAAAGAAACATCAAGGGAAATAGGAGTGGGTTTCCTATTAAAGTGTATTTGGCATTCTTTTTAAGTCTGGGACCTCACCCTCTACTCTATCGTTTTCATACTCTGAAAATGGAAAACTGATCCACAAGTGATGACTGTCCTTCACAGAAACTGTGAGCAACTGTGGATTGTGTTCAAACATAGCCTACTTGACAGTGCTAGAGTACCTAAGGAATGAGGTAGGGCATTGCCCAGGGATGAAAATAATTTTGGAGTTTATCCCACATACTCTATAAGCTGAAAGTATCTTTTACTCTTCCAAAGTGGAACACAAGACTATCTGAATCTGCTCACATAGACAGGACCATAATAATGAAGGTTGATACACCCATTATTAATTTCATATTTGCTAACTTTGCTTCGCAATTAAACATTATTTACTAATAATTCTATACTATATACTCTAGCCCCTAAATGTGGATTAATTACACACTGTCCTTGATAGTTCTGTTCACTACTATCATAAAAGGCAGCGCCCAAAAGAAATCATCTCCCTGAGACAGAAGGACTCACAGTATGACTCAGTGTTTTCTTTCTTAAAAGGACTGCATTCCTCTCGTTCCCTGGTTTAAGTCTTATAATAGATCATGATAGAGCTAAGATATGCACATTGTATAGTCATCACTTTGCAAGTTGATTTACTACCACACAAACCATTTAGAGTTCTCCAAAGAAGCTTTGAGGGCTTTAATATCAGAATCTTTCTCCAAGGTCTGCTTTGGTATCAATATTTGATTAAATTAAAACCTAATTAAAGTCTAAAATGATGTGCATTTTCTCTACATTAGACAGACCTATTTGCATTCCAAGAAAGATTATTGATGTGGCAGCGTGCCATTTGATTCAGTTTAATTCAAAGATGTCCCAATGAAATTTGTCTTTTTACCACCAGCTCTCTGCCCCACATAGGCTGTATTTCTCTTCTTTAGCAGCTGCCCAGGGCCTAAAAGTTTAGACAGATTTCATTACCTGAGGTAGATAGTGCATAAAAATATTTAATTGGTAGTATCCAGCCCACTGAACCGTTCCTTTTCTTTGCTTTGTCCCCACCTCCATTGACGCTGATTACAAGACATTTTGCTCAGGTTTTGTTCCTGAGTGCAAGAGACATTCTTCAGTACCTGAAACCCATCATTAACTCTCTTCCTCTTCAGGTGTTCTTTACTTGTCTCCCAGGTATTTTGCTCCACAGAAACTCACTAAAGCATAACAGTGTCCATAACAACCGGTGAATTTTAATTAACTTCATCTAAAGAAAGTTGTCTTAAAGTTGCAACCAAAACAATTAAGGCATTTTAGCTGAAAACAATGGGATGGTATTTTGCTATTGGAGGTACATTTTCAAGAGGATTCCTTGTTTTAAGGCACAAATCCCTATTGAGTCTGTATTGATAAAGAGTAGAAAGCTCATCTGTTGCATAAAAAGTAGCATTGTTTGTCTGCCACAAATATTTGACACAGATAATTTTAGTTTTTAGAAGAGAATGGAAGTGGCTTGGTCATTTATAATCAAGATAAATCAAGCAAATATGGACAGAAAAGCCAAACCTTGATCACTCTATAAGCCTCCGATACTCAGCCTTCGAATTTGTGAAGAAAATATGAGTGCAATGATCATGAATGAATATGAGATTTTAAAAATACAATTGGTTTAAAGATTTCTTTTCTCAAAAGTGCTTCCTGACAGGTCAAATTTGCAACTGGTTTCTCAGAGTGCTGGCTGCTACTCTTTGCTTGTTTTTTTCTCACGCAAAACGAGGCATCCTAAACAGGAATGTGAGCTGGGCCTTTTTAAGTCAGTGGCGAAGCCGTTCATGTCACAAACACAGCCCTCTGGTTTTTGGCAGCCAAAACCTGTCCTTTATGAAGTCTTCCAAGTGGCAGTCCTGGTTGTTTGCCCTCAGACCTTTCCTTCTTCCCCCATTTCTCCTGCAGCAGAACAGTTCTGTCTCTCCCATGCTTTAACCTTCTTTTTACCACTACATGAGAGACAACCCAGTCGCACTCCTCTCCAGCCTTGGATTCAAAAATCCTACACCCAGATACAGTTCTTGAGGCATTCACAGCACTATCTTGCTTCAGGATAACCAAGATCCTTCTCTGTTACTGCCTTTTTCTACAAGGTTTTACCATTCCTTAGAAAGCACACAGTAGAACTCCCTATACCACTTTCTCCTCCTTTTTTTTTTTTCTGTGTGTCTTCACAAAGTGCAGATAGGGATCTCTTCCAGGTCTCATTATAAGGGGTCATGTCAAACTGTAAGTTGGGACTGAGCACAACATTTTCCCTGTAAGTCGCACAATGAATATCTAGGAACATTTTTCCTATTGGTCCCAGTAGGCATCTCCTACAGAGCTTAATCAGAAAGGCCACTGAAAAGGCTACTAAGCTGCTTGTTACAGTATCACGTTTAACCATAGTGATTTGTTACTGCATTTTGGTAATAGGTATTTAGGACAGGAATATTCCTTGTTTCTGCTCTGAATTAATGTCATAAATGAACTTTACACCAACTTTATATTTCAAAATTAATATAATAGATAATTGATAGATATTGTATTTGTGAAGCCTCCTACATGCAGGGCATATAAAAACTATGTTGAAAGACCAATCAGATTCTCAGTGAACATATTTTTTTCTTCATACAAGTCACTAGAATTTTTCTGAATTGTACCTGCTGAGCCTGTAATGGAAAACAGTCAACTGTGGATTTGCTGTGCATAAGGTAGGAAAGAGAGAATTAAGTATTCCTCTGTTATCCTATATCTGTTAAACCTGAATTTGTTCTGCTGCTTTTCTAAAATGAAATCTCTTGGTAAGTCTTCTGTGATTACTTCTTACATTAGGTAAATCTGTTTACTGCCTGTTGCACTTCTATTTATTGCAATACCAAAGCACTACACACACTTTCATCACATTTATTCTCTGGTGTAGGAAAGAGCTACTGTTCTCATTTCAGATATGGAAAAACCAAGACATAGAACAGTCAGTTTATATATCAGTTAGGTATCAACTCAAGCTCATGCATTAACTGTTGAGCATCACTTCCTTCAGGAACCAGCAGCATCTGAATTCCCTCACAACACTGCCCATTGTTTAACAGCTGATTTCCATTAGCAGCATTATAGCAATCATCTAATCAGCCATCAAGGTTTCCTTTGTTCTGTCACAGTTTTCTCATCATAAGGAACAAGAGTATTTGCAGGTTTCTGTTTGTTGTTTTGGTTTTTTCCTATAAATCTAAGTTATGAGTAACTAGTGATATCCCAACTCTTAGCTGGGACAGGGTGTGGAACAGGGCAAAGCACTTTAGAGGTGTCAGAAAGATTGAGAAACTAAGTGAGAAGCAATACATAAATGGCTACTGGCACCAAAAAGCAGTAAATGCTGCTATTTGTGGAGGGAAAAGTTCATTTGGTAGGAGAGAAAGATTAGAGGTTTCTGAGGTCTGAGTTGCTGAGAGCTGAATGAGAAGTGAGAAAGACAGATGTAAGCCCCTCACCTTGTGCTGCTGCTTTGACTTCCACTATCACAGCAGGCACTTTTCTCTGGCCTGATCCCTCAGACAAGGCAGCATGAGAATGTGTTTCCTGGGCACTGCTGGGACATCTAACGATATCTGCAGCATACCTATAATTCAGCTGAATATGTGACACCTCAGCAGAGAGGCAGGGATGCATGACTACTGTGTGAGGTACATGACATACTCTCCATAATGTTCCCTTCTTTTGTTTCCCCTGCAATGGTGGACCTTTTTGGAGTTAAAGAGCTCTATTTTCTCTGTTCACCTCACTTCCTTTTTTTTTCTTTTTTCAAGGCTATCTGTGGAGATGAGCTTCTCTTCTTGCTGGCACATTTGCCATAGTGACCAGTCTTTCCTGAGCGACGTGCTATGTCCAGACCCAGCTTACACAGATGAGTGGTTCTAACCACTCGAAGGACACTTGGAGCCTGCTCTGTCAGTCAGGCTCTTTGAACAACTGGTATTATGATTAATAAAAATACACCCTTGAGAAGCTAGAAGATAATTGTGCCTGGTACAATTCAAAGAATACGTAATTTTTTCTTATCCACTGGCCAGAGTTATGAACAAATGGCCATATGAAGAAAAGGAATTATATTAAGCTCATTAAAAATAATTTGACAGAAAACAGAGGATTTACTTTCACAAAACTGGGTTATGAGTCAAATAATCAAACATACTGTCTTTTCTTTGGCAATTCAATGTAATTTCCATTATATTGGTGCGATATTTACAATATAGAACATATACCTTGATAAAAATCTCTGTCTTGCAAGCATACTCAGCATTTGCTTGTGGCAGAGGAAGTAAAGGCAACGTTTTCCTTCAGTCTACGCTTGGGCATGTCCTCTTCAGGAGTCAACAAATATGAATCTTTAGTTATTTTAGAGTTAAAGTGATATAAAAAAATCCTGGGTTGGTATGTAGCTTAATTCTACAGATAGAGTTTATTTAAACCTTATCTGCCCAGGATGGCCAGTTAGTATTTACTTTACAACTCTCACATTAAGGCTAAAGAATTATATATCCAGATGTTTATCTGATCCATTAGTCTTTCTTCCACAGTTTGATAGCTGATTTGATATTCAGTGTTATCATAGATGATTATCTTGTTATAGCTAAATGAAATATGCATTTGGAAATGTTCATTAATACCATTATCATTAATTGGTTCTTACCTGAATCTCACTGCTGCAGGGACTTTTCAAGATTAAATGACAGATTGCTGCTAGCCTTTTTTTAAAGTAGAATTTTAATAGCCTCCACACACTGCAAATTAAGTCTGATGGGCCAAATCCTGTTCTCCTACTGAATTAAAAACAAAGTCATAGTGTTTAGACTATTCTTACTTTACACCAAGATACCAGGGTTTAGAATCAATCCCAGTTAGCTTTTTTATATTTAGTGCAACATTATATGTAGCCATCTTAATCTTTGGAGAAAGAACACACATTGAAATTAATTTCATTTTGCCTTTTACTGGACACAGTTGCTGAGATGCATAGAGAAACATTCAGGAAAAGCCTGAACTTCAGTTATTCAACAGTGGTCTCACATTAAGTTCTCCTCTCACTAAGCCTCTCTCACTTCGAACCTCACCTACCCACGCTGATGTTCTTGTAACTCCTGAGTTCAGCTGTCATCCACCAGCATAGCTGTGGCACTACGTAGCAACTGAGACACCAACTGACTGCAGCTGAGGATCCAGCCTTGGGAATACACAGCCACAGGTGTGTCTGTGGTGGTCATGCATC